>NC_047534.1:27800679-28409012 GCF_012275295.1 Melopsittacus undulatus
TTGCTCTTGTGAATCCATACTGGCTATGCCAAGTGACTGCAGTCTCTCAAGTGTTTTTCAGTAACCCCCAGAACAACCTTCTCCATAATTTTCCCATGCACTGAAGTGAGGCTAACAGGCCTCTAATTACCAGGGTCTTCCTTCTTACCCTTCTTGACAACTGGGACAAAGTAAATGTCAAGAGAGTGAAGAATTAATGCGTTGTCCCCTTGAAAAGTAGAAGTCACAGTCCCACTACTGTATCAAGACAAAAGCAAGAAGGAACAATGCTTCCAGCCATTCCTTTCACTTCAGTTATATGGGTCATATGTTATACCTTTCATCATTCAGACAAATTGCATTTCACTAGCAAAAATTTTCATGCAACCCAAAAGTATCATGTACTGAAGCAAATTACACTCCAAATAGTTCTCTTTGGTCTGGTGACTCATTCATCATGAGTTTCATCAAAACCCTCAAAAAGTGGCTATTAAGAAGGTAAATATTTCTGACCAGATGTAAGAGCTAGAATTCAAACGGGTTAGTGATTTGGTGAATGTGTGGATATAGCAAAAAACCAACAACAGAAATCATGATTACATTGGAAATAGAACACCCCCCAAAAAATTAAAAAACAAAACAAAAAACCCCAAGAACAACAACAACAAAACCAACACTAAACCAAACCAAACAAAAAAAAAAAAAACCCACAACCAATCTGATCTAACAGCTAATTTAGCACCAACAAAATATTAGGTCAATGCAGCTAGTTGACCAGAAACAGTATCTGCACTAAGTTTTCAAACTTGATATTCAAGGACCTTAGAAAAGGGCTCACCTTTTGTTTACTACAGCTCCCTCTATGTCAATGGGTGCTATGGTGGCGTTTAGAGGAAAATAATTACCTTGACTAATTTAGGTACTTAGCCCAGGCTATAAGTATATAAGTATATAAGTATATAGCCATAGAAAAACAAACCTGCCTTTGTTGGAACAGGAGATAGGTTTCATGTTTGAGTTCTGTTCCCATACCAGCTTGTAAGTTGCAGCAGAGGGAACAAACTATCAGACCCAGTGAGGAATTCCTTAGTGTTTATAGTCAACTGCCATTATCACATTCTCTGCTTGTTTTGCCACCACTAGAGCCTAAATGAAGGCAGACTAATACTTTAGGAAGTACCAATTCAAGTAAAAAGCAAAGTGAAAGAAAAGAAAGACAGAAAATCACAGATTTGGGGTACAACTCTACTGGAGGTATTGCTGAATCTTCTGGGTCCTCTGCAGATGAGAACATTTTTCCTTGGAAGGATGAATAAAGGTTTATTTCTATTGCTCAGTGACACCTTCTCAGTGGCTATTTTCTTGGTTTTCTTAGTGTTGGACCATTTTCATTAACTGCAGTGTGACTGGCAGGTAATTTCAAAGGATAATCTATGAAATGCACAGATGACACTGGGAATTCCATGACAGCCCGCACAAGCCATAGAAAATGGTATCATACAGGCCAGGTAAAGAGTGTACCATGAATTAAGGCTGTAGCATGTGGTTGGATGATTACAGAACACAGATGAAGTGATAACACTTGCTACAATGAAGTTAAAGTTGAAAAGATAAGTGACTATGTTGCAGGCCCACAGTCTAGTGGGTAAAGAGAAGATAAACTTACTACAGATTGGTACCATTCTTTTTCCTAAGATACTGTCCTGTTAGTTATTAGCTAGTTGGATTAGCTAGATAACTAGAACTTCATTATCTGGCTGATAATTATAATGGAACTGAACAGAATAGTATTTTAAGGAGGAAGTCAATGAGGCCCATTTCTGCATAGTTCCTTAATTAATAAATTATTAATAGATATAGAAAGCAAACCATAGATGGGAATAGTGGGGTTGTAGATAGTTAAATCTTCCAGTTGGAAACAAAGCAGATTATTTCAAGTCATAGTTCTAAGCAGTGAGTTAGTCTGTTTGACTTCATATCAATTGAGTAAACATCCTGTCCTCTTGTTTACAAAAGTGCTGGATTTTTGCTTTGGTAATTTTCCATATACTTTCCATTGGCTTTGTAATGACTTACAAGGGAAAAATAATGAATTTTGGTCCATAAACTCTCGTGAGAATAGGGTAAAGTCTTGATTTGGATAGTTCAGAGACCTTTTGTATTAAGGATCATCTATAAAGAGCTGGAGGTGTAGCCTCTATTCTATTGCCTCCCCTGCAAAAAAAAAAGAACCACCCAAAGATCCCAGAGCAAAGCTGTATTGTTTACATTGAGTTATGATACCCTTATGATACTTCGTCTGTCACGCCTTCCCATAGAATATATGAGAATTTATGTGAAAGATCCATGGCAATTTGGCATTTGAAGTTCATTTGTTGTTTGGAAGTCTATTCTGAGAAGTTAATTTGCTGTCATAAAGCAAGCTCTATACTTGAGATAAGCACAACCTACACTAACCTACTTTGTCTCAGTGAAGTGAGTGTATTTATACCATATTGAGAAAAATTGGATGAGGTCCTCCTTTTCCTGCAAAATTCAGAGTATGAACAGACTGAATGGATTCTGGTTTAATTTTTCCTTAATTACTGAAGTCCTTGTGATAACACATCCTTCTCCCCCTTGACAAAATAACCAGGAAAACATGCGTCCTGTACTTGAGCTCCCTGCAAAGAGGGATGAGGCCTGAGATTGCTCAGGTTGAAAAGGACCTTGAAGAGCATGTCTCCAAGTACTTTGTTGCTTCATTAACATTTTAGCTTATAGTCAGAAGTGTTTTGAGAGAATCAGTATGTTTCTATTATACAGTACCTTTACTATACACTGATATGTGATTGAAAACAGTTCTTGTAAAATCGATCATATAATTTCAATAACAGAAAATTCTGACACTTTTTTTTTCCTCATCTTACGTTTCTAAAAGAGGGTGCTGTAATATTGTTGCTATTTATTATCATTGTAAGAGTACTTTAAGGGGCCTCACCTCAGATCTAGACCCCGCTGTTTTATGCAACATAAAAAGAGCTAGTCTTCGGTTGCTCTCTTTGTCTTGACTTGACATCTGTGTTCATCTTTTAATATTGTCCATATAATACACCTGAAATGGCTATTTTCTAATGCTTGTTACAGTAATTTCTAGATGTATACCTTGAAAGTGCTTTGGAAACCTATCTGAAGGCATTGTATAAATCTGACATCATTATAATTTATGAGATTATAATTTTGGAGGTGCTTTGCAGGTAGTAAAAATAAAATATGTAAAATAAAAGTGTGAAGAGTGTTGCACCACTGGATTTTGGCTAGTATATATAGCCATCCACAAATGGAAGTTCATCTTGTGCTAGTATATAGCTTTAAAAAAACCTCAAAGACAAGTCACACTGATGCATACACCACTTCTTTCAAGACAGAAATAAATCTCTACTTCTTTCAGTCTGATCACTTTTGATGTCTCTGCTGTAAATATGGATCAGATCAAGTATTTACAGAGGATAGGGCACTAAATTTCCTTTAATTCTTGTTTTTAAAGAAAAACCTGCTTCTGTGGAAAACTTACTTGACCTGAAATGCATGGAAAGTAAAAGACTGAATTTCTTTTTGAAAAATGTTAATTTTTCTTTGCTGTCACATTTCTGATATGAAAAATATATCCCTGAAGAGCATAGAACAGAAAAAGCCTGCAAAAAGACTCTGCTCTAAGAGTGTCTTGTGCAACCTGTGCTAGAACCTAACTGTGACAGTTAAATATAAGTGGGAGCTATAGGACAGAACTGAATTAGCAAACATTTAGGCCAAATAAAGAAAACCAAATTAATTATATGGAATGGAATGGAGTGGAATGGAATGGAATGGAATGGAATGGAATGGAATGCATAGGGGTTCTCACCAAGAAAATGGTTTTGGTCCAAGCTTTATTGCCTGAGTTATTTAACTGGTTGAGATTAGCACTTGATAACACACTAGAAATGAACTGTGTATCTCCTCAAATTTGTGAGAAGCCTAATTCTCACCTCAGCAAGGTTCCCACTGAGGTGAGAGGAAGCTTTATTGTTCCTGAAAGAAAAGCCCTGTTATCCCTTATTTAAACTCTTAAACTCAGAAGAAATGTATTATATATAAAAACTAGTCCACTGTAAATGCTTTTCTGTTATCTGGAAATGAGAGGAAAAGCTACTTATTTTTAATGTGAAATTTTAAAGCAGAGCACTCTATCTCATTTCCTTTAAATGCTATTAATATCTAAATCCCACACAAAATGAGAAAATAAATCTAAGCAATAATGATGTGATACAGCAAAATCAATATTGATTATTAGGAGTAAAAATGCTTTATGAGAAACAGTAACAACCTTTTAGGATCCCTTAGGAAAAAACATTGCAATAAAACTAGAATAAATTGCTACAATGTAATCATATTCTAAATAACTAAAATTCTGTACTGGAATTTATGTTGTCAGAAGAGCTGTTATTTTTAAACACAAAGGGCTGTATGCAGTTACAGAGAATGCAGGATTCTGTGCTGACAATCTGCCTTTCTGATTAACTGTTCACTGGTGCATTATTTTTCTCTCTGAAGCCTTTTTTCCACACTTATACTTTGTTTTGAGCCTTCTACTTCTTTCTGCCCAACCCAAGAGTACCTCTAAGGGGCCTGAGAAGCTTGGAGCAGTTCATGTGGATCCCTCTGCCACAGAAGTGGCCTCTATTATGTGTGCTGATAAATTAGGAGCACTAGGTAATAAACTGCCCTTTGCAATATGCAGCTTGTCCTCTTGCCCTCCTTCTGCAGAAGGAAGCTTGGAATGTCTTATTTTGAATGGTGCATTACTTTTCTATAATATGTCTGTTGGGTAAGATTAGAGAAGACAAACAATAGACATTAGAGACATAGGATATTAGAGAAGACAAATCAAAGAATTAATCCCTGCTTTTGTGCTGGAAAAAGCAAGATCTGTGATGGCCATTTGTTCCTGGGAGAGTTCAGTAGCAGCCTTACACTGATTTCTAAGACAGTTCCATCTGCACATGTGAACTTTATCATCACTGAGAAGTGTTCAAGGTCCAACCTGTCATTGCTGCTCAAACGCCAGGCACAGACAATTGAATGCTTTTAGAGGAACCTGTGACCTTGAACTCAAGCCAGTATTTTGTAGTAAGCAATTTTAGTGAGCAGAGGACAAATCTGATGTGCTTTCAGTAGCCTGTGTTGCTAAGGAGATGTGCTACTATACAGCATTAAGAATCAAAGCGCACAAAGGCATTGTGCCTTGGTAATCCTACTGCTATCACTCAACAAAGAGGTAAGGAAGGTAGAAACATGAAAATCCCATTTCTCATGTGACTATTGTTTGGTTAATGTGAGCTGCTTTGCTCCAGGGACCTTTGATTAGTTGCTGATTAAAAGTTGCTCCAAAATAGATTTTTCAAAAAGTATGAATTATTATGCTCCCTCCAGCACTCATAACAGCCAAAGATGAGGGTTGGCTGCTGTGCTGTGTATACAGGAAGAGATCCAGGCTGCCCCTGCACACGCTTGTCCAGGATGAGAGCTGGCAGTAAAGCACTCAAGCTAGTTAATGCCACTTCACCATCTTCACTCTAACCACTGAAGCCTAAAGAGAAAGCTCTGGAGGGTGTTAAGGTGATAATATTACAGGATATTTTGCCTTACATACCTCTGACAGCAATGCTGAATGGATGAAATACTGAAAGAGTAATCTATATTATTCATAGCAAAAAAAAAAAAGTTTTTGGGTTTTTTTTAGTGACATGTTGTAGGATAAATTGAATATTCAGTAGAACAGTTGTTTACATGCAGTTACAGTCTTTGTTGACAGTACCAACTACTTATAGGAGGTTGAAAAAACAATGCATTTGTTCTAGTTTGTTGTGTGGCTACACTGTTTGTATGTGTGCATCTTAGATGCACACCATACAGCTGCAGGTACATAACTGAAAGGTGAGAGAGCTGAATACATGTTCCATATTGCACATTAGCATCACCTACCTTCTTTCTAGCTTTTGAAACTTCTTATAAGGATACCCTTATATGTCTTTCAAGTCTTTCAGTCTTTCAAGCTGCTCACCAGAAATGTATCATAGAATCACAGGCTGGTCTGGGTTAGAAGGGACCCTAAAGCTCACCAAGTTCCGACCCCCTGCCACAGGCGGCGACACCTTCCATCAGACCCGGTTGCTCCAAGCCCCGCCCAATCTGGCCTTGAACACTGCCAGGGATGGGGCAGCCACAGCTTCTCTGGGCAACCTGTGCCAGGGCCTCAGCACCCTCACAAGGAAGAACTTTTGACGAAGATCACATTTCCAGATTTTGAAGAATCTTGCTTTTTCAAGAGAATAATTGAGTCAAATTATTTAAGAACTGATTAAAATAAACAAGCTAGTTGTCTTTGAAAATGCCATTTTATTAAATAAAAAAAAATTTTAGAAAGAACAGATCTTGAAATTTTTTAAATAGAAATTCGAAGATAACTTCTTCAGCTTTTATTCTGGTTTCACTGCACTAAAATGATTTTAAAAAATTTGTCAGTAATATGCAGAGCTTAGTTTTAAGTTCATGGTGTAGATATTATTCATTTAGATTTTTAATATATTAAAATATCTTACTTTTATAATTCATATAGTACATGATGTTAAATTATACATTTCCCTTATCTTCTCTTAAAATGTTTCAACACAGTATGAAGTGATATGATTGAACAATTTCAATTTTACTACAAATATTTCTGAAATGTTGGCTTTTGGTCCTGACACTGAATTAGAAAAAAATGGGACTGCTGGAATTTCCTATGAAACAGAAATGACATCTTCCAGCCTGCTCTATAAATAAACAACAAATTTACATACAGGTGGTCTACTAGTAACAAATGAGAGAAGGAACTGTGTCTATAACTAAGTTAATTTAAAGGTGCTTCAGTAAAGGCTTTAAAACTCAAAGTGTTGAAATCCACTCCAAATTTAAGGGGTTCCTGCATGAAAAACTTCCTTTATGCTCTACACATATCTGTCACAGCTGTACTGTTTTTTTTGTCCCTCAATAAACTGAATCAGAATAGGTTCCATCCCAGAGTCCTCATCTGTAATTCCCAGGTAGTAATCTAGCCTTGAAAAGAACAGAAAATATTCTTTACCATAAGGTTCTATTCATTTAACTAAGTAGGGGGTCACAGACTGTAAGTACCTCTCAGATGCTATAATGCAGATTCAGTGATGGAGTTTGGAGACAGGTCCAGAAATAGAACACTGATAAAACCACATGCAGAAGTCTTATTAATGTTTCAAGCTGTATCAATGGTGTTGCCAGGGTTTGATCCATGCCTAACAGATTATTTGAGCATATTAGTAACTCCTTTAGTTGGTTCAGATGTCATTTTTGCAATAAATAGATGTGTTTTCATGCTTACACATTTGGATGTTGCTGCATTCAAGACCCAATTATTTCAATGACAGTTAATAATCCATACGGTTACTGAAAGAGGCATCCCAAATGTGTGTATGTACACATCTTAATGGTCTTTTCCAACCTAGTAGATTCTATGATTCTATATTTCTTAGACAATGCAGTTTAGCACCTGGGGTATAATAAATATATCAATAAACTCCACTGGCAGATATGGAAATCAGGCGCAGCTGGGCACATAATAAGTTTCTCATGGACCTTCCCTGAGGGCATGCTGTACTTGTTCTTTGTGCCTAACAACCAGCCCTCATCCACAGCATCACAGTTCTGTGTGTTTCTGAACTACCTAATTATTTTGATGTATATGACACATTCAGAACCTCCAATATTTTATGAAAAGCAGAGGCTAAAAAAGAATTTGTTTTATTAAATAAATGGAGCAAAGCATCTATAAGTTTCTGAACTTCAAACTATATTTGCTATTTTCTACAATACACAGACATTTGAAGAACACACTATGAAATCTTTCAGCCACTGTAACAGTGTTATCACTGACTGAATGCATACAACAAATCTCAAATCAAGGGATTTGACTTAGATGAAAGTGAGTTTGGCATAAATGAAATTACGTGAATATCATGTTTTATAATTCCATAAAAATCTGTTTCTTGGGAATCTATTTGCTCTTAGGAGGTCCCAGATCTATTTTTTTTAGTAAAAGCTGAGTCTCATTTTGAGTACTTTTCTTCTTCTTGTGGCAAAGATAACAAAAAAGAAAACCAGTACCTTGAAGCTACAATGACCTTCACACAAAAAGTTACCTATAACAAAATCTAACTTGTTGGTGGCTTTCATAATAGTCTTTCTGATTTTATATCATTTTGCAATTATTTTATTATAAAACATTAATCCTTTCTTTACTCTTAGATGGATCATTATGCATAATACTGCACAGGAGTAAGACTTCAATGCCTCTTAAATATATTATTCCTGAGTCATTTTGATACTCAGGTTGGGTTTGCTGAATTTTAATTGGGAATTTCCCATATGTTTTCAACATTAGTCTGAGCTGAAGAAAGAATGTAATATTCTGTAAGACTATTGAGCTTATTATTTTTTATTAGTTATAGAGAAATATTTAACTTAGGTCAGCAGCCTAACCAGCAAAATTGCCTCCTTACTGGGATTTTTTTATCTCTATGCCTGCTATGTGAAAGACAATTTCCATCTGGAAATTGCTCTGTATTATGTGTGAGAAGAATTGGAAATAAAAAATATATTCATAGTCCCATTCCTGTTAGACAGGCAGTCATAGAACAAGCTCCTTATTACTGAAGCAAAATTCTGAACCTCTTTTTGGAAGAAGGGTCACAGTCTCATTTATCTCTAAGTCTACACAATCTTTTCACCTTTGGCTGTACTCTTGACAGGCCAGTGCATTAAATATACTGATATTTACCTTCCACTAGACTAGGTTGCTCCAAGCCCTGTCCAATGTGGCCTTGAACACTGCCAGGAATGGGGCAGCCACAGCTTCTCTGGGCAACCTGTGCCAGTACCTCACCACCCTCACAGGGCAGAACTTCTCTCTAAAATCTCATCTTAATCTCCCCTCTGTCAGGCTAAAGCTGTTCCCCCTTGTCCTAGAGTAGAGTATGCTTCTCAAGTTCCTACAAAGGAGAGAGCTCTTATAGCACTGTCTCCAGGGTATGACAATGAGAAAAGAATTTCACTGCATCAGTCAGAGGACAGGTACTGCTGGAACAGGTATTATCATCAGATGGAAACTGCTGTGCAAAAAATAAACCTGTTCCATGGAAAAGGATAATTCATACAGTTGAAGTTTATGCCTTGAGGCAAAAGACAAATATATGGGTATCTCACATAACCACTCTGGTAATATTATGCATTGAAATATTTAGTTCTCTTACTTCTAACTAAACTTCATAGAGCAATAATAATGGAGAGAATACAGAACAGTGATGGTTAGAAAATTGTATTTATGTTCCAAAGTACCTGATGTGCTGTAAGTCAGGTCAGCCTGGCATCCTAATATAGTCTGTGGAGTGTGTGCTCATTTATTAAAACCATGTTTACAATATCATGTTGTCTTCAACATAAAAAGTCCATCTCCAATTACTTGGAAAAATAGGGTGAGTATTTATAATGTGGTCTGCTTTTGGTAAAAGAAAATCCCACTGTCTCTGGGAAGAAGTCATTGCTATAACTTCTGTGCCTCATCTGCAATGTGACATCCACAGTGTTCACCAGAGTATAGTGCAATGCTTTCCACCCCTCAGAACTGATGCTTAATTTTACAGCCTGTGTGTTCCAGTTAAATTGCATTGTTTCCTTCTTGAGTTCTTCATTAAAAATTACCTTGAGTGGTTCTGGCATAGTGACCCAGGAAGGTTTAAATTTAAAATGAACAACCAAGGGTTCAGCTTTAGTCCCTGACATATTAGGAATTATACTGGAAAAGCTCTAACAGCCTCTCTGTGCGTCTGGGAAAACCTTTCTGATGACACCTTGTCAAAAATCTTCATTTTATTCTTGCTAGTTTTACATTAAATTTCTATCTCCTGGAAAGAAGTTTGATCACAGCAGGAGCTCAAAGCAAGGAGCATTTCAGGAACTCCAAGCAAATGGTCAGAGCTGTCACAATTATAGAAATAGGTGTTCTTTTTCCTCTGCCTCTCTGTGCCTGCATCTGGAGGACAGGGGACAAGTTTCAGGCTCTTCAGGGCAGCGGCTGATAAGAGAGACGTTGAACTACAACTCAGTCTGCATGGGCTGTTGCAGGCAGAGCCACTTCAGTGTCACAGCCTGACCTGACAACAGTGGCATGTGACTGACAGGCAAACTAGACAGTCTGCAGAGATGGTGTGTTGACTAAGTGAAGTGCAGAATGCCCTTCTGCAGTGCAGGCACCAACAATCTGAGCCATGAACAATGGTGTGGTCAGGGAGATCTCAGACTGCTCCTTAGCCTGGGAACCTGAAAGACACTGGGGATACAGTAGCTGTAAAGGGATGCCTCTTATGGAATTCTCACATTAAGAGTCACTGCTTTACTTTTGTCTCGTAGAGCCTAACCATGTTCTCTCTTCTCTGTCAAACTTAATATTTAATACAAATAATTTGTGTAACAAATGTTTATGTAATCCTATTGATTAAACTAGGTAATTTGTGCAGCCCCTTTGAAATGTTTGTATTATTATTTCAAGAATTTGTAAACCAATTTATATATATATATATATGAAAAATACGCTTACTCTATGTCTGCCATTGCCTTTTGTGGCTCTTGCCTCATTAAGAAATTCTCAGCAAAACAGCCAACTTTGATCTGCCTGACTTCCAGAGACTGGATAATCTGTCTTTTCATTATGTGTCTGTCCAGAAAAAGAATCTCAAAAAGCCAATGGGAAAACACACAATACCAAAAATTTATGTAATCTTTGGCATCCACTGCACAGGAAACTCTGCATCAGGACAGAAAGAATATACAATGAAGAACTGTCTAGCCATTTTCATAGAACCCCAGACTGGTTTGGGTTAGAAGGGACCTTAAACCTCATCCAGTTCCAACCCCCTGCCACAGGCAGGGACACCTTCTATTAGACGAGGTTGCTCCAAGCCCTGTCCAACCTGGCCTTGAGCATTGCCAGGGATGGGGCAGCCACAGCTTCTCTGGGCAGCCTGTGACAGCACTTCACCACCCTCATCGTAAAAAATTTCTTCCTACCTATAAATAAATATCTAGTCTGAATCTACCATTTCTTACTTTAAAATCATTACCCCTTGTCCTATCACTACAGGCCCTTTTAAGTCTGGACCCATCACCCTCATCTGTCCTTTCTCTGAAAGCAGCCAGCAGTGAGTAGCTAGGAAAGTGCACAAGAACAAGTTAAAAATACAGAAAGAACAAAGAAAAAAATCAACCTTCCATTTTGCAGTAGTCTGTGGTTTACTGAACTAGCTGTTTGTATCTAGTACATATGTTGTTGCTTATTGTCTTCCATACAAAATTCATACTGATTATTTTTTATCTTGTTGCTCCTGAATTGTCTTACTTCCAAAAATCCTGGTATTTTTATCACAGAATCATAGAATCACAGACTGGTTTAGGTGGGAAAGGGCCTTAAAATCATCTAGTTCCAACTGCCTGCATGAGCAGGAACACCTTGTACTAAACCATGCCACCCAAGGCTGTGTCCAGCCTGGCCTTGAACACTTGCAGGGATGGAGCATTTACCACTTCTTTGAGCAGTGATGAGTTTTAGTGATGAGTTTCTAAGATTATAAACTTTCCAGTTCTATAAGTGATAAACCAGGGTGATAAAACAGGTTTCATTGCTCCTATTCTGTAGGTACTTAAAGGAAACTGACTTCTGTCTTTTTTTGCCATTTATATTACTCCCAGTCCATTGGTGACAACTTCACTGAAAACTTCCTGAATTATATATGCCTGTAAATAGCTCCCAATATCAAGTATATAACATCTAGCAAAACCCCAAATTTGAACAAATGCCTGTATATAATAGTATCTAGTTGCAGTCTCTTGGGGAAGTGAGAAAAATTTAGAATGAGCACCACATTTTGTAGTTGACACAAACAAATCTACACTTACTTTGTTTCAGGGGGCATTTTTTTCATGTGAGAACAGTGTCTATTATGCTGTATTTTTTGCATTTGTAACATGCCATGACAGTGCCTTTAGTGTTATTATTCATAAAAAGTTTCTGTACCTTTTTCTTGTTATTGGATTTTTACTCCCTCAATGACCTTCAAGATCCTTTTTCATTAGTCTGATCCAGTAAGTAATGTGTCATGATCAAAGTAACATAACATCTATGACTGGAGCTTTGATTTGGGAAATGCCCAGCCTGTCTGGGCTAATAGCCTAAATTATTTCCTGAAGGTTTTTAGCCTGACCTACTGCAAGTGCAACTGCAAACTGGCATCTTTGCACATGGCTGTTTTCAGTTAAGTGTGAATTTCTCACCTCTATGTCTTTCCACTGTTTGCAAGGACAGTAATGATGACGGCCCCAAAATTACTGACAAGACAAGGACTTGGGGGTGCCAGTTGATGAGAAACTGAACATGAGCTGCTTTATTGTGCATTCGCAGCCCAGAAAGCCAACTGTATCCTGGGCTGCATCCCCAGCAGTGTGACCAGAATGCCAAAGCAGGTGATCCTGCCCCTTTCATCTGCTCTCATGAGACCCCACTTGCAGCACTATGTACAGTTCTGTTGTCCTCAACAGAAGGACATGGAGCTGTTGGAACAAGTCCAGAGGAGGGCCGCGAGGATGATCAGGGGCCTGGAGCACCTCCCAGATGAAGACAGGCTGAGAAAGTTGGGGCTGCCCAGCCTGGAGAAGAGAAGGCTGCATGGAGACCTCATAGCAGCCTTCCAGTATCTGAAGGGGGTCTACAAGGATATCGGAGAGAAACTCTTCATCAGGGACTGTAGTGAGAGGACAAGGGGTTTAAACTGAAACAGGGGAAGTTCAGGTTAGATATAAGGAACAAGTTCTTCGCTGTAAGGGTGGTGAGGCACTGGCATGGGTTGCTCAGAGAAGCTGTGGTTGCCCCATCCCTGGCAGTGCTCAAGGCCAGGTTGGATGGGGCTTGGAGCAACCTGCTCTAGTGGAAGGTGTCCCTGCCTGTGGCAGGGGGTTGGAACTGGATGAACTTTAAGGTCCCTTCCAACCCAAACCATTTTATGATTCTATGATTCTATGAAAATTATCAAGAGTTGTCTGTGCACCTCTCTGTAGTAACTCCAAGGTATACGTTTCCCTAGACATTTTTCTGCTTTGGGGTTGGTTAGGGTTTTTAATCTTTAAGCCAACAGCTCTCCCTCTCTCCAAAGACCTGCCAGGAATGTCTAAACATTGACTTTTTCCAGATAAAAATGTCACTAAATCTTTCTGATGTCTTTAGCATAAAAAAATGTTTTACATTGCAAAGAAAGAGCTCATGATCCAAAACAAATCCAAATAGCAGTCTTCAGTAATCTCCTAAAGGAGTATTAAATATTCTGAACAGATACACTGATGGTATAAGGGCACAGGCTGGTCTATTTTAGACTGTTGTTTGGCATCAGCCATGTGGCCTAAATTTACTTCCTTGGTTTGTTATTCAAATGCATTTTCTTTTCTACATCTTTATTCAATGCTTTCCGGTCCCTGTACAAGCAAATCATTCTGTTAGTTTCTTCCTTTGCATTAATCAAATGTGTCTTCTATTCTGGTTCCTCTCTTTACTAATCAAGAAACCTGTTTATTTTTTTCTGAACTCCCAATTTTCAAGCAAACAGAACTCGAACACAAATTGTAGACTGCTTGTGCCTTTCCAGCTTTGTTCTTTATTCCATTAAAAGCTTCTTTATTATCTGGAAGCCAGCCTCCAGCTCCTCAACTGTATGCAACTGAATTATTTTCCTATTGCTGGGTTCTTGAGGCACCATTTGGTGCATCTTCAGGTTCAAAACCTCTTACAGTCTTAATTTTTGTGAAATCAATACTCCTTAAATTTCTCCCTGCTATCTAGTGTGGAAGTGATTCAAAGCAGCACCAGGTTTAGACTGGGCATTAGGAAAGTATTTCTTTATTGAGAGGGTGATCAGACACTGGCACAGGCTTCCTAGAGAGGTGGTTGATGCCCCATGCCTGTCAGTGTTGAATAAGCATTTTGACTTAAGAACATGCTTCAAATTTTGCTCAGCCCTGAACTGGTCAGACAGTTGGACTTGATGATTGTTGTAGGTCCTTTTCAACTAAAATAGTCTTTCTATTCTAAATAAAGGAGCTAATTAATACTGAATGAATACTCTGTAAATACTCCCCATGAGCACAGCTTCTCTGGAGCAACAGAAAATAGTTTCAGATACTAAGTGAACTTATTAGTGTCAGAAATCATACAATATGCTACTGGCCTTCCACAAATTCATTGCTGGTTGATACAGGTTTGACTCTTGCCATTCAATTCCAGACAGATTCAGCTCTAAAAAATTTGGCAGTTCTGTTTTTTTATTCAGTATAATGGGTGTAAACTGGAGCATAGGAGGTTCCATGTGAACATCAGGAAGAACTTCTTTACTGTGAGAGTGACAGAGCACTGGAACAGGTTGCCCAGGGAGGTTGTGGAGTCTCCTACGCTGGAGATATTCAAGGCCCGCCTGGACAAGTTCCTGTGTGATGTACTCTAGGTTATCCTGCTCTTGCAGTGGGTTTGGACTAGATGATCTTTAGAGGTCCCTTCCAACCCTTGGGATTCTGTGATTCTGTGATTTATCTGATTCAGACATAATGCAGTGCTTAGTACAAAATGCCTGAAAGATGCCAGCTTTAACTGCTTTTGCATAATAGTGCTTGGATTCCTACAGCTATTCTCCAAGCTTTGATGTCTGGAGCTACATGATTTGAAGATATTATTCCCAATCTTATAAAAACTATGTCATTGTGCTGTGAGAAAGAGGTAAACACAAGGTGTTCCTCTAAAAAAATAAACTATTATGCTGGAGAGTCATTCTGCTCCTTTAAGCTCTCAAAGCCTCAAAATGAAATCAGAATTTAGAAGAAAAATATTAACAGCTATTTCATATTGCTCAGATATTTAATTACATTATTTTTCTTTCACCTCTTGAATTCTTCATCTTCTCCTATGGCTGTGAAATGCCTTCCCAGCCTCTAACTCTGATTCTTCTTTGAAGTCTGCTCCTAATCCTGTGCTACAATACCTGGATGATTAATTAGCTTGTCAAAAAAATCACTGTGTTCACTCAGCTATCATTACTAATCAATTAATCACTTCAGCAAAGAAGATGTTAATGCTATTCTATCACCTTCAGACAATTCTAGAACTGAAACAGGTTGTTGACTTGAGCTTGAATTCCAACCTGACCCTGCACATACATACCAATAGCAATATGAACCACAGGTTATTGATAATGTTGTTTTCTTTGTAGAGAGGTCACCAATAGTATATGACATTAAGCCTAGATGGACGCTCTAGTCTTATCTTTTTGCTCTTGGTGCAGCAGGATGCTTTCGATTTTGGTCTAATTTCTACTTAAGCCCTGTTTTTGCCTTGATGCTCTGCATCAGCTCTGTCTCTTCTACTCTTCATACTATTAATCCTACCCTATTACAGCTTATCAACAATTGGAATGTTACAAAGATTTATTTACAGTGAACTAATTTCTCTATTTTACCTTAAAACTAAATACTCAGAAATAGATTCCCCTCCTCCTCCTGAGGAGTATTAGGCTTGATTCTTACCTTAAATGTCTTCAGAGATGAGGAAGTGTAATTTATGGGTTACACTATGTTCACAGTAAACACATTGGCTTCAGTGGCAACAGTTTATATTTACAATTTAAATTTGAGATTTACATTGTAGAGAGAGGGAGTTTTAAACTACAGACTTTGTTTTCATTCAAGATCAGAAGGCACAGGAACTGCTTAATATATCTTTTGAGCTAAATATCTCCTCAATTTACACCAGTATAGTTCTGAGATAGGGTGTTTGGGATGAAAAAATGGTTATTTCAGATTTAGATAGGCCTAACTAGCAGCAGGTTTTGTCTCTTTGTCTTCTTTTATGTATCCAACAAATTACATTTTTGCTAGGAAGATGCCTACTGCATTTTTGGTGTATTTGCTGGAGGAACATATTTGCTGGAGGCATATTGTTTTGATTCATTTTTATAATTCTTCCTAAGAACATTACGTATTTCCTTATTTCTGTTTAGCCTGACTTTTTACAGTTCTCGAGAGAGTGTGTGAAGTTTCAGAAGAGAGATGTTGAGAAAGACATTTCTGAAAGGCTTTTCCATTGAAGAGCATTAACTTTGATGCTGTGAAAGAAATAGTAGTTCTATTGATTTTCAGTAACTTTTTCACCCTCTAGGAATAAAAAGTGTGTAGAGTTCCTGAGGTAGCCAAACTCTTTTATTAATAGCAAACATTGAACTATGCAGTTGGTGCAAAACTGTATTGTTTGTGTCTTCGCCATAAAGTAGAGCAGGAGGGGTGGATATGTGTGCACAGCAGGTTGGGGATGGTTATGGGACACTGGTTTGGATGAAAGAAATAGTAAAACTCAAACAAATAACCTATTTTGTGGCTACTAGTGAGTGGAGTGTCTGTTCTTGATTCCACTCTTTAATGAATAGTGCTTCAGGAAGCATTCTTCTTGACCTGAGCTGACAAATTACAATTGAATTAATAGTATGATCATACCCACATTAAAAATCAGATGCTTTTGAATTCTTCACTGACTCTCGAGGTAAGAATAGGACAAGTGCAAGAAACTGATTACAATGTGCCTTTTATTCAAAAGCTGAGGCACACTTCTCTGTTGTTTAAGGCTGAGACAGATCATATTTCATTTGCAGATTGAGGCTTCCCTTTTTTGTTTATTTTTCTAACATTCACTTGTGCCCAACCCGAAGCACCAGCAGCACAGCACTGTATTAGAAATCCAGATGATCCGCTGAGGCAATTGGGGCAGACATAGGAAGAGCAGAACTGAGCTGGAGCTAGCACCAGAACTCAGAAGACCATCTCTAGAAGTTCTTCTAAACACTTCTTGAGTGATTGTAGATGGTTTCTTTTGCCTACAGAGCACAGAACATTAACTTTAGGAACCCCTCAAATTTTGAGATGCAGAAAGATAAGATGGTTTCACTGTACTCCCTCAGGCATGCTAGACCAATTGCAAACAACTTTCTGCCATTTAAGAAATAATAATAATAAAGACATTAGCAGAAACACTCCATCCAATTAAATAAACAGTAAACAAGGCTCAGTGGCAAAGTTCTATTTGGAAGACTGTAGAATTCTAGTAGGACTAATAAAATTCTATTCCCAATGTGGGGAGGAGGATGTTAAGAGTTAATCTGAAGGCTTTTTCAAGAAAAGCATCACTTAGGCTATAGCTTGAAGCATGACAAAGCTAAATAATACTTGATTGACTTGGCAAAACTTGAATTCAACTTCTCTTCGTGTTATAGGTATGCAGTGTATGAGAAGCTTGGCTATATACTTTTTTTTTTTATATAGGACAGTTGCTGCATTCAACATCCAGAATGAGTGCAGAATGGCACAAGATTCAGTGCTAAACAAACATGCACGCTTCTGACACTTCCCTCTATATCAATTCTTGATTTATTAACTGGAATAAAATTCTCCTTATGCAGCTTTTCAGCATATTAGATTACATGAGAGATAAGTATTTACTGGGACAACTACTGGAGTATCTGCCACATTCCAAGGCTTTCAGCTGTGTGATCTGAACTTAGACTTGCAGGTAGGAAACAATATCCTGACTCCTCTAGACCTTTCTGTTCTCTCTCACAGTGCTAGTTATTTCTGAGGATTACTTATAGGAAGGGCGCATATTATACATACTGTGCACTGCATTAATTCCTTCCTAAACAGCTAAGAGAGCCCACACACAGCAAATTACCTCAAAAATCATTGCCAAAGTATTTGTCAGCAAGTGATTCTTTCAGTTTCTAACAAGGTAGCCTTGTCTTATTTTTATATAAGAAACCTGTTACCTTAAATGTTAGCTGGGCCACTGTGCAACAGGATTTCTAAAGCCATGATAGAATCCACTTATTAAAATGTGAGCATGCTATAAATGAAATCTTAGTAAGATAACAAAAAATAAGAAATTTAAAAGAGAATAGACAATTGAAACCAAACCCTGTCCACTGGGATTCCTTGAGGCTGAGAAGAGTTTCTAAATATATATCCTGAATGGAGATACCTTAGATCCTATAGAAAATACCTTAGTGGAAAACCCTGACTGTTAAAATAGATCCATTCCTATTTTTCTACTAGCATTGAATTTCATTAAGGTTTTTCTCACCTACTCACCTATAGTGATAAAAAAATTGATTACAAGCAGTGATCCCCTGTGGTTTAGATGAAGCAATTTTGCATTTATTGTTCACCAACAAGTTCAAAATGGTAAATCAGGCTACAGAAATCATTACTATTGAAAATGGGGCAAGAGGTGACCTCACTACATGATCTCATATTACTACTCCACCTCTTAAGGCAGAACCAATAGAAGTTTAAACACTCCTGGATGAAAACCTGCTCAGTTTGATCTTAAAAACCTCCACTGGTGGAGAATCATAATCTCTCTAGACAAACTGTCCTACTACTTAACTATCCTTGCAGCATAAGGTTTTCTTAATTTTTAACTTACTGCAATTTAATCCCATAAAACTGGTTTTAAAATAATGAGATTTTAAAAGCAATATCCCTCAGGATTCTACTATTATTTGCCTTCTAGTGTCTGATCCTTTCAGATTAACCTTTCCAAGTGTCTCTTAGCAGTCATGAGAACTTGAAGCTTACTTTGTGAGAAGAAAATGGAAAGTTGAATTTCTTGGAAAAAACATAAATCTATAAACTGGAATTTCAAGAAAAAACATGCAAAATTGCAGGGCTTGTAATAAAAATGCAAGAGCAAGAAACTATCTGTGAGAAATATATGATGGCTGGTGTGTCAGATTTATTCTAAATCAGAATTAGCTATGCATTTGTATAAATGAATACAAATTTAAGGCCTGGTTGAGGACTCCCTTACACTTGTGAAAATAGGGAGAAGCATTGGTAAAGTCAACAGAGTGTAAACTGATGTAAAGTAAGAATGGATCTCATCCTTAAGAATGCAAAGTGCTTTTTTCTTGTAAAAGAATCCTTTTTTAAGATGTTTTCTATGAACTGTTTCTGCTAAAAATAATACCATGCAAACATCAGCATGCTATGCATACAAACTAAATCAGCTGAACAAGCAAATTTGGGGCTAGATTAATTTTTGAAAGCATCTCTAATGTTAACTAATGTGTGTTTCTGAAACCTATTTATTAGACAGCATTAGTGGAAAGAGGTAATCCAACTCTGCTACATCTCTGGGAAGTTACACATCTCTTAAGGTTGTGTTCAGTGCAATTGCTTACAACTTTAATTTTTCTAGGTAAGGGGGAAAATGTTTCCAAAATTGAGTTTCAGTATCACTTAAAATATGCAATTGTTAACCTGATTAAAGGCTGTGTCTCCCAGTTGTGCATTCATTGTCTGTTAGGGAAGTAAATCAACAATGTAGTACATTTCTCTGATTCCCGTGATGCCTCAGCTCATCAGTGTTGTGCACAGTGTTTTCGTTACCTGACACAGGACTGAAGACAAAGGGCTGTAAAATCCTTAGTTGCACTTAGATTTTCTTATGTGAAAATTATTTTCTAGTGCCTTCCAGAATCTGAAGGGGGTCTACAAGAATGCCAGAGAAGGACTTTTCATCACAGTCTGTGTCCTGGGTTCAGCAGCAGCAGTAATTTTTCTCCTTCTTAGTAGCTGGTGCAGCACTGTGGTTTTGACTTTCAGCCTGGGAAGAGAGCTGATAACACCGATGTTTTTAGTTGCTGCTCAGTAATGCTTACTCCGACCAAGGACTTTCTGAGTCTTATGCTCTGCCAAGGAGGAGGGGAAGCCAGGCAGAAGCAGAGACAGGACACCTGATCCAAACTAACCAAAGAGGTATTCCAGACCACAGCATATCATGCCCACTGTATAAACTGGGGGCAGTTACCCGGAAGGGTGAGATAACTGCCCGGGTCAGGCAGGGTATTGGTCGGCTGGTGGTGAGTGGTTGTACTCAAATAACACCCTTGTTATAACACCCTTGTTATTTCCCTTATCATTATTATTATTGGTGGTAGCAGTAGTGGTTTGTGTTACACCTTAGTTACTGGACTGTTGTTATCTCAACCCATGGGAGTTACATTTTTTTGATTCTCCTCTCCATCCCTCCAGGAGCTGAGGGAGGAAGGGACCAGGGGCTGAATAAGCAAGCAGCTGCCTAGTTCTGGGTTGCTGGTTGGGTTTAAACCATGACAATTCTTTGTGGCACCCAATGTGGGGCACAAAGGGGTGAGATAATGACAGATCTGACCAGAGTGTGCCTAATCGTATTTGTGATAAGCATTCATTGTTTCGGATTAATAGTCACTCGTCACAATGCTGATTTATTGGCTCACAAAGTTGTTCTTGATCTCACAGTTTCAGCATGTTGCACTTTACTTACAGCCCATATTTGCTGGTTTAGTGCTTATCAGGTGGAGGGCTTAGGCTAAGATTCTTGTTTCACTATACTTTCTGGTAATGACTTGTAATACAATAGACTTATTGATCATGAAACTGGCCTGGCTTGCGTTCCCAGTGTGGTCAACACCTCTATACTTTGGGAGGTATATAATAGAAGTGTTTAGCAATTACACGTCTTTTTTCCCCTCCTTGGGTGGTCAACTTAGGAAGGAGACATTCCCTTACCTTCTCAGGATGTTCCCCCCCCACCCCCCCCCCACCCCCCCCCCCCCACTATTTACAGCATCATTTGAGAGTTCTTAAGATTTGAATGGCCTTTTAATATTGTTGAGACCTGCCTGCTGATTGTAATGGGATCACCATGTTGGCACACATACAGAGTGTGTTTTACCTACAATCATTTTGTCTGATCTTGAAAGTTAAGTAGTGTCAGGTCTGAGTCTTGTCTAGGGTTAGGATCAAGAGATTTTCCCCATGGCTGGACGGTCATGACTGGCAGGGTATGTGGGACAGTATGGGCAAGTATCTAGGCCAGTGGGCTCCCCCAGGTGCTTTGGAACTTCAACACGGAACAAGTGCAAAATCCAGAAAAATTAGTAAAACACTTAAATGAGGTGTGTTGTTATCCTGGTCATACCAGAGATGGACAAATCATACCAACGTGCTGGGGCTTGGCCTATGCTCACAGAGCCCTGTTCAACACTACCTAGAACCTTCAAAGGGAAAAAAATGCCTCCGGATCTGATGGCAAAGCAACAGGCAGCACAGCTACTCCAACTCCAAATACAGCAGCTACACCAACCCTAATGACAAGTACAGCAGCTACTCAAAATCTGATTACAACACATAACACAGCTACTCCAAGTACAGCAACTATATCAACCCCAGCAACAAGTACAGCAGCTACTCAAACTCCAACCACGACAGTGCAGCTACTCCAGCTCCAAGTGCAGCTACTCCAGCTCCAAGTGCAGCTACTCCAGCTCCAAGCGCAGCAGCTACACCAGCCCCAGTGACAAGTACAGCAGCTACTCAAATTCTGACTGTAACAGACAATGAAGATAATCCAATTCCAAGCATAGTAACTACACCAACCCCAGCGACAAGTACAGCAGCTACCCAAACTCTAACAGCAACAGATAGCACAGCTCCTGGTGCTACTCAAACCCCAAGCACAGCAGCTGCATGAACCCCGACAACAGATACTGCAGCCACTCCAACCACAGTGATAATCACTGCAGCTAAACCAGAGGACCAATTTGTGCCAATATCGGTTTTCCCTGTATACAAGGGGAAAAGCAAACAAGAGGCAAGAAAGACAAAGAAGAAAGAAAACAGTGTACTTAAGACCTGGCACAGCATCTGATCAGGAGTCATTATTACATGAATCAGAGGAAGAAGAGGTGACTTCCCGACTCTGAACCTCAACCGAGCTATGGAATATGCAGAAAGATTTCACCTGTCATCCAGGGGAGCACATCATCTCCTGGTTGCTCTGATGCTGGGACAATGGGGCCGATGGTCAGGAACTAGAAGATGGCAAAGCTAAGCAGCTGAGATCACCTCCTAGGGAAGGGGGAATTGACAAAGCAATTGCAAAAAGAGAAATGGTCCCTCAGCTTTTGGAGGCAGCTCTTGGCAGCTGTGAAGGAAAGGTTTCTGTACAAGGACAATGTTATGAGTCATTTGGCCAAGTGGACTACGCTAGAGAAAGGCATCCAGTCTCTGAGGGAATCAGCCATTGTAGAGATGATCTATCGCAGGCTGGATGCCAGGAATGCACCCATAGATCCAGATGAAGTTGAATGTACACAACCAATGTGGCAGAAATTTAAACAGAATGCACTGTCGTACTCAGTAAAACAGAGGAGACAAAAGAGAAGGCCACAGAATTGCAAATAAAAATTAAATATTTGCCCATTTGAAATGGGCAAGGAGACAGTCAGTACATTGCTCCACAGCTAGCTCTAGGTTACTACGACAGCGAGTCCTCAGTAAGGCATCCTGGCTATCAGCCAC
This sequence comes from Melopsittacus undulatus, assembly GCF_012275295.1. Classification (NCBI taxonomy): domain Eukaryota; kingdom Metazoa; phylum Chordata; class Aves; order Psittaciformes; family Psittaculidae; genus Melopsittacus; species Melopsittacus undulatus. The sequence continues at coordinate 27,823,225 of NC_047534.1, forward strand.
CAGTCCACTGATGTTCAGGACAAACTATAACCCGTCGTTTCTGTCATGCACTAGACGCCACTTGAGTACAACAAATGCAGAAGTTAAAGGGAGATAACAGACTACAAAATGGAAAAAAAACCCAATTGCTTGTCTAATTCTGACACTGACATAGAGACTGGAGAAGTCATTTTACTTCCTTGTGCCTCTATTTCACTTATCATTTGCCTATGGAACCAAAGGCAATTCCATTACCATCTACAACTGTTATTTTTACTTCTAGAGTGATTACAACAAAAACAGGGATAGGGGAACGGATATGCCTTAGAGAAGTTTATAATTCACTGATTGAACCTTATGCTCTTTTGCCCCAATATCTTTTCCTTTACATATATATTCCTCCAAATATAAACCTAACACAGAAAGGGATGACAGACTAAGTTTATAAGATTTTATTTCCATGTTGGACTATTGCAATAAACAACTGGTTTTAGACACTTTTACCAGATTCTGATAGTCAATAATTCCAAACCTTTGAGTGCCAGAGTCTGTATCCAGACTGTTGAGTTTTATTGCCATTTGACTTGCCATCAATGCAGTTCTGTGATCCCTGGTTGTAAATATTCCTGATATTGGCTTCCACTATGGCCTGAGAAAGAAAAACACAGTATATATGTTAGTACATATTTGAAACAGTACTGCTTTTTGTTTGTTTCAAACTTCCTGTCTGATAATTTCATTGGGTCTCCTGTAGTTTTTTCTTGATATGAAAGATAAATAATAATAACTTTTAACATCTCCCTTACTTTCATTATTTAATAGACTTACATTATATTTTCCATTCACTAGTCTCTTTCTCTAGCTGTATATTCTTGTCTCACCTTTTTCTTGTATGAAAGCTGTATTTTTCTGTATATCTCCTCAGATGCTAACAGAGCTCAATTACTTACAATAGATTTATACAATAGAATAGTCTCTCTGTAGGAACAGTATACAAATGGAGGGAGGCCCTGATTTTGGATCAGGTTTATGCACATTACATTAACAAAAACAATTATTCTACAAAGTAATGTTCAGTGCAGCCATCCTGAATGCATGTAGCCTTTGGGGAAAAAAGTTACTAGTGCTGTTATATATGCCACATTGGAAAAAATCCTGCATTTTATTTTCTGTATAAATTGTTTCTCGCCTTTGTCAGAGGACCTGATGTTATCTACAGTGTATGGCAAGCTCTATTCTGATTTCTTAATGTGTAGCTGCTCCATGAAAGAAATTGAAAGGGTTAGGTGTCATGGGTTCAGCAGTAGCTCATGCTCTGCCAGTGAGGAGGGAGAGATAGGGCGCCTGGTCTGGGCTAGTCAGGGAGGTATTCCATACCACAGCACGTCCTGCTTGGGGAGGGGACTGGAAGCTGGCCGGGAGGGAAGGAGTTAACATGCCGGGGCTGAGCTCGGGGAGGCAAAGGGAAGCTCTCTCTGGGGCTTCCGGCTGCTGGCCTCGTGGTGGCAGGTGGTATCGTATTCTCTCTCTCTGTTTGTCTCCTCTAACATTTATTTGTTATTGGTACCGGTAGTTACTTCTGTTATACCTTGATTGCTGGACTGATTTTACCTTGATCCGTGGGAGTTGTATCCCTCCGGCTCTCCTTCCCATCCCTCCGGGAGTGGGAAGGTAAGGGGGGGGGGGGAAGGGAAACAGAGGGGGAACTGTGCAGATTTAGTTTAAACCGTTTTTATCTCAATCCGTGGGGGCTACATTCTTTGGATTCTTCTTCCTAACTCTCCGGGAGTAGGGAGACTTGATTTAAACCACGACAGTTAGGTCAGGCATTTAGACAAGACATTTGAAAGCTGTTGACATCTCTCATCAACCTTCACACCAAAAGACAGTGTCTGCTTTCCATCTAGGTAATTTTTAAAGGGAGACTAGACCCCTGACCTGTATGGTCAAACCAAAGAGCTTGCAGATACGATGAAAGATGTAGGTGACTAGCTGGGAATTTCTACAAGATGCTGTGGGTTCTTTGAAACAGTCTGAGAGCTAAGAATTAGGCATGGAGAGGACATGTCACAAATAACTCTGGTAAAAGGCCTGAGAGAGCTCTGCTGCTGATTGCATAGCCACCTGGAACAGAGCCTCAAAGAACAAATGAAAAGGTCTTAATGAGAGGCCAGACGCAATAAAAGCAGGGTGTTCAGGTAATATATCAAAAAGTCTAGTCTCCTTGATATATAAAAACCCCAGAAGCTATAGGTTAGGGGGTTGGAGTCAGAGGCTTATAGAATCCCAGATTGTTTTAGGTTGGAAGGGACCTTAAAGCTCATCCATTTCCAACCCCCTGCCATGGGCAGGGACACCTCATACTAGGCCTCGGCACCCAAGTCTCTGTCCAGCCTGGCCTTGAACACTGCCAGGGATGGAGCACTTACCACTTTTTTGGGCCACCTGTAATGTAAGTAAGGAGTAGTGGGTGCCCAAACTTGACCTCTTGCCCATACCATTAGGCACTTGCATTTGTATCCAGATGTACGAGTTGATCCTTAACTGAGCCCTCTCTGCAATTGCAAGGTGAGCCTACCTTTGGCCACACTGCTTGGAGGAACAGCTGGTCTTACTGGATTTTAGGGCTTTATTTAAAGGAGTGATGAACATCCTGATAATCTTCCCAATATTCTCAGCTGAACACTCAGAATCGTGAGCTGCAATTAATCTTTTATTCAAACTATAGTCCTTATCTAAATTAGGAAACCTGTAGCATAACATTCTTTCAAGCACGTAGCTTCATAATTGAAGTTCAGTGATGGGGTAGATTACTGTAGCATACCTCCTTGCTTGTTGGATGTGGTATTCATCTTTTACCTGAGCTTGTCAAAAGTAGTATAAAAAAATAAAGCAGTAAGTGGCTGAGGTTCATAAAATACTCCCTTCTGAATGCTGGGTTTTCACCATCTGATGAATGATTTTATTTGTGTTAAGCTCATTCTTTATCTGTGATATCTTTTACCTGCAGTGTTTGTTGTTCTTAAAGCACAAGTTGAATGCTCATGAAAATATTCAGCTATAGAATCATAGAATAGTTAGGGTTGGAAAGGAACTTAGGATCATCTAGTTCCAACCCCTCTGACATGGGCAGGGACACCTCACACTAAACCATATCACCCAAGGCTTCATCAAACCTGGTCTTGAACACTGCCAGGGATGGAGCATTCACTACCTCCCTGGGCAACCCATTTCAGTACCTCACCACCCTCACAGTAAAGAATTTCTTCCTTAGATCCAATCTAAACCTCTGCTGTTTAAGTTTCAACCCATTGCCCCTGGTCCTATCACTACAGTCCCTAATGAATAGTCCCTCCCCAGCATCCCCGTAGGCCCCCTTCAGACACTGGAAGGCTGCTATGAGGTCTCCACGCAGCCTTCTCTTCTCCAGGCTGAACAGACCCAACTTTCTCGGCCTGTCTTCATCTGGGAGGTGCTCCAATCCCCTGATCATCCTCATGGCCCTTCTCTGGACTTGTTCCAACAGTACCATGTCCTTTCTATGTTGAGAACACCAGAACTGCACACAATACTCAAAGTGAGGTCTCACGAGAGCAGAGTAGAGGGGCAGGATCACCTCCTTTGACCTGCTGGTCACGCTCCTTTTGCTGCAGCCCGGGATACAGTTGGCTTTCTGGGCTGCGAGCACACACTGCCGGCTCATGTACATTTTCTCATTGACCAACACCCCCAAGTCCTTCTCCACAGGGCTGCTCTGAATTTCCTTTTTGCTCAAACTGTAGCTGTGCCTGGGATTGCTCTGACCCAGGTGTAGGACCTTGCACTTGGCATGGTTAAACTTCATGAGGTTGGCATCAGCCCACCTCACAAGCGTGTCAAGGTCCCTCTGGATGGCATTCCTTCCCTCCAGCGTATCAACAGAACCACACAGCTTGGTGTCATCGACAAACTTCCTGAGGGCGCACTCAATCCCACTGTCCATGTCAGTGACAAAGATGTTGAACAAGACCGATCCCATCACTGATCCTTGAGGGATACCCCTCATTATTGGTCTCCAGCCGGACATTGAACCGTTGACCACAACTCTTTGTGTGCGGCCATCCAGCCAGTTCTTTATCCACCAAGTGGTCCACCTATCAAATTGATGACACTCCAATTTAGAGACAAGGATGTCATGTGGGACAGTGTTGAACGCTTTGCACAAGTCCAGGTAGATGACATCAACTGCTCCACCCTGTCCATTGTTTCCTTAGCCCCATCATAGAAGGCCACCAAATTGGTCAGGCAGCATTTCCGCTTAGTGAAGCCATGCTGGCTGTCACCAAGCACCTTGTTGTTTTTCATGTGCCCTAGCATGCCTTCCAGGAGAATCTGCTCCCAGATTTTGCCAGGCACAGAGGTGAGACTGACTGGTCTGTAATTCCCCAGGTCTTCCATTTTCCCCTTCTTGAAAATGGAGGTGATATTTCCCTTTTTCCAGTCATCAGGAACTTCACCTGACTGCCATGATTTTTCAAATATGATGGCCAGTGGCTTTGCAACTTCATTTGCCAGCTCCTTCAGGACCCACAGATGGATTTCATCAGGTCCCACGGACTTGTGTACATTCAGGTTCTTAAGATGGTCTCGAACCAGATCCTCTCCTACAGTAGGCCCAAGGTCTATGTTTTCAGCCCCTGTGTCTGCCTTCCAAGACTTGAGTGGTGTGGTCAGAGCCTTTGCTAGTGAAGACCAAGGCAAAGAAGTCATTCAGAACCTCATCCTTCTCCAAATTCCTTGTAGCCAGTTCTCCCGAAAGCTTCCGGAGGGGACCTGCGTTGTCCCAAGTCCGTTTTTTAGCCGCTACATACCAATATAATACCTTCCTGTTATCTTTACTATCCCTAATCAAGTTTAGCTCTAACTGGGCCTTAGCTTTCCTAACTTGGTCCCTAACTACCCTGACAACATCCCTGTATTCGTCCCAGGCTGCCTTTCCTTGCTTCCACCATTTATAAGCCTCTTTTTTCTTGTGAATTTTTCTCAGCAGCTCCTTATCCATACAAGGGGGTCTCCTGGCCCTCCTGCTGCACTGCCTTCTAGTTGGATGCAACACTCCTGAGCTTGTAGCAGGTGATCCTTGAATATCAACCAAGAGTCTTGGGCCCCCCTGCCCTCTAGGGCTATATCCCATGGAACCTTGCTAAGCAGGTTCCTGAAGAGCCCAAAGTCTGATCTCTTGAAGTCCAGGGCAGTGAGCTTGCTGCATGCTCTTCTCACTGTCTTGAGGACCTCAAATTCGACCATCTCGTGATCGCTGCATCCAAGACTTCCCTGGAGAGTCACATTTTCAACGACCACTTCCCTGTTGGTGAGCACGAGGTCAAGCAGGGCACCTCTCCTCGCCGGCTCCTCTATTGCTTGCAGAAGGAATTTGTCTTCTACACAATTGAGAAACCTTCTGGATTGCTTGTGCCATGCCGTACCATCGCCCCAACAGATGTCAGGGTGGTTGAAGTCCCCCATGAGAACAAGGGCCAGCAAGTGTGAGGCTTTTCCTATTTGTCTGTAGAGTTCTTCATCCACAGGTTCCTCTTGATCAGGCGGTCTGTAACATGATCAGGCGGTCTGTTCCCCTTAACCCTGACCCACAAACTTTCTGTTAACTGATCACTTGTCCCCAGACAGAGTTCCATACTCTCCAGCCTATCCCTAACATAAAGGGCAACTCCCCCTCCCCTCCTACCGGGCCATTCTTTTCTAAAAAGCCTGTAACCTTCCATTCCAACACTGCAGGCAAAGGAGCCATCCCACTATGTTTCGGTGATGCCTATTATATCATAGCCCCATAGATGTGCCCACATCTCTAATTCCTCTTGTTTGTTCCCCATGCTATGGGCATTTGTATAGAGGCATCTTAGCCGAGCTCCAAATGAAGCCGGATCAGAGGCTGGAGCAGCTAGAATACCATTACATTGCTCCAAGCATTTATTCTAGGTGCTGGCAACTGACTGTGTGTGTTGGGATGGAATGATGCTCCCCTCCCCCAACAAATCTACTTTAAAGCATCCTTGACAAGTCTGGCAAGCCTCCCAGCAAAGCCACTCTTCCCTTTCTTTATTAGAGCAGCTCCACCAGCCCCCACTAGGCCTGGCCTACAAACTTGGGCCCCATGTTCAAGACACCCAACCTTGACTATGACACCAACATTTTAACCATTTATTAACCTGTCCAATCCTCCTTGCCTTTGGAAGGTCCTTCCCTGTGTCCTGGAGAATTGTCGAAAAGACTGTCTGAGCTCCAGAACCCCTGACCACCTCTCCCAGAGCTCTGTAGTCCTTCTTTATATTCCTCAGGCTACTATTATCTATATCCCTAGCACCCACATGTACTGCTAGAAGCAGGTAATAGTCCGTGGGACTTACTAGAGCAGGCAGCCTCTCCGCAACATCCCTGATCCATGCCCCAGGTAGGCAACACACCTCCCTTGCGACCGGGTCAGGCCGACAGATGAGCACTTCTGTCCCTTTCAAGGCAGAGTCCCCAACTACTACAACCCACCGCTTTTTCCTGGCGGCACCAGTAGAGATCTTCTGTACCAGTGCACCAGCGGCTGTTTCTGGTGCAAGTGCATTTCCTCATCAGCCCCCTGCAGGGCAGCAAAGCAGTTCTGGGTGGGTACAGTAGATTTAGGAGGAAGCCCTTTGCTTTTAATTGCTCTCTTCCTCCTTTTGTTGTTTTTTTTTTTGTTACTAATTCCCAGCTTCTCAGGTTAACAGCCTCCTTCTCTCCTTCATGAGTTAGAGGGGAATCTTGAGGCCCCTGTGCTGTTTGGTCCTGGAGCAAGCAGTCCTGCTTCCTCTCAGCTTCCCTGACATCTTGAAGCTCATTGATAGCATCCCGCAGCTCAGCCACCTGCTGCAGGAGGACGTCCACCAGGGAGCACTGAGTGCAGCCCTGCCCATTCTGCACCTTTCCCTCCCCAGACCAGTGCAGGCACTCTCTACACTCCAAGCTCTGCACCGCAGCCTCCCCTCTTACCGGCTCTGTCTGGGTGCCTACGTTGGCTGCCGCCGGGGCGGCCAGGGCAGAGCTCCCAGATCAAGCCCTTGTCATACGGTGAGTGCTCACCATCCCGCTCGCCTGCCTGCGCGAACTGCCTCGACGAGTTCACCACGCACCCTGGGCAGGTTTTTAAGCACTCACAGTTGGTGCTGCTCCTCCTGGCTCCGCTCCCCATGAGTCAGCTCCTCGCGGGAGCTGAGCTGCTGGCTCCTGGGCAAGTCCTGTCGAGGACTTGAGGCTCTCTCCTCGGTGGCTCTTGTTGCTCTGTGGTGAGGCTCCTGGACGCTGATCTCCCCCCGCTCTGCTCCAGTGTTGCAGGCATCCTCCCTTGAGCTACTCACCTCAGCAACTGACCTATATAATAAGCAAAGAATAAACTCATCACGGGTCACACGTTGCATCACAGTTCAGGTAACCATTTCATTGAGAAAAGTAAAACAGAACTCTTGCTGGACTGAATTTATTCATAGACCATAATGCATTAGTTCCCTTTTTGTCCTCTTTAAATTAGGCATTGACTTATTAAAAGATTGCCAGGCTGGAATGTCTCCTGAGCATTACATTCCTATTTTGTGTTAAAATAAACTAAACCCAGCTGGTCTGTTGAGCAGCTCACTGGTCTGGGCCACTAGTTTCTCATTAGTATAGAAAATTCAAATGCTTCTAGTAATACTTCTTTCTGGACATTGTTTTCTTACCTTGTTTCCAAAAAACAAGCAATGCAAAAATGTCTAGGATTTACACTTGAGCACTCATAACAATATGACAGAGACCACCTTCTGTGATATTAAACAAACAGAGAAACATCAGCCTGGAGAGACCCCAACAGAGGAGTGCAACCCCTACTCTGCTGGAGCTACTAAAAACAGTGAAGCAAAACCTTATGTAGTGCAACCCCCTTTTGTAGGGGCACACTCCATTTGTTATGAAAAATAGCCCAATTATGCTCCATTTCAGCATGCAGAAAAATTGTCTAACCATGCAACCACAGATAATAAATCCAACATGTATAAGTGGTCCCACTGCAATTGATTGCTAGACTGATGCAATTTAACCCAAAAGAAAACTAATAGTTCTAGTACTCATGGATGAGAGATACAAGTTGTTGGTTTAGCATGACTATATCCCAGTTCAAACCCCATTACTAAAAGGAATAAAAGGAAAAGAACTGGATTTCTTGGTAAATGTGTGACATAAGCAGAAAAGCTCCTATGTAGCATAGGTAGGTGGGAGAGGAACTCATAGTCTACTCACTTTACATAATCTTCAGAGCTCAGAATCACAGCTGTGCAAAGTGAATAAATAAAAAGCTTCCAAAAAGTGCCATTCTTTTAACTCTTAAGTTTCTAGTTCTTCTCCTCACTATTCCCAAGTACCAGTGGCCTTTAACTAGCAGAAAGCTAGAATGGTAATCTGAGGTTATAAAGCAGTTCACATCCTAAAAAGTACACATGGCAGTTGCACTCCAGTAAGTAGAAGCTACCCTTTCAGTCCCGGATGTCAGTAACCATCCAGCTCCCTAACACCAGCTAGGAGCTGAAGTGTGAACTGGCTTCCCTTTGAGGGTAAAAAATTCCTAATGAGTAGCAAAATACAGGATGCCAGATTTTTTATGATGTGTTATAAGAAAGGCTATTACTATTTATTTCGAGCTTTCTTATACAGTTTCTCAGTGATTGATGTGATGTGATCTCTTACCATTTTGAAGATGCTTTCTTGGCTAAATATTATTTTCTGAAAAGGATAAAAACATGAAGTTTGAATCTGAAAATGCCTGAGAATAATTTACCTAATGATTAAAGATTTAAAAAAGGAAAAGCCTGAAGAAATAATGGGTGTTGTATCAACAACAGAATTCAATTAGACCATATGGTTCCCAGTTTTGCTGCAAACCCTGCTCAGGAAAGGTGCATTGAAACATCTTAACACACTCTGAAGAGATTAGAATATTGTTAAAGGAGCAGAGACATAATGCTCTATTAAAAAAAAAAAAAACAAACAGATTTGACATCTGGCTTATAAAGGAAATGTAACCAAGTGTTAGATTCTGGAAAGCACACAGGAAGCTGGAAAACTCTTAACAGCCTCCCCTGTCTGACACGGCTGTTGCTGTTGAGTGACAAGAGATCATCTAATGTATTGATGGCTGTGGACCTTTTACCATGTATCTGAGAGAGCCAGAAATGGAATGAGACAGAAAGAAGCCCATGCTGATTAGGCATACAGAATCAGCATGCTGATTAGGCGTACAGAAGAGGTCTGATGCTTCCCTTTATGTCTAGTGCTTCTGAAGGGACACATTTAATGTTTCAGATCTGCCATCACCCCCTGGAGAAACATTGGCATTTCTGGGGAAGCACTCATAGCCATGCTTTATATTCTCTCCCAGTGTAGCAGTTACAGTACTGCATCCAATGCTACAAAGAACTTGGATTATCAACATGTCTGAAAATGTATAAACTTTGCCATGTATATGTCCTGGGTTCAGCAATAGCAGTCATTTTTTCTCCTTCTTAGTAGCTGGTGCAGCGCTGTGGTTTTGACTTTCAACCTGGGAACAATGTTGATAACACCGATGTTTTCAGTTGTTGCTAAGTAATGTTTACTCCGACCAAGGACTTTCTGAGTCTCATTCTTTGCCAGGGAGGAGGGGAAGCAGGGAAGAAGCAGAGACAGGACACACGACCTAAACTAGCCAAGGAGGTATTCCATACCACAGCACATCATGCCCAGGATGTAAAACTAGGGGCAGTTACCTCGAAGGGCTAGTTCACTGCTTGGTCAGGTGGGGTATTGGTCAGTGAGTGGGGAGTGGTTGTATTCTCTTCCCTTGTTATTTCCCTTATCATTATTATTACTGGTGGTAGCAGTAATGGTTTTGTGTTAAACCTTAATTACTGGACTGTTCTTATCTCAGCCCGTGGGAGTTACATTCTTTCAGTTCTCCTCCCCATCCCTCCAGGAGGGGGGGATAAGGGGGGAAGTGACAGAGAGACTGTGTGGTTCTGATTCACGGCTGGGCTTAAATCATGACAGTATGCCAGTAGTGAAGTGGCAGACATGCAAATGTGCAGAGAACTGGAATGTCTTAGAACCAGGTATGCTGGGGTCCTTAAATTAGGCATAATTTTGCCCCTGAACATCTAGTAAGAAGTTCTAATTCCCTTTTGCTGTGAAGCAAAACAAACTGCATTTCAGGTTGTTGAATACACCTTTGAAAAGTACTGTATATAATAGACTATCTGCACTGCTAATGATACTCTCTCTGCAGTATTTCCACTGAAGGCAGGAGAAAGTACATCCCTTTTCTTTCAGTTTTGCTTAAAACCCACATTAGAGAGATTTTTTGCAGACTACATTCAAAAAAGCCTCTTGATTATCCCATCATGGTGTGGTTCTCATGGAGGCAGTAAATAATATCTTCTAAATTAGTGTCTTAGGTCCTAAAATTTGACTGTATAAACATTCTGTGTTCCTTGTTACTCTTGTTGGGAACTATACAGATTATCCTGTTAAACCATGTGGATGTATATGTACTATTGTAACATTACTGTCACACAACAGCTGCTGTGCTTTCCTTCCTATTTGAAATTTTAGCATTCAAAAAGTAACCAGAGCTTGGTTTCTTTTCCTTCAGGAGTGAAAAAGCTCACCAGGCAAAGGAAAAACAGCACCTGTTAAGAAAAGGCAGGTCATATGAGAGATGCAGATCCCATCAGGAGAGCCTGTATCTGGTAAAAAAAGGAATGTAATCCATGCAGACCAGATGAATACCTTTCTTTTATCTTTGACATTTCATATTCAATGATCCACTTCAAGGCTATGAATCAAGTGTGTGTAGCCTTTGGCAGCTTGACATAAAAAGCTACTTTGACAGAAACTTCCACCCCTTGCATGACATCTTCTGTTTTGGTCAGTTTATTGAAACTGATCCAGTAGTCAGTAATCAGTCATCATAGGGCTGTGATGTATCCTGGGCTACATCAAATAGGAGTATGAGCAGCAGGTCAAAGTAGGTGATCCTGCCCCTCTGTTCTTCTCTCATGAGACCCTACTTGGAGCACTGTGTGCAGTTCTGGTGTCCTCAACAGAAGAAGGACATGGAACTGCTGGAGCAAGTTCAGAGGAGGCCACGAGGACAATCAGGGGCTGGATCACCTCCCATATGAAGACAGGCTGAGAAAGTTGTGTCTGTTCAGCCTGGAGAAGAGAAGCTTCATGGAGACCTCAGAGCAGCCTTCCAGTATCTGAAGGGGGTCTACAAGCATGCTGGAGAGGAACTCTTCATCAGGGACCGTAGTGAGAGCAAGGGGTGATGGGTTTAAATTGAAACAGGGGAAGTTCAGGTTAGATATAAGGAAGAAGTTCTTCCCTGTGAGGGTGGTGAGGCACTGGCACAGGTTGCCCAGAGAAGCTGTGTCTGATCCATTCTTGGCAGTGTTCAAGGCCAAGCTGGACAGAGCTTGGAGCAATCTAGTCTAGTGGAAGGTGTCCCTTCCCATGGCAGGGAGTTGGAACTGGATGATCTTAAGGCCCCTTCTAACTCAAACCTTTCTGTGATTCTACGATTCTATAGACATCTGAGCCTCTCCAGATGGAACTATGGACACAGTTTAACAGCAGAAACTGGAACAAGCTCAAATCTCTGCAGATGAGATTCAAGGGAAGTAGGCTAATTTTATATTTATATACTTAGGCTGATGTGTTTTTGTTAGCTCAAGTACTGCAGCTGTTTCTGCCTAACAGCAGCTCAACTGTGGGGTTTGTTGATGTAGGATGCCAGCTTCAGTGTGATGTTTCTTCCACCCAACAGATTTAGACACTCCACACACAGCATCTCTTTAATGCTCCTTTTCTGTAATTTTTTTTTGCCATGCTGCTTTTGTCCTTATCACATTTGTTTTATCACAAGTTCCACTGAATTTCTGTGGACCTACTCAGTGAGAAAAACCAAATACATCACAAGGTGTGTTTAACTCTCTAAGATTAGCTGGATTTACTGTGAGTAACATCGCCAGTCATTTTCCTACTGCCTCCTTTTAAACAGTGATCCTCTGAGCTCACAGTATAATCCTAGAAATGAATAGGTAATGCTTTGTTGGTTTGCTGTTCTACTGAAAAAAAAATCTGTTGTTCTTCAGAAGCTCATACTTTTGACACAGCCCAGCACACGGGTGGTTTCTGGGCTGCAAGCATGCACTGAAGAGGCTCATGTTCAGTTTCTTATCAACCAACACCCCCAAGTACTTCTCCACAGGGCTGCTCTGAATAATTTCCCAAGTTCCTACAGAAATGCATGAAGTATTGCAAATAGCTGAATCTCTGTAACTAAACTATGCTGCTTAGATGTCTGAAAGTTTTAAAAAATAGGAAGTGATACCTCTGCTCAAAATGCTAAGCACATTTTCCTAAATTTCATGGGAAACTGGAATGTTTAAACATATTTGGGTTTGAGCTTTCAAAGCAGTAGGGCGAAAAAAAGACTTTTCTGTCACAGAAACAAATATGGGTAGTAGCAATGGTTTATACTGAAAAACTGAACATCAGTGCTCTAATTATTTTTGATTTTAACAACATGATAAAAATAAAAATTTGGGGGTTGGAATTGGATGTTCTTAAGGTCCTTTCCCACCCAAACCATTCTATGATTTTATGACAACTTAGTGATTTTTCAGAGATGGAAGAGCCGCAGTTAGGTTTTTCAGCCAGGTGCTCAGCTCTTTTTCAAACTGAAGATGATACTGTGATTTGGACCTATCTAACCTTGCAACACATCAAAAAAGTAACTTGACAACTTTATGGAAGAAAAACTGAGTACTGCACACGAAAAATCATAGAATCAAAGAATAGTTTGGGTTGGAAGCGATCTCTAAAGCTCATCTAGTCCAACCCCACCTGCAATGAGCAGGGACATCTTCAACTAGATTGGGTTGCCCAGAACCACATCCAGCCTGCAGCCTGGCCCTGAATGTCTCCAGGGATGGGGCATTCATCACCTTTCTGGAAAACCTGTGTCAGTTTTTCACCAGACTCATTGTAAAGAAATTGTTCCTTATGTGCAGCCTGAATCTCCCCCTTATATCAGCTGGGGTCATCAATACTAAAGATCAGGTCTTAATAAATCCAAACAAGGGTACTATGGTATCATTGATGAAGTACAACCCCATATAGAATAGAACACAGAAGTTCAAATCACAAACAATTATAAATAGTAGATAAATCCTTGCTATGCCTGCAATAACAGAGCCCAAAGGCTCACTTTGGTAGTATCCTGGGCCTTGCTGAAAGAAGTTGACATTCACATTAAGTTTTGTTGACCTAGGATACAACAACCACAGAACCACAGAACCAGCCAGGTTGGAAAATACGTTTAAGATCAACAAGTCCAACCTTTACCACAGGGCTGCCAAGGCCACCACTACACCATTGTTTATCAGTAAAATATTTATCAGTTATCAGGATTGCAGCTGCATTAAAGTATTCTGAGTTTTGGGTTTTTTTTGTGTCACTAAATTAATAATTATTTAGTGTCACTACCAAATGTCTGTTTCCTCAATTCTTTTCACTCTCTCCTTGGTTTTTTTCCTTTTATTGGTCCTCTACTTTCCTCCTCCTTTTCTTTTAAATAATAAAATTTAAATACTAAAATGGTAGGTATGCAGTATAAATTGGGAAAAGCCCTTGTATCAGAATTAAAATCAAGGGAAGGTTTTGACTGGAGATTAGGAACAATTTCTTCACCAAGAGAATGGTCAGGCATTGGAACAGGCTGCCCATGACAGTGGTGGAATCACCATCCCTGGAAGTGTTCACAAAAAGTGCGGACAAGGCCCTTAGTGCCATGGTTTAGTGGTGGCCTTGGCAGTGCTGGAGCAATGGTTGGACTTGATGATCTTAAAGGTCTTTTCCAGCCAGGCTGATTTGACGAAATAAAAGATAGACTTCTCACATACAAAATGTAGAGGAAAAAAATCAAATATTTTCCTTTTTTTTTCCCCCCCCCAAAATCACATCAAATTGTTAACTTCCCATTCTAACACCATGGCAGCTGTGAAATGTGGCAGGACAGACAAGAGGTGGTGAGCTGGGGGAGCCCACAGGAGATGTGGAGTTGGCTGTCTTTGTGATCTGTGACTCCTTCGTGAGAATATTGGGGTGACATTTTGTGCAAATTATCCTCCCAACAATTCTCTACTGTATTTCCAGAATTCCCAGAAAGATTAAATGTGACTTCATGTCACCTTCCTATCAGCTGTCTGTAACGCTAGGAGCTTTGCCCCAGAGTTCATGTGTTTTCTCATAGGCCAGAGCTCATATGGGTAGCTAGTGCAATTCACAAGAGAGATTTAGACAAGTCTGTTTCAAAACACAAAACATTATGAAACAGTAAAATCTACTGCAGTGGTTTTCATTGCTTGGGCATGACAGCACTGTCTCCAGTTTGAGGAAGTAGGAAAATGGGGAGATTTCCCTTGATATTTTACATTTTGTGGAACTAGCCTTCCCATGGACGAAAGATTTCATATTGTTAATGCTACCCATTTTTGTAGCCTGGTCTACTCCTTGCCAAAACAGAAAGTCTAATTCTCTCTATTTTCTCTCACATACAGGCCTAATCCAATTTGTTTCCCTGGGAGAGGTAAGCACACAACTTATTCTCTTTCAAAACTGAAACTTAAAAGGATTCCTTGAACTGCATCTGTGTCTGTGTTTCTTGCCCTGTTCCAAAATCCTTTTCTTTCTCCGAGAGTAGCACAGCGACAGTGGTAGAACCAAAATGATGTCCTAAGGTCTTATGTCTACATATCTATGTTTATCTGTCTTTATAATGCTATGCAATAAAGAATCAATAAATGTGCTGAATAGCAAGCAGTGGGTGAACTTTGCAAACAGTCTGTTTCAAAAGCAGGAAAAAATCAGCTGAAGTATTATCTTAGAGTGATTTAATGTTCTATTAATGAGACAGTGATTTCTACAATAACCCCTCTTCCTCCTTTGACCCTTGGATTATTCAATATTGCTTTAATATGGTAATCATTTGAAGTCAGCTTTTCAGGTTCCTCCAATTGCACATCTTCAGAATAAATCTTCAGTTCAGTGTGGTATTAAAAATGTTAATGCAGGTTAATTCAAAAGGGTTTAGTCAGAACAGAATAGTTAAAGCACCTCTCCTCTTTTTGTATTGCTTTATCTGGAATGTCCAGCCTGGTCAGCTTATCTTTCATTACACAGCCTTGAGCCAGGAACCTGTCATGATACTATGTTTGGGCTGGGAGGTCAAAGGTTGTAACTCCTGCAGTGTCTGGATAGCAGGGTGCCACACATGATTTCAGTTCTGGGAATACTTTACAGGACAGGCCACCTTGTAATATCCAACCTCCTTCAAATCTTGAACTATAGGCAATAGATGGCAGTGTTGGACTAAAAACTTTGGCTGGCAAAGGAAGGTGACTTCAGGGTCCTGCTGATGGCACCCTGCGTCACGACTGCAAGAAGAGTGCACCTCTTCCATCCGCAGTGCACAACCTAATCGACCCGCACTCCACCAGGGCTGGGAGCTTCCTCCCTGAGTTCACTGTCCTCTTCAGTAGCTGCATCAAGGGAGAAACTGTCTCCACTCTCCTTTTTGTCTTTTGTTTGTTGTCTGGTGATTAATAGCTCCACATGAATAATAACAAAAGAGAAAAGTTACTGGTGTGTTCTGCTGTTATTAAACAGCAGACAGATTATGCTGCATGATGCTGAGTTTCCTAATGAGAGTATTTACTAGAATTTGTTTCCCTCTGCTGTGTATTTTTCCATGCTAGTAGAGAGACTCCATTAATCAATAGGTTTTACAAGGGACTGTGTATTTGAGCAGCAAATTGTCAGTTACGATTCTTTGCTACTTGGTTTGTCCTCCAGCACTGTTTACTTCATTGTTTCCTATTAATCAAAGCAGCAAAGCTGAGGACAGCTAGGAAAACTTGTGCTGGATGTTTCTGTTCACTCATTTATGCTGTGATGTGTTAGACTTCCCATTCCTCAGAGCTTTCCTGCACTTACTCAAGTGGATCTACGTCGTCATCCCCAGGGTTACAAGAAGAATGTGCTGATTTCTAATTTCTACTCAGCTGAAGTCTCCATTTTTTAGTTACAGCAATAAAATCCTCTGTTTTGCAGGTTTGGATGGTTCTGTACCCAGGTGTAAAAAAACTGAAGCTCACAGCCCCCTCAAAGGCAGGTCAGCCTTGTTTAATTTGAATGGAAGCAATAAGATGTGGATGTTAAGTGTCTTGTCCACAGTCACACAGCAGCTCTGAAGCAGAACTGGGACTAGGACACAGGCTCCACACCTCTCCATTTTGATTCTTCTCATCTTCTTTCACCACACTTAGTCACCAGCTGCACTAAGAAACATGATCTTAATAGAAACCTTAAATGGCAGAAAGCTAGTTCAGATCCCAGTGGCAGATACAGTCATTGAGCAATGATGACCAACTACACTTCCCGATGGAAAGAGCACATTTCCCTCATCAAAAGTCCTTCCTTCCTTTATAATAAAGCCTATATATAGATCTCAATGGTTTCTTTGCATTCTTATTGGCTTTCCAGATCCCTTATTCCTTTCACTTTCAAGTGGCAAGTGCTGTAAATGAAGAAACTTCCTTAGTGAAATATGGGGAATATTCAGATTATTGAAACAGAAAAGTCATGGCAAAACTTAGAGTTTGGGCTTGAATTATTTTGGCAAGGTGATGAAATACCAGCGTTTTTACTCAAAAAGAGAGTGAGATTGATCAGAAACTCAAGAACTTTGCAGTGGTACTCTGCTCCTATTTCTCTTTTGCCTTTGTGTGTAGACCTCACTCCTTGAGAACAGAGGACATATAATAACAGCTCACTGTAACTGTCCATTTGGAAATTGCTTTGGTGTAGCCTGTACAAATTGTTTTTGGGGCTTGCGCAATATTGTTGCTCTCCGTGTCAGTCTGAAAGAGACTGAACAAGGGTGAAGGATTTAAGTGCATAGCTGTGGAGAGAGACTTTGGGGATCACAATGATGTGGAAAGATTGGAGTGACTGAGAGAAATACATACTTGTGAATATGTTTAGGTTTGCAAATTAGTATTTTGACTCATACTTTAGCCCTTTTTTTCCACATCTGTGACCTCCAGTTTTGCCATAGTAAATCACATGAAGCAATCAGTCCTACATCTGTCAAAAAGTAGGAGGCATAAATATTTATGATTGACCACGGATTAACAAAATTTAAAAGACATCAAAGTGTTCAAGTATCTAATACAATTCAGATCAAGATCTACTTGCAGGTAATTGCCAAGCAGGAAAAAAGATTTTCTTGAGCGTATTTATCACTGCAAATCACTTGCTTACCTCTGAATGCCATAGTGAAAAGCACCAATGTGTCATGGTAAAGCAAGGATTAGAAATGCTTGGAAAAGGAAAAAAAAAAAAAAAGGAAAGGGGAACATTGTGGAGTCAGTTTCTGCTCATAGGGAAAAGTGCATTAAA
The DNA here is from genome assembly GCF_012275295.1 of Melopsittacus undulatus. Lineage (NCBI taxonomy): Eukaryota > Metazoa > Chordata > Aves > Psittaciformes > Psittaculidae > Melopsittacus > Melopsittacus undulatus. The sequence continues at coordinate 27,840,760 of NC_047534.1, forward strand.
AAAGAATGACCAAAATATTGTGTGTATGTGTAGGAGTTAGTTAAAATGCCTTTTGACAAGTGTGTTGGGAAGGAAAAGAGAAATTAAAAACATTCAAAAAACGGATTAAATTGAAAAGTCTTTTCTAATGTCTAATCTACTCAGCTGCCTTTAAAATTAAATTTAATGAGGCACCAAAGAAAATGGAAGAAGAAACAAGAATCTGAAAATGAATTGGTTTTTATAGCCCTTTATGAAAACTAGGAAATAAGTGTTTTTGTTTCAGGCCCTAAAAGCCTGTCCAGCTAGATCCTGCAGGGTAGTGGGTTTCTCTGAAACTACATTTGCATCTCTTCATGTCCAGAGTGGTCATTTAGAATCAGACAATAAATCCTACCCAAAATATCCTTTACTACTGAAGACAGTAGCAGCACAGGAGCTGCAATACTGTTTTAGATGACAGATCCTGTTTTTTCTGTCTCCTTTTCAACAGTGATCAGTAACAGATGCATCAAAGAAAGCCACAGGATTAGAGAATCCCAGTCTGGTTTAGGCTGGAAGGGACCTTAAAGCTCATCCAGTTCCAATCCACTGCCATGTGCACGGACACCTTCCACTAGACCAGGCTGCTCCAAGCTCCATCCAGCCTGGCCTTGAACACTGCCAGGGATGAGGAAGCCACAGCTTCTCTGGGCAACATCACCACACGCACAGGGTAGTATACTTGTTCAAGCACTGTATCCTGAAGTACATGCATAATGCAAAGTTCTTTTCTAATCCAGGGGTAGCAAAAGATAGACTTATGTCCTGAGGAGTGCAGCTTGAAATTTATAATAACTAGTAGCACTAAGGATATTAATCCATTTTTATCCCACTAAGTTCTTTGAAAGGTAATGTTAAACATGCCCTGATTCTCCATACCTACAGTGGGTCTATTCATTAAAAATTAAACAAATGTGTATGTTTGTAGGCTAGGCCTGAGGTCTTTGAGAGATCAGAGCTTTAGAAAGCTGTTCTGCCTCAACTGAGTTAGAGGCTAAGAATAATAAAGTGGATATGAAGTTGCAGAGTGGCACAGAAGCACGGAACAAAATGGGATTTTGCACAGTATATGTTCTGTCAGGTCCTGGCAGCCTGAGCATGACAGTAACAGTAGATTAAATTTCTTAGCAATATTCCAGAAGTTATTTTCTGTGTTATCTTGTCTGAGGAACAACCTCAGCTTTCCCACCTCTGAAATAAATAGCTATTTGTTCAATTAGTGAATTCCTGTTTGTGAAGAGCTTTGATGAATGGAAAGTGCTTCATACTGGCAGTAAAGGCTACAAAATAATAATCTAGGAGATTTTTCTGAAGGTCACATTGATTTTGTAATTTACAGCCAAATTGGACAAAGCAGAGGAGATTGTTTTATCAGCACCAGTCCTGCATCAGGATGAAATTCAGCCATACAGCAAGAATAAGAACAAAACTTCAGAAATCAAATCTTGTTTAAAGATGCTTAAGGGACTCTAGGTGAGGCACAGGGATTGTGTGACATTTTTATGTAATTCACACAGACTGCAGGGAAACACAGCAAACCACCAACCTAGAATTACTGAACTTTGTTTTTCTTTATCTACAGTAATTGACTGGTAATACTAGAGGGTGTAGTGATGGGATAACAGTTACTGCAGGAAGAAGAAAAATACCTGAAATCACTATCAAGCAGGAAAGAAACCTTTACATTCACCTTACAATGCAATCAGTGGATGTCTCTACTTTAAAAAATGCCTCTTCCTATTGCGTGCCTAGGGATCTAGTTTTACATTCCACTTTACTGTCTCTTTGTTTAACATTTGATCCAACAAATCTAAAGGAAAACTGAATGGTACTAGCTGTTATTAGGTGATAAACGGTAGTAACTATTGTCAGCTAGAAAGTTAAATCCAGCTATTCAACTGGAGTGTGAGATAATAACTATCAACCTCTCTTTATTCTAATATTGGATCAGAGCCTTAACCCTTCTTGTTGCAGACATATATCTCACTTGGCTACACAGCACTAACTAACTTTGTATACCCTACTGCTTCCTTGCTACTTTGCAAAGCCTTCAGTTACCTTGTACCTCCTCTTCTCACCATTGAAATTCTCACTGCACTCTACCCCTTTCCGATGCAGTTTCACCAGAGTATAAAGAAACACTGCTAATGTCAAATACCTTTCTTTAGGACAAACTGTACTGCAGTTGGTCCCTCCCTGTTAAAACACCCATACTGATGCTGACTTCTGTGACAGACATGTTCGACAGGTGTTTGGAGTGAAAAACAAGGATAGAGACATCCATTATATAGCTAAACACATAAGGTTGTCTTTTTCCCTGATTAATGCTTTTGATGTCTGCCAGTTCTTGACACTTATTAATCCTTTGAAGTGAAAGGCTGCTTGACTCTCTCAACAATAATGCATACATGCAGATATAAAACTAGTGTAATGGATGGTAGCACAACATCAGCCATTTTCACCTGTGCCAGAGATATGAATTTCCATCTTAATATATGAGAAAACATTAAGCACTCACGTCTTTCCTGTGTAGCCTGGAAAATGTCTACCACAATGGAAGACACCTTCATGACCTGAACACAGACTACAGATTTGCCAACCCTGGAGACATTCAAGGCTAGGCTGCATCTGGATGTGGTTCTGGGCAACCTGATCTAGTTAAAGGTGTCCCTGTTTATTGCAGACTGTTGGGCTAAATAAGCTTTGAAGGTCCCTCCCACATAACATTCTTTGATTCTATGATTCTACTCAGCTTCAGCTATGATTGTTCAGTTACATTTCATAGAACATTCATTTACATGTACGCAAGAGGCGGGGACTGTATTCCAGGCACTAAAACCAAACATGCTCTGTCAAGCATGTCAAAGGCCTCATTTATCAAAGCAGTAGTGTGCCTTTTATGTTCAAACATCTGACTAGACACAAAGCAAAGGGCAAGGAAACCATTAGATTTCTTGTGCAGTTTACATATGCTCCATTTGTTCCTTTGAAATTCTCTAGTTTACAAAACCTATGGATAGGTGATGTGATGTGAAAGGAGAGAAAGACATACCGATGGAGATATGATTCAGGTTTGCAAGTGTAATTTCTGGCTTGATCCCAAACTTCATGGACAAATGATCTGATTTGTGCTTTTACTTTACAACTACTGGATGAGATGTATCCTTTCCAAAGTCTGTTGGTTTCTAATTAGTATTCAAATACACTAAAGCCAGCTTTATCACTGCTCTGTACACATTCTAGTACCTTCAAGTCTCAATGTGACTGATGGGTGATTTGAATCATAAGGCAGCCAGAAAATTCAAAATGACATTTTTTATATAAAATAGGGGTTATTTTGGACCTGACATAAGTCATCATAAGAACTGTATGAGGAAACTTTGCATGTTACCTATGGATATTCTCACTAATAGCTAAGAGAATGAGGGGACTGCCTCTTTAAAAAAAAAAAATATATATATATAATTTTATTTCAGATCCAGCATTTTATACAAGCACAGAGCCAGAAATTTACATTATCATAAATTGACATTAAAGTGAAATTCACACGTGCAAATCAGCAATTTAAAAATAATGATGCTTTCCTCTCTCCTGAAAAATATCACTTTGCAAATCTTAGTCATCAATGGAGTCCTAGTTAATTAATAAGTATGATTATTACTGGTTTTACAAATAGAGATACAAAAATCTTGAGTTTCATTCTAACCATAGAGCAGTGCTACTTTTTATTCAAAATGTGAAAAAGGCTTAGTGACACAGAGATTCCTATGTGGGAAATCTGTGGAAGTTCTGTTTCACTGTGAAATTAGTCTAATTTCTGACTTCCGGCTAAATCAGCTTCTGGCAACAGTTCATATTTCCACTGCCCCTTTGGTTGTAGGGCTAACGTTTAAAAGCATTTTTGCCAACTAAAATACTGAGACAAAAACTGGACCTGAAGCACCTACTTCCCCAGTGAGTTTAGAGGATTCTGTGTCATAAGCTGAGCCAGTGGGGTTTTGATGGTTGAGTAATCCTTCTTAGCCTTGTATTCTGCAGGGAAAGGGTTTTGGAACAACATCTAACAGCTCACAGAAAGCAAAAGACTCGCTCAAAGGCAAAGCTGCTCAGTTAAATACTTCTCTTTTCTGAAGTTCTATGTCAGCTCTTAGGACTTTACTATTAGAAGAGCAGAAATGGTATATTAGGGTGTATAAATTGTAGAAAATGTTGGTAAAATGCATCCCTTTTAATAGGAAAACTGACAATTCTTCTAGCTGCTAAGTTTCATCATCAAGAGTTAACTGAAATAAAGCCTGAGAACACGGCACATATCAACAATTGGAAATATACCCTGAAATACACCTTGTGTTACAAACCCCCTCATTTCTGCACAGCCTTTGAAATTGCAGGGCTCCTACTATCCTGGATGTATCTGACTGACTGATTCATTTCCATTAAACCAGGTATTAAAAATTTCACATTTAATAGCAGAAACACATCTTGAATTTAAATACAAATAGCTTGGTGCTCATTAGCAAGGAAAGTTTGTTAGATAAACTGCTAGCAACTACACACACGGTTTGCAGATGAGAATTGCCTAACTACATTTATTTGCACATTCTGCAAGGCACTAGATATTCATATTTAAGTTTAAAAATGTGCAATTAGTAATCAGATCTAGTACTTGACAGCTTCTTCACATCCCGTAAGGGCAACAAGTATAAATAAATGCATTTTATACAATAACCAAACAAGGCAAAAGAAATCAGTTATAAACCTAATTTCTTGCAAACGTGGCTTTCACAATAGTATCTTCTCTTTCTCTGCTTGGCCCCACTTACTACATAGAATCATAGAATCAACCAGGTTGGAAAAGACCTTTAACATCAAGTCCAACCTTTACCCCAGCACTGTCAAGGCCTTCACGAAACCATGGCACTAAGGGCCTCGTCTACCCATGTTGATTGGCAAGGTGAGGTTTTAGTGAAATTACTCATCACTCAAGCTACACTTGCTTTGTGTGAGCAATGGTTGAAGTTCAGATCTCCTAAGGTTCATTCCAAACAAAAAATTAGGACCCTGTCATTTGCCATAGTAATTTTGAATTCTCCATGTGCTCCTATAGTAAACACATACTTTAAGTCAGCATGCTAAAGTCACTTATAAATATCTGATGAAGAAAATACAGCCTGACCCTCATTAGTATCCTCTGAAAAACACCTCTGCCCAAGGGAACTACAGAAAATGTGTACCTCAATTAATAAAGTTACTGACTAGATGCTGTGAATAAAATGACATAAGCATTTAATTTCTCTTTTTTAAGCTTGGAAACCCCCAGTATATGCTACCAAATGGCCAGAGAAGTTTACACTCTGTATGTTTTGGATAAAGAAGCACTGATCTAAGACATATGTACAGCATTGTTTATGGTTTTGTTCTGAAAGAAAGTATGTTTGGGAAGAAGGCTGAATCATAGCACAAAGGTGAGTAATTACTGTTGGTTTTAGACTGCCTTTTACAAATTACCTTTTCCCGCAATTGCTGGAGAAAGCATCATTCTTCTTTCATTGTGAAAATGAAAGTGGTGACTCAGATGCCTGGGAAAACTGTTCCAAATATATCTTGGAACAGGGCATATTACTCTGTAATGTGGGTACCTATGTCATTTTACCTCTCAATGTCCTTTATCATCTACAGTTTTTCTACAGAATTAATGGAGAAGCTCCCACTAAGTATTTGTAGCATGTTCTTTTTATGGCAATATTTTTTTAGCTGGGATATTGCTCTACCTAATTAATGATTAAGCAAAGAAACACTCTACAGGCCAAGAACTAAGAAGTAGTCTGGATGGACTTACAAGTAAAAACTAAGCAGACCTACTCCCAAAGTACATTACTCCTGAGATACATTTGTAGCACAGCAGTCACTGAGAACCTGTTGATCCAAGCACTGTACAAGCCCCAGATGACATTTTAAAACCAATACCTTCGAAGAAGAGTTACAAAGATGTCTCTGTCTTAATGTCTTCTACAAAATAACTTAAAGATTTGACCAAGTTTACCTAAAAGCTGATTTCCATTTCAAGTTTGGCTTCTCCAAGCACAAAAGATTGTGCTCCATCTATGAGTAGCACAAGTGCAAATTTTACCAAGAAATTAACAATTTAGATGACTTTTCTCTCTAATGAACATATTCCCAGGAGGGGGGTGAAACAGGGGAAATCAAACTGTTAATTAGATGAACATTCTTATAGATAGCTAGAACCTGGAAGCAAATAACAGCCTTAAGTGTGACTACTTGCAGTAATTTTCTTGTCTTCAGTATGTTTGTTAAAGGTTACAGAAATCTTCAGGGCACAGCTCTTCTCTATTTTTAATTATGAGCTCAGTTTTAGGGAATTAGCTAACAGGCCTATGGAGTTGCATTACTATTTCTATAACAACATCATGTCAGCATTAATCACAAAGAGTAATAGTTAATCGGGAAGAAGGATCTGGGTATTGAACAATTTCAGCCTTGCCTTGGACAGTATCGTATGGCACATATCTATATTTATATAAAATACATATATAACTCATACCTATATTTCCACAATTAAATATTCCAAAATGTATGGGAAGTTCTTATGACAAATACTTTTCTTTCTTCTAACTTCTTTTCTACACTCCTTAGCTATCCAACGGCAAGGGCAGCTGGACATGAGAGTAGGAAAGAACAAGATATCTTCCCAGCCCATTTATGTACTGCAGAAAACTTTCCCATACAAAAATAAATAAACTAAATAATCATCCAACAAAGGCTTTGTAAAAAAAAGCCCCCATAAATCAGGAAAAACAGTCTGCTCCAGTATTACTGATATAAAGCTTCATGGTCAGGTCTAGTGACCTGGTCTAGTGGAAGGTGTCCCTGCCTGTCGCACGAGATTGGAGCAGGATGAGCTGTAAGGTCCCTTCTGACCCAAACCATTCTATGATTCTATGATGATTCTGCGAATCCGTGTGAAGTTCCCTCTAAAACTGGGAGATTTTTTAATTTATGTTTCTGCATCACAATGCTACTTAAATGCCTGGGCGTGGAGATAAGGACTTTGTTCCCAGAAGTGGCCATTGGTAAAACAGTCTGTGCCCAAACCCACAGTTTAAAATAACAGAGTGGGAGAAAACTGTTACTATTCCTCTTTGACAGAAAAGTATGAATTTATCTGCCATCAGTCAGGAACCCAACTGAACAGAAACTTAACATAAGTCTTGGTGCTGTGATTCATTTTTCTGGTCAGATAAAGAAAGAAAGAAACCTGCAAACAAAGTCTGAAGATACTGAATTGTGTTACTTGGAGTAATCAGCGTTGCTCTGAAAGAAGTGCTAGAAAAACAAATTTTAGTGCAACATCAAAGATTCTCTAAAATCAGTGTTTCTCCATGTAGAAATCAGGATCTTTGTGTGGGTGAGTGAATACAGGTATGTAAAGGAAAATATTTGGGCAAATGATTGAGAATTTCTCAAACTCTACTTAATAAAACATTTTTTCCTTTTTTCCTTTGGGACACAGCTTAGTGCTCATAGTTTTTTAAACATTTGGAAGTTGATTCTTTAATGATCTGTTCTTTATGTTAACAGTACCACTGCTGTCAACAAGTACTAGGTATGTGGAGTTAGATATATCTCCAGTGCTGCCCAGCATGTTACAAAGGTTACTGTTAAAAAGCCAACATTGATCCACTGTAATTGAATCTTAGATAGTATTAGCACTGGATCAATGGTTGACATTTTTGTGACAGCCATAAAAATCTAGCATGCTGTTCTGAGTAAAGTATATTTCATACACTACAGTACTTACCTTTAGGTAACAAAGGTTTTTTTTTGTCTAAATACTGTACAGACCTTTAGAAGCATTAGTGCTATATAGATGGCACTTAGTTTTACCACCACTCAGTACATCTGCTGTCCACCTAATCATGTTACTAAAAAATTAGTTTTGGAAGGAAGAAAAACTTCATGCTTTTAAGGGTGTTTGCGGGTGCTAGTTGACAGCCAGGTGAACATGAGCAGGCAGCATGCCCAGGGAGCCAAGAAGCCAACAGCATCCTGGCCTGTATCAGCACCAGTGTGGTCAGCAGGACCAGGGCAGTGATTGTTTGTTTCCCTGTACTGGGCATTGGTGAGGCTGCATCTCGAATCCTGTTTTCAGATCTGAGCCCCTCACTACAAGAAAGACATTGAGGTGCTGGAGGGGTCCAGAGAAAGGCAATGGAGCGGGTGAAGGGCCTGGAGTACAAGTGTGATGGGGAACGGCTGAGGGACCTGGGGGGCTTAGTCTGGAGAAGAGAAGGCTCAGGGGGGACTTTATCACTCTCTACAACTGCCTGAAAGGAGGATGGAGCCAGGATGCAGCTGCTCTCTGCTCCCAGGTAACAAGTGACAGGACAAGGGGAAACAGCCTCAAGCTGCACCAAGGGAGGTTAGACTGGAGCTTCTGAACAATTCCTTCCCCAGAGCGTGATCAGGCATTGGGACAGGCTGCTCAGGGCAGTGATGAAGTCACCGTCCCTGGAAGTGTTCACAAAACGTGTGGATGAGGCCCTTAGTGACATGGTTTAGTGGTGGCCTTGACAGTGCTGGTGGACTTGATGATCCTAAGGTCTTTTCCAACCTAAACCATTCTACAATTTTATTTTAAGGAACCATAGCAGTTAAGGAAGTCACCCATTACTGAGTTCAGAACAAGATCTTTGCAGTGCGCAAGTTGTCTAAAGCCATTTGGACTCACATAATTTATAGCAATGGTGTTGGAAACATCTAGAGGTGGTAGGTACTGGGAATAAGAGACCTAAGTAAAGGAACTATGCTTCAAATCCAAAACAGCAGTTCTTTAATTCTTCTACCACAGTTATATTTTAAGGGAACTTGCTGGCTTTATGGACATTAATAATTCTGACATTTATAACTAGAACACCTAAAACAGGGTAATAAAATCTTATGTACCACTGTATATTTGCAGGTAAGGAAGTAAAGAGTGATTAGTCAGATGAATCAAAATGACCTTGGATTAGAACATAAGATAGTAATTAATGTTATTGGCAATGACAGAAACATAAGACTTGATAGTTCAGTGACCTGACAAGGTACAAGAAAGTATATATTCCAAAAATTTATTAAAGACCTTAAATCTTTTCATAATATTTCAAGCTTAGCCACTGTTAGGTTCTAGTGACTGAGAAAATGGCTTTAACCTGCCAGAGGGCAGATTGAGATGAGATCTTAGGCAGAAGTTCTTCCTGTGAGGGTGCTGAGGTGCTGGTACAGGTTGCCCAGAGAAGCTGTGGCTGCTCCATCCCCAGCAGTGTTCAAAGCCAGACTGAACAGGGCTTGGAGAAACCTGGTCTAGTGGAAGGTGTCCCTGCTCATGGCAGGGGATTGGAACTGGATGAGATTTAAGGTCCTATTCAACCTAAACCAGTCTGTGGTTCTATAAAAATGCAAAGCAAATCAAGAGTCTTTGTTATCAGTTCAATTATACCTGTACAAGATTTCACTTCATTTGTACTATCCCTTTATCACAGCAAGAAAACAAAGGAAACAAGCAAAAAAAGCCAACCAGAACCATGAAATAACAAAATAGTCACAGTTTATCATCTTTGTGATTGTGATACTCCTTCTGATTCAATCAGAAGTCTTAAAATGCAACTATTTGCCAGAATAACAATTGCTTTTAGAATAAAAAATAAAGCTGCTGTAGGAAAGAAAGGCTGAAGCACTACAGAATAAGAACAGTTTGGTGCTAAAAAGTGCCAGTGATAATGTTTTCTGTTTCCTCTGGATGAATTTTCAGTTCTGATTTGAAATTTCCGATTGAAAGAATGTCTTTGTGTTCACTCAGTTAACAGACCCCACAAGAAATAGGAACTTACATGGCCATCTGCCCTGTCAAAATGTTAGAATAGATTGCTAAATGCTCCTCAAAGCTCAATTGTTATCTAGGCTAGAAAACAGAATGCAAAACATTTGTGTCTTTTTAGAAATCAACACTGGCACCCACAGAGGGACAGAACTAACATAACAGTTTGAAATGCAATATCTGAGTCTCCCCCTCCTAATATTGACTGAGGAGCGATTTCCAGTAACAGTAATACATCCATCTTGACAACATGTTATTCAGTGTCAAAACCAAGCCCTTGGCTCTGTCTGGAGATATCTTTCTACTATTTTGGGAAATCAGCACCAGAGACAGTCAGGGTTAAAGTGGGTATAAATGTGTTCACAGGCTGAGCTGAATGTTCTGCTTTGCTAATTCTCCCACTGCTTCAACAAACTGGAACAGTTAGTCTCATGTGGTGTGGAAAATACCTATGCATCCACTAAATATACAGAAAAACTGGACACAGTACTGCAAGTGTGGTCTTGTGCTGAACAAAAGTGAATAATCACTTCCCTCAGACTACAGTCTTGCTAACACTGCTTGGTATGTGTCCGGCCTTCTTTGTCTAAGTCACTCCTAACTCACGCTCAGCTTGTTCTTCATGAGGATCCCCCTTGCCATTTGTGCACTGCTACTTTCTATCAACTTGGCATGTAGCCTCTTATTGCTTGGGTAGGCACAGGATTCTGCATTTGTCTTTTCTGAACTTTACATGGCTCCTGTCAGCCCATATCTCCAGTCTGTGAGGTCCCTGAATAGCAGCCATACACTCCAGTTTATCAAGACTGTTGTACACAGTCGTAGACTTGTTGAAGGTTCATTCATCTCATCATCAGAATGATAAACACTATCAGCTCCAGTACTGACCCTGACAAATACCAATAGTAATGAGCTACCAGCTGGTAGGAAAAGTAGCTAACATAACAAGCAGAGGATCAGTCCATAATTCCTTGTGGAACTTGTGGATCGTGCCGATAGAAATCTCTTGAAGTTCAACAAGAAAAAGTGCAAAGTTCTGCATTCAGGTTAATCACCTGCATGACTGTGGGCTGGGAACCAACTGAACAGCAGCCCTGCAGTAAAAGAACCTGGGGTAACTGTGGACGTAGGTTAAGTGTCAACCAACACAGCAGTCTCACTGTGAGTAAAGGAAAGCACATGCTAGACTATGATTAGGGAGTATAGGGGACTATGAGGCACTATATGCCCATAATATATAAGGACACTGTGGCAGGCAGGACACAGGAGAGTATTAGCCCCTTCCGATCAACACTGTGATGCCACACCTGAAACACAGTGGTGAGTTTTGACCTTCCACTTCAGGAGGAATGTAGAGATACTGGATAGGTTCCAGTGGAAGGCTGAGAAGATAGCCATTGGCCTGGAGCACATCACTTATGAGGAAAGGTTGAGAAAACTAAGTTATTTTTGTCTAATGAAGAGGAAGCTAAAGGACGATCTAATAGCAACGTATAACTATTTGTACAGTAGTTACAAAGATAATGAAGCCCAACTCTTCTCATTAAAGCCAGTACAAAAGGTGGCAAAAGCCACAAATTATGTATGCATATTCAGGCTGGACACTGGGAAGAAAAATATCACCAGGAAACTGGACTGCACTGGGAGAAATTACCTAGAGAGGACATGTATCATGGGTTCAGCAGTAGCTCATGCTCTGCCAGGGAGGAGGGAGAGATAGGGTGCCTGGTCTGGCCTAGTCGGGGAGGTATTCCATACCACAGCATGTCCTGCTCGGGAAGGGGACTGGAAGCTGGCCGGGAGGGGAGGGGTTAGCTCTCTCCTCCAGGCTGGGCTCGGAGAGGGAACGGGAAGCTGGCCGGGAGGGGGGGGGGGGGGGGTGAGCTCTCGCTTCCGGGCTGGCCTCGTGGCGGCGGGTGGTATCGTATTCTCTCTCCCTGTTTGTCTCCTCTAACATTGATTTGTTATTGGTACCGGTAGTGATTTCTGTTATACCTTGCTTGCTGGACTGATTTTACCTCAATCCGTGGGAGTTGTATTCCTCTGGCTCTCCTTCCCATCCCTCCGGCAGTGGGAAGGTGAGGGGGGGGGGGGGGGGGGGGGGGGAGGGGAAACAAAGGGGGAACTGTGCAGATTTAGTTTAAACCACGACAGTTTTTGGAGACCATAAATCCGCTCAGATCTGTTCTTATCTCAAACCCTTGGGCCCCACGTTGGGCACCAAAAACTGTCGTGGACAACAAGGGACTACCTTTTTAAGTTCTACCCAATTTGATTTTCATAGGTGCAGGAGTACATATGCTGACTTCAACTGGAGTTGTGTTTTCCCCTCACACCTAGTTATACTGGGCTGTGATTCCCAATATCCGCTTTACAAAGTAGGAATCCTGCATGGCTATGTTTTAAGGCAGCTAGTGAGGCTGTATCTAGAGTAATAAAGCGAACAAATTCACTCATTTGTCTTGGAAATCCTCTCAACACTGGTGGTTTAGGACTTTATTCAGCAGTTAGTAAACAGAGAAATAACTGGTAAGTACTTCTCATTGCCTTAGTTTCCTCTTTGAGTTGACCAGGAAATGAATGCTAAAAGATGCCATAAGGACAGACCTGTCACTCCTCTCAAAACAGAACTTTGAGCTAGTAAACTTCTTGTAACAGTATTAGAATACCTATGCAAGTAGTCTAGTAAAAAAACAGCAGGTGATACAATGCAACTACTGAATGAAAGGAATGTAACTTAAGTTTCTCTTGGGAAAACGCACTACTTTCATTTTCACTGATATGTTTTCTATCTAAAACATAAGTATGGAGTAAATAAGAAATCAAGCTTTTTCTCATTCCTGGAAGACAGAGTTACAGAAGTTCTGACCTGTAGAGTGTCTTAAAAATTATGACTATTGCTTACCTCTGAGTGTCCATTCCAAGCAGCAAAAATACTGTGTGGCTGGGCAAGGGACAGAGAAAGGACTTAATGTACAATATCAAGCTTTCCAGAGGACCCCTTGAGTGTAATAGGAGCGAAAGGGCACAGTCCAGAGAACTCGATCCTTCAAGGAAAGATGGTTGAAAGTTGTCAGTACAAACTTATTCTGCTCCATCATCTCTCAACATGGATGAATTTTTTTCATTGCCTTTCATAGATATTCCTAGTGCTATGTGTAGCAAAGTGGGCCAGATCATAGAGCCCTGGACTGGTTTGGTTTGGAAGGGACCTTAAATCTCATCCAGCTCCAATCTCCTGCCATGGGCAGAGACACCTTCCACTAGACCAGGTTGCTTCAAGACTCATCCAACCTGGCCTTGAACACTGCCAGGGATGGGGCAACCACAGCTTCTCTGGGCAACCTGTGCCAGTGCCTCACCACCCTCACAGGAAAGAACTTCCTAAGAGCTCATCTCAATCTCCCCTCTGTCAGGTTAAAGCCATTCCCCCTTGTCCTGTCCCTACAGGCCCTTGTCAAAAGCCCCGTTTCAGGTTTCTTGTAGCCCCTTTAGGCACTGGAGGTTGCTCTAAGGTTTTCCCAGAGCCTTCTCTTCTTATCCTGGAAGGTCCTGGAGTATTAATTTTGCTTTGAGAACATAAAGATGCCTTACAGTAGACCATAACCTATTCTGGCACTTTCTAGGGGCTCTTTCCAGCTGCATTGAGTTTAACAGGCCTTGATCAAAGTATTCCCATAATCATACAAAGCGAGGAAGAGGAAGAAGTACCATGACATGACTGAGTCTGATCCCACCAGGGGGTTTTGAACAGAAAGACAGATGTCTTAAGTGAGCTGACACAGCACAGAACTGGAGCTTGAATAATTTCTGATGGTTTAAGGTTCAGATCTGATCTCAGTTAACAGGGGTGAAGATGGCAGTACCAACTTCTGCATTCTGTCCCCTTCATTTATATAACACTGGCACTGTCATGCATGTACTGCTCAAAGGATAACCAATTCTTTGAGCCTTTTAGAAGACAGGAACTCAGGCTACTACTTAGTGCACAAGTAGGATAAGGAGCTCCATGCTTGATTTCAGCTCTGCCACTCCCTTTTTTTCATTCTCTGACCTTGGACAAGTCATTTTAACTTTCTTTTTTAACTTTAACTTTAACTGCTGATATTTAATTTTTCATGGGTACACTGAGAACCTTGTAAGAACCCAGCTACTGTTACATTTAGAATGTTCTTTGTGAGAAATATTTAAAACTTCCTTTCAGATATGGATAATAAAGACAATATCTGACAGCAAACCACACAGAATACCTTTAGAGTAGTTTGATAGGAATTTACGTCTTGCCTGATGATTCATTGGAGAGATGAAAGCCTTTTTTATTACAAATAAAAAAAATGAACTTAAAAGGCAAAACTGCTGAAAAATAAACCCCCAAAGCCTCAGTCCATAGCTTCATCTTCTTAAGCTCTAGAAAATAAAACATTCTGAACACTCCTTTTATGAGGATCTCTTAAATAGAATAATTTAAGAGAAAAACAAACAGCAATTGTATGACTGTAAAGAGAAATTAGCATTTTGCTCAAAAGGAATGGCAATTAGCAATGATGACATTGTGATTTATACTAATTGAGATTAAGTCAGACAAAATGGCAACATTAGTAATCATTTGAAGTACTGTATTACTCATTATACTGTGCTTTGTAAACATATCTCTCGAAATTAAAAAGTAATTAGTAGCATTTTAGTCATTTAATTCACTGTAATTAGGATTTTAGGGAAACTACAACCCTGCTGTTAGAAGCCTTGAAAGTTTTGAACTGAGGGAATGTTTGGGGGGTTTTTACATCAGGTTTTAGTGGTGGCTCATTTTCTGTGGTCCACAGAGGCAAGTGGTATCACTGGAAGTAACAGGAAGGTATTGATCAGAGATGGCTTTCAATGGACATGTGCATTGATCCTAATGTAGTGATGTGAACTAACTGGCTTAGAGTAATGCTTATTTCTCTAAGGGCCAAATCTAGATTTCTGTTCAAAGTCAGTCTGGACAACAAATAAGCAAAGTTGCTACTTCCAAGAGGAACAAAGTATGTCCAGTGTGAAACAGGTTGTTACCTGAGCAGAAAATGGGACAGGGAATTGTCCTTCCTATGTAACATCCAGTAAAAGGAGACACCCAAGTCATATATCCACCAGATGCTTTAAAAAGGAAGTACTCATCTCTGAGGGCAAGGGTGTCTGCAGAAGTAGCCTTCTCAATGAAGGCTAATTCACTAATGTGTAGTTTCAAGGAAGGTGTGAGGTCCATCCCCTAATGTATCCCATCAACTTTCACAGAATGTGCTGTTGGTTGTGCTTAATGGCAGTGCATTAACGTGCTGTGAGAAGATGAAGGCCTTAGTTTATCTTTGATTTATCCATGTTATCCATCTATTCAAAATAGGTATCTAGAGCATTCTAAGCTTACACCAAAATCTGTCAATGTCTATATAAGCATGTTGATTATACTCATCCATAACTAAAGTTCCTTTGTATTCACACTGCTGAGCTACAAGTATTTATCCCGTCTGTTTCAGAACACCTCTCACTTGCCCTTGACACAAAATGCATCAGGGACTATCTTGGTCCTCTGATATCACCTCAATCACAAATAAGATCCCACTATTTTATGCATAGATAGCCAGATGGAAGCTACCAAACTGAGCTTAGGTGCATTAGCTGGCATCAGAACTGAAGCATCTGACATCAACTGCTTCAGTCTCTTCCTGGATGATAACTCCAGACCTTCAGTCACTCCTGTCCAAAACTCCTAGAAGAGGCCTCATGGCTGGTTGGTTTCCTCCAGGATGTTGATGATCAGGATATATTCAGTCACTTCAGGTGACAAGCAAGTCACATTTTGGAAAGCACCTATGTACAGAAGGTTGATAAAAATACACTTTATACCAGACTTTATTCCCACTGCAAGTTCCCAACACAGAAGCAACACCTGTACAGCCTATGCTGGCTTTATGTTTTCCCCTTCTGTTGTCTTATATCAGCCTTGAGAATGGAATGGTCTCTGTTAGCCACAACAATCTGGAAGACAGAGCTAGCAGAGCAGGAGAATTATGCTTCATTAAAAGCTTCTGGGAACTGGAAATCTGTTTAATTCTAATGCCTCACCTATATACAAAATTCAGTGGGAAAATGCAGAAAGCTAGCCTACTAAGAACCCAGGGGCAGCAGCACTACCAGAATGCTGTTTACGGAACCCAAAGCAGGAGCTTGAAAACCAAGTACTGCACATGCAACTCAGACCTTTTGGTTTAAGGAGACAGATCTCCTGTCAGGGCTGTTACAGTTACTGGGGAAAGAAACTGACTCACTACTCCAAGCCCTACACATGGGAGGGGAGAAGAGCTCAGGATTTGCAAACTAGGACTTCAACAGCTCTCACTATTGTGACTGATTGCCTGAACAACAGCACTGTTATTTAAACAGGGCTAGCCTCTCTGTCCCACTAGGCACTGTCTAAGAAGCTCCACATCAGTAACTTCTGCTTCTAGCAAAAAAAGTAAACATATCATCTGAGTCAAAACTGCAACCAGCTATACTGAAACATACTGTGATCTCAATGTACACTGAATTAGATGAGAAAAAGAAAAACTAATTGCAGTTAGACCAAGGAGCAGAAAAGCTAGTTCTGTCTGTCCCGGCAGGGGTATTAAAGACGGCTCAAAAAGTAGGTTCAGCCCCACAGTATTCATTACAAAATAATCATCATAATGCCACCACAGTGATTATTCATTTCTCTTTTTAATTCCTAAAATGAAAACATTTCTTGAAACACTAGTATAATGTGTACTTTGCCACATTTATGTATAGGTTTATTTAGTAAAACATTATTATTTCTTAAAAATAGCCTCCAAAACACCATGGAAAATTACCATAAGTAAAATACAAATTACAAACCCCAGATTTTTTAAAATGTTTTCTTTTTTTCTTTTTTTTTCACAGATGGGTTGCAGAAAAGGAATGGCAGAACAGGATAAGACTGGAGGGGGAGAACTGCCTGTCAAGCTAGAGGGTGCCTAGTTTAACATGACTTCTAAATGTAGGAACTGGATTTTAGCAGCACATTCTTATAATAGCGATATAACTGAAGTAGTATCCAGCACAGGAAATAATTTATTCTAAGAATCCATATTCCTGCTCTCTTTACCAACTGAATTGTTGCTACATTCTCTAGTCTTAATTTTTAGAAAGTCATCTGCAAGGCTTACTTTTCACTCCGTCATAGGGCCTTATATCTTTCTCTTTGGTCAGATCTTGATGGCTTTGTTCTTCTCTCAGACTCCATGCCTCCTTCATGCAATCCTCTCCAATTTTCCTTCTTCTTAGCTGTTTTGCCAGTACCTTTTTAGCTATGAGGCAAAGTGGAAGGAAAAGAGTCTAACCTGTGGGGCTCCCTCCTCATCACAACCTTGTGCTATTCTCCTTTTATATGTGAACCCTTTTCACACTTTTATTATCCCTTTTCTGTTTATTCACAATAAACAATTTTTTTCTTAATCTACCTAATTTTGCAGTTTGGCTCCTCCTGAAATCTGCTCTTGGGTGGCTTGTCATCAGTTTAAAATGCCACTTGTGCAGAATCAGACTCTTAGGTAACAGTTCCTCAGGGATTTTACAATGAGCTATTCTGCCTGAAAGGAAAATGGGGAGACAAACAGTACTAAACCACCTGTTTTTATGCCTGAATTGTTTCTGACCTGTACAGAAGCCAAATAACCTGGAATGTGTTAAAAATGACAGATAACTCTGATGCTTTCTAGAATTATTTTGGCTATTGTGGCTTTAAGCCCCGAAAGAAGATCCCTCTGCCAAGGGGCTCTTTCATTTATGGCAGATGCTTACCTGATTTAGCAGCAGCCACTGCAAGTGGGATAAGAATTTGACCTGGAGTATTTTATATGAAGCCAAGAACACTGGGTAGCAGTTCAGGGCTCTGCAAGCAGGCATATTTAAACAGCTTTCTAAAAGAGTTCAGTGCTAGAGGCACCTTCTATCACCTAATTCTTCTAGTGAAAGAAATATTAGGACATCTTTAATCCCTTCAGAGAAGGTAGAATTTGAGCAGGCTGACTATATATTAAAGTTACATAAGCAGTTTTGTCCTGACTTTGATATTGTTGCATTACACCTGAAAGTATAGACAGACTTACTCATGACATCCACTCTATTTACTATTTAGATTTCTATCCTACATTATCTCCTACTTTGAATGAAAATTCCACCTTTTATTTCTTTAAATGCTTGGGGTTTACCTCTTCATTTTCTCCTTTGTGTCAATTTTGCATCCCACCACCTAATTCTAGGTGCAACACAAGCTCTATGATTTGAAATCAAGCTATCCTATCCACCATGTTCAAGTACCTTCAGACTGAGATAACAGAATCAATCTGACTGTTTTCTCATTGCAAAAGAACTACTGAAATTCTTCCAAATTCTTTCAAAAGATTGAGTTTCCAAACATACAAAACCGGTTTGAGATTGCTATTCTTACATATAGTAAACAAACACATCACACAGCTGCAACCAGCTTTGGAAAGATGATTCAGTAATGGATGAAATTATAGAATCCCAGACTGGTTTGGGTTGGAAGGGACCTTAAAGCTCACCCAGTTCCACCCCTGTGCTACATACAGGGACATCTTCCACTAGACCACATTGCTCCAAGCCCCATCCAACCTGGCCTTGAACATGCCAGCGATGGGGCAGCCACAACTTCTCTGGGCAGCCTTTGCCAGGGTCTCACCACCTTCACAGGGAAGAGCTTCTGCCTAAGATCTCATATTAATCTCCACTTTGTCAGGTTAAAGCCATTCCCCCTTGTCTTGTCTCTACAGGTCCTTGTCCAAAGCCCCTCTCCAGGTTTCTTGTAGCTCCTCTAGGCACTGGAAGCTGCTCTAAGGTCTCCCCTTAAGGAGCCTTTTCTTCAGGCTGAACAAGTCCAGCTCTCTCAGCCTGTCTCCAGAGCAGAGCTGCTCCAGCCCTCACAGCATCTTCATGATGAGTTCTGTCTCCCTGTTAATGTGGGTTTTGTCCATCTCTAACCATATGCCTATCCTTAGCTGGAAGGCTTTATATAGAAACATAATTCCAGGAATACAAAGGCTTTATGATCCACCAGGGTCATATTCCTCAGGAGAAAGTATTTGGTAGTTACCATATTGATAGTGCATTGGATTTAATGAAGGCTGACATGCTGCTTTGACATCATTTGTTTCTATAGTCATTAGTGGTTCTACTGTCCAGATTGCTCTACTACTTCCTCAAGCTTCATTAAAATACATCCTTTCTGCTGGTTTCTTTTCTAAAGACAAAAATCATTGGCAACTTGCTGTCTAAGTAATGAATATAGAGGAGTGTAAGTTTCAGTTCACTCAGGGCTTTAATGGTTCTTTAAATCAATCTGTTGCCTTCACAAAGCAGCACTCTTACAATTGTCAGTATGCTAATTAACCAAGGGTTCAACCTTCCTCTGGTACCAGTGGGTAAAAATGCCAAATGCATTTAGCAGCTGCCAAATATGCACAAACACACAAAGAATAAATAAATCACAGAATCACAGAATGGTTAAGGCTGGAAGGGACCAACTCCCTGCACAAGCAGGGTCACCTACAGCACATTGCTCAAGATTCTGTCTAGATGGCTCTGGAATACGTCCAGAGATGGAGACTCCACAACCTCTCTGGGTAACCTACACCAAAGCTCCGTCACATTCACAGTAAAAAAGCTCTTCCTTATGTTCAGGTGGAAATTCCTGTGCTTAGTTTATGCCTGTTGCCTCTTGTCTTATCATCTGGCACCACTGAGAAGAGTCTGTCCCATAATGTTGACACCCTCTGCTCAGATAATTATACACACTGATCAGATTCCCTGATCAATTTCTCTTCTCTGGGCTGAACAGGTCCAGCTTCCTCAGCCTTTCATAGAATCATAGAATAGTTAGGGTTGGAAAGGACATTAAGATCAGCTAGTTCCAACCCCCATGCCATGGGCAGGGACAGCTCCCACTAAACCACGTCACCCAAAGGCTCTGTTCAACCTGGCCTTGAACACCACCAGGGATGGAGCATTCACAACTTCCCTGGGCAACCCATTCCAGTGCCTCATTTTCCTTATAGGAAAAGTGCTCCAGACCCTTAAAGCATTGAAGTAGCCCTTCACTGGCTTTGCTTGAGGAACAACATGTCCCTCTTGTACTGGGGAGCCCAGAACTGGGCACTAAACCTGCTCATCAACTTCATGTCTTTAGGAGGAGCAGAAGTCTTTCTCTTCATGCAGGGAGAGACTAGTCTCCAGCCTTCCATCTTCTGCAGACTTTTGATTTATTAATATGACACAGAGCCCACCTGCATCTGCCTTGTGGTGGGGGGGTTGAGACTCTTGAACGTGTGAAGCTTTTGAAAATATCCCATCTATCTCTTGCTCACTTTCACAAATGCTACACAGCCTTACTTCCTCTTGCAACTCCTTGACCTGCTCAGCGAGAACAGCACAACTCCTGCAGAAGAGATGACTGTCAGACACAGCTTCACAGAGAGGCACCACACACTCCCTGCAGCCTGAGACACCTGCAGAGCTACATCTACTGTCAGAAGATCTGTCTGGGTGGAAGCTGCTGACACAGCTGATGCAGCCAATCCAGTAGCTACCTGGAGATGAACTCTGCAGCATGTCGTAGCCATATCATGGGGAGTATAAACTGTTAGAACTGGAGATGAAGGGGCCGACATGCAACCTTCTGCACCAACTTCTGTGCATATTTTCTGCCTCTGTGGCCTCACCACTGCATCTGTCTACTGCCTCTGCTAGCTGCAAGCAGATGGTCACAGAATAGTGCCCAGTTGCTTCTTAAAGTCCTCTCCAAATCTCCCACTCAGCCAGTGAAATGAGAGTGGAATGCCTTTTGCCCTAGAAAAAGGCATGCATGAACTACCATGCCATGACTTGTCTGCCCATCCTGGTCTCTTGTGCTCCCTAGACCCATTTAAATCTCCTGCTCCTGGCAATGCCCAAGGAGCATCAACCTCACCCATGACAGCTGCCACCTGCCGTGGGCTCTCAGCTCTTGCTCAGTTGTCTGGCTCTGGGAACACCCCTGTTTCCAATCCAGCACCCAGACACAGGATTTACCATTGCCACAACTGGATGCCTTGCCAACTGAGAGAACAATAATAGTGGAGTACTGGGAGTTCACCCGAGAAACTGCAGGTCAATGGCAGGTTGGGGGTTGGGTTTGTGAATCTCTCTTCAACAGCATGCTATTCATTTTAATTTTAAAAAGGAAATTAATAACTGGTATGTGATGATAGTTTTGTGAGGAATGCAACTGACTCCCTTATATAATTGTCCCCCACTCCCTTTATGCCTAATTCCTCATTCTTAAGAAAAGTTCTTTATATTACATCTGCCTTCCCTTATTTAAGAAGGGCCACATATGATTCTTAAGTCAGGAATATTTCTAGGTCAGCTTTGCTTCTGTAAAGGAACAGATTGTACCATCTGTATTCCAGTCAGTACACTAGTCTCTTTTGGTTTGAAGTTAACAAGATACCCCAGGCAGCAGTTATTAACAAGAGAATAGTAGTACTGTTTCCATGTTACTTGACAAAAGATACCCCCCAAAAAGCCAATCCTATCCTGAAAAAGAGCTCTAAATACGGCTTGAGCAGGTTATATGTATAAGAGGATTTGGGTCTTTCTGCAAAATTTAGGAACTGGGCTGGAACTGAAAAATACTCCATCTCGAGTCCTAAATTACTCTTCTAAGATTATAGTTATTTATTTAGAACAGCTGATTTTACAAAACTTCTGTTATACTAAACTTTTGGTTTTGTTACTTTATAAAGTGCATTGCTAGTTTACTGAACACAGTGTAATTACTCTGAAATTTCAGTGATATTAGAAACTGTAAACCAGGCAATTAACCTTATGGCTACAGGAGTGTGCAGTGAGTACAAGTAGCAAAATATGTTAGTTCAGAAAAATGACACTCCCATTTAATGAGTATGAAACTCATGGGATAATGATGAAGAACTCACTTCTGCAGTTAACCTCCCTGTTACATGAATTAGCTGCATTACTGATATAAAGTAATTTATCTATCTTATAATTACATAGCAGATGAAGAAAATAACAAAAATTGATCTCAAATTTAAGATTTAGACACACTCTTACAACCCTGTTTACCTAGTAAAACTTACTAGGCAAATATTAGCAAATCTTTACTAATCTTTTACCAAGAACAGTTTACTGGATAAACTCTTACAACCAGATTTACCTAGTAAAGCCAATAATCTCATTCTATAGGCAACAGAAGGAGAATTCCCTTCCTGAGAGCATTTTTTAAGATCCTGCCACAGTTTGGAAGATTAGGGCTTTATGTTTCTGTCCTAAAATTTTAGAGCAGACAGATAGGCACACACAATGTGTACTGTTTACATAATAAGACCAGCAGCCCAGATCACAACATGCTGACTGTTGGTTCCGTGCCTGCACATCAGAACTGTACTTTGATTTCTGAAGGACTAGTCTGAGTTCTGCCTTAGCTTTCAAAGCTCTGCCTTGGCTTCACTGCCTGGCATGGAGACATCTCAGAGAAATGATGAATTTTCTCATCTTCCTTTCACAAAAATTTAAAGCAGGAAGAAAGGATGTGTCTGGAAATTCCAGATGGATGGTAGTGCTGAGAGTCAGGTACTGACCTCTAAACTATGTTGTATGCTTCAGGAGAGAAAAATTTTATTGTGTATCAATTCCTTCTACAATTACACGGAGAAAAAAAACACAAAACCAAAACAAAACCAAAAACAACACAGGAAAGCTGACAGGATTTCTCCCAAAGCAGAGAAATCAGATCTTCGTGCCTACAATTGGATATGAAACCTCTTGCAAAGTGCATGGGTTCATACCAGATCTAAGAAGTAACAGTACAAAGGTATCCAGAGGTTCTTCAGGAAGCCCACCCACTGCAGAGTAATCATCTGTTATTTTCAGTTAACTCTACATGGTTCTTTGTTTAAACAAATGTCTCTCCACTGCTTGAATAGATCTACTCATAGTAGTAAGTACAGCACAACTGCAGCTGCTAGCATTTCTCCCTATTCCCAAGTCAAAATCTTCTCTTTTCCCAAGTCAAAATCTTATAGATGACAAAGTAGGGTTTGCTTTGTTAACCATAATTAGGAATGTAAACTACAAAGAAGTAATTTTATTTTGTCTCACGAAATTTCATCTAAAGTTTTAATTTCTTAATTCCTAGTTTGAAGTACTCTTGGTGTTACTATGTAGTGTTGCAGTTTCATCCTTTGCTTAAATAGCAGCTGCTTTCTAGTCATGAGTAAAGCTTTATTTTGTATACTTACTAACTTATATGTCCTTTTAAAATAAAACACAAGTAAAACCAAGTACTCTTAAACAGTAGAACTCAAAATATTTTCCAAAAGAATTCCCCTATTTTTCTCTTGAGAAAACTGAAGCACAGACTTGTGAAATTAATTCCCAATATTTTCAAGAATGGCAATAATACCAAGTAGCAGAGTCAGGAAAAGAAGCTCTTTTTCTGTTGTTCAAAGGCAATGCTTTGTTTACCAGCATTCATTAAAAAGATGGAATATAAATTACTCTATTTAAGAGCAGGACTAAGTGTATAAATCTCTGATAAGAAAAAATACTTAAGAAAAATAAGACTGAATCCCCCTTCTCTTGTTCACATTCAATGATGGTAGCAAGATGCAAAGACACTCATTTTACATTAAGTACTCTTTGCTTTTAACAGCAAAATTAATTTGGAAGAGGTCTAATCCCTTAATAATCTAGGAACCTGAAAAAAAAGAATATTTAATGTGGTCTCTTTTTAATAACAGTCAAGAGTAGGGCAGAAAAAAAGCTCTCCTGCTTTTCACAGACAAGAAACTCCTCAATCTTCAAATTAATTTAAAATTCTACTAAACCCTACCAATCACAAACAAGGAACTGAAAACAGCTTCTAACAAAGATATTTAGTCTCTTTGTGTTATGAACTTCCACCAGGTCTCATTAAAATATGGAAATAAAAAAAAAAGTAGCCTATTATACACTAATTTAATAACTGCTAATAGCAGAAAGCCCATGAGGGCCCATCAGTTAGGTGGATATGCAGGAGTAAGCACAGATAGAACAAGAGTGGTAAATCTGAAAATATAACCAAAGGTGCCATGAGGTGTGCACAGTCCCCTTGAGATAAAGGTTAATAGGAAAAAAAGTAGGAAATTTGACTTGGGAATTAAGAGAGAGAAGTTAAAAGGGAAAGGCAGGCCACAAACTCTTAAGCTGTATAGGGGATTAAAATACTACTGTAGGAAGTATGTCAGAGGACACACAGTCCCAAAAGCACAGTGGTAAAAGGTAGTAAGGAATTACTGCAATGAAATCCAAAGCTTTCGGAGAATAAATGTAAAGAAGAAAACTTGCCAGGAGGGATTCTTTATAACAAACAATATCAGCTGAATGCAGAATCAGAAACTATATATAAAAATGGCTACAGAAAACTGACTGGTAAGTGTATTAATATTCTAAGTGATATAACTTGATTTTGTACTTACTAAGCTTCTATTTTTTTTTTTTTTTGTAAAATGGGTGAAATAAGCAGTACTTCCTGGAAGAACTGAAGAGAATGGGAAATAATTAAGTTAATCTCAAGAAGTAAAAAGATGTAAATAAGAAGTATTTTGAAATCTTACTTATCTGGGACATTTGGAGGGAAGTACACAGGCTGACTTACAACCACTGAAGCTCTTTAATGAATGACGTAACATCTAGAGAAAATTAAGTGGGAGTTTCTTCCATAGAAATCTGAAGACCTGCAACTTATGCACAGAACTTTCAAAAAGCAAGAAGATACTCAAAGACATGCAGTTAATTGTGACAGTGAACTTTGGGGATGCTGGTAAAATGACATAAACCAGTGAGAACAGAATCACAGAATCCCAAGTGTTGGAAGAGACCTCAAAACATCACCTAGTCCAACCCCCCTGCAAGAGCAGGGAAACCTAGAGTACATCACACAGGAACTTGCCCAGGCAGACCTTGAATATCTTCAATATAGGAGACTCTACAAGCCCCCTGGACAACCTGTTCCAGTGCTCTGTCCAACCTGCCCTTGAAAACCACCAGGGATGGAGCAGTCACAGCTTCCCTGAGTAACCCATTCAAGTGCCCCACCACCCTTACAGTAAAGAACTTCTTCCTTATATCCAGTCTAAACCTCCCCTGTTTAAGTTTTAAACCGTTATCCCTTGTCCTATCATTACAGTCACTAATGAAGAGTCCCTCACCAGCATCCCTGTAGGCCCCCTTCAAATACTGGAAGGCTGCTATGAGGTCTCCACGCAGCCTTCTCTTCTCCAGGTTGAGCAGCCCCAACTTTCTCAGGCTGTCTTCAATATGGGAGGTGCTCCGGTCTCCTGATCATCCTTGTGGCCCTCCTCTAGACTTACTCAAACAGTTCCATGTCTCTTTTATGTTGAGGACACCAGAACTGTACAGAATACTCCAAGTGGGGTTTCATGAGAGCAGAGTAGAGGGGCAGGATCACCTCCTTCGACCTGCTGGTCACGCTTCCTTTGATGCAGCCCAGGATACAGTTGGCTTTCTGAGCTGCGAGTGCTCACTGAAACACTCTCATTTTCTCATCAACCATCACCCCCAAGTCCTTCTCCACAGGGCTGCTCTCAATCTCTTCTCTGCCCAACCTGTAGCTATGCCTGGGATTGCTCCAACCCAGGTGTAGGACCTTGCACTTGGCTTGGTTAAACTTTGTGAGGTTGGCATCAGCCCACCTCACAAGCATGTCAAGGTCCCTCTGGATGGCATTCCTTACCTCTAACATATCTGTTCTTTTTACATTTATTGTAGACAAATAGACAATTAAATGGAGTTGCATTGGTATAAAATGAGTCTACAACATTTTCTTTGCCTTCAAATGTACCAAATTTCTGTGCCACAAATGACAGTGTGTCAGGTGAATTAAAGACCTCTTTAAGTTGTAGAGTTCTTTCTCTTTTTCCTTACCCATTTTAATTACAGAACATAAAACAACAATTTTTTTTTTCCTGCTGAAGGCTGAGTCCTGACTAAGTATCTTGAAGATGAAAGAATGAAAGAAGATGAATGAAGATGAGATTTTGGAGGAAATCGGACAGTTGTTTATGGAGGTGGGATATTACAGGAAGGTTTACAACACAGCATTAACAGCTTGGAGAAGACATATCTGAGAAAGAAAAATTAAGATCTTGAGGTAGAGTGTGTTAGAGTGGCAACTGAGACACTTCAAATTCAGAATGCGAAAGCAGGAGAAAGGTAAAGAAAGGACAAAAAGAGCAAAAGTATTAGAGTACCCCTGCTTTGTGTAGACAATCTCTTCTCCTTAAGAAGCCATCTCCTACGGTAAAATGCCTCTTTCCCCAGTGTACTGCCCCAAGAGTTGTTTCAATGGGAAAGGAATGCCTCTTTTCAAACTTTCTATGCCTCCGAGCACAACAGCAAGGAGGCAATACAGAATTTCTTACATTGCCCTATTGTAAAGAGCCAGCAGTTCACAGACTCTGATTGACTATTTTATGTTCATAGCAGGACCTAAGGCAAACAGTGCATCAGATGTTCAAGGATGTGCTGGGCTTTTTGCTTGTTTTCATATGTCATATTGATTAAAACAGGTGCAGCTTCCCGCTACAGCCCCTTTAATCCACTGCTCAACCTAGCAATGACTTGGAAATATAAATTACTGGCCAAGAAAATACACATCATGGATGGCAGATGAAGAGAAACTGTATTTAATGATTTTCAAATATATTTTCTCTTCTTTTCACAGTACCTTTTCTGTTCTGTTCTAAGCCATTGTGCTGAGCAGCTCATGTGATTATCTGATTAACCAGCACAAGCAAATTTGGTCCTTGCCTTTAATTTCTTTTAATTCTCAGAGCAAAGGTAAATGCTTTTTGAAGTAAATAAACCATTGCTTTTATTTCTCAAAATATATTAAGGCTTGCAGCTACTTATTTACCTCCTCTCTTGTTTGCACAGAGATAAAAAGGCAACCTGGAATAGTATTCTGATGGAAGCTCCTTAGAAGCGCAGTAGAATGCAGAGGAAAGAGACTAACTTAAGAAGTCATGTCCATACCTTTCTTACTGCACTATGATAAAAAGGTGCAGACACTAAAAAGAAGCTGTGCAAAGAGCCCATGGAAAAACTATCAAACAGAAGTAAGTAAATCATAGAAAAAAAGCACTTTCCATAAACAAACTCTTCTTAAGAAAACTGACAACTGGAAAACATAAGCCATGTAGACTTCTCCAAAACACTGAATAAGCTTCTTAAATTTAAGATTTAGTAATTTGGAAGTCATTTTTTCGCACCCTAGAAAGAACTATCTTACTGCCCTCCGTAGAGTCCAACTTCTTGTTCACTTTTGTGGTGTCACCTTTATCACCTGCTAAAATGGGAGAGAATAGATTGCAGTTTCTGAAGCTGGAATTGGTACGTATTTCATGGTGAGTGGTAACAGAGTAAAATTTCAGGGAACAAATGTCACCAAAAATAGTTTGAAGGGTTTGGTTATTGTGAAGTAAATTTTCATCTTTAAAGTGGGGTTTTGCTAAATGTGTTGAAAAAACGTAGTAAAAAAAAAAAAAAACAAGACAACAAAATCATTTTTAAAATT
Source organism: Melopsittacus undulatus (assembly GCF_012275295.1). Taxonomy (NCBI): domain Eukaryota; kingdom Metazoa; phylum Chordata; class Aves; order Psittaciformes; family Psittaculidae; genus Melopsittacus; species Melopsittacus undulatus. The sequence continues at coordinate 27,868,347 of NC_047534.1, forward strand.
GGTGACATTTTAAGGAACCTATAATAGAGAAGGAAAATATTGTAGGGCAGTTTTAGGAAATGTTTTTAAGCATTTTATTGGCGTTAATAGATAACTATGAGAACCATGGATGTATTTTTGATGAAAGCTCTCTAAGCATTACTGTGGTAGAAGTACAGCAAAAGTACTGTCCTGGGTTCAGGAACAGTTTGGGTTGAAAGGGACCATAAAGATTATGTAGTTCCACTCCCCCCGTCACTGGCATGAACACCTTCCACTAGACCAGGCTACCCTAAGCCCCGTCCAGCCTGGCCTTGAACACTGCCAGGAATGGGGCAGCCACATTCTCTGGGCAACCTGTGCCAATGCCTCACCACCCTCACAGGGTTGAACTTCTGCCTAATGTCTCATCTCAATCTCCCTCTGTCAGGTTAAAGTCATTCCCCCTTGTCCTGTCACTTACCTGCTTTCATTCAAAGCTCCCCTCCAGGTTTCTTCTAGCCATCTTTGTGGCCTCCTCTGGATTTGCTTGAGCAGGTCCAGGCTCCTTTTGACACAGCTCAGGATATGGCTGTTTTCTGAGGTGCAAGCACATACAGCCAGGTTGTGTTGAGCTTCTTATCAATCAGCACCTGCAAGCACATACAGCCGGGTCATGCTGAGCTTCTTGTCAATCAACACCTCCAAGTCCTTCTCCTCAGGGTTGCTCCATTCAGTCTCTCTAGTCTGTAGCTAAACTTGGGATTGCAGGATCTTGCATTTGGCCTTGTTTGAACAAGTTTGCGCTGGTCCACGTCTCTGTCCTGTCCAGGTCCGTCTGGATGGCATCCCTTCCAATGGCAGTAGTGCCCCTTTCTGTGGCCAACAGTAGAGCTTCCAGCTCTCCTATCTGCGTGCTGCCTTCACACTCTTCCTCAACTGTCTTCCCAGTGCTAATTCCTAATGCTGCTGCTTTATAATAACATCTTAGGGCCATTTGACAAGCAGACCTTTGTGGGAGTCAGTTAAAGGTGCATTGTATTCACTCCCAAGTGAAAGCAAACTGAGGTTTATTTTCTTCCCTTAGGGGAATCATAAATAACCTACCCTTAACATCTGGAATGGCCAGCCAGGGGTGGGCAGCAGCCTGTATTGCTGTCATGACAAGAGTTTATGCGTGGGACAGCAGCAGTCAATGGTGGCGTATTGGTGTTCAGTGTCCTGTAATCAACTGTTTCAAGCCACTGGCCATCAGCCTCATGGACTGGCCAGACTGGAAAGTTATAAGAGGGGATAACGTGTCTTTTTTTTTTTTTAATTACTGCAGAGATGCCCTGTTCTCCAGCAGCTGGAAGCAGATGCTGAACAACACAGGTTGTTCTGGATTGTGGTAGTGCAGGAGCAGTCTGCAAAAGCCTCATTCAAGCAGCTGCTGCCTCTCTGCATCCCAAACTTCACACTGTGACAAGTGGTAGTGTGTCATATTCTACTGTATTTTCCTTGTGAGGGCTCAGAGCCACTTTCAGAGCTGCCATCTTCTCCTCCCCTACAGCCAGAGTCAAGTTTGAGACCAGAGGGGTTATTCCACTGCACCAGTGCACCAGTTACCCCACTGCAGTTACAGCTTTCCCTGACGGTTTTCCTCCTTACTTCCCCACTTGTTGCTTATTTCAACCACTAATATGGGTCCTGTATCAATTAAAAGTTCCACACTCACTCTGCCTCCACAGGTCCGTACCTACGGGGATCCTCAGCAGCCGATCATCTGCAGGAGCCCAAGGGGTGGGGAGGGGGATTTTCTGTAGCTGTTTCCTCCCAGCATCATTGCTGCACCCCAGGCCTGTTCTGACCTCTCTCAGGGCTGCTCAAGCTCCCAGCCGGGATGGGTCGTATTTTTTGACTAGCCCGTCTGACCGGCCCGCGCAGCACTCTGGATTGGCTTAGCCCCTCTCCCGCCCAGGGATGACCATTTGTGTCACATCTCTGCGTGAACCTGAGTGGTGGAAAGCTTTGGTGAACTTCTGTCTGTGAAGGCTTTGGTGAGGACTGGTGCCACATGGCGTGACTGTGGCTCCTTCTCTACCCTTCTGAGAACCTAGCATCACTTAGGATGTTCCTGCAAACACTGTTAGCATGATTGGTGGGTTGAAAACTGCTAGAATTGTCTGGAAATGCCATATAACCCTGGTCCCAGTTAGATGGGAAATGGAAGCACTGGAGGGATTGTCCAAACTGGATTCAGTGGAGGTTTTCCCCAGTAAGAGAGGGGATCAGCAACAGTGATTCCTAGAAAGTGAGAAAATGATTGTTGTTTTGTGAACACTTGAAGAAATTCAGTAGATTTGAAATTAGTTCCTAAAAGTATTTTGCTCTATGAGCCAAAAGAACTCCATAGAACTTTTTGTCGCTACACAGTGCCACAACAGTAAGCATTTTCTTCCAGCTTAGCATGTATTTTTCCCCTCAATGTGAAATAATATGGGATGGCAGTTAGCTGATTTTACCCAGGCTATCCTGCAGTTGCCATCTGATTCTCATTTTATTGGCTATGCAGAGAAAATGCCATTTAAAACTTTAATTGCCAAAGAGAGTTGTGAAATACTCATTGAGATTTACTGCTCTCCCTTTGTGATGTACCTTCACAGCAAAGTAACCCTGGTGGCTAAGAAGCATATTGTAAAAATGGCAATTTAATGAGGGCTTGGAGACTATGAGGTCTCCAAAGAACACTTCATTTTGAAATTTTCTTGTTACGGATTATTTTATTAAAAAAAACATGCCAGGAATTCCAATTAAGATAACCTGGATCTTTAACCAGAGACACTGGCAAAAATGGTACAAGATCTTTACAATAATACTTTAAACACTACAGATCCCTGAGGTCCAGTCTTGCAGTTTAACTGAACTGATAAAAAAGAGACACTGAAAGGCAAAACGATCTCTGTAAGATATAAACAGGCCTGTGTTGGGGGTCGAGCATGGGCGCTAGAACAGGCTTACAGCAAGCTGTGAGAAAGTGAAGTTCTGACCCCAGGTTAAAAGAGGAAGAAGTGTCAAGATCAGCAAAACAGGAATGCAATAACAGGATGCCAGTAATTGCAGAAGCATGATGTAACGCTAAGCTGAAGCGAAGGTGTGAAACCAATCAGGAGAGGTAAAGGGGAGCGTGTATCCCTCATGGGCAAAGTGAAGCAGCCAATCAAGTAATGCGTGATCGCGTGTAAGACAGTATATTAAGAGCAGCCTTGTAATCAATAAACGGAGCTTTTGTGAACCTACATCGTATCGGTGTTTTCTCCCCTCCACCTGGCCGCGGCATTCTGGTGACCCCGACGAGATACCAGGAGAGAGAGAGACCGCGGACGAGAGAAGGTGGAGATCCTGGCTGCCCGAGAGAGGCAGGCTGCCCGAGAGAGGCAGGAAAGGAGCTCAAATTACGTGGCCACGGCTGACCGGTGAGTCAGGCAGACTGCGGTCTGGTTCAGGATGGGTTTCGCTGTATCAGCGATAGAAAAGGCTACTATAGAAGTGTAGCGAAGAAAACAGGGTACTCGATACCCCAACAGGAGCTTGTGGACTTTTTATTTTGGTGCCGATGAAGGGGGTTGTTAGAAAATACGGGACAGTTATTCTCCAAAGATCAATGGCGTAAGATAGGGGAAGAATTGTGGGAGTCGGTGAAGCTTTTAATCTCGAGACTTGGGAGAAAATTACTAAGGAAGAAGCCCCTGATTTATGGATGTTTTCAGTCCTTCCTAAGGTGAAGGGAGCAACCCTTAAAGAGACAGACCTAAAGTTAATGTTAAAATGGTTGAAGACACGTTACCCAGAGATTTATGAGTCTACCGGACTTGAGATCTCCTTGTGGAATGGGGCAGGAGTTAAGCTGTGGAATGCAGCCACGAAAGGCAATGAAGCTGTGAAAAGTTTGTTAGTCATTTGGAGAACTGTTTTAGAGATGCTAAAGTAAAAAAATGAGATCATGGAGACCAGTGTGCCCCCCCCCCCCCCGAACCTCTGCCGGTTGCCGCTGCAGCAGCGAAGACTGAGGATGGGGATGAAGACGATCCTTTTGACCTGAGCCCTATTGACCCTGAGAAGGAGCCTGTGCACGTTCATCAGTTTGCTGTTGCTGCTCCTGAGATTCTGATGCCTGATAATGCCGATGCTGACCTGGATGGTGCTTTTGACCTGGAGCATATTCATCCGGAAAAAAAGCCTGATTTATATCCCCCAGATCCTCGTGATAAATGGGCAGCTGTAAAGGGAGATGCGAGATGGGTGGGGGATGCAGATGTATTGCACGGTTTCCTTGTGGTGTATATGCTGGTTCAAAACCCGCAGTGGGAAAGTCTCTTGTATGCTCTTATCAGGGGTATTGGGCAGAATGTGTCAGACCGTGGAGTTGGGACCCCATATACAACTCCTTTGATACACTCTCTCTGTGATACTCATATACTAGAAGTTGGTAAATATAAGTATGTCCATGTTTCTATCTACCCTTGGAGACCTTTATAGATATTGCTGGCACTTCTTCCAACATAGGCTGGCCACCTGTGTCGGAACGAGTGTGCATTTTAGTCAGTATAAAAGCCCAAGCCTCATGCGATGTGAAGGAGGCAGAGCCTTTGCGGGGACACCTGCTAAGGTTGAGCCTGCCACCTTGCACTGCAATGATGCTTCTCGGAGCTGGTTTCCTGATAGTCTTCACAAGGTCCTTGTGCCATGCTCTGCATGTGGGACCGTGTAGTGGGAGCAATGATTGTCTGAATTTTGTGTTTCAAATATTGTAGTTGTGTGGAGTGTGCTTGTGGGATCCCATATGTGTGTGTGTGTGTCTGTGTGTGTGTGTGATGAGGGCAGACAGTGTTCTGTATATTTTTTGTTGTCAGGTTCATGTAAAAGTTTTAACAGGTAGCAGTTTAACCTTTCGGGCAAGAAAAGGTTAATGCAAAAGTGCGGTTGCCGATAGGCCGGTGGGTTTAGCTGTGCAAAGCAGGGTGAGCGACTTTGGAAAAAAAAAAACCCAAGAAAAAAACAGATGAGTGGAAGAACTCGATGCATCAGCTACAGAAGCTGACCGTAAAAACCCCAAGCAGAATGAGATAGAGAGAAACGAATGATTGTAAAACATCACTTGAGGGCAACTGAAAATTAACAGCTTGAATATGCATGCTTGTAAAGTAGCTATTATTAGAGGTTGTGATTTTGCATATAAAACCACCTGTATTTACTAGCCAGTTGCTAACAAGAAACAATACCTTGTATTGTATGGAATTGTCACTTGTAAAAGAGATGTTGGAACATGCAAATTTGCAACAGCTGCTAGAAAATGCTAAGGTAAAACCTAGAAAGATTCTAAGATTATGATAGTGTTATAAAGCAAGTAATGGAACAAATTAAGAGGGTGGGAGAACTCCACTGGTAAGAAGTTTCTTTGGTTAGTCCCTTGCTGTCATCAGCATCTTCAACATGCTGATGCACTCTGTGATAGTTACTCTGCTAATGTAAATCTGTGTGTGCTTTGCTATAGTAGTGACTTGTTACTGGGTTAAGCAGGTGAAACTCTGCATTGACAACAAGGTGCAAGGAATGAGATTGACCAAATGCCTGCTACCACAGTCAAGGGCAAGACTGGGTTGGCCTCTGTGTCTGCAACCAAGAAGAACCTTTAGCTCCGCTGCTGGCTGCAACCCAGCAGGTGTAGAGCGGTGGAGACACATGCCATGCCAGACCTTGATGTGAGGGATGGCCTCCGCTGTTATCAGAGAGCCATCCAGGGGGAAAAGGGCAGGCCCAGCTGTGTAAAGCTATCAACAGGACCATACTGACTGCCAGCGAAATATATAAAGCCCCAAAACTCAACCACATAAAGAAACAGCAATGGTAGAAATCTTTGTAAAATCTTTGTAATATCTGTTCTATTATGTGTGACCATGGTTAATGGACAAGTATACTGAGCACATCTGTTAAAACCCCATTAGTCCATCCTGTTACGTGGTGTGTAGGATTCACTGGTATGCCACATGCTATAAAGGTTCAAATGACTTCAAATCAGACTAATCTTACTGAAATAATGCTACCTAGAGTAGTGGGTTGTTATGTTACACAAGTCAAGCAGTGATAGAGTGGACACAATAAATTGTCAAAAACTTTTAATAAAACTAAAAAGGGGGAGATGTGGAGACAGTGTTCTCACAGGAAAATGAATATTCGGCACATGAGGTCTGAATAACTCTGAGGGATACAGCAAGGCTGTGAGAGGCCCAAGGAAGCCTAAGCAAGCAAGATAAGAAGAAGCTGTAATTCACTGAGTTATGAGAACTGTGGACTGTTGGCAAGCGTTCGAGGTCAAGTTCTCACACCTGTGCTTAACCAATTACATGTTAGTCACTAAGGGTCTTCAAGACAAGTATCCAATCATGATATGCCAAATTGCTGTAGGTGTGTGTAAGCAATAGTATATAAGGAGTTAATGCTTTGCAATTAATGGCTTTCTGTCTAATAAAAAAAAAAAATAAAAGGAGGAGTGTAATGATGGAGCAAACTTGACTGTTAACATTGTACAGTTTACCTCTGCAGCTGCTTCGTATCCCCTTTGCATTAGAATGCTTCTGGGCATGTGTTGTATGAATCTTTCTGATCATTCTGAATCTATTCACAAGAAGTTAAAGAAAATATGAAAGAACTTACTGTAGAAACAAATCCTATAGACTCTTGGTTAAAATGATTAGGAATAAGTAGTTGGTTAAGGAGTTTAATCATGATGTTTAGCGGACCAATAATGATTATGTTGTTAATTTTGTTTTTTGGACCTTGTTTGTTACAATATATTATGCAACGCATGCAGTAGATGACGAACGCCTTATTTGAAAAAAGAGGGGGAGATGTTGGGGGTCGAGCATGGGCGCTAGAACAGGCTTACAGCAAGCTGTGAGAAAGTGAAGTTCTGACCCCAGGTTAAAAGAGGAAGAAGTGTCAAGATCAGCAAAACAGGAATGCAATAACAGGATGCCAGTAATTGCAGAAGCATGATGTAACGCTAAGCTGAAGCGAAGGTGTGAAACCAATCAGGAGAGGTAAAGGGGAGCGTGTATCCCTCATGGGCAAAGTGAAGCAGCCAATCAAGTAATGCGTGATCGCGTGTAAGACAGTATATTAAGAGCAGCCTTGTAATCAATAAACGGAGCATTTTGTGAACCTACATCGTATCGGTGTTTTCTCCCCTCCACCTGGCCGCGGCAGGCCTGAATATTTTCCAAGTTGTTGGTGAAACAATCATACTGTTCCTGATTCACAATAACCGTAATAGTTCACAACATAGCAAGTACCTTGACAGCTTTCCTGTTTTCAGGAAGAGCTGAGTAGTAGATTGTCATGGGTTCAGCCGTGGCAGTCATTTTTCTCCTTCTTGTAGCTGGTGCAGTGCTGTGTTTTGACTTCTGGGCTGGGAATAGTTGCTTGGTGGTGAGCATGTTTTGAGGGTGCTTTTGTTCAAGGCCTTTGTTTTTGTTCAAGTGCCTTTTGTTCAAGGCAGGTGTTCTGCCGGGGAGGAGGGGAGTCCGGGAGGAAGGAAAGACAGGACACCTGACCCAGGCTAGCCAATGAGGTATTCCATACCATAGCACGTGATGCCCAGGATGCATACTGGGAGAGAGAGAGCAGGAGGGGTGGAGCTCTAGAGGAAAATGGAGGAGGGAGCACACAGTGCTCGGCCTGGCAGGGTGGAGTGAGTTATGGGTTGGTGGCTGGTGGGGTGTTGTATTCTTTTCACTTGTTATTGGCTGTATCATTATTATTGTGTTATGCCTTAGCTATTAAACCGTTCTTATCTCAATCCGTGGGGGCTACATTCCTTGGATTCTCCTTCCTAACTCTCCGGGAGTTGGGGGACTTGGTTTAAACCGCGACATAGATGCATTACATACTTTCATACATATTTTAAAATCAAATTCAGCTGATAATCTAGTGCAGTCTCTGACCATTTATATAGGTATATATTAGGTATTTCACTACTGATAATTTTTAGGAAGAACTTTAGGCCCAGTCTTGTATAGATTCCACAGCTTACTGAGGTGTTAAACTCCTCTGTTCCTTTTAAAAGAACTCCTGCTGTGGTTAATCCCAGGAGACAACTAAGCCCCAGACAGCCTCTTGCTTACACTCCACAGTGGATGGGGAAGAGAATCACAAGGGTAAAAGTGAGAAAACTTGTGTGTTGACATAAAGGAGAGTTTAACAGGTAAAGCAAAATCTTCACAAGCAAACAAAGCAAAATAATGGATTCACTCACTACTTCCCATCAGCAGGCAGGAGTGTAGCTATTTCCAGAAAAGCAGGGTTTCATTAGAATGTAGGTTATCTGAGAAGAAAAACTCTAACTTGAATGATCCTTCCTTCCTCCTTTTTCCCAGGTTCATATGATGAGCATGGCATCATTGGGTTGGTCAGTTCCTCTTCCTTTCTGTCTGACCATTCTGGAGATGTTCTTTTGTGTGATCAAGACAAATAACATCAAAATAAATAAATATAATAATAATAATGAAAAATTGATAGATCAGAAAAAATAAATAAGATAAAGTGGATCTAAGAATGGATAAATAAGAACTGTCCTGCTAACATAACACTTAAATAGTTTTTAGGACAAGAACATATGCTAAACTGATGTATTCCTTTTTAATCCAAGCAAGCTTTCATAAACTGAACCAAGTGTATTTACCACTATAGAATCAGTAGACTTCTGAAACAGAAATGAGGAAGGCCATGTGTGGTTTTGCAAATTAAGGGAATGGTGCTATACTAAGTCAATTACACATGCAGACATGCCCTGAATAAAGCTCGTAACAGCGCTGTCACCCATAGCATATGATCATTAACACAATGGAAAGCACTTTGAAAACTTTTGAGACTGAAATGTAGAACATAATTTTAAGTTTAAATGACAAAGTTTTATCTGAACTGGAATAGACTGTATATGAGAACAAGATAGTTGTTACAAACAGGTTTTTGATCTTTGACTAATACTATAAGTGACCAAAACCTGAGAAAACACAGAATCACGGAATGCCAACGGTTGGAAGGCACCTCGAAAGATCACCCAGTCCAACCCCCCTGCAAGAGCAGGGTAACCTAGAGTGCATCACACAGGAACTTGTCCAGGCGGGCCTTGAATATCTCCAATGTAGGAGACTCCACAATCCCCCTGGGCAACCTGTTCCAGCGCTCTGTCACTCTCACAGTAAAGATGTTCTTCCTGATGTTCAAATGGAACCTCCTATTCTCCAGTTTACACCCATTGCCCCTTGTCCTATCACTGGGTATCACTGAAAAAAACCTAGCTCCATCATCCTGACACCCACCCTTTGCATATTTGTAAACACTGATGAGGTCACCCCTCAGTCTCCTCTTCTCCAAGCTAAAGAGAACCAGCTCCCTCAGTCTGTCCTCATAAGGGAGATGTTCCACTCCCTTAATCTTCTTTGTGGCTCTGCGCTGGACTCTTTCAAGTAATTCCCTGTCCTTCTTGAACTGAGGGGCCCAGAACTGGACACAATATTCCAGATGTGGCCTCACCAAGGCAGAGTAGAGGAGGAGGAGAACCTCTCTTGCTCTACTAACCACACTCTTTCTAATGCACCCTAGGATGCCATTTACCTTCTTGCCCACAAGGGCACATTGCTGGCTCATGGTCATCCTTCTATCCACCAGGACCCCCAGTTCCTTTTCCCCTTCACTACTTTCCAGCAGGTCAACCCCCAACCTGTACTGGTACATGGGGTTGTTCTTCCCCAGATGCAAAACTCTACACTTGCCCTTGTTGAATTTAATCAAGTTTCTCCCCGCCCAACTCTCCAGCCTGTCCAGGTCTGGCTGAATGGGAACACAGCCTTCTGGTGTGTCAGCCACTCCTCCCAGTTTAGTATCATCAGTGAACTTGCTGAGGGTACACTCAGTTCCCTCATCCAGGTCGTTGATGAAAATATTAAACAGCTCTGGTCTCAGCACTGACCCCTGAGGGACTCCACTAGTCACAGACCTCCAGCTAGATTTTGCCCCATTAACCACAACCCTCTGCCTTCTTCATTTCAACCAGTTCTTGATCCACCTCACTACCTGATCATCAAACCCACACTTTCTTAGCTTATCTATGAGAATGTTGTGGGAGACAGTATCAAATGCCTTACTGAAATCAAGAAAAACCACATCTACCTCTCTACCATCATACCTCCTCTCTACCATCATCCCTCCACCTAGTTACTTCCTCATAGAAGGCTATGAGGTTGGTCAAACATGACTTCCCCCTGGTAAAACCATATTGGCCCCCTGGTCATAATGACCCCCTCATCCTTGATACGTCTAGATATGGTGTCAAAAATAAGTTGTTCCATCACCTTTCCAGGGACGGAGTTAAGGCTGACAGGTCTGTAATTACCCGGGTCCTCCTTCTTGCCCTTCTTATAGACTGGCGTGACATTTGCCATCCTCCAATCTTCAGGCACCTCTCCCATTTCCCACGATTTACCAAAGATGATGGAGAATGGCCTAGGAATGACCTCCGCCAGCTCCCGTGGGTGTATTCCATCTGACCCATCAATTTACAGATGTCCAGATTGCTTAACTGATCCCTAACCCAATCCTCATCTACCAATGCAAACTCCTCCTTTGTCCTAAATCCTTTTGAGGCTATAGGAATCTGGGGCCCCCAGGGAGAGTCTGCAGGAGTAAAGACAGAGGCAAAGAAGGCATTCAGCACCTCTGCCTTCTTTATATCCTCTGTCTTCAGGTAACCCACCTCATTCAGCAGTGGGCCTATATTGCCTCTTGTGTTAGTTTTATTCGCTATGTATTTGAAGAAGCCCTTTCTATTGTCCTTAACCCAACTAGCAAGTTCCAAGGAGGCCTTAGCTGTCTAATTGCTTCCCTACATCCTCTAACAACTGTCCAATATTGGAAGAACAATATAATTCCTCTCAAGTAGCCAGACCCTCCTTCCATAATCTATAGATTCTCTTTTTCCACATGAGTTTGCCCAGCAGTTCCTTGTTTAACCACGCTGGTCTTCTAGCTCCCTTACTTGATTTCCTACCCATTGGGATGCTCTGATCCTGAGTTTGGAAAATGTGGTCCTTGAATGCTGACCAACTATCTTGAGCCCCTTTACCACCTAGTACCCTTTCCCATGAGACTTCCCTCAACAGTTGATTGAAGAGGCCAAAGTTGGCCCTTCAGAAATCTAGAACTGTGGCCTTGCTAGGCATTCTATTCCTCCCACACAGGATCCTGAACTCCACCATCTCATGGTCACTGCAGCCAAGGCTGCCATTGACCATCACCACTTCAACCAGACCCTCCTTGTTGGTGAGTACTAAATGCATCAGCTCTCCTCTCCTAGTTGTTTTGTCCACCATCTGCATTAAGAAGTTACCAGCAATGCACTGGAGGAACCTCCTAGACTGTGAAGGATTGGCTGTGTGAGTCTTCCAGCAAATATCAGGGTAGTTAAAATCCCCCATGAGGACCAAGGCATGTAGTCGCGAGGCTGCTTTCAGTTGCCTGTAGAAAGCCTCATCAACTCCTTCGTCCTGATCAGGAGGTCTATAGTAGACCCCCACAACTGTATCACCCGTACCAGCCTGTCCCTTAATTCGTACCCACAGACATTCCACTTGCTCCTCATCTGCCTCTGGACAGAACTCAATACATTCTAGTCGCTCTCACACATAAAGAGCAACTCTACCACCTCGCTTTGCTGACCTATCTTTCCTAAAAAGGACATAACCATCCATGACCACATTCCAGACATGTGAGCTGTCCCACCATGTCTCTGTAATTGCCATTAGATCATAGACCTCACACAGACTTTTAACTCCTCCTGTTTATTCCCCACGCTGTGTGCATTGGTGTACAGGCATTTCAGGGAGCAAGCAGAGCACGCTGATGGCACTCTCGGGAGGCAGAAAGCCTTCTGGTCTTCATTAATACTAGAACAATGCCCCACTAGTTCAAACCCAGCTACAACCCCTTCACACTTTGAATCTAACCTGAAGCTCTGTGAGTGAGCTCTTCTAACTATTGCCCTAGTACCCTTTTTCCCCTGCAGGACAGAGTCTAAACAACTATCCTTTCCCACAAATGAAACAATAGATTGATAGTCCTCCCTAGTCCACTATCCTTCAAGCCCTAGCATGTTTCTCTTGGGCTTGTCCCCAACAGGCCCAGTTATATCCCCTCCCCCCTTCATATCTAGTTTAAAGCCCTGGCAATAAGCCCTGCTAACTCCTGCCCCAAAAACCTTTTCCCCCTCTGGGACTGGTGTATCCCACCTGCCACCAGCAAACCAGGTGTCTCATACAGCAGGCCATGATTGAAAAACCCAAATCCCTGCCCTTGGCACCAGTCACGTAGCCATACATTAATCTGCAGACTCTTCCTATTTATCTCTTCACCCTTGCTTGCAACAGGTATGGAGGCAAACACCACTTGCGCTCCAGACCCTTTAACCAGCCATCCCAGGGCCCTGAAGTCTCTCTTCATTGCCCTTGCCCTCCTTGTAATAATTTCATCACTGCCAACCTGAAAAACCAGCAGCGGATAGTAGTCAGAGGGCTGCACCAGATCAGAGAGTTTCTTTTTAACATCTCTAATCTGAGCCATAGGTAGGCAGCAGACTTCCCTGTGGGATGGATCTGGTCAACAAATGGACTCTTCTATTCCCCTCAGAAGGGAGTCACCCACCACAATTACTCTTCTTTTCTTCTTGGTTGGGGAAGTTCTAAGGCATGGGGATGAGTGACAAGCCCTAGGTGACTCACTAGGTAGATCTACCCCTCCATCTCCATTTACCTGGCCCTGTAGTTCCAAGACCTCATATCTGTTATTCAAGGGCAACTGGGAGGGAGGAAGGGATTGTGAGGGTTTTCACTTACCTCTCCAAGGAAGGACCTCCCTCCATACATCCTTGCCCCTTAAGTTCTCTCCTTCTGTCTGATGGTAGGAGGGAAGGGGATCCATCACTTGTTCAACCACTTCCCTCTGCCCCTACCTTAGGGTGTGGCTCCACCAATCTATTTCACTTTCACATTCTCTGATGGCTCTCAACCTTTCTACCTCCTCCCTCAGTTCAACCACCTGCCTGAGCAGATCATTTATTTGCTCACAGCAAACACAAGCAGTGTCACTGGCCCCCTCCAACACAAGTGCCAGGCTCAGACATTCACTGCAGCCAGAGACCTGCACGGCTGCATGTCTGCAGGAAGGCTCAGTCTGGATACCCACATTATTCCTCACTACAGCTTGTGATCGTGTTGTGACCATGATCTATCTGGTCGATTGATCCGTCTACGTCTCTCCACACAAACAAGCACTCCTTCCTCCTTCTGTGCTCCTGGCGACTCCTCTTGATGAGGCTGTTATCCCACTCACCTACCCGCTCGAACTGCCTCGACCCGCTCCGTTTGCCAGCGCAAACTGCCTCGACATGCTCTGATCGCTGCGCTCCCTGGGCAGGATTTTAACCACTCACAGTTGGTGCTGCTCCTCCTGGCTCCGCCCCCAGTGTGTCAGCTCCTCGCGGGAGCTGAGCTGCCGGCTCCTGGGCAAGTCCTATCGAGGATTTGAGGCTCCTTCCTCGGTGGCTCTCGTCGCTCTAAGACGAGGCTTCTGGACGCTGAACTCCCCTAGCTCCACTCCAGTGGTGAAGGCGTCCTCTCTCAAGCTGGATTGTAGACTCAGAAACCAGAATTCAGTTACTGTGTTAAAGCCTGTGAACTCAGGTGAGTTTTTTAACTTTCCTTTAGTTTCTCAAGTCAGGTATGATCATTGCTACCTTCTATTTACCTTAGTATTTACAGCCATTTGCATGTTGCTTTCATCAGTCTTGAAGCCACTAGCAGCTGAAAGAAAAATCCTGGGGTTTAGTAGGTGCTTTTCTGAGTTTCTGCAGTTAATGGACTGGAATTTCTTATTATGGTGCTTATTCCCAGATACATACCTGTCTGTCTCTTTCATATTACCCAGCACATGTACTGGACTGGCTAAATTTGTTGCAATCAGTGGGTGTCTATATGGTGTCAAGTTATACTATCAAGAGGACTGTTTTCCTTGTTCTGAAATATATGGTACTGTTAAAACACAAAGGGCTGAAACAAATGCTTTCTACTGGAAAAAAAAAATCAACACAGATAATGGTTTAATTTACCTCTCCAGAAAAAAAACACTAGGATTTGTGTATGGGAAAACTACAAAGGCTTTATTATTTCTGTGCATCATTTGAAGTGGTAAGGGCAAACCCAACAACAGAATATTCTTTACTCACAGGGGAAAAGTCTGAGGAATTTTTTTGGGGTTTTTTTTTTTGTTTGTTTAATCTCTCTTTTCTTCATGGTGGAAAAGTAATTGCACACTGGGCTTATTAAGAAGGTCTGTGGCTGGTGAAAATTTACATTAATTTGGAAAGCAAACAAATTACTGGAAGAAAAATCCATCTGGAACTTTTAAATACAAAATCTTCATCTCTAGTTGTAAAAGTTTCCCCACAAGGTAAACTGCTGGATTCTGGAATAATATTCAGAGCATTCTGTCTCTTCTGGCTCTAATTTTATGCTCTCAACAGAATGCTGTGGACTGTTTTGTTCAAAGAATGCTGTTTTAAATGGGCTCAATTTTCCACATACTTGCAAATCACCTGGAAAAAGCTTTTCAGAATAGTTTAGATGAAGACCATCTTCACAGAATTAGACTTGATAAAAGTCAGTGGGTAGTAAAATGAAAATGAAGTTTAGTGTAGAAGGATATCATGTAACATCAAGAAAAGAGATGTCTTCATGTGCAAAATGATGGGTTCAGAGCTCATCATTACCACTCATGGCTGAGATCATGGAGTTATGACCCACAGATCCATAAAAACATCAGTTTAGTGTTTAGCAATTGTGAGAAGGCAATCAAAAGTTATAAATTGTTAAAAAAAAAAGAAACAGAGAACAAAACATGGTTTAACCGTTTCTTGAATAGTCTCTGCTTAATATAGGAAGCAAAACTCTGATTGTCCTCACACTTCTTCCTGAGTATGTGTGTTGGCTGTCATGGAATCAACTATTATTATTCTATCATAAGCCAGCGCTACAAAGTACAACAAAATTATTATCTTAGCCCAGGCCCCAGGGATGATAAATATAACCCCAGGGAGCACACACTGCGAATAAGGTATGGGATAATGCAACCCTGAGAAAAAGCACAACAATTCTTGAGAGCAAATAAATCAACACTGTAACAGTGACTATTAAACCAGTCATTGAATGCTTATTAACAGATTTTTTTGACATGTTCTGGTCAGATCTGTCCTTATCTCAGTCCTTTGTGACACACATTAGGTGCCAAGAAAGGGTTTAACCCAGCTGGCAACTCAGTACCATCCAACCACTTGCTCACTCTCCTCTCTCTGATGGGATGGGGAGAACTAGGAAAAGGTAAAACCCATAGGCTGAGATGAAAGCAGTTTAATAATTGAAGTAAAAGTAAAGTATAATAATAGCAATAATAATAAAGATGATGAGAGACAGAGAAATGAAACCCAAGTGAAGTGCAATAAAATTGCTCAACACCCACTGACCGATGCTCAGGCTGACCTGAGAAGCGGTCAGTCCCTTCTGGGTGACTCCCCCCAGTTTATATACTGGACATGATGTGCTGTGGTATGGAATACCTCTGCGGCTAGTTTGGGTCAGGTGTCCTGTCTCTGCTCCCTCCCAGCTTCCCATGCCCCTCCTCACTGGCAGAACACAAGAAACTGAAAAGTCCTTGATCAGCGTAAGTGCTACTGAGTAACAGTTAAACCCATCAGCCTTGTTCTCAGACTGAAGCCAAACTGCAGCACTGCATCAGCTACTGGGGAGAAAATTAACTCTATCCCAGCCCAAACCAGAGCAAAGATGTTGATTTTTGTCACTAAACATATGATTTGATATTTTGTCTTTGACAATAACAACCATTCTTGTTTTGCTCTGAAAGTCTATAATAGCACAAGAGCCCAAAGTTAAAACTTCAGCCTCTTATGTGCAGTTGGGTGCATAATTCCTCCATGGTTATTCTTATTATTATTCTTATCCTCTCAGCTTCTTCACCTTGAGCTAATGTGTGTCAGTGCTATGGGAAATCCATGGGACAAAAATTATCCATGCTACCACAGTTACTGTTGACTGATGTACGAAGTCTAAATATCAGGTAGGTAGGATGGATAAAGAGATTAAAGGAATAAAAACTTACCTGTTTTTGGATATCTGCTAAATTGTTTGTAAAAATAGATGTGATCTGCATAGAAGAAAAAGACTTGTTTATTGAGTGCATGAAACCTGAATAATACTTATTTTTGGCGTAATTAGCTGTAGCATCTGCATCTGATATTGGCTGCATGGAGTTTGAGCAACAATATCAAAAGTTATTGGGCAGTTCAGATTTAAAAAAGGTTAAAAAATGCATCCAACATTTAGGATGTTTTGAATTGCTCATTTTTGCATTTAATGAAGCCCTTAATCTCATGTCACAAAAGCGGTTATAGTGGTGGGCAGAACAAAAAAGTGAAATGGTGAAAAGGAAACAGTGGAACAAAACTAACACTATTAAGTGTCTGTGGACAAAACAGAGAAATTTAAAGATGTATTTTTTTCTGCTTTCTCTGAATGAGACAGATTAGAATGATTGGTTACAGGAAAATAAGAATCTGTGACATTTTAGTGGCAGATATATTATTTATTCGTATTTTATTGATTGGTCTCCACCATCTGCAAATTCAGGTTGGCTGTCTAATGCAAAAGAGTCTTCTCAGAGGTGACCAGTGTACTCACTTTGGATAGACAGACAGACAGATAAGATAGATATTCTGATTTATTTCAAGGTATAAAATCTGGTTGATGGGTTATTATCTTCTTCATGATTTTTCTATGTTGCTATAACATTCAATTTATTTTTTTAATTTTCTTTAATGTAACATATCTTATTATTGAGTTTATTCTCTAATTGCTATATAGTTTTTCCCTAAATATTATAAACTATTTGAAAAACAAAAAACAAAAAACAAACCACGAAAGAAAGAGATTCAGCTGGTGGAGTTGCATTTCATCCTACTTCAGATATACTCACTTCTCTCCCTTTCTTTAGGGTTTCCCAGCTTGATTTCAGCATCAAGTATAAATGGATAACTTTAGCATATTCTAAGTAGCTAAGCAATGAAAGATGTTTTCCTTTATCAATTTAAGAATATACGCTACATGCAAGCCACCAGAAACTGAAGGGTTAAACAAGGATGGTAAGATCTTCCTTACTACAGGAGAATTCAAGCACTCCAGAGTGGGACATACTGAGAAGCGAGAATGAGACAGGGCTCAGAAACGACAGAGATGGGAGGGAATATCTTCATAATATGCACTCTGCTGAAATTCTACCTTCCAGGCAGCCTCTAGATGACTAAACCTACCATAGAATTATAGCGAACCTTTGGTCTAATGTACAGAAGTGGCTCCTGCAAGTCCAGGTGTGACAGAATTTGAATAACATGTATATATAACCTGTTTCTTGTCCTCCTGTGTTCTAAAATCATTCAGGTGGCAGGGAAAAAGGAACACTGGAACTTCAGGATCAGTTTATGTTTCTACACATTATTTTGCTACTGTGAAGGTGATAACAGTGAATTTTCTTTACTAACAGTAAGCATTCTCTTTTTCATAGAATGACAGAATGGTTTGGGTTGCAAGGGATCTTAAAGACCATCCAGTTCCAACCCCCTGACATGGGCAGGGCCACCTTCCACTAGACCAGGTTTCTCCGAGCCCCGTCTAGTCTAGCCTTGAACACTGCTGGGGATGGAGCAGCCACAGCTTCTCTGGGCAACCTGTGCCAGGGCCTCACCACCCTCACAGGGAATAACTTCTGCCTAAGAGCTCATCTCAATCTCCCCTCTGTCAGTTTAAAGCCATTCCCCTTTGTCCTGTCCCTACAGGCCCTTGTCCAAAGTCCCCCTCCTGATTTCTTTTTGTCACAATTATTTGGAGAGCACAAGTAAGTTTCTTCTTTTGCATACTCACATTTTGATACGTGGAATGGCTACATTATTAAGTAACTGCTCAGGTGTTTTGAGAGCAGTGTGAAGTTTGCCTTGCATATCATGGGGAGCATTAAAGCTATAAACTTTCACCTTAGAAGCTCTCAAATGGGTTTTTAATCGGGGTAATTGCCAGCATACAGAAGCAGTCAGAAGAGCTATGGCACTAAAGTGCATTAAAATGGAGGTTGTGGGAAACTGTCAGTAAGGAATCTGGCCATAAAGATTTCTGAATTAATGCATGTGTTCAGATATGCAGGACTTGATCCACCAAGTGCAAAGTTGCACCACATGTAATCATTAAACTCTTCCTGATGGGAAAAAAATGCATATGATAGTCCCTCTGAGTGTTTTATATCAGCTACTTGCATTTTCAGTCTCATTATTAGTTGTAATATTTTCCATTACATGATAAATTGGGAAAAAGAAAAATCAACAGATTACTGATATTTTTTATCCTGCTAATCCATTTGTCTGACCTTCCTTGTACACAAATAGCCCCATTTTTCCCAGCAGCCCAGATTCAAAAGTGGATTAGAAACAAAGCACCAGAATTAAGAACCTGAAGAATTAAACCAGAACATTTATCAACTACACATCCCTGTGACCTTGACCTTCACAGAATGCATGTTGGCTCATTACATGCCTCAGATATGAATACAGAGCGTAGATGTTACTCAAGATCAACATTGTGACCTGTGAAAAAAATGGAGCCAAAGGGTTTTTTATGTTTTCCAGTTAAGTATCAAGCTAAAATTCATATCAGGATTAGTATAGGGGTATGATCTCTTGGAAAATTTTCTCAGATAAGTAGCTGTCTGTTCAAGAGATGAGCAAACCCAGAACAGCAGAGCATTTGCAGATACATTCCTATCAGATACTTGACATGCAACTAGAAATTGGGATAAAGGGGTGGTATTATTATCAATTACAGGTTGATTTTCTCACTGTCTGTATCCCTACATTGCAGATAGGAGTAAGGGCAAGAGGGCTTTTCTGCAGCACAAGAAATTAAGCTAATCAAATAATGTAGAGTACACTAATTCCTGTTGGATATTTGTCTGTTTCTTCTCTAGACAGGTAGCTACATACTTTTGGGACTACACCTGCTATTCTGAAGAACAGCCTTTTTGCTTCTGACTGGTGATCTCTCAGCTTTCCACCCATTCCTAAATCTAAAGGCATGTAACAGCTATCTGTTTTAAATGAGAGTTACTTCATGAAGGTCTGAGAAGGACATTTAGTGGCTCAGTTAGGACTCTTGCCAGGTCATTTTACTACCTCCGAGGTTAAGAATTTCTGTCTGTCATTGGATCTTGGCTTACTGAGAGGAGGAGAATTGGGGAGAAGTAGATACATGAATGTAAAGTAAGAATATTCCCATGCCTTGGGCTTCCACTAAGTGGGTGATAACAATTCTCTAATGATACATTTAGCATCATGTCTAAGTTGTAAGCTCTCTGTGTAAAGGACATATTTTTTTTTTCAGTGTTTGTGCAGCATCAGTGCAAGTTAGTTAATGAAAGCAACAACTGTTGAAGCATTAAGACGTCCAAAAGGAATAGAAGAGCTAGTCCTGCAACCCAGGACTAGCTACTGTCTGAACTAAACCGTCATGTGCATCCTTTATTTTTAGAAAGTTTCTTTAAAAGGATTTTCTTTGAGAAGGCATCAGTGTTTGTACTTGAGCTAACCTTTTTCATCTTGCATAAGCACATACAGATACCCTTTCGTGTCATAAACCTTTGTTCATATTCTGCATTGTTTGAGGAAACACACAAAGACCTCGCAGAATTGCTTAACATAAATGCTGCTGAACTGTCCTGATACTTGCATAGCTGGAGGCAGAGTTTGACGGTAATAGGTTGGATGATAAACATTAATGTTTTCACTCTAAACCATACTGCTGAAGGTGTTGAGGTCTTCTGGGATCCGTATTATATCCTAGCAGTCTATAATGCCCATGTCAGAGGCACACACATTCCTTGGTGTCATAACAGATGACTCTAGCACCTTGCCAATAATACCATTATAAACAGAAATATAAAATAGATGAGTGAAGGTTAGCAGACTAGACCTAGAGATGCGAAGTACTGCCACTAGCCTTCACGTTATGGCTAAGCGAGCTATTCAGGTGATTTGATGAGACCCATGGGTATATCCAGAAGAAACAGAGAAATCCATTCCATGTCTCTGTTATACTGAAAAGTTATGCAGCTGTTTTATAAGTTGTGGAGACAGTGTTCTCACAGGAGAATGGATATTTGGTACATGAGGTCTGAATAACTCTGAGGGATACAGCAAGGCCGTGGAAGGCCCGAGGAAGCCTAAGCAAGCAAGATAAGAAGAAGCTGTAATTCACTGAGTTATGAGAACTGTGGACTGTTGGCAAGCGTTCGAGGTCAAGTTCTCACACCTGTGCTTAACCAATTATATGTTAGTCACTAAGGGTCTTCAAGACAAGTATCCAATCATGATATGCCAAATTGCTGTAGGTGTGTGTAAGCAATAGTATATAAGGAGTTAATGCTCTGCAATAAATGGCTTTTTGTCTGATCATATTGGTCTCTGACTGAGTCTGTTCTGCAGCAATAAGTTATGCAATCATTTATAAGATGAGGTCAGTGAATGACAGAGAGAGGTCAAAAACATTTGTAACACTAGTAAAACAGCAGAAACCTTCTTTTTCACCCATATTGGGCACTGTGTGACAATATCAAGTTTGTCTCATTCCTGGTGTTGGACCTGTTAGAAATTAGCACAATTTAGAAATAGGATTGCTGCAGCAGAATCTGGGATCTTTTGAAATTGAAAATGCCATATCCTGAGGGTGATCAAATGCATTCTTCATAAACATTCAAGCTAAAATATCACCCTTGCCACATATATTCTCAAAAAATGAAGCAAACTGATAGCGACAAGTATTGCTTTATAACATATCTGTGGCTATGTCGTGGTTTAAACTAAATTTGCACAGTTGGGGGACTTGGTTTAAACCACGACAGGCTAGAACTGGCTCATGGTTTAGGCAAGAGGATAGGTACCCATAGAAGTATGAAGTAACACATTCAGCTTGATTAGCCCTGCATGTTCACCAGTAACTTAAATGAGCATTGGTTAAGAAAGAAATCAGGATCAGTAATCATGAAACTTAGTGCTTCCTCTACTTTGAAGGAAGAAACAGAAAAAAATAAACTGAACATTCTAGGAAGCTTGTAAGAAACTTTATCTTCAGCATAGAGAAATAACCTGATTTTCTCCTTACTTCTCAACTGTAACTTTAGTAAAGATGATTCTACGCCAACTGGGATTTCTTCTTACTTTTTTTTTTCTTTTTCTGCTTCACAAAATAGCAGTAAAGGCACTATTAGAGGAAGAAATATAAATTGAAACTAACTAAAATTTTCAAATTAAATAAAAAAGTTGGGGGATTTATTAACTTTCTTTGCATTTATTAATTCTTATTAATACACAGTACTTAGTCATTTATAGTGGCATCCTTCAGGAGTTAGTGTCAATTGTTCTGTTTATGTTCTATAAAAAAGCATGCCTTTATTTCATTGTACTGCAGCTTCTGATTTTTGTAGATGCACCTTTGAGCGCTTTGTATGCTTTGAAACATGGCAGCTCTTTCCCAGTGTACACAATGACATTCCAGAGCTATTCAAAGCACTAATTTGACAGAAACAAGAGAAATGAAAAAGAAGAGAAAAATTAATATGCTTGTTGTGGAGTGGTTTCCAATGTATTTTTCTGCTGAAACCCCACAGCACTAGGCTTTGTCACAAAGATACCTTAAACAGAGTTGTATTATCTTAGCATCATATTCCCAACACAAGAGGGACATGGGTATGCTTGAGCAAGTCTAGAGGAGGCCACAGAGATGCTTGGAGGGCTGGAGTAGCTCTGCTCTGGAGACAGGCTGAGAGAGCTGGGCTTATTCAGCCTGGAGAAGAGAAGGCTCCATAAGGGGAGATCTTAAAGCAGCTCCCAGTGCCTAAGGGGGTACAAGAAAGCTTGGAGAGGGACTTTGGACAGGGGGAATTGCTTTGACTGTCAGAGGGTAGATTGTG
Organism: Melopsittacus undulatus; assembly: GCF_012275295.1. Classification (NCBI taxonomy): domain Eukaryota; kingdom Metazoa; phylum Chordata; class Aves; order Psittaciformes; family Psittaculidae; genus Melopsittacus; species Melopsittacus undulatus. The sequence continues at coordinate 27,890,469 of NC_047534.1, forward strand.
ATGAAATTTTAGGTAGAAGTTCTTCCCTGTGAGGTTGCTTGAGGCACTGGCACAGGTTGCCCAGAGAAGCTGTAGCTGCTCCATCCCTGGCAGTGTTCAGGGCCAGGTTGGATGGGACCTGGAGCAGCCTGGTCTAGTGGAAGGTGTCCCTGCCCGTGGCATAGGCAGGGGTAGATGATGGCGTTAGTGGACCTTTCCTTCCTTTACCTTAGCAGCTTATTAACTTTAGCGATCAGCTTACCTACCACTGACCCAAACATTAATTTTTCACTCTGAAGACAGAGGTTTGGATATGAACTTCTTTACAGGTAGCACAGAGAGTTCTGAAATCTTTTTTTCTTGATATCACCTTAGAGATTATACCTAATGAAAATGTATTGTAGGCCTTAATCTAGTAATCACTATCAGAGAGTTTCACATTTTTAATCATTTAAAGATGTAATTTAAATATTATCTGTCCTCTGTGAATATTTGATGCCCATTAAATGTTCCTTGGGAAAGTAAAAATAACACTCATATTTGTTAAAGGATTTTGGCAGCAGTAATACTGCCAGAATGTTTTTCACTTCTCCTAGAACTCGTAGAACTCCTCTTTCTGCAGGCCCATCTCAGCCCTGAGTATTAGAAAGATACATTCCCAGAAATGGAGGACAGACTATCTGGATAAGGTCAGAGGAGACAGAATCAGAAGCAAACCCACACGGGAGAGCTGTGGGAAATAATTCTATCCAATTTCTTTTCTAAGAGGAATCTGTTGTGAAATTTTACAGTAAGAAAATGCATTCTGTATTCAAAGTGCTAATGCCTAAACAAAAGAATCCCCACTTCAGGTTTCAGAATACTTGAAAAGCGAGATAAAGGAAGAGAATACAGTGGCCAAAACCATGATGAGTATTCCATTAATTCTATTCTCTTCTCATTTCCTCATCCCACTATACATATGCCTGTAGATATGAGCACACACACTTCACTTAGCCTGGGTTAGTTTCATTTACTTATGTAAAGTGAAGCTATGCTAACATAATCCCCTATTTAACAATTCCTGTGTTAACAATTACTGATTTGTGTATATTTGTAGGGCTGTTAACTTTCTGTCTCAGCAATTTTGGCAGCCCAAGTCTCCATGGGGTAACAGTCATACAATAAGAAAATATTTTCATTTTGTCATTATAAAATGTATTGCCCTTGTTGTATTCTGATGCTGTGCCAAAAGATCTTCCATTTTAATTTATCTAAAACTGTGTATTATGTAAGGCTAATGTGACCTCTGTTCATTCCTCTCTAATGATAACCAGTAGAAACCTTATAGTTCTTCCATTATCTGTTCAATTTCTGACATATTTTTTACTGAATTATTCATCTGCCCTCTGCTTTTAAAATTGCTTTCTTGTGATCGATTTCCACCCTTAGCAGAGCAGCAGTGTTAAGAATTTTTTAGGTGCTCTATCAGTAAAGGATTTGCCTTCTTCAAACTGGAAGCAGCTATAACAACCTTTAGTACTCACAGTCATTAACTGTGTGTCTTGGGTGTGCAAATGCAGCAGAGCTGCTATTCCTCTCCTAATGTTTCCTGCAGGGGCTGCAATGTGAGTTAATAGTTATGTTAGTGAAGTCAGGGAAATTAAATGTTTACCACCAGGAGATATATGGTTAAATATCAGTTATTAGCATGGTCATACACCTTCTTTGCAACACCAAGAAATGGCATTTATCACCTCAGGAGAAGGCTCATTAAGCCAGAGAACTTTGTTTCAATTCTCAAACAGCTTGCACTGTTGTGTGAATATCCGTTATGCATAATACATTCTGATTCAAAATGATACAGGAAAACAAGAGCAAGGGAGAGACAGGGCTGAAGGAGCAATAGAGCCATGGATTAAAGGCACATGCATTATTCAGACTTTTCACTGATTCCATTTTCAGTGGAGAAGTGAATTAAATGTTTCTGAGCTTTCATAGTTGAGGTATGAAATCGAGTTTTTCCTGCCTGGAGAGGTAAGAGTGTCCTGTCAGAATGCTAACCAGCCAGTACGAGTGAGGTACATGAATACTGGAATTAAGTGAATAGCAACATGAGCTTGTTCTCCTTATAGCTTGATACATGACAGGCTGAGACCACTTTTTTCCTAATTTTTTATAAGGAACTTTTATCACTCACATTTCTGAATCTTGTGGGTGTTTCATATGCATGAATATATTAGTAGATGTGGCTCAGAACTTTGATCAATTAGTAGAGCTACTCTGATGTGATGCTGGAATTGAAGTTGCAGTGAACTATACAAGGGCTTACTTACAGATCTGTAAAAGAGAGGGAAAATCCCAAAGTGAACACGGCAGCCCTATAGCAGTGAGAAGAGCCAGAACCTTGGTCATGCTGGGACAAATACCCAGAAAGAATGAAAGGTGCCACTGTTTTTGCAGCAAGGACCTGCAGATAGAGAAGAAGTCAGGCATTGAAAATCTTGTGGGTAATTTCATGTGACAGAAATACTTTAGTAGAAAAGACAAACTATTTTACATGAAACAAAATCTTTAAAGGAGTTGTAGAAATGACTGGGTTTCTGACAAGATGTGAGCGTAAGTTGAACTACCACCTATGTGAAGGGTTTTGAAGCAATATGCTACCTAGTATCAAAAGGTGAGACTAATCAGAACTCTTTATAAAACAAGCAGCAAGTAATCCATGGAATCTTGTTCTAAAAGCCAAATAATTACTCCCAATGGGAAAGAGATATATGTATACAGATGTGTACATACCTATGCATGTATATGATGTATATCCTTAGTTTGGGTAGGATGCTTGCCTAATTCATATTTTCCTGCTTGTGAGCTACTGTATCCATCAATAGTCAACACACTTGCATGAATGTTGATGTGTACAGATTTTGATCTTATGTCAGTTAATTTGTTGAGAAGAATCCTAGCTTTGCATCTCCTCACATCTTTGTCCTTTATACATGGATTTCGATGTACTTCCCTCTTTCTTCCCATAGATTTAGTTTAGTTCAATCTCACACAGTAATCTCGTTTTTGTTCTTCGTGTTTTGATAGTGCTGAGACAACTGTCTTCCCTGCATGCCTGCTACTTCCATGGAAATGTGACTATTAATTATTTTTCATATATTCATTTCCATTATTCTCAATAATGATTGAGAACAGAATCTGTTGTCCTTAAAAAAAAAAAAAAAAAACAAAAAAAACCCCAAAACAACCCCATAACTGTTTAGTTGGCTTTGGTTAGGTTTTCAGATTGCTGAAAGTGCATCAGTTCTTTGTTTCAGAAAACAGTATTTCTGTTGGCTTCAAAGGATTTAAAGATACACTTGCTGACTTCAGGGTGTCACTATTGTAAATGAGCCCGCTGGAATAGTGGCTAAGAACATTTTATCACTGTGCTTTAAATATAGCAGATGAAGGAATAGTTAATTACATAGGAATGCAGATTCAGCACTATTCACCAGAACTTAACCACTCTAAACTAGCTTCACTAGAACTAAACATCACTCATCCACCAAGAACTGGTCTCCAACATCTAGTAAGTATCTCCTTCAGGGCACATCCAGTTGCAATGACTTTGAGTGTTGATGCAGTGTGAAATCAAACAAATTCTCTTACAAGAAAAGAACATGAATAGTGTCAATAATGTCAATACACATTCAAGAATGTACTGTCTCTTGGACTGGATTAGGGACAAAAATTGTTAGATCATTGATGCTTCAAGGCAGTGTAAATATTTCGGTTACTGCATTGATTTATCTCTAATGAAAGATCCGTAGTGTCACACTCAAGGTCAGGGGAAATAGGAGGGCTTTACCCACCAAGGAGAAACAGGACAGGAGGGATCCTGCTGTTTGAGGAAATAATGCAGTCTGGGGATAACTAAGAGAAATGAGTTGAAAAAGGTAAAGAAAAAGAATATAAATGAATTTTAAAGCTCAGAAAGGCTGTGAAGTTTCCCATATTTTGACATACGCTTTCAAATGGTTGCAGATGAGTCTAGGACGGGAATTCTTTCATTACTGTTACCTTTGCCTTCGTAATAGAGCTATCCTTCTTCTATAGGAGAAAGATAACTTACTCTAAGAGCAGCTGGAACTGTGAATGAGAATGATTGCTTTTCTGACATCTTCTAAAATGACAGCAGCTGTTCACTGTAAGTTACAAGGAAGTAACCTTCAGTGATGAGATCTATACTAGCTAGTGATTTGCTGCAGTAGTAGTAAATCAGTAGACCAGAAAAAGGTGTTGAGGCTCCTATGCCAAGATTACAGGCAGACTGGAAATCTTACTTGGGACTAGATCTATTATTTGCTGCTGGATCAGTCATCCTCACCATGCATATGCATGGAAACTATCCAAAAGACCAGTCTTTGTGATGCTGCTGACCCTGGAGATAGCTGTGGAATGTTTGGTGCTTACTCAAAGAAGAGATGTAGCTCCCTCCCCGAAGAATCTATTTGACATATATCAGAATTTCTCTACAAAGCGAACCAATACAAGAAAAATTAGATTAAGTGAGGGGTTTACTTCTAAAGCGCATTAGCACCGCACAGTTCGGCACTTTCTCTTACTGTCCCTTGAGCACAAAACTTGTGACAGTTTGTTGAAGGAATTACTGAAAGAAGGGGTTGATAATGGCAAATGGATCTTACACAGTTGTTTTCTGATTTTGACAGTGTTTTTCCAGAGTGTGCTGTTGCTGACATAAGGGGAAATCAATTGGAATCTGATTGAAGAAATCCTCTTCATAATCCTTTTGTGAATAGAAATCATTCCAAGGCTTAGTCTTCTGGAGAAGACTAAAAAGATTACTTGGTGCTGTTTGGACACCCATACCACATAGACAGGATCAATAATATGGTAATTATTTTAATACTGAGCCATAAAATACTAACTCAAAGAGAAATTCTGTTGGGATAGACTTCCAAATCCTTCCACTGCTGCCTTTTTCGAAGAATTATATTCTATTTTTGTTCACCCGCAATTTAACACATAACTGCTGCAAGTAAATGAGCTGGAACATGCCTTCTTCCCTGTTATGTGCCTCCAGAGACATTTCTGTTATAAGATTTTTTCTCTTGACTGGTTATTACCCTTACCAGAAGGAAAAAAGAAGTGAATTTCATTTGGTCACAGTAACTTCTGAGAAAACTGGTGGGTTTTTTTTTCATTTGGATTGGAAATAAAATGTGTCCTCAATTATTAGTAATAGTTCATAGTATAAGTTACATATCTGTGTATAGATGGTATCAAAGACAAATGCTTCCAACATGAGAAGGTCTTTATCTTAGTTTCCTTCTAGAGGCTTTTGGGGGGAAAATGTAGCCACCTGGAGCTACGTATTGGGCCATTTATTTTTTTCATGTTGGTAATACATAGATTTTCTGACTAAAAAACAATTGCATTGGCAAACTGAGATAAAAATGTTTTATTAGCTCATGTTATTCTATCATGGTACTAATACAGAAGAGGAAATCGGATGAGTATTTGTTTCTTAATCAGAATGTTATGGATTTCCTAAATACTTCTGAAAGATACTTTTAGAAATGTCTATTTAACTTCTCACAAAGCTTAGAACTTCTCTGCTGAACAAAATGAGTCTCTTCAGAGTACCACATAAGGAAGTGGATGGATACAGAGTGAGATATAGCAAAGCTGGATCACACCGCTGCACTTCATAGCAATCCTACACTGCTGGTGCTCTCTTCTCTTACGACAGTCTAAGGGAAGGGAAGGCGCAAGTGTATTACCTCAGCTGTTGTGATAGATTAAGCCTGACGTGCTGTCAAATCTTATGTGTATTAATAAGTTTCTCCCACTGATCCCCAGTGGCAGTCAGATGGGTTCATTGGTAGATTGTGGTGGACATTTAAATGTTTGAGCTGGGCAATTTGAGATGAACTGTCATGATTCATTAGCCCTACTGAGGGAACAGTGCCAGGAAGTATCTGGCTGATGACTTGAGAGACACCTAGTAAGAAGAATAAACCCCCAGCTCCCTCAGCAAATCTCACAGCAGTGCCAAGGGGTCTAAACCCAGTGACCAATACAACCCACTGCCACTGCAAATAAGCTAGGAAATAAAAGCTCTTGTTATTAGGGACCTAAACTTAAAGGTTAACAAACAATGTGCTTCTAAATCACAGTCTGTCACCAATAGCAACTGCCTGTCCATGGCCTGCATGGTCTGTCTATATGTGCAGAAATAGAGGATGGAAGCTGATGAATTGCTGGTTATAGTGATATAAGGAAAGAAGGCACCTGGAAAATATAGGGCTAAAGTGCTTTTAGCTTAATTTAAGTCTAAGATAGAGAACAATGTTTGTGTTGTAAGTCTGTGGTGTGATAACAGGATTTAGTAGTCTTACTAACATGAGTGAATTATTTCTTACCATCCTTCTAATTATCAGTTGGTTTGGAGACAGTGCCTCCCAAACATCTGCTAGCTTATGATACTCTTTGTCTGCCCATCCTGTTTTGCTTGCAATAAATTTTGTACAAAGGTCACACTGTTCTAAAACTTTGCCAGCTATCAGAAGATTACAGATATGGCTGGTTTCAGCTAGTTTTGTGGTTACTGGGGCATCTAACTGTGCCAAATGTAAAAAGTACACCATGAGGAAGACTGCTTACTTCGTCTTGAAGACCCCTGCCCATGACCATCAGAGGGCAGTGAGCAAGCACCAAAAGGGAGGAGACTTATGACAATGAGTTCCTAAAACTAATTGTAATAGCCCCGTCATTCTCTTGGGAATCTAATAAATATGCATGTTTGTGTGTAATAAATATCTGCTTGCTTAACCCAAGTGTGCAAGTTAGGAGGAGCAATCCCCCTTGCACCCGGGCCTGCAGTAAACATACCTGCTTTATAACTCTTTGAGTTACAGAGTCTGATTCCGTGCATCAATAGGAGTAAGCAGGTCCTAGCTCTTCTAAGATGTGTTACTTCAGTCTCCCTGCCTCCCTTTAAGGAGCTGATTGTTGACAGCAATGCAGAGCTGAACCAGTTTGCAGGACTTCATAAAAACTGCAGATTGGAGGGTCAACAAGGTGAGAATGGGAAGACTGACTGATTACTTTTGTATCTAGCCTGTCTTCTTTCACCTTCTGTATTGTAAGCAAAGGGAGTTCAATTGTTTTACCTACTGCAGTTACTCAGGTAACCATATATCTTCAGTATGGTGAGGATAAATTCTTATACAGATTCTTAGAGGTTTTATTGTCCAGTAGGCTATCATAGAATGATAGAAAGGTTTAGATTGGAAGGGACCTCAAGATCATCCAGTTCTAATATCCTTATCATGAAATGTTGGGTTTTTATATTAATAAACAAAGCCATCCTCTAACAGAACAAGTAGAATACTAAAAATGTGGGGAAGAGGAGACAGGAGATTCTGTATCTATCATATTTGATTTATAACCTAGCATAAGGAGAAACAGATCCAAAATAAGGCTATTCAGAAAGACAGCTATTCAGAACTTTGCCATTCACACACAAGAACTGAGAATCACCTTCTGTATTGTAATATCCTGTTCCACACATCTTAGTCCTGCTGAACTATGGTCTGTTCTTTACAATCCTTATTAAGAGACTTTTTTTTTTATTGCTGTTGTTTCTTCTTTTCTGGATAATTAAAGCTCTCAGGTTTCTTTATGTGTCATTAATAATTCTAAATACTTTTGTGGAGAAATGGATGAATCTTATTTACCCAGTTCCATCTAAAGAGCTATAATTAACTACTCTGTACCACCAGGACGACTCTACTGGCTAAAGGTCAACTGTCATAAGTTTGCAGTTGTTCCTTTCAGGACCCCTTTGATCTCTGGATACCGTTGCTAGTAAGGCTCACCTTGCATTGTGAACTGCTGCCAGCTGCTCTTCAAAGACTATAAAATAAATAGTGTTTCTTCAAAAGGTATTTTCTTACATCTCTTCTGGGTCCTTTGTTCCCTCATCTGTGTACATGTCAAACCTGTTAGAATGAATGCTTAGAGACATGATTATTTAGCCGTTTTTCTGAAAGAAAAAGCAACTGAAAACATCTGAGGAGCAAATCAAATACAGCAGTCTTTATTTTAATATTTGGATACATATTTAGGTGATTAGAGAAAATTAGTTTTGTGACCTTTCCTACTACTATCTTTTGTTGTCCAGGGTTCGGTACAAATGGTAGGTTTTGCTTTGAGGATAAATTCAGCAAGTTAGCATTAGGGTACACAGCTGCCTGGGAACGGTAGCGTGGAATAACAGAGGGCAGTGACAGGAATGAAATGCATTTGCAAAGCTACTATGGGCAAGGGTATAATTATAGTGTATTATGATTCCTTGTGCATCTCCCAGTCTATAAAGTGCAAATACATCCATTTGTCTTCTCTGGATAAGGCTTCAGTTTGGAAAAGCTCTTAAGGAGTCCTCTCATCTATCTACTCATGTTGTGGCACAATGATTTGGTATGTTTATGGACAGTATTATTTGGCTAAATTGAAATCTATAGCCAAAACAGAGCTCAGTGGGATCTGAGTTTGTATTTAATACATTTCAGTTTAACAAAAATGAGAAGCAGGATCCAGCTAAGGCTCTGTGATGATGGGTGTTTTAAAAAATGTTGCGTAGAACAATTTCAAATCTTTATATTGTAAAAAATATACTACGTGACAAAAATGAAAACACCTGGAAGAATCTTTGAGATTTTAAATGTTATTTTTAATACATAGAAGGATATAAATGTTACCTTGTCAGTGGAGATGCAAAGATTGTGTGGAGACTTCATAGCAGCTTCCAGTATCTGAAGGGGGCCTACAAGGATGCCGGAGAGGGACTCTTCATCGGGGACTGTTTACGAGGGGTGTAAGGACTCTAGGACAAGGGGTGATGGATTCAAACTGAAAAAGGGAAAGTTCAGGTTAGAGGGTGGTGGTGAGGCCCTGGCAAAGGTTGCTCAGAGAAGCTGCAGGTGCCCCACCCCTGGCAGTGTTCAAGGCCAGGTTGGACAGGGCTTGGAGCAACCTGGTCTAGTGGAAGATGCCGTTGCCCATTGCAGGGGGTTGGAACTGGGTGTACTTAAGGTCCCTTCCAACACAAACCAGTCTATGATTCAAGATGAGCAATAATAGATCATCACATTCTCTAGTTTTCAGTGTCTTCTCTTGCAAGAAACCAGACATACACTGGGACTCATGTTTTCCTAGACTTATTTTAAATACTGATTCTTAGAATATCAGCAGATGTTCTAAATATCTATCTAAATATCAGGTAGGCTAACGAGCAGATGGTAACTTTTTATCCAGAAAACAAAACAAATACCAACAGACAAACAGAAAACCCTAAACAAAACCATTCCCCCCCTCAAAAAAAAGGGTGTATCAAAGGTAGTGTGCTTCAAAATTAAATTACTCTCTGTATAAAATGCTTTACTCTGAGTTGTGTTCTTATTGATGTAATTAATATAACTGTATATGAGATCAGTGCTGCGGTGCTGCATTAGAATTTGTGTTTGATAAAGTTGGTTATTTACTTTTTAGTATCTTCTCCAAGGGAAGAGAACCTGGAGAATCATATGGTATCAGTTGGTGGCATAAGCTGTAGGATAATAAAAAAGACTTTGACTTTCCTTCCTCCTGTAGTGTGAGTTGTCTCACGCTGAGTTGGAACTGCATGATCTTAAGGTCCTTACCAACCCAAACCATTCTATGGTTCTGTGAATCCTTGCAATCACAGGAATTTTAGGTTGAGTGAGCATACATCTGGGTGCTGCCATACCTGTGATTAGATACAACACTATCACATGGGTGAAAATCTGACATACTCCAGAAATAAGTCTATAAAATAAAATTAATACTGTTGGTTTATACATTTCAGCTTGATCACCAATTTAAATCAGCTCAGGTCAGAGAGGTACACCCAGATGGCTGCTTTACTACAGGATTTTATAGTTTTGAAACCAGTTTCTAAAGAGACAGTGTTTGACTTTCAGACCAGACAGGGTAACTAAAACTGATTGTTTCCCACTTTAGCATTGTCAGGCAAAGACTGGGGATGAAAATAGCTGGAGGGGTAAGTAGAAATGGGCATATGTAGAAGTGGGCATAAGTGTGGCTAGTACAGAAAATACCCACAAGATTATAAAGGAAAGCAGGACTTTTCAACACTTCCAAGGTGTTTTTTACTTTGAAAGCAGGCATAATGTATCTTACCTCTTTTTCTCATTCTTTTTTCTTTCTCACTTTCTGAAAACCACTTGTATGAGTAGAGAAGTTACCTCTGAATACCCAGCTAATTCAGTTTTTATTTACATGTAAACTTTTCTGCTTTAATTTAAATCAGTAACTGCGTACCACAGGTCTAAGCATTCCAGAATGGATTCACAAAGCAAATTTGTATTTGATAATTTGAGGTTTTGTGGGGGTGTCCTGTCCAGACACACAATAGTAAATCAAGATGGCTTTGCCATGGTTGATTTTCTCAGTCAGAGGATTTAAATCACATGTCCTGACTATGCCATAGTACAGATTTGGGCTGAAAGAGGTAAATGTGTTTAATAAAACTCATCGAAATCCTTTATATAGGCCTCAGGTTTACTAAAAGCAAGACAAATCCTCCTCTTAAATTATGTCTTGAGATCTAAAACTCTGTTACAATAACTGGATGATCTTAAGGTCCTTTCCAACCCTGACCATTCGACAATTCTATGATACACAATTCTGTTTCCTTCAGTAATGAGTCTAGCTGGTGTAGGTACTTGCTCACCATGATTAGATGCACAAAGAACTTGGATATGTCACTGGTATTTTTTTCTCCTATGCTTGTAACAGTAATAGTGTTGCTTCTTTAAATTCAGTGACATGTAATTGTGATTTTAAACCATGAGGGTCTGGTTCTTGTTCTTGTTCATGTTAGTGAAGCTCCAGGTGACCATGAAGTGCTGCAGAGTGATAGTGTGAAATCCTAGGAGGCCACAGATTTGTTAGAATGCAAAATAGTTACTAATAGGGCACCCGGTGAGAATGGTCTTTTTTTTGCCTTAAATGATATTTAGTCTAGACACAACTCTTTCATCTTAGATGTTGAGGAAGTCTGTTTTAAAAGGGAATACTGGCATTTTTAAGATCCTCTGAGAGCTGTTTCAGTTATGTTTCAATGTAAATTGCTCCTAAAAATCACAGCTGTCACAGAGGGAAAAAGCTACCTTAGATGTCCTTTGTGTGAAAAGTGCTGAAGTTCCAGCTGTACACTGGCATGAAATAAATATGCCATATGTTATCTTTTGTCAATTTTTAGCTATTAATATAATAGCTAAATCTGTAAATCACTAGGTATTGTGCAAATATCTATTTTGCCTGTATTTCAGAGTTATATACTTTGTTAATGAAAAGTTGCTGTAACTGATTTCTGATTTCCCTTGCTCAAAAGCCAAAATCATAAAGAAGGATTACCTCAAATTTTCCATATTATAGAATTATTGAAAACTTAGGGTTAGAAAGGACCTTAAGATCATCTAGTTCCAACCCCCCTGACATGGGCAGGGACACCTCACACTAAAGCATGCCAGCCAATCATCCAGCATGGTCTTGAACATTGCCAGGGATGGAGAATTCACAATCTCCCTGGGCAACCCATTCCAGTGCCTCACCACCCTAACAGTAAAGAATTTCTTCCTTATATCCAATCTAAACTTCCCCTGTTAAAGTTTTAACCCATTACCCCTTGTCCTGTCACCACAGTCCCTAATGAAGAGTTCATCCCCAGCATCCCTATAGCCCCCCTTCAGATACTGGAAGGCGGCTATGAGGTCTCCTTCTTGTCAGTACTATATTACACAATATTGAAAATACATCTGCAATTACTGTTTTCCAAATAGAGAAAATAATAAAGAGATATCAAAACATTTACTGGCTTTTAAAAATAGTTAAAAAATCTTTATTTTATATTAAAAAAGGAAATCCTGTCTAGCTTTTAGGCTTTTCTGTAATTTTCACAGCACAATGTCATGATAGGAATTTCTCCTGTTGTGTACTTGTTGTCATGTTGAGTTAACTTACAGAGGGGAGATGAGCTCTTAGGCAGAAGTTCTTCCCCGTGAGGGTGCTGAGGCACTGGTGCAGGTTGCCCAGAAAAGCTGTGGCTGCTCCATCCCTGGCAGTATTCAAGGCCAGGTTGGATGGGGCTTGGAACAACCTGGTCTCGTGGAAGGTGTCCCAGTCCATGGCAGGGTGCTGGAATTGGATGAGCTTTAAGGCCCCTTCCAAGCCAAACCAGGCTGGGATTCTTTGTATCCTAATGTCATGGCTTTGAGGGGGGTGGAAGCTGATACCGGCCCTGACCAGCTTTCACTTGATCATGGGACAACGAGTAGCATAGCAGGTCAGCTCAAGACCATCATCTCCTGTCCCTTACACTGCCACCCCAGGGATCCTCTGCATTCCCTGGCTCATTGGGATTTAACTTGTTCAGCAATTTTCAAATCAGGGAGGAGCATGGTGTAGGATGGTAATTTTGTATTCAGTTCCTTGTGTTTGAATTTTCAGTCACACTGAGTGAACTTCCCCCTTTCTTTCTCACTCAGCATCTACATACTGTGAATTATGCTATTTAATGTATCCAGATAAGAAAAGAGTGAATGATAGCCCATTATTGTTTTACCTTCTGAGATCAATTTCAGAGTTCAGGGCTATTATTTTAGCCTTGCCACTAGAATTACACAGGCAAAACTATTTTTATAATCCCCATAGGCAATGCTGAAATTATAAACATGATGGTAAAAATCTACCCAGGGAGCGCGGTGACCAGGAGCGTGGCGAACAGAGTGGGCAAACAGAGCGGGTCAAGGCAGTTTGCGCGGCAGTTCGCGTGGACAGGCGAGCGGGATGGTGAGCACTTGCCGGGTCCGGTCTGGGAGCTCTGCCCTGGCCGCCCTGGTGGTGACCAGCGTAGGCACCCAGACAAAGCCGGAAACTGGGGAGGCTGCAGTGCAGAGCTTGGAGTGTAGAGAGTGCCTGCACTGCTCTTGTGAGGGAAAGGGGCAGAATGGGCAGGGCTGCGATCGCTGCTCCCTGATGGAGGTCCTCCTCCAGCAGGTGGCTGAGCTACGGGATGCTATCAATGAGCTTCAAGATGTCAGGGAAGCTGAGAGGAAGCAGGACTTCTTGCTCCAGGACCAAACAGCACAGGGGCCTCAAGATTCCCCTCTAACTCATGGAGGAGAGAAGGAGGCTGTTGATCAGAGAAGCTGGGAATTAGTAACCAAAAAAAACCAACAAAAGGAGGAAGAGAGCAATTAAAAGCAAGGGGCTTCCTCCTAAATCTACTGTACCCACCCAGAACTGCTTTGCTGTCTTGCAGGGGGCTGATGACGAAATGCACTTGCATCAGAAACAGTTGGCTGGTACACTGGTACAGAAGATCTCTACTGGTGCCACCAGGAAAAAGCGGCGGGTGTTAGTAGTAGGGGACTCTGCCTTGAAAGGGACAGAAGCGCTCATCTGTCTGCCTGACCCAGTCGCAAGGGAGGTGTGTTGCCTACCTGGGGCACGGATCAGGGATGTTGTGGAGAGGCTGCCTGCTCTAGTAAGTCCCACGGGCTATTACCCCCTTCTAGTGATACATGTGGGTGCTAGGGATATAGATAATAGTAGCCTGAGGAGTATAAAGAAGGACTACAGAGCTCTGGGAGAGGTGGTCAGGGGCTCTGGAGCTCAGACTGTCTTTTCGACAATTCTCCAGGACACAGGGGAGGACCTTCCAAAGGCAAGGAGGACTGGACAGGTTAATAAATGGTAAAAGGGTGGTGTCATAGTCAAGGGTTTGGGTGTCTTGGACATGGAGCCCACATTTGTAGGTCAGGCCTAGTGGGGGCTGGTGGAACTGCTCTGATAAAGAAAGGGTAGAGTGGCTTTGCTGGGAGACTTGCCAGACTTGTAAAGGATACTTCAAACTAGTTGTGTTGGGGGAGGGGAGCATCATTCCATCCCAACACACCCAGTCAGTTGCCAGCACCTAGAATAAATACTCTGAGCAATGCAGTAATATTCTAGCTGCTCCAGCCACTGAGGTGGCTTCATTTGGAGCTCGGATCAGATGCCTCTATACAAATGCCTGTAGTATGGGGAATAAACAAGAGGAATTAGAGATGTGGGCACATCTATGGTGCTATGATATAATAGGCATCACAGAAACATGGTGGGATGGCTCCTTTGACTGGAGTGTTGGAATGGAAGGTTATAGGCTTTTTAGAAAAGACAGGCCCCGTAGGAGGGGAGGGGGAGTTGCCCTTTATGTTAGGGATAGGCTAGAGAGTATGGAACTCTGTCTGGGGACAGGTGATCAGTTAACAGAAAGTTTGTGGGTCAGGGTTGAGGGGAAATCGGTGATGGGACACATTACTGTGGGGATCTGTTACAGACCGCCTGATCAAGAGGAACCTGTGGATGAAGAACTCTACAGACAAATAGGAAAATTCTCACACTCACAGGCCCTTGTTCTTTTGGGGGACTTCAACCACCCTGACATCTGTTGGGGCGACGGTACAGCATGGCACAAGCAATCGAGGAAGTTTCTTGATTGTTTGGAAGACAAATTCCTTCTGCAAGCAATAGAGGAGCCGGCGAGGAGAGGTGCCCTGCTTGACCTCGTGCTCACCAACAGGGAAGGGCTCGTTGGAAATGTGACTCTCCAGGGAAGTCTTGGATGCACTGATCACGAGATGGTCGAATTCAAGGTCCTCAGGACAGTGAGAAGAGCGTGCAGCAAGATCACTGCCCTGGATTTCAAGAGAGCAGACTTTGGCCTCTTCAGGAACCTGCTTAGCAAGGTTCCATGGGATATAGCCCTAGAGGGCAGGGGGGGCCAAGACTCTTGGTTAACATTCAAGGATCACCTGCTACAAGCTCAGGAGTGTTGCATCCCAACTAGAAGGAAGTGCAGCAGGAGGGCCAGGAGACCCCCTTGTATGGATAAGGAGCTGCTGAGAAAAATTCACAAGAAAAAAGAGGTTATAAAAGGTGGAAGCAAGGCCAGGCAGCCTGGGATGAATAGAGGGATGTTGTCAGGGTAGTTAGGGACCAAGTTAGGAAAGCTAAGGCCCAATTGGAGCTAAACTTGGCAAAGGATGTTAAAGGTAATAGGAAGGGATTTTATAGGTATGTAGCGGCTAAAAAACAGACTAAGGACAATTAGGCTCCCTCCGGAAGCTTTTGGGAGAACTGGCTACACAGGACTTGGAGAAGGCTGAGGTTCTGAATGGCTTCTTTGCCACGGTCTTCACTGGCAAAGGCTCTGACCGCAGCACCCGAGTCTTGGAAGGCAGACACAGGGACTGTGAAAACCTAGACCTTGGGCCCACTGTAGGAGAGGATCTGGTTCGAGACCATCTTAAGAACCTGAAGGTACACAAGTCCATGTGACCTGATGAAATCCATCCATGGGTCTGTCCTGGTTTTAGCAGTAGCAGTCATTTTTTCTCCTTCTTGGTAGCTGGTGCAGTGCTGTGTTTTGACTTCCAGGCTGAGAACGGCTGCTGATAGCAAGTATGTTTTGAGTTACTGCTCGGGTGTTTGGTTTGTTCAAGGCCTTTTTCTGAGCTCACGCTCTGCCAGGGTGGAGGGGAGCCCGGGAGGAAGGAGGGACAGGACACTTGACCCAGGCTAGCCAAAGAGGTATTCTATACCATAGCACGTGATGCCCAGAATGTAACCAGGAGGAACCCAGAAGGGCTGGAGCTCTGGAGGGGAATGAAGGAGGTACCGGTCGGTGCTCGGCCAGGCAGGGTGGGGTGAGTTATGGGTCAGTGGCTGGTGAGATGTTGTATTCTCTTCACTTGTTATTGGCTTTATCATTATTATTTGTAGTAGTAGTAGCAGTAATGATTTGTCTTATACCTTAGAAATTAAATCGTTCTTATCTCAAACTGTGGGGGCTGCATTCCTTGGATTCTACTTCCCAACTCTCCAGGGGTTGGGGAAGCAAGGGGGGGAGGAGTGAACGAACTGTGCGGGTTTGGTTTTAAACCATGACAGGGTCCTGAAGGAGCTGGCAAATGAAGTTGTAAAGCCCCTGGCCATCATATTTGAAAAATCATGGCAGCCAGGTGAAGTTCCTGATGACTGAAAAAAGGGAAATATCACCCCATTTTCAAGAAGGGGAAAATGGATGACTCAGGGAATTACAGACCAGTCAGTCTCACCTCTGTGCCTGGCAAAATCTGGGAGCAGATTCTCTCGGAAGGCATGCTAGGGCACATGAAAAACAACAAGGTGCTTGGTGACAGCCAGCATGGCTTTACTAGGGGAAAATCCTGCCTGACCAATGTGGTGGCCTTCTATGATGGGGCTACAAAAGTGATGGACAGGGGTGGAGCAGTTGATGTCATCTACCTGGATTTGTGCAAAGCGTTCGACACTGTCCCACATGACATCCTTGTCTCTAAATTGGAGTGTCATCAATTTGATAGGTGGACCACTCGGGGGATAAAGAACTGGCTGGATGGTCGCACACGAAGAGTTGTGGTCAACGGTTCAACGTCTGGCTGGAGATCAGTAACGAGTGCTCTCCCTCAGGGATCAATGTTGGGACCGGTCTTGTTCAACATCTTTGTCGCTGACATGGACAGTGGGATTGAGTGCGCCCTCAGGAAGTTTATCGATGACACCAAGCTTTGTGGTTCTGTTGATATGCTAGAGGGAAGGAATGCCATCCAGAGGGACCTTGACACACTTGTGAGGTGGGCTTATGCCAACCTCATGAAGTTTAACCATGCCAAGTGTGAGGTCCTACACCTGGGTTTGAGCAATCCCAGGCACAGCTACAGGTTAGGCAAAAAGGAAATTCATGGTAGTCCTGTGGAGAAGGACTTGGGGGTGTTAGTCAATGAGAAAATGAACGTGAGCCAGCAGTGTGCACTCACAGCCCAGAAAGCCAACCCTATTCTGGGCTGCATCAAAAGGAGCATGACCAGCAGGTCAAAGGAGGTGATCCTGTCCCTTTACACTGCTCTTGTGGGACCTCATTTGGAGTATTGTGTGTAGTTCTGGTGTCCTCAACAGAAAAAGGACATGGAACTGTTAGAACAAGTGCAGAGGAGGGCCATGAGGATGATCAGGGGACTGGAGCACCTCCCAGATGAAGACAGGCCGAGAAAGTTGGGTCTGTTCAGCCTGGAGAAGAGAAGGCTGCGTGGAGACCTCATAGCAGCCTTCTAGTATCTGAAGGGGGCCTATGGGGATGCTGGTGAGGGACTATTCATTAGGGACTGTAGTGATAGGACCAGGGGTAATGGGTTGAAACTTAAACAGCAGAGGAAGCAGAGGAAGAAATTCTTTACTTTGAGGGTGGTGAGGTACTGGAATGGGTTGCCCAGGGAGGTTGTGAATCCTCCATCCCTTGCAGTGTTCAAGGCCAGGTTGGGTGAAGCCTTGGGTGATATGGTTCAGTGTGAGGTGTCCCTGCCCATGTCAGAGGGGTTGGAACTAGATGATCCTAAGTTCCTGTCCATTCCTAACTATTCTATGATTCTGTGGGACTGAAGTGTCACCATGTGTATTTCATAGCATCAAAGAGAGTAACTAGAATTGGTGCTGACACAGCATTTGGCTTGTATTAAAGGTTTAACATACAACACAAATTCCCTTGACTGCTTGGTTTTAGGCTTTAGGTCATTAGGAGAGGCTGTGTGGAGGGACTTTTCCAAAATGCCTGCTACTGAGGTGTCTACTGGTGCCATAACAAAGGATATACACTGAGATGCTTGGTTCAGTTCCGGACAGCAATCTGGGCAAATAACAGTGGAAAATTCAGGTGTATGTATATGCCTAACCTTTGTTTATGCAGTAAAGGGGCAGCATGGAAAAGTGAAATACATTTAGAAGTAATGCACAGCTATATATATTGTATGACTATATCGGTCTATACACACACATACTCATGTGGGTATTGCTTAAGTTTTTTGAAACCTGTCTATATTGACAGTTTCAGTCACATACAGAACTTGCCTTTCCTCCCGCTTAATTGATGTAGGAAAAGAAAAACACCACTGCAGTCAGAAGTTACAGAGGCGTTTAAGGAAATCAGGGATATGAAAATGGGCCCTGATAAATAGATGCTGTCATAAATCAGAATTTCTCTAATTCATTAGATTTTAAATTTCTGTTACAAGAAACACTTTGTTACAAGTGAAAAGTATTCTTAAAATTCTACTGTAAGAATTTAAAATAGTTTTCAGAAAGCATAGATTTAAAAAAGCTTATTAAACTTATTCTAAACATTATCTTCAAGCAGATCATTTCTCCTTGCAAATATTTCCTCTGAACAGTTTGGACTGGATTTTCTTTCTTGTTTGGATGTACATTACATGGGGAATAGCTTCTTCGGTGAAATTTCTCAAACTGCTAGGAAGCCTAATACAATTAATGAGGTTTTCTTGACTTCAGCCTCTTTAACTGTGGAAAACTTTTCCTATTTCTGACATTGCTCATTGCTTTCAGTTTCTTTGTTTAGTTGCTATTTTATCTTTGCTATCAATTTTTGCTACTTGAGTTGCTTGAGCATTCCAGTAATAAGCCTCCCACTGTTTTTTCTAATGACTTGTATAATTTATGTTTTTAAGCAATGTCAGCCACGTCTCAGTTAACTATAAAAGTGAATTCTTACTCCTACCTGTTCCCTTTGTTTGATAACATAAAACTTCAATTCAATACAGCTCTAAATCAGGAGCTCAGGTTTTGTCTCTTAAAATGAATCAGTCACCTTGCCAGCCACACCAGAAAGTTCCTGTCAGATGGAATTGTGTAAATTGTAAAGTGAAGGTCGGCCAGGTTTATTACTTAATATTTCTATTATAGTACATGCTGATTAATGATACCTTAGCCTCCAGCAGTTCCTCAGGCTTCACTATATCCGTCTTTCCACAGTGTGTTTTTTCCTGCTAGCCATCAAATGTACTTAAGGCTCAGCAATTAAAGACTCTCTCTATAGTAGTGATAATATTTTATATAAAGGAAAGATACAATAGTTTAGAGAATCAGTGCAGATCATGTGCCTAATTTAAATGCTCTAAGATGCAGATAAGAAGAATCCAATAGACGTATATGTGAATGTTGCCCACACATATGTAATTATTATACATGCACATATGCAATTATTATACATGCACATATGCATTATACATTCCCACACATATGTAAATATTATATGTGTATAATAATTTGAATGTACAAAACTACAGGTATTTTTCAAAAAAGGTGGGCAGTCTTATTTATATATGTAAATATACAAAAATGTGCCTGAAAACAGTTCTGGTGAATTACAGAATGTTCCTCATGATTATTGTATTGCTGCCATGATAAAGCATCCAGATTAAAAGACTAGTGACAAAATAGGTATAACATCTGAGAATTTAAAAAAATCACAGTAAAGAAAATCTTCTGTCTTCCCCATGAAGGCTTCACTAGATCCTGTATGAGATCAGTGTCTCTGGTGGTAAAAAGTGCCTGGAAACGTAAGTGGTCACTTGTGAATTTCCTGGGAATGGAGGAATCCACAAAGAGAATAAAGATATCGCAGTGCCCACCACAGGACATACCACCTCATATTATAGCTTATGAACGAGAATGTAAAAGCTTTAGTCTGGATACAGGCAAGGGAAAGAATTTCAAACAAGAATCTCTTATGGTACAGCTCTGAAAGTATTTAAAATGTCATAGCTTTCACCTGAGACAGGCCATATTTCAGAATCAGCCTCCTCTGTAATTGTCATAATATATTTATTAAACAACTTATCCATTCTAAGAATTGCATTGAGCCTGGTGAAAACCTTCTTTCTGTGTAATTGCTGTCAGCATTAATTAAGCCTTATTGCAAAGAGAGAGCAGGGCAGGGAAATCAGCCTTACTGGTGACAGTCTGAATTAAATAAAAAGAGGTATTAGCCAGCCTTATACTGTATTTGTCATTCAGGACTAGGGTTTAATTTCAATACTTCTGAACAATTTTGGATGATCTCTAAACCAATGGTATCATAGCTGCTGGAAATTGAAGTCTGGTAAACAATTGCATCTTTTTTATTATGTCATGTCACTTTAATTTCAACCTTGTATTTTCCAGTTGTCCTGGTTAGAGCAGTAGCAGTCATTTTTCTCCTTCTTGGTAGCTGGTGCAGTGCTGTGTTTTGACTTCCAGGCTGAGAACACTTGCTGATGTTTTGAATTACTGCTCAAATGTTTGGTTTTTCCAAGGCCTTTTTCTGAGCTCATGCTCTGCCAGGGAGGAGGGGAGGCTGGGAGGAAGGAGAGACAGGACACTTGACCCAGGCTAGCCAAAGAGGTATTCCATACCATAGCACGTGATGCCCAGGATGTAACCAGGAGGAACCCAGAAGGGCTGGAGCTCTGGGGGGAATGAAGGAGGTACCGGTCGGTGCTTGGTCGGGCAGGGTGGGGTGAGTTATGGGTCGGTGGCTTGTGAGGTGTCGTATTCGCTTTGCTTGTTGTTTGCTTTATCATTATTATTTGTAGTAGTAGTAGCAGTAATGATTTGTGTTATACCTTAGCAATTAAACCGTTCTTATCTCAATCCGTGGGGGCCACATTCTTTGGATTCTCCTTCCTAACTCTCTGGGAGTTGGGGGAGCAAGGGGGGGGAGTGAGTGAACGAACTGTGCGGATTTGGTTTTAAACCACGACACCAGTCCAGATTCTACCTCTTCCTTCTGAAGAATCATCGTAGTCTGCTTTTAGAGAAGCTAAAAGTGGGTGTGCTCTTTGATGGGTAAAATCTGTCTGGATGGCTAGTGCCAAACGGTTGTGATGAATAGAGTTAAATCCAGTTGGTGGCTGGAACACCACAGGTGATGTCCCCCAGGGCTCAGTACTGGGATCCCAGTTCTATTCAGTAACTTTATCAGTGCCCTGGATGGGGGGTATTGAGGGAACCCTCAGTAAGTTTGTGAATGACACCAGGTTGGGTTGAGAGTGTGGTTCAGCTGGAGGGTAGGAGGCTCTGCAGAAGGGTCTGGATGGAGTGGATCGATGGGCTGTGGCCTATGGAATGAAGTTCAATAAGGCAAAGTGCTGGGTTCTGCATTTGGGTCACAACAACCCCATGCAATGTTTCAGGTTTGGGGCAGAGTGGCTGGAAAGCTGCTCATGGAAAAGGACCTGGTGGTGCTGATTGATGGAGCTGACCATGAGTAGCTTGTGCCCAAGCAGCCAAGAAGCCAACAGCGTCCTGGCCTATATCAGCAGTAGTCTAGCCAGCAGGGCCAGGGCAGTGATTGTCCCACTGTACCGGGCACTGACGAGGCTGCATCTGGAATTCTGTATTCAGCTGTGGTTGAGTCACCATCCCTGGAGATATTTAAATGAGATGTAGATATGGCACTAAGGGAAATGGTTCAGTGGTGGACTTGGCAGTGCTGTGTTAGTGTTTAGACTCTATGATCTTAAAGGCTTTTTTTCCATCCTAATTGATTCTATGATTCTGCAATTCTGATATTAATAAGGATTGCTCATCACAGTATATCTTGTCATGCTCTAGGGGCACACATTGGGTTTTGCACTATGTTCTTGATGAGAGTGAAGATCACTTTTGAATCTAGGGGAATGACTGTTGCTTTCATACATTTAATCTCAGTCTGTATTGACCTTGTTATCTCTTGATATATAGTTTTTATTCTAACTGAATCCAGAAACCACAAGTTATTACCATATTTACTGTAAACACTCTGCCTCCCTTAGCTGTAGTTGAAAAGATTAACTTGTCAAATGGACTTACTAAAAGAGTTGATTTGTCTGCAGCTCACAAGGAACAAACTGGCAGCAGTAGCAAGGAGAATGTTTGTCCTGTTACAGGCCATACTGAGCATATTTGAAAAACTAATACAGGCTTCTGTCACTGTATCTGTCAATCTCACCCTTCCCACCAGCTCACAAGTCAAAATGAAGGAAGTATATGAAGCAGGTAAAAAGAAAGCATTTTGGAAATCAGTGGGGATGGGAGAAGAAAGCACTTGAAATATTGAGAAGAATAATGAAATAATGGGAAGAATTCAAATGTACTGATGTGCTGCGGGGTTTTTACTCACTAGGTGGTCTTCACGTATAGAAACTTTTAAAGTATTCTTGGTATCACTTTGGTTTTTCTTTCCCATGTTGCCCACGTTTCAGTGCCTGTATGTCTCTCCTTAATGATTGTCGTGGTTTAAAGTAAATCTGCACAGTTCCCCCCCCCCCCCCCCCCCCCCCCACCTTCCCACTCCCGGAGGGATGGGGAGGAGAGCCAGAGGAATACAACTCCCACAGATTGAGGTAAAATCAGTCCAGCAATTAAGGTATAACACAAATCACTACTGCTACCACTAACAAATCAATGTTAGAGGAAATAAACAGGGAGAGAGAATACGATACCACCCGCCGCCACGAGGCCAGCCCGGAAGAGAGAGCTAACCCCTCCCCCCCTGGCCAGCTTCCAGTTTCCCCTCCCAGCCCAGCCTGGAGGAGATTTAACCTCTTCCCTTCCAACCAGTTTCCAGTCCCCTCCCCGAGCAGGACGTGCTGTGGTATGGAATACCTCCCTGACTAGCCCAGGCCAGGCGCCCTATCTCTCCCTCCTCCCTGGCAGAGCATGAGCTACTGCTCAACCCATGACATTATCCACCCCTTATTCCATACCATTCACGTCATGCTCAGATCCCACATTTTCAATATACCATCATATACATATATATATATACATCTGCATACACCCAGACAGATAGAAAGAAATCATGTCTTAATACATGGACCAATCCCTATAATGCAATTGAGTCCATTTGGTCCATGATGTTAAGTTTGTAATAGTCTTTTGTAGCAGGAGAGTCTGTGTGCAGTGCTGGATTGTTGCCTGCTGATGTTGATCATTACTGCAGCACTCACCTGGTTCTATCAAAGTTCATTCTCTGTTGGGACGATGGTTAGAGGGAAGTCAGGGCCAGTGTCATGGGTTCAGCAGTAGCTCATGCTCTGCCAGGGAGGAGGGAGAGATAGGGTGCCTGGTCTGGGCTAGTCGGGGAGGTATTCCATACCACAGCACGTCCTGCTCGGGGAGGGGACTGGGAGCTGGCCAGAAAGGAAGGGGTTAACACTCCGGGCTGGGTTTGGGGAGTGTTGGGGGTCGAGCATGGGCGCTTGAACAGGCCTACAGCAAGCTGTGAGAAAGTGAAGTTCTGACCCCAGGTTAAAAGAAGAAGAAGTGTCAAGATCAGCAAAACAGGAATGCAATAACAGGATGCCAGTAATTGCAGAAGCATGATGTAACGCTAAGCTGAAGCGAAGGTGTGAAACCAATCAGGAGAGGTAAAGGGGAGCGTGTATCCCTCGTGGGCAAAGCGAAGCAGCCAATCAAGTAATGCGTGATCGCGTGTAAGACAGTATATTAAGAGCAGCCTTGTAATCAATAAACAGAGCATTTTGTGAACCTACATCGTATCGGTGTTTTCTCCCCTCCACCTGGCCGCGGCATTCTGGTGACCCCGACGTGATACCAGGAGAGAGAGAGACCGCGGACGAGAGAAGGTGGAGATCCCGGCTGCCCGAGAGAGGCAGGCTGTCCGAGAGAGGCAGGAAAAGAGCTCAAATTACGTGGCCACGGCTGACCGGTGAGTCAGGCAGACTGCGGTCTGGTTCGGGATGGGTTTCACTGTATCAGCGATAGAAAAGGCTACGATAGAAGGATTGCTATGCGTAGCAAAGAAAACAGGGTACTCAATACCCCGACAGGAACTTGTGGACTTTTTATTTTGGTGCCGACGAAGGGGGTTGTTAGAAAATACGGGACAGTTATTCTCCAAAGATCAATGGCGTAAGATAGGGGAAGAATTGTGGGAGTCGGTGAAGCTTTTAATCTCGAGACTTGGGAGAAAATTACTAAGGAAGAAGCCCCTGATTTATGGATGTTTTCAGTCCTTCTTAAGGTGAAGGGAGCAACCCTTAAAGAGACAGACCTAAAGTTAATGTTGAAATGGTCGAAGACACGTTACCCAGAGATTTATGAGTCTACCGGATTTGAGATCTCCTTGTGGAATGGGGCAGGAGTTAAGCTGTGGAATGCAGCCACGAAAGGCAATGATGCTGTGAAAAGTTTGTTAGTCATTTGGAGAACTGTTTTAGAGACGTTAAAGTCAAAAAAAAAAAATGAGATCATGGAAACCAGTGCCCCCCCCCCCCCCCCCCCCCCCTCGAACCTCCACTGGTTGCCGCTGCTGCAGCGAAGATTGATGTCGGGGATGAAGATGATCCTTTCGACCTGAGCCCTATTGACCCTGAGAAGGAGCCTGTGCATGTTCATCAGTTTGCTGTTGCTGCTCCTGAGATTCTGACGCCTGATAATTCCGATGCTGACCTGGATGGTGCTTTTGACCTGGAGCCTATTCATCCGGAAACGAAGCCTGATTTATATCCCCCATATCCTCATGATAAATGGGTAGCTGTAAAGGGAGAAGTGAGATGGGTGGGGGATGTGGATGTCTTGCACGGTTTCCCATGGTGTGTGTGCTTCCCACCCGAGATGGGAAGGTCTCTTGTATGCTCTTATCAGGGGTAACGGGCAGAATGTGTCAGACCATGGAGTTGGGACCCCATATACAACTCCTTTGATACAGTCTCTCTGTGATACTCATATACTAGAAGTTGGTAAATATAAGTATGTCCATGTTTCTATCGACCCTTCCAGACCATTATAGATATTGCTGGCACTTCTTCCAACATAGGCTGGCCACCTGTGTCGGAACGAGTGTGCATTTTAGTCAGTATAAAAGCCCAAGCCTCATGCGATGTGAAGGAGGCAGAGCCTTTGCGGGGACGCCTGCTAAGGTTGAGCCTGCCACCCCACACTGTGATGATGCTTCTCGGAGCTGGTTTCCTGATAGTCTTTACAGGGTCCTTGTGCCACGTCCTGTATGTGGGACTGTGTAGTGGGAACAATGATTGTCTGGATTTTGTGTTTCAAATATTGTAGTTGTATGGAGTGTGCTTGTGGGATCCCATGCGTGTCTGTGTGTGTGTGTGTTTGTGATGAAGGCAGACAGTGTTCTGTATATTTTTTGTTGTCAGGTTCATGTAAAAGTTTTAACAGGTAGCAGTTTAACCTTTCGGGCAAGAAAAGGTTAATGCAAAAGTGCGGTTGCCGATAGGCCGGTGGGTTTAGCTGTGCAAAGCAGGGTGAGCGACTTTGGAAAAAAAAAAAATGGGTAATGATAACACATTCTAGCTGTTATTAATGACTGTAGTTTTGATGTATATTGCTTCAAGCTTGTTTTCCAGACAATATGCATATGTAATCCAAAACAAACAAACAAACAAACAAAACAAACAAACAAAAAAATCACTTGAGGGCAACTGAAAATTAACAGCTTGAATATACATGCTTGTAAAGTAGCTATTATTAGAGGTTGTGATTTTGCATATAAAACCACCTGTATTTACTAGCCAGTTGCTAACAAGAAACAATACTTTGTATTGTATGGAATTGTCACTTGTGAAAGAGATGTTAGAGCATGCAGATTTGCAGTAGCTGCTATAAAATGCTAAGGTAAAAGCTAGAAAGATTCTAATATGATGGTAGTGTTATAAAGCAGGTAATGGAACAAATTAAGAGGGTGGGAGAACTCCACTGGTAAGAAGTTTCTTTGGTTAGTCCCTCGTTGTCATCAGCATCTTCAACATGCTGATGCACTCTGTAATAGTTACTCTGCTAATGTAAATCTGTGTGTGCTTTGCTATAGTAGTGACTTGTTACTGGGTTAAGCAGGTGAAACTCTGCATTGACAACAAGGTGCAAGGAATGAGATTGACCAAATGCCTGCTACCACAGTCAAGGGCAAGACTGGGTTGGCCTCTGTGTCTGCAACCAAGAAGAACCTTTAGCTCCGCTGCTGGCTGCAACCCAGCAGGTGTAGAGCGGTGGAGACACATGCCATGCCAGACCTTGATGTGAGGGATGGCCTCCGCTGTTATCAGAGAGCCATCCAGGGGGAAAAGGGCAGGCCCAGCTGTGTAAAGCTATCAACAGAGCCATACTGACTGCCAGAGAAATACACAAATCCCCAGAACTCAACAACATAAAGAAACAGCAATGATAGAAATCTGTGTAAAATCTTTGTAATCCCAATTATTCCATCCTGTTACATACTGTGTAGGATTCACTGGTATGCCACATGTTATAAGGGTTCAAGTGACTTCAAATCAGACTAATCTTACTGAAATAATGCTACCTAGAGTAGTGGGTTGTTATGTTACACAAGTCAAGCAGTGATAGAGCAGACATACCAAATTGTAAAAAACCTTTAGTAAAACTAAAAAGGGGGAGATGTGGAGACAGTGTTCTCACAGGAAAATGAATATTTGGTACATGAGGTCTGAATAACTCTGAGGGATACAGCAAGGCCGTGGGAGGCCTGAGGAAGCCTAAGCAAGCAAGATAAGAAGAAGCTGTAATTCACTGAGTTATGAGAACTGTGGACTGTTGGCAAGCGTTCGAGGTCAAGTTCTCACACCTGTGCTTAACCAATTACATGTTAGTCACTAAGGGTCTTCAAGACAAGTATCCAATCATGATATGCCAAATTGCTGTAGGTGTGTGTAAGCAATAGTATACAAGGAGTTAATGCTTTGCAATTAATGGCTTTCTGTCTGATCAAAAAAAAAAAAAAAAAAAAAGGGGGGAGTGTAACTCCTTGACTGTTAACACTGTACAGTTTACTTCTGCAGCTGCTTCACATCCCCTTTGCATTAGAATGCTTCTGGGCATGTGTTGTATGAATCTTTCTGATCATTCTGAATCTATTCACAAGAAGTTAAAGAAAATATGAAAGAACTTACTGTAGAAACAAATCCTATAGACTCTTGGTTAAAATGATTAGGAATAAGAAGTTGGTTAAGGAGTTTAATCATGATGTTTAGCGGACCAATAATGATTATGTTGTTAATTTTGTTTTTTGGACCTTGTTTGTTACAATGTATTATGCAACGCGTGCAGCAGATGACTAACGCTTTATTTGAAAAAAGAGGGGGAGATGTTGGGGGTCGAGCATGGGCACTTGAACAGGCCTACAGCAAGCTGTGAGAAAGTGAAGTTCTGACCCCAAGTTAAAAGAAGAAGAAGTGTCAAGATCAGCAAAACAGGAATGCAATAACAGGATGCCAGTAATTGCAGAAGCATGATGCAATGCTAAGCTGAAGCGAAGGTGTGAAACCAATCAGGAGAGGTAAAGAGGAGCGTGTATCCCTCGTGGGCAAAGCGAAGCAGCCAATCAAGTAATGCGTGATCGTGTGTAAGACAGTATATTAAGAGCAGCCTTGTAATCAATAAATGGAGCATTTTGTGAACCTACATCGTATCGGTGTTTTCTCCCCTCCACCTGGCCGCGGCAGGGGAGCTCTCTCTCTTCTGGGCTGGCCTTGTGGCGGCAGGTGGTATCGTATTCTCTCTCCCTGTTTGTGTCCTCTAACATTGATTTGTTATTGGTACCGTTAGTGATTTCTGTTATACCTTGATTGCTGGACTGATTTTACCTCAATCCGTGGGAGTTGTATTCCTCTGGCTCTCCTTCCCATCCCTCCGGGAGTGAGAAGGTGAGGGGGGGAGAGGGGAAACCGAGGGAGAACTGTGGAGACTTAGTTTAAACCACGACAGTTTTTGGCGCACAACGTGGGGCACAAACCCACGAAATAACAACAAATCTGACAGGATTTATAGTCATTTGTCACAATGCTGTTTTATTCGCTCTCACAGTTTTTCTCTAGATCTCACGGTTTCAGGATTTTACCAATTACTTTTCATATATATTAGCAGCTTATGAAGGTGTTCGAGCTGCTTCGGAAGTGATTGGCACTGAAGCACAGCTCCTTTTGGCACCCTGCTTGCCATTGCTGGGTGGGATGTTCAAAGGCAGGGTCTCCTGTACACATCATGCAACTGATGCTACTTGGAGTAAATGGGCTGCACTAATTACACAACGAGCTCGGATAGGAAATCCCAGTCGTCCAGGCATTCTGGAAGTCATCATGGACTGGCCAGAGGGCAAAAATTTTGGAATGTCACCAGAGGAGGAGGTGATGCATGCCGAAGAGGCACCACCATATAATAAATTGTCAGAAAGTGAAAAGCAGTATGCCTTGTTCACTGATGGGTCCTGCCGTATTGTGGGAAAGCATCGGAGATGGAAGGCAGCTGTATGGAGTCCTCAGCGACAAGTTGCTGAAACTGCTGAAGGAGAGGGTGAATCGAGTCACTTTGCCGAGGTGAAAGCCATCCAGCTGGCCCTGGACATTGCTGAGCGAGAAAGGTGGCCAGTACTCTATACTGACTCATGGATGGTGGCAAATGCCCTGTGGGGGTGGTTGCAGCAATGGAAGCAGAGCAACTGGCAACGCAGAGGTAAACCCATCTGGGCAGCACTGCATTATGGCAAGATAACGCTGCCCGGGTGCAGAAGCTGGTGGTGAGGGTACGCCATGTAGATGCCCACATACCTAAGTGTCGGGCCACTGAGGAACACCACAATAACCAACAAGTGGATAAAGCTGCTAAGATTGAAGTGGCTCTGATGGACTTAGACTGGCAACATAAAGGTGAATTATTTTTGGCCCGGTGGGCCCATGATACTTCAGGTCATCAGGGCAGAGACGCAACGTATAAATGGGCTCGTGATCGAGGGGTGGACTTAACAATGGACACTATCGCCCAGGTTATTCATGAGTGTGAGACATGTGCTGCAATTAAACAAGCTAAATGGTTAAAACCTCTTTGGTATGGAGGACGATGGCTGAAGTATAAATATGGGGAGGCCTGGCAAATTGACTATATCACACTCCCCCCAACCCGCCAAGGGCTATGTGCTTACCATGGTGGAAACAACCGCAGGATGGCTGGAAACATATGCTGTGCCCCACTATCCTGGGCCTTGAGAACCAGATTTTGTGGCGACATGGCACCCCAGAGAGAATTGAGTCAGACAATGGGACTCATTTTCGGAACAACCTTATAGGCACTTGGGCCAAAGAACATGGCATTGAGTGGGTATATCACATCCCCTACCATGCGCCAGCCTCTGGGAAAATTGAACGGTACAATGGGCTGTTAAAAACTACACTGAGAGCAATGGGTGGGGGAACATTCAAGCATTGGGATACACATTTACCAAAGGCCACCTGGTTGGTCAACACCAGAGGATCTGCTAACAGGGCTGGCCCAGCCCAGTCAGAACTTTTACATATTGTAGAGGGGGACAAGTTTCCTGTAGTGCACATGAAGAATTTGCTAGGGAAGACAGTTTGGGCTACTCCTGTTTCAGGCCAAGGCAAACCCACTCAAGGGATTGCTTTTGCTCAAGGACCCGGATATACTTGTGGGTAATGCAGGAAGATGGGGAAGCCCGACGTATACCTCAAGGGGATTTGATTTTATGGGAAAACAGCCAATGAACTGAATTATACGTTGTTGCTTGCTGTGTAATATTTTTATAGTCCATCAACTAGATGCTCCCATCTCCGATGCTTTCTTTTTTTGGCGATGTAACATATCCCTGTAACAGCATTACTAGATTAGACTGCTACTAACCTTTGTACGTATAGTGTCTGCTACACCCCCAAAAGAAAATGTCAGGAAACTGTATGGTGTGAATAATTGATATTCCTTCTGATATTAGGCATTTTTAGTACATAATATGACTGTGGTTTAGCAGCTTAAATAGCACAAAGGTGTTGCATCATACTTTCAGACAAGGGGAGAAACTTGTGTAAAATTCAAACTGTAGAGAACTTACTGAAGTTTTACTCCTGTTTTTTTCTTTTTTTTTTTTTCTCACAGCCCTACATTAGAAAATATACATGTAGTAAAATACATGTAGTAAAGAAAAGGGCACATGATCTTCTGCCAAGCAGGAGTGACTAGGTAAGTCAGTGATTCTTTATCTCTCTCTAAACTTACATCCTAGGCAGAATATCAATCACATAGATCAACTTAGTACTCAAAGGAGTAGTCAAATACTACCCTAAATGACAGATCCTTCTTAGCTTATACCTCCAACAGATTTGCTTAGAAGCAAATCCTGTTCTTCATTTGCTTCATAACAGTTGGCTTTCCTGTTTGCTCCACAAGTGTAAGTCCACAGTTTACTCCCTCGTGCATGCACACACAGTCTTCCTCTTCCTTGTCCTTAGTGTGACAAGGGATATGCTTAGATAGTTTCTGTTCATTGTGATGTATGTATGATATTTTCTAAGGCCAAGCCTGGAGGTCTTAGAAACACCATGTCTACAACTAGTCAGTGAAATGCTTGAAGTACCTTCCTTTTTTTTACAGAAAATTCTCTTTGATCCATCCTTTCATTTGCCTGTTATTTGTTACCATTCCTGTCAAGGGAATGGCTCTCAGAAATGGCTGTCATATGTCAAGGCATAATGACAATTAAATCTGAAGAGCAGTACTCAAGCTGTGGAGGGAATGCAGAAGCAGGAATAACAAGATTGCAGGTTGTAGCTGAGGTGCCATATGATGGCTTTTGTGATATGCTTACAGAGGGTTCTCATGGATTGCTAGTGTGCTTGAGAGAAAAATGTGCCTTACATGCCTGCCTGAAGCTGTAATTTTGAGTCCATTCCAATAAAATAAAGTAGTAATGGATTTTATCTCTTGGAAAGTAAGTCAATAACATCACTTGGCACTTGTGTTAAATTTTTATGAATCTCTTGTAAAAACTGTTGCAGATGAGAACAAATAATTATCTGCTTTCAAAGCATGGTCTGTAATGCCCGGCATTTTTTACTGTCGCAAAAGCTCTTACTGAGAAACCAAAGTCTCTGCCACATAGCAACAAAACATAATTCTACAGCTAGTAAGTTGTGAAGTAAGATGATGCTTCCAGTAAGAGGACATTAAAATGCATCAGGTGATGGTAGCAAGACCAGGTTGGATGAAGCCTTGGGTGATATGGTTTAGTGTGAGGTGTCCCTGCCCATGGCAGGGGGGTTGGAACTAGATTATCTTGAGGTCCTTTCCAATCCTAACTATTCTATGATTCTATGATTCTGTATGCATATGTTCTTCGGCATCCAGTAAATCTCAAAGGCACTGAGATGCTATCAAATAACTTTGTGTACCTGTCACATGATATTGATCTTCTCCTTACTGGAAATAATGTAAACATCTTTTTTTAAATGCCTATTTTGTAAAGATTTTAAAACCCTTAAGTCAGAGTAAACATTGGTCAGAGTAAACATTACTTAGAAACAACTGAAAACATCAGTGCTATCAGTATTGTTCCCAGGCTGAAAGTGAAAACCACAGCACTGCACCAGCTACTAAGAAGGAGAAAAATGGCTGCTACTGCTGAACCCAGGACAGGTACTGAGAACGCTTATTGCAGGACATTACAACTGTGACTTCTTATTGTATATAGGATGACTCTCTCACTTCTGCATTAAAGGTGCCAAAGTGACAACCTGAAAGAGTCTGAGCTATAAGCACTCACTTGATGAACAGCACAGAAGAGGCAGGATTACTGAAGTTTTTATTTGAACTGCATTATCATTTGTCTTGACTTTCAGCTTCCAGGGATTTGCTCTAACCAGTATTGATGAATATTCATAAAGATGCTGAATTTGGTAGAATCTTAGATGAGAAAGCTTGATGAAATAGTTTGTTTCATGTAAATTACTGAAAAGATGCCTTACATATGTCTTCAAAAGATCTCTCCACTTGTATGGATTTGAATATATTAGCAAGGGCAGAGTCATATTACCTAGAAGGACATCACAAATCACAGAAATATACATTACTGTGCCAGCTCCTGTCTAAAAATTACCAATACATTCTTGTAATATATAACACATTTACTAATTTTTTTGAGTATCCGAGGCAGGACACTGCTTTAACTGCATAATTCTCAGTGCACTCAGATACATGAATCTTTAAAAGAACTCTGTCAAGAAATGTAATCACCAAAATTCTGACTAATGTTAAAAAATAAATGAAGATGTGGGCCATTGCTCACAAAAGCCATTATAAATTGAAATGCTTCCCATTTTACTTGAACCAGGAGTAAATTTAAAGTAGGAAGATTTTTGATGTGTTTAAACTTCCTGCTTCACTTGGAATCAAATTTCAGTAGTTTCACAAACTTGTTCAAAAGTGAAACAGAGTTTTTGCAATATATTTGGCCAGTTTCATAAAGCATCTACTTTACTCATCCTGGCATAATATAAGCAACAAAATACAACTCAGCTTTTTAAAACTATTTGTTTCAAGCAATATTTTTATCAACACATTTTCTCATATATCTGATCTTATATTTTATCTGATTGATAAGATCGCCATCTTTCAAATCAAGAAAATTCAAACTGCAGCTTCTCCTCTACTGTTCTGGTTTAAGCCCAGCCATAAATCAGAACCATGCAGCCACTCACTCACTCACTTCTCACCCTTCTCAACCACTGCTCCCAGAAAGATGGGGAGGAGAATTGAAAGGATGTAAAACACATGGATTGAGATAAGAACAGTCCAGTAACTAAGTTGTGATACAAAACTACTGCTACTACCACCAATAATAATAATGATAAGGGAAATAACAAGAGGAGTGAGTGTAAAACTAAAAGGGAAACCCTTATTTAGCAACAACTAAAATCATGGGTCTTATCACTGATGTTCTCAGACTAATGTCAAAAACACAGCACTGCATCAGCTACTAAGAAGGAGACAAATAACTATTACAGCTGAACCCAGGAAGTCTACCTAAAATTATTGCTTTTCACATTTGCCAGTTTTTCCAGTCAAATTGATGCAAAACTTGAATGTTCCAGCTGAGATCCAGAAGAACAACTGAATGGAATACAGAAGAGAGAATTTATGCTTTTCCTGCAGCTAAGGTTTTGAGAAGATATAATGCAGATTTTATAAGTAAAAGCTTTTCAGACTTATTTGAGATACTCCAAAAGTCTATGGAACATCAACTTTCTACATTGTTGTAGGCACTGGCAAAGGGCTGATGATATGAATTAGAGGCACTATGAATTTAACACACAGCAAAACTTTGCCACATAAACCACAGTCTTGAAAAGGATCTTATACCTCAGCTCTTACTGGATTGAAGTTAAAAGATATTTATAGAAGTGGGAAGTGGGAGATGCCCATATGCTAACTAAGAAGCAGCAAGCTGCTTTTACAACAATGGCACAGGGACTGAACCAGAATCTGACTTCTTTTCCTGGGGATTGTGGATATACTTAAACCTCTTTGCTTAAAATACCTCTCAAATTTTATTGCTACCTCTGTTCTCTTTAGAGGAATCAGTTCAAGTAAAAAATTGCAGAAATCAGGTGCTACAGCCATAAATCCTACACATGTAAGATTTTTCCACTTCAAACGTGAATAACACAAGCATTAAAAGCAGACCTTCAAATTAATCTCACTACTTAGGATTTTTTTGTTTTTCAAATGTGTAGAATTGACCCTGTTTGGATCTTTTTCCTTTCGTTTGCTTCAAAATGATTAAAAACCAATCAAATGCTACTGGATTCTTCATTTCTTCTGCCTGAATGATATAATCATGATGTGCCATCACAAGGTGTAAGGAAGCAGATGCAGCAGTTTCCCTACCATGCTTGTATAGCTCTGAAATAACAGGAAACAAACGATGTTGACAGGATAGGTCAAGTCTATGAAACCTGTAAAACTTGCCCTCAAGCACTGTAACCAAATATAGAAAGAGCTCACATCTTTGACAGTTATTTGTAAAGATTCTTACAAATTGCTGTAATGTGAGTCTTGTTACCTTTGAAAGCAGATAAAAAGCGCAGACAGATGCATACACACAAAAAAACTTCTTCCTTGCCTTCTAAAACTGACACCATGTTCTGCAAAAGATCAACGAAACATTCTTCTGCTTCACTACAAACTGTCTTGCCCTCTTTAAATTATGCCTCTATGAGAAGCAATTCACTGAGACTGTGAGAACTGTGTGGTCAATTACAAAATGTAAGGAAACAGAGAGGTATTTCTGGTTCACATGCACTGCTTGGAGAATAGAAGTTAGCTGGCACAGACACTCTCTTATCAAGGGATTTTCTCTTGTTCTATTGTATAAAGTTTACCACCGTATTTTCTATAAAGTGACTTGTGTTAAAGGTTTACAAGTCCCCAGGGTCTCTGTTAACATGTCAACCGTTTCCTGCTATTTTTCTCTTACTGAAGGATAGGAAGTAATAGATATGTTGTGGCTATGGTAGTTCTGTGATACTTGTTTTGCACTTATAGTCACTATAGAAGAAAAAAGTTCTACTGCTTTCTGTCAGAACTGAAATAAGTATTTAATGTTTCTAATGCCTACAGCTGTAGCATTCTCATGACTTGTCATTCCCCACTTGATGCTTTACCATCTGCATCTATAGGCATCCCAGTATAGCTCAAAGTAACAAAACTAATTTAAATTCAGAGATAGAGAATTTGAGTGATTTATGCAAGATAGGCCCCAAAGAGTTTAAGATATTTTTCCAATTCTTTTTGTCTGTACAAGTTACACATAAAAAGGTTTTTATGAGATTGTTGAATCCCACTTGTGATTATGGTTTTGGTTTTTTGTGGGTTTTTTGTTGTTGTTTTTTGGTTTGGTTTGGTTGGTTTTTGTGGATAGCAGAAATAACAGCTGGTTGTGTGAATAAAATTGATACAGAAAAAGTCAGCCAAGGTAATGTCAGAGTTAGGAGATGAACCATTAGAGTTCCAGAAAACAAGTGATTCAGAAGAAATTCTCCATGTGCCACATTATACAGGTTCCAGAAGTTTGTACAGGATTACTGTCAAAGGAAGCTGAATATGCAGGTTTATAAGATAATTTGTTTCTTGAAGAATCACAGACTGATTTGGGTTGGAAGGGACATTAAGCTCGTTCCATTCCAAGCCCCTGTCATGCTCAGGGATACCTTACATTTTAGACCATGTTGCCCAAGACCCTGTTTAACCTGGCCTTGAACACTGCCAGGGATGGAGCATTCACCACTTCTTATGCAGGTTGAGGACAACACATCCCAGCAGTACATACAGAAGCAGATTTTGTTGCTCTAAGGACTCAGAGAGAGAGAAAGATTTTTTTCTGCTTTTACTCAGGATCAACTGAGCATGGCTTTTGCTCACAACTGCCGAAGGCACATTCCTGCTCCCTGTCAGGATCCTCTCATACCGAGTATTGATTTTACAGTCTTGCTATTCGCCACCCTAAGCATGTGTTGCTTAATGGCTAAAGCTGTTCCTGCATTAATGTTTATGGTTAACCATGCTGGGAAATCACAGGCTTCTGAAAATTGAAGGCACTTTTGTTTTTGCAGAGGTCCAAGTGCCTTTCTATCCCAGACTTTCCCTGAATTTGCGTGCATGTGTTTCTTTACTATTTGGATTACTCAAAATCACCAACAGCAGTAGAATTAAATAGTCCTAAAATGTCAGTGTAAAGACAATGGAGGAAATACTTGAGAAGAATTGTAACTTGAAAAGTTATTTTGAAGTTCCTCCTCTGTTAAGCATTTCAGAGAAAAAAAAGAGACATGGCTCTTGCCCTAAGGAACACTGTATGTTTTAGAGTCTTAACAAGAAATGAGGAAAGGATGGAATCAGCATATTTCAATCATATTTCAGCTTCAACCCCACTGTTCACTTGGTTAATTAAGTCAGTTTTCTTTGAAGAAAAGAAAAGCATTATAGTAGTTATTTTTCTATACTTATTGAAGCAACTAACGAGTATTTTAGGAACCTATATATGACAATAGCCTCAAGGTATGGAGGCTGCTAACGAGCTGATATGGAACACTCCTGCTTTTGCCTCATACAAGTGGAAGTATTGCAATGAGACTGCAGAAATATGGATGCATTTGGGGAAAATAGGTTATAGAAGATGCAAGTTTGACCAAAAAAGGCACTAAAATGATAGTTAAACCAGCTGAGGTTTAATTTGAATTTATTAATTCATTAATTGCATTAATGTAGTTTAATAATTTTCATTAACATAATTCATTATTTTCATTTATATGATTAATTAATTCATTTATTAATTAATAAATCAATCTGAATTTATTAAGGATTTTATGGTGAAGCCAAAAACCCTATCTGATACTATTCTAGTTTGAGTGTCATGTGGAAAAAGAAAATTCTGAAGAAAGTAAGTATGCACACTGACTTCTCAAGATGCTGCTGCTGAGTCAATTTTAAGTACAGAAATATTATAAATAGGCATTTTTAAATGTTCTTCTGGTCAGAAGAATAACTATGTGAAAAAGCTTTTCTCCAGCAAAACATGTTTACACACAGTATTTAATCTGGCCTCTTTTGCATCTGAAGTATATTTGTAATTGTCGTGGTTTAAACCAAATCTGCACAGTACTCTCACTCACTCCCCCCCCTTGCTCCCCCAACTCCCGGAGAGTTAGGAAGGAGAATCCAAAGAATGTAGCCCCCACAGGTTGAGATAAGAACGGTTTAATAGCTAAGGCATAACACAGAATCACCACTGCCATTACCACTACAAATAATAATGATAAAGCCAATAACAAGTGAAAAGAATACAACACCCCACCAGCCACCGACCCATAACTCACTCCACCCTGCCCGGCAGAGCACCGCGTGCTCCCTCCTCCATTTTCTTCCAGAGCTCCACCCTTCCTGCTCTCTCCCCCAGTTGCATCCTGGGCATCACGTGCTATGGTATGGAATACCTCATTGGCTAGCCTGGGTCAGGTATCCTGTCTCTCCTTCCTCCCGGCCTCCCCTCCTCCCCGGCAGAGCATGTGCTCAGAAAAGGCCTTGAACAAAAAAAACCCTCAAAACCTGCTCGCTATCAAGCAAATGTTCCCAGCCCAGAAGTCAAACCACAGCACTGCACCAGCTACAAGAAGGAGAAACAATGACTGCTACTGCTCAACCCATGACATTATGCACCCCTTATTCCATACCATTCACGTCATGCCCAGATCTCACATTTCCAATACACCATCACTCTTAAGTCCACCCTTTGATTATGAGTCAATCTCTATGTTGCATCTCTGGACTGATGGCCTGAAATATCTGGGCCCACCAGGCTCAAAATCATTCACTGTCCCCTTCAGCAGTTCTACAGCTTGCTGCTGGGGACTCCATACAGCTGCCTTCCTCTTCCAATGCTTGCAAAACACTGGACGGGCACAGTGGACCAGATACTTGGCCATACTGTCCCACATGCCCTGCCACTCGTGACTGTCCAGCCTTGGGGACAGTCTCCTGGTGCCCTATGTACTTGTCTAACCTTAGAGAAGACCCAAACATGACTCTGCTTAACTTTTGGGATCGGGGCTGATGTAGCTGCCCTGCTTGCCAGTTCTCCCACCACCAGCTTCTCTTCTCCTGAGTCTGGATCTTACTTCTCTGCCTTGCTCAGAAGTGCTGCGTGGTCTCCTGCTTTCTGCTGGGTCTCAGCGGGCAGCTTCTGGGAGACACTCTCAGCCTTCACGGGGTTGGGAACGGCCACAAGACTCACCCCCCCCATGTCCTGCTGCTCAGCTCTCGCCACTCTCTGCTCTTCTGCTGCCTCCCCCCCCACTCTGCCACAGCTGCTTGCTTCCCCGTGCTGCTCTCCCTGGCAGCTTCAGCTGCCGGCAGCTCCCGGGGCCGCTCCTTCCAGGCTTCACGCAGCCTCATGCAGACGGATGTGAGGACAATGGCAAGGATGGCGAAGAGCAGCAGGACAGCCTGGTACAAGTCCAAGTCCACGACCACGTCCGTCCCCCCCTGCTGCCGGAGCCCCACTGTATTACAAGCCTCTGACATAAAGTACAGTGAAACAAAAACTTTAGCCCAAGCGCTGTGATTGATAGACACGAACACAGCTAATCCATACTTAAAGTACCTGGCAAAATCCTGAAACTGTGAGATCCCGAGAAAAAAATCTAAGAGCCAATAAATCAGCATTGTGACAAGAGACCATAAATACACTCAGATCTGTTATCTCAAAACCTCGGGCCCCACTTTGGGCGCCAAAAACGTCGTGGTTTAAACTAAATCTGCACAGTACTCTCACTCACTCCCGCCCCTTGCTCTCCCAACTCCCGGAAAGTTAGGAAGGAGAATCCAAAGAATATAGCCCCCACGGGTTGAGATAAGAATGGTTTAATTGCTGAGGCACAACACAATCACTACTGCCATTACTACTACAAATAATAATGATAAAGCCAATAACAAGCGAAAAGAATACAACACCCCACCAGCCACCGACCTATAACTCACTCCACCCTGCCCGGCAGAGCACCGCGTGCTCCCTCCTCCATTTTCTTCCAGAGCTCCACCCCTCCAGCTCTCTCCCAGTTGCCTCCTGGGCATCATGTGCTATGGTATGGAATACCTCATTGGCTAGCCTGGGTCAGGTGTCCTGTCTCTCCTTCCTCCAGGCTCCCTTCCTTCACCTGGCTGGAGCATGTGCTCAGAAAAGGCCTTGAACAAAAACACCCTCAAAACCTGCTCGCAATCAAGCAACAGTTCCCAGCCCAGAAGTCAAAGCACAGCACTGCACCAGCTACAAGAAGGAGAGAAAATGACTGCTACTGCTCAGCCCATGACAGTAATAATATTTATGCTGGCAAACAATTAGGGATTTATAGATTTGATTTTATTTTCAGCTAAGAAATACTCAGCAAAAAAGTAGAGTGAAGTATGACTGGAATAATTAAGCTGCTTTATGACAGTTAGGAAAAAAACTACATAAACTTATTGTTTGAAAATCATGAAGAGATGATGAGGTTGCTAAATTTCAAAGTACTCTGAGTAAATATAGACTACTGGCAAGCCACCAGCTTTATAAGACAGAACATCCTCTCACGTCATGTGTTATGCAGCCAAAGAAATGCTGTACTGATTAGCCTGATTCTGTGGCTATGGAGATTCTTTGAAAGACACTTCAGATCAGGACCTGCATGGAGACATCATTTCCTTGTAAATCTGAGCAGCTTCCAGCAGTTAATTGTTATGGAATTGTTATATTTTAGTAGAAGTTGAATCTGCACTGCAATGTTTAAGAGCTGTTGAGGGATCCATCCTCAGTAAATTGCTCCAATCCCATTTTTAGCTCACATATGTTCCTGTGAACCTAGGTCCTTGAGTTCCACAGATAAATATGTACCACACGTGAAAGTAGAATCATAGAATAGTTAGGGTTGGAAAGGACCTCAAGATCATCTAGTTCCACCCCACATGCTATGGGCAGGGACACCTCACACTGAACCATATCACCCAAGGCTTCACCCAACCTGGCCTTGAACACTGCAAGGGATGGAGAATTCACAACCTACATGGCCAACCCATTCCAGTACCTCACCACCCTAACAGTAAAGAATTTCTTCCCTATATACAACCTAAACTTCCCTTTTTTAAGTTTTAACCTGTTACCCCTTGTCCTGTCACCACAGTCCCTAATGAAGAGTCCATCCCCAGCATCCCTATAGCCCCCCTTCAAATACTGGAAAGCTGCTATGAGGTCTCCATGCAGCCTTCTCTTCTCCAGGCTGAACAGACACAACTTTCTCAGCCTGTCTTCATCTGGGAGGTGCTCCAGTCCCCTGATCATCCTCGTGGCTCTCCTCTGGACATGTTCTAACAGTTCCATGTCCTTTTTATGTTGAGGACACCAGAATTGCACACAATACTCCAAGTGAGGTCTCACGAGAGCAGAGTAGAGGGGCAGGATCACCTCCTTCGACCTGCTGGTCACATTCCTTTTGATGCAGCCCAGGATACGGTTGGCTTTCTGGGCTGTGAGTGCACACTGCTGGCTCATGTTCATTTTCTCATTGACTAACACCCCCAAGTCCTTCTCCACAGGACTACCATGAATTTCCTTTTTGCCCAACCTGTATCTGTGCCTGGGATTGCTCCCACCCAGGTGTAGGACCTTGCACTTGGCATGGTTAAACTTTATGAGGTTGGCATCAGCCCAACTCACAAGTGTGTCAAGGTCCCTGTGAATGGCATTCCTTCCCTCTACCGTATCAACCCAACCACACAGCTTGGTGTCATCAGCAAAGTTGCTGAGGTCACACTCAATTCCATTGTCCATGTCAGCGACAAAAATATTAAACAAGACCGGTCCCAACACCGATCCCTGAGGGACACCACTCATTACTGGTCTTCAGCTGGACATTGAACCGTTGACCACAACTCTTCGTGTGCGACCATCCAGCCAGTTCTTTATCCACTGAGTGGTCAACCTATCAAATTGATGACACTCCAATCTAGAGACAAGGATGTCATGTGGGACAGTGTCGAATGCTTTGCAGAAGTCCAGGTAGATGACATCAACTGCTCCACCCCTGTCCATCACTTTTGTAGCTCTGTCATAGAAGGCCACCAAATTGG
Organism: Melopsittacus undulatus; assembly: GCF_012275295.1. NCBI lineage: Eukaryota > Metazoa > Chordata > Aves > Psittaciformes > Psittaculidae > Melopsittacus > Melopsittacus undulatus. The sequence goes on from NC_047534.1 coordinate 27,930,852, forward strand.
TCAGGCAGGATTTCCCCCTAGTGAAGCCATGCTGGCTGTCACCAAGCACCTTGCTCTTTTTCATGTGCCCTAGCATGCCTTCCAGGAGAATCTGCTCCCAGATTTTGCCAGGCACAGAGGTGACACTGACTGGTCTGTAGTTCCCCAGGTCATCCATTTTCCCCTTCTTGAAAATGGGGGCTATATTTCCCTTTTTCCAGTCGTCAGGAACTTCACCTGAGTGCCATGATTTTTCAAATATGATGTCCAGTGGATTTGCAACTTCATTCGCCAGCTCCTTCAGAACCCACGGATGGATTTCATCAGGTCCCATGGACTTGTGTACATTCAGGTTCTTAAGATGGTCTCGAACCAGATCCTCTCCTACAGTGGGCCCAAGGTCTAGGTTTTCACAGTACCTGCGTCTGCCTTCTAAGACTCAGGTGGTGTGGTCAGAGCCTTTGCCAGTGAAGACAGAGGCAAAGAAGCCATTCAGAACCTCAGCCTTCTCCAAGTCCTGTGTAGTCAGTTCTCCTGAAAGTTTCTGGAGGGGGTCTACATTGTCCTTAGTCTGTTTTTTAGCCGCTACATACCTATAAAATCCATTTGTGTTATCTTTATTATCCCTTGCCAAGTTTAGCTCCAATTGGGCCTTAGCTTTCCTAACTTGGTTTCTAACTTCCCTGACAACATCCCTGTATTCATCCCAGGCTGCCTGTCTTTGTTTCCACCTTTTATAAGCCTCTTTTTTCTTGTGAATTTTTCTCAGCAGCTCCTTATCCATACAAGGGGGTCTCCTGGCCCTCCTGCTGCACTTCCTTCTAGTTGGGATGCAACACTCCTGAGCCTGTAGCAGGTGATCCTTGAATGTTAACCAAGAGTCTTGGGCCCCCTTGCCCTCTAGGGCTACATCCCATGGAACCTTGCTAAGCAGGTTCCTGAAGAGCCGAAAGTCTGCTCTCTTGAAATCCAGGGCAGTGAGCTTACTGCATGCTCTTCTCACTGTCATGAGGACCTCAAATTCGACCATCTCATGATCACTGCATCCAAGACTTCCCTGGAGAGTCACATTTCCAACGAGCCCTTCCCTGTTGGTGAGCACGAGGTCAAGCAGGGCACCACTCCTCATCGGCTCCTTTATTGCTGGCAGTAGGAAATTGTCTTCCACAAAATCGAGAAACTTCCTCGATTGCTTGTGCCGGGCTGTACCGTCGCCCCAACAGATGTCAGGGTGGTTGAAGTCCCCCAAAAGAACAAGGGCCTGTGAGTGTGAGGCTTTTCCTATTTGTCTGTAGAGTCCTTCATCCACAGGTTCCTCTTGATCAGGCGGTCTGTAACCGATCCCCACAGTAATGTGTCCCATCACCGATTTCCCCTCAACCCTGACCCACAAACTTTCTGTTAACTGATCACGTGTCCCCAGACAGAGTTCCATACTCTCTAGCCTATCCCTAACATAAAGGGCAACTCCCCCTCCCCTCCTACGGGGCCTGTCTTTTCTAAAAAGCCTATAACCTTCCATTCCAACACTCCAGTCAAAGGAGCCATCCCACCATGTTTCGGTGATGCGTATTATATCATAGCACCGTAGATGTGCCCACATCTCTAATTCCTCTTGTTTATTCCCCATGCTACGGGCATTTGTAAGAGGCATCTGATCCAAGCTCCAAATGAAGCCACCTCAGTGGCTGGAGCAGCTAGAATATTACTACATTGCTCAGAGTATTTATTCTAGGTGCTGGCAACTGACTGGGTGTGTTGGGATGGAATGATGCTCCCCTCCCCCAACACAACTAGTTTAAAGCATCCCTGACAAGTCTGGCAAGCCCCCCAGCAAAGCCACTCTTCCCTTTCTTTATCAGAGCAGTTCCACCAGCCCCCACTAGGCCTGGCCTACAAATGTGGGCTCCATGTCCAAGACATCCAAACCCTTGACTATGACACCACCCTTTTACCATTTATTAACCTGTCCAGTCCTCCTTGCCTTTGGAAGGTCCTCCCCTGTGTCCTGGAGAATTGTCGAAAAGACAGTCTGAGCTCCAGAACCCCTGACCACCTCTCCCAGAGCTCTGTAGTCCTTCTTTATACTCCTCAGGCTACTATTATCTATATCCCTAGCACCCACATGTATCACTAGAAGGGGGTAATAGTCCGTGGGACTTACTAGAGCAGGCAGCCTCTCCACAACATCCCTGATCTGTCCCCCAGGTAGGCAACACACCTCCCTTGCGACTGGGTCAGGCAGACAGATGAGCGCTTCTGTCCCTTTCAAGGCAGAGTTCCCTACTTCTACAACTCGCCGCTTTTTCCTGGTGGCACCAGTAGAGATCTTCTGTACCAGTGTACCAGCCGACTGTTTCTGATGCAAGTGCATTTCCTCATCAGCCCCCTGCAGGACAGCAAAGCAGTTACTAATTCCCAGCTTCCCTGATCAAAAGCCTCCTTCTCTCTTCCACGAATTAGAGGGGAATCTTGAGACCCCTGTGCTGTTTGGTCCTGGAGCAAGCAGTCCTGCTTCCTCTCAGCTTCCCTGACATCTTGAAGCTTACTGACAACATCCCGTAGCTCAGCCACCTGCTGGAGGAGGACCTCCATCAGGGAGCAGCGATCACAGCCCTGCCCATTCTGCCCCTTTCCCTCACAAGACCAGTGCAGGCACTCTCTACACTCCAAGCTCTGCACCGCAACCTCCCCACTTACTTGCTCTCTTTGGGTGCCTACGCTGGCCACCACCATGACGGCCAGGGCAGAGCTCCCAGACTGGACACTGGTCGTACGGCGAGTGCTCATCATCCCGCTCGCCTGCCAGTGCGATCTGCCGCGCAAACTGCCTTGACCCGCTCTGTTTGGCCGCTCTGTTCGCCACACTCCTGGTCGCCGCGCTCCCTGGGTAGATTTTTAACCAGTCACAGTTCGTGCCCCTCCTCCTGTCTCTGCCGCTGGTGAGTCACCTCCTTGCAGTATCTGAGCTCTTTGCAAGTCCTGTCACGGACTTGAGGCTCCCTCATCAGTGGCTTTTGTCGCTCTGTGGTAAGGTTTCTGGACGCTGATCTCCCCCGGCTCCAGTCTGGTGCCACAGGCGTCCTTTCTCAAGCCACCCCCCTCAGCAAATTATTCTGAAAGAGTGCAGTGCTTTGATTTTTCAAGTCCCAGTATTTTTAGGAAGAAAATTCTAAGAAAGCAGAACAGCTTTGAGCAACATGGTCTGCTGAAAAGCACCACTACCTGTGGACACAGGTGATCTTAAGGTCCTTTCCAAACTTATGCATTCTATGATTGAATGAGATGATTTCGTATCAGATGTTTCTACACTCTGAATATTTGTTCAGTACTTAAAAACTGTTATTGTAAAGCCAATGATGATAAAGGAGAGGATAACAAGAATAACTCAGGTAGGAAAGAACTACCATACAAGGAATGACTAAATAAAACCTTTCAATTTGGAAAACAGACAGCTGAGGTGAGTCCTACGTGCGTACAAATCATAAAAGGAAAACAGAAAAAGAAGGCAGAGGCACAGGAACTAGAGGGCTCTCAGAGAAACTGCCAGGAAGAGAAGTACTGACAATAAGGAAAAAGTACTTTGGCCACACTCAAAGAGTTGTGGTCAATGGCTCAATGTCCATCTGAAGACCTGTAACAAGTGGTGCCCCTCAGGGATCAGTGTTGGGATCGGTCTTGTTCAACATCTTTGTCGCTGACATGGACAGTGGGATTGAGTGTGCTCTCAGCAACTTTGCCGAAGACACCAAGCTGTGCGGTTCTGTTGATACGCTGGAGGGAAGGAATGCCATCCAGAGGGACCTTGACATGATTGTGAGTTGGGCTGATGCCAACCTCATGAAGTTTAATCATGCCAAGTGCAAGGTCCTACACCTGGGTGGGAGCAATCCCAGGCACAGATACAGGTTGGGCAGAGAAGAGATTCAGAGCAGCCCTGCGGAGAAGGACTTGGGGGTGTTGGTTCACGAGAAACTTAACGTGAGCCAGCTGCAGTGTATGCTCACAACCCAGAAAGCCAACTGCATCCTGGGCTGCATCAAAGGAGTGTGACCAGCAGGTTGAAGGAGGTGATCCTGCCCCTCTCTCTGCTCTCGTGAGACCTCACTTGGAGTATTGTGTGCAGTTCTGGTGTCCTCAAAATAAAAAGGACATGGAACTGTTAGAACATGTCCAGAGGAGGGCCACGAGGATGATCAGGGGACTGGAGCACCTCCCAGATGAAGACAGGCTGAGAAAGTTGTGTCTATTCAGCCTGGAGAAGAGAAGGCTGCATGGAGACCTCATAGCAGCTTTCCAGTATTTGAAGGGGGGCTATAGGGATGCTGGGGATGGACTCTTCATTAGGGACTGTGGTGACAGGACAAGGGGTAACAGGTTAAAACTTAAAAAAGGGAAGTTTAGGTTGGATATAGGGAAGAAATTCTTTACTGTTAGGGTGGTGAGGTACTGGAATGGGTTGGCCATGTAGGTTGTGAATTCTCCATCCCTTGCAGTGTTCAAGGCCAGGTTGGGTGAAGCCTTGGGTGATATGGTTCAGTGTGAGGTGTCCCTGCCCATAGCATGTGGGGTGGAACTAGATGATCTTGAGGTCCTTTCCAACCTTAACTATTCTATGATTCTACTTTCACGTGTGGTACATATTTATCTGTGGAACTCAAGGACCTAGGTTCACAGGAACATATGTGAGCTAAAAATGGGATTGGAGCAATTTACTGAGGATGGATCCCTCAACAGCTCTTAAACATTGCAGTGCAGATTCAACTTCTACTAAAATATAACAATTCCATAACAATTAACTGGGATGATTTTATAAGGTGAAAGAAGTCAGTACACAAATTGATATTTTCCATTCTCCAAGATCCGTTGTAAGCATAAGTTTCTATAAGACATCTACTCCAGTGGTTTATATTCCATTTAAAATATGTTTTTAAGACATGATGATTTATTTTCAGTAGGTTACACATGTGTCCTGCTTCAATTCATCTTCTGCTGTTTCTTAGCTTTTTGTTAGCTGTTTCTCTATGGTTTAATACCCAATAAAAACCTTTGCTTTTCATAAATATTGCAGTTGAAAATGGTCATTCTTAAAGTGCTTGTGACAAAACAAAGCAAAGTATAAAAACGGCATCAGTGGCATTACTTTTACTTCACATATGCCATGGACATTAGTAATATAATGTAGGAAGTGTGCTGAGATTTGATTTATTCTACAGTGAGGTTTTGGGTAACAATTTCTCCTGCCACCTAGGAGCTCACCTGTTAACTCATATAATTGAATTGTATTGTTCTGATTTTTCTCTTCTGTATTTTGTGATCCCTTCATCTAATTTCAAACATTTGTAATATACCAGTTTGTGCTGGAGAAGAGCAGAAGAGAAAACAGCTATCAGCATCACAATACTTGTGAGCTCTGAGAATGTGAGTTGTAAATTTTCCTATTAATCCTTGGATTGTTGCTTACTTTCACTGTCTGAAGAAAATATATTGAAAGGTCATTCAACAGAGACAGGAGGGTTGGGTTTTGAATGCCACCACTGCTGCCAAAGTACACTGCAATCCTTCAACTCACTTCATATTCTGTTGCTTGTAGAATCAGTGTGGTCTGACAGATATGACTCAGCTGACTTCATGTCCATTTTAAATACCCATTTTTCAGCAGAATAAAGTAAAATACCAAGCTTTTCTTTCAAAAATAATCTTTTGTATTTTCAGTAGAAACTAATTTTCAATTAATTTCAGCCATTGAACTACTTGAAAGATTTTGCCAGCTGTTTAGTTACGGTCATTGCTCATGAGCATTCAGTATCTGACATGTGTTGTAGCAAGTAAGTTGAACAGTTTCTGAGATGATTTTGCAGGGCAGCTCTATATCTGTACTGAAATGTAACCACTTAGCTGACAGAAAAAAGTTCCTGATTAGTATCTTACCTTTGATATAAAAAGATCCTATAGCTTGAAGTTTCTTGTCATTTGGGGGTTGGAACTATATGATTTAAGGTCCCTTCCAACCCAAACCATCCTGTGATTTGTTCAGATCAAAGATGAGCTGTACAGCTGTGTTAAATTGCATCCAGTAATTCCCCTGTCACTGGTGGCTCACTTTAGTAAATGAAGACATGAAGTAACAGAAGACTCAAGCTTGGACAGGTAAGTTTTTTCTTATGCTGCTTTAGCTCATCTTCATCTGTCAGTCCAAGCTATGGCCACCCTTGTCTCTATTGTCAGTTGAGGCTGACATATTTGTCTGATCTCAGCAGATTGCCTGCTCTCTGACTGTCAAAGTATTCCTAATATTGAGCCTTTCCTCCACTTCCATTCCTCAAATACTTGTCATCCTTAACACTGATGCTTCCCCAAAGTTTTTCTTATTTTATTCTGCTTCTACTTTGCATAACAAAAGTACTGTGCGTTCTTTAGTGGATGATCATAGTGAATTACAGTAAATGTCAGTTACGAAGTAGTCTTTAATAAGCCTTAGGCAGGCGTAGATATCATGGGAAGCTCTTGATCTTTCCATGTTAGAGAATAGTACAGAACTTGAATTCAAATCCCATTTAGTGGAAGACAAATCAAAAAGTCATGAGTATTTCCTGTGGCTTTCAGCACAAAGTGTCAGTCAGCATCATGACCTAAAATCCATTTCCAGTTTCTGGTTTATTGTTCAGGTGAGTTTTTTTGTTTGTTTGTTTGTTTTTTGTGAAGTGAGTTTGTTTCTTAACTTCCATCCAAGGACATGTACATGTTTTTATGTCTTCTTTCCCCTTGTCATTCAAAAATAGCATTTCAAGTACACTCAGCTTTTACACAGTGTTCAAGCCAAGTCCTTCTATCTAAGTTTTCATATTCTTGAGTATGTTTGCATAAGGTCATAGGCAGAAATATGTGTCTATTCTAAAAGAAGTAATTCCTGAATTTACCAGTCTCAGCAAATTTTAGGACCCTTCATTACCTAATGGATAATCAGAATCCTAAATGGTACAATCCCATTAAAAGACCAGTCTAATTTTGGAGAATCTCTTAAAACCACAGGAATTGCATTAGCACATGCTTACATTACCCACTGTTTACTTCCAAAGTAGAAGATAACTTCCAAAGGCCACAATTTTATATAATTTCTTGCAGAATTGCAGTGTGTGCTGCACATCTCACAGTTAAGTGATGATGTAGATGAAATAAAGCAATTACTTGTTGTAAACAGTCACCGTTTATAGAAGCAAGACACAGAATCTTCTTTCTGTCTACACTATTTGGAGCAACTTTTGTCCAAATACTCCAGTCATACAGCTGCATGTTGCACCAACCAATTGTAAGTATGAGCTATATTAAAGAAATAAGAGATTCTGGTTTCAAAATTGGCAGAGCATGAGTTACAAATACATTGACAGGAATTTCTCTTCCATTTAGATAATGTGGGAAAGGTAACTTTTGACTTTTCTTTCATTTCTAAGAGAAATGTCCACAGTATCTCTAATCGTAATAGACATAATTATCTATCTAGTATCTGCTTCATGCCATGACAATCAGATTGTGTCTTATTTTGATAAGGTACTAACATACGCTAATTCTAAGAATTCTACAAGTTAATTTAGACCACAACAATTAAAAATAATCCCTTTATACAAATAGTCTGTGGTATTTGCGTTTTCTGTCCACTGAAGGTTCTTGAAGTTCATAGCTGTAAATTCATTTGTGAAAAAGTTCTATACAAAATAAGTGCTACTCTGATATTAGGAGATACTGGGCCTAAATCAGAACTGAAGTGGCTTAGATAAAAGGCGTGTTATTTTCTATCATTGATATTATTTAGCAATGCAAGCTTGTGCTGTCATATGTGAATGTCTTCATTCCCTCCTCATCGTATATAGTACCACAGGTATGCCAGATGCTTTACAGACAGCAGGAGAACCCAGCTATTTTAAGAAGTTAGTGTGTGTGTATATATATATTTGTATGAAAAAAATGTAGAATTATGCAGAGTGTTATTTGAAATCAGAAGCTGTTTCTTAGGAAAGATAGGAAATTATTCTATCTAGAATGATTTATATCTGTGCCATGTCTACTAACTTTTTCCAAGCAAAGTTTAACATCAAAACAAAGCAAAATGTGAAAGACTCATTGTGCAGTTGTAATTAGGTAACATTGATTTAGCAAATGTGGAGGGTTGCTGAAGTTGACTTTTAGAACAGATTTAAAGGAAGGTGAGGGTACTTGCTAAACACTGCTGAGGATCTAGTTCCCAATTTATTATCACACAGTTCTATTTTTCTTGTGTACATTCTATGTTAGCCCATATTTTTTCACTATCTTGTTCACCTTATCTCATTTTCCTACTCAATTATCTTTTAGTAGTATTTGTGGTGTAATTAGAGCCTCTAAATGTTGACTTTCTCTGAAAGAAGCATAGTTTAATTTCTTATATGCTGTAGTAAGACTACAGTTGTCAGTTGTTACTTTTAAAATAGAAGGATGCTTTAAATGGAATCCTTTGGAGAGTTTTCCTGTATTTGCTAATCTGTAATGATTTCATAAATGATGCCATCATGGGTTGCTTAATGAACTTTGAAGTGACACCAGATCCTGGGAAGAACTGCAGATAAATTGGGAAAGGGAGAAGAGTGTGAATGATTTGAATAATTTAGGTGCTGTGAGAAAGTTAATGAATATAGACAGGTACACCTGTATTCTTGTCAAGGAAACACCAAGAAGAATGATCAAAGAAGTAGAAAAATAGATCTCATGTAAAGTGCATGTCCTGAGATAGGCAAGAAGAAAAAATAAATAATGAAGACATTACTGTCAGGCATTCCTGCAGAGGAAAAAAATAATCTGTGACAAGTAATGAGCTTCAACTCTAGCAAGTATTTCAAGGTAGATGATATTTTTTTCAAACTCCAAGGAAAACAATAAGTGCAATAAATGGTCTGGAATGCTCCTGGAGTCTTCATCAGGTGCTATCACGAACAGGTTACAAAAGCCCTTAAGAAGAAAGGTATAAGCACACTGATTATTCCAGCAGTGAATGAATTATAAAGCACCTGTGAAGACTGTTTTCTGCTTTCAGTTTTTATTATCAGACATTAACAGAAGCAATGCCTCTCTCTTTCCCCAATTCTTGTGCAGTCCCCCACATTTTGCTTGGTAAAAACTGTACAGTCCTGCAGATAGTGCTGGGAAAATAGAGACAGAGTTCAAACAGTTCAGTTGGGAGAATTTGGGGCAGGTTTGGTGGATAAATCTTTGCAAAGGAAGACCTAATTGTAGAATGATGTTAGCTAGTTCTTAATGCTGTGATATGAATCATATCCTCTCCTAAGAGTGCCATTCATCAGTGTTCACCCACCAGAATGAAATACTGCAATGCATTAGCTTTGATAGCCAGATTGTGGCCTACCTAGTGTAAATATCTGTATTAGTTTTTTTTCTTAGGTTTGACATATTTACAAAATATTTTGAAAAGCTAAATAAGAAAAGCCTTCTGACTTCTTAGTAATTAGTACCTTTAAGAAATGTCTAATGTTTCTTGTTTGCAGTGATAGCCCTCCAACAAATGGGAAGAAGAAACAATGTCAGCTCTATGCCTGTTACAAAGAGAAATGTAAATGGAAACTCCTTTCTATTGCTACCACTCTAGGGGCAAATGCTAGTGACACAGATGTCAGGTCAGGCAGTCAGTGATCGTATTGATCACATTGTGTGTTCAAACACAACAAAAAAGAAAAGTTTCACCTATTGAAACGTGCTGAGTTTGGTAAAACACTGTAGAATTATGAATAGTACACCTCTAACCTTTCTTATTCTCTAATATTGTTTAATTCTAAACAGATCTGTTCACATCTGTTTAACAGATCTTTGAACAGGGGGGTTAATTATACCTAAAAATTAACATTGCAGGACTGTATTAGTATTATTGTAGAAATTCAGCAAAGACGATGAAAAGAGCAATTGGACAGCACAGTAGAGATCTTGATACTTTCTATTACCTATACAAAGTGGTGGCCTTAGCAGTGCTGGGGGAATGGTTCGACTTGATGATCTTCAAGGTCTTTTCCAGCCTGGTTGATTCTGTGATTGCATGATTTGGAAATACGTGCATTTTAAGTTGCACAGGCTGCTTAATTAGGAGTAAGACTATTTTCCAAGAATAAAATATTTCAATTGATGTTCAAACAGTCTGTTTAGCATTTCACACGGAACTATTTGACTGAGTTCAGTGCAGAAAAAGTGGTTATAGACCTGAAGAACAGAGTGCAGTTAAGGGCTGATAGAAAAATTGGAGAAGGTTATTCTGATAAGTATAGTGATCCTTTCTCAGTGAGAATTTTCACTTTACCTTACTCCTGTCATTATATTTTACACTGAATTTCAACATATATTGTGACGCACTAAACAGCTACGCCACAGATGTGTTGCAATTTATGGATGGATGAAGTGATTTTCCCACTTGATAGAAAGGAAAAGCTTTACATTCACCATGCAACCTTTTATTTCATCACCCTCAGGGAAATTCCATCCAAGCACTCACTTGTTTGCTTGCTATAATAAGGTATAATTTACAAATCTTGGGAAATAATAACAGATTCCTTTTTCAAGAGATTGTTCTATTCCTGTTTGTCTATAGGCAATATTCACCAAGGGCCTTTGCCTGACTGTGCAAAACAAAACTGGGTTGTTTCAGCAAATGTTGGTCCATCATTTCTTCCCAAGAATATTCATCCTTTCCTTTAGCAAATGTATAGCATCATGATAATGCTGAATAATGATACTCATGGGGTTTGTGCAGGAAAACAAAACATCTGTCAGTATGTTCCACTAGTATCAGAGAGTGGAAGATCTTCAGGTAAATTGTTGTGGTTTTTAGCCTTATGATAACAAAGTATGACATTCTACTTCAACATTAACTACTTTTTGACAGATACTGAAGGATTTGCACACTAAGGCCCCTACATGTTCTGAGTAGCAGCAGAAATAAAGATGATTTGTCAATAACTTTGATTCCAGAGTTATTCATACTATTATTTTAAAGATTCATCTTAAGAGTTAACTAAGAAAAAGTTTACATATATTTCATTTTGTGCTTATGCATGTATTTTAATATAGTTTTTATAATTATAAATTATATAATTTATATTTTATAATCATATAATTATATTATAATAAAATATATTTTATAGCTATATTTTATATTTTTATAATTTTTATAATAGAATTTTTATAATAAACTGGTCTACAATTTTATTATATTATAATTAAAATGTAATATAATTTTATTATCATATCTAGAATAGAATATGAAATATAATTTATATATTCTATATTAAGCTATTATGTATTATATAAATTATATAGGCACCCATCTGTCACAGAGGCACCCATCTGTCAGCCTGACCCAGTCTCAAGGGGTGTGTATTGCCTACCAGGGGCTCGGATCAGGGATGTCACAGAGAGGCTACCTGCTCTAGTAAGTCCTACTGACTATTATACATTTCCAGTTGTCCATGTGGGTGCTAGTGATACAGACAGCAGTAGCACAAAGAACATAAAGAAGGGCTACAAGAAGAGGTAGTTAGGGGCCCTGGAGCTCAGGTTGTCTTTTCATCAGTTATCCAGGATAAAGGGGAGTACCTCAAAAAGACTAGGTGGATTTGGCATGTTAATAAATGGTTAGAACAGTGGTGCCATAGTCAGGGATTTGGGTCTTTAGAACACAGGACCCAATTTAGGGGGTCAGGTCTACTGGAGGCTGGTGGAACTGCTCTGACAAAGAAGTGGAAAAGCAGTTCTGGTAGGAGGCTCGCCAGGCTGGTCAAGAAAGATTTAAAATAGATGTGTTGGGGGAGGAGGGCATCATTCCATTCTGACACTCCCAGTCAGTTTCCAGCACCTATAATAAGTGCTTGGAGCAATGTAGAGGTATTCCAGCCTCTCTACTCAATGAGCTGGCTTCATTTGGAGCTCGACTCAAATGCCTCTATACAAACGCCAGGTATGGGGAACAATTTGTAGGCCAGGCCTACTGGCGTCTGGTGGAACTGCTCTGATAAAGAAAGGGAAGAGTGGTTTTGCTGGGAGGCCTGCCAGACTTGTCAAGGATACTTTAAACTAGTTGTGCTGGGGGACGGGAGCATCATTCTATCCCAACACACCCAGTCAGTTGCCAGCACCTAGAATAAATACTCTGAGCAATGTAGTAATATTCTAGCCACTCCAGCCACTGAGCCGGCTTCATTTGGAGCTCGGATCAGATGCCTCTATACGAATGCCTGTAGCATGGGGAATAAACAAGAGGAATTGGAGATGTGGACACATCTACGGTGCTATGATATAATAGGCATCACCGAAACATGGTGGGATGGCTCCTTTGCCTGCAGTGTTGGAATGGAAGGTTACAGGCTTTTTAGAAAAGACAGGCCCAGTAGGAGGGGAGGGGGAGTTTCCCTTTATGTTAGGGATAGGCTAGAGAGAATGGAACTCTGTCTGGGGACAGGTGATCAGTTAACAGAAAGTTTGTGGGTCAGGGTTGAGGGGAAATCGGTGATGGGACACATTACTGTGGGGATCGGTTACAGACCGCCTGATCAAGAGGAACCTGTGGATGAAGAACTCTACAGACAAATAGGAAAATTCTCACACTCACAGGCCCTTGTTCTTTTGGGGGACTTCAACCACCCTGACATCTGTTGGGGCGACGGTACAGCATGGCACAAGCAATCGAGGAAGTTTCTTGATTGTTTGGAAGACAAATTCCTTCTGCAAGCAATAGAGGAGCCGATGAGGAGAGGTGCCCTGCTTGACCTCATGCTCACCAACAGGGAAGGGCTCGTGGGAAATGTGACTCTCCAGGGAAGTCTTGGATGCACTGAAAAAAAAAAAAAGCTAAAGCCCAGTTGGAGCTAAACTTGGCTAGGGATGTGAAAGATAACAGGAGAAGATTCTATAGGTACGTAGCAAATAAAAGACTAAGGACAATGTAGGCCCCCTCCGTAAGCTATCGGGAGAACTGGCTACACAGGTTTTGGAGACGGCTGAGGTTCTGAATGGCTTCTTTGCCTCGGCCTTCACTGGCAAAGGCTCTGACCTCACCACCCAAGTCTTGGAAGGCAGACACAGGGACTCTGAGAATTAAAACCTTGGGCCCACTGTAGGAGAGGATCTAGTTCGAGACCATCTTAAGAAGCTGAACATACACAAGTCCATGGGACTTGATGGAATCCATCTGTGGGTCCTGAAGGAGCTGGCAAATGAAGTTGCAAGGCCACTGGCCATCATATTTGAAAAATCATGGCAGTCAGCTGAAATTCCTGATGACTGGAAAAAGGGAAATAAAACCCCCATTTTCAAGAAGGGGAAAAAGGATGATCCGGGGAATTACAGACCAGTCAGTCTCACCTCTGATGGACAGGAATAGAGCGGCTGATGTCATCTACCTGTACTTTTGCAAAGCAGTTGACACTTTCCCACATAACATCCTTGTCCCTGAGTTGGAGAGACAGCAATTTGATAGGTGGACCACTGAGTGGATAAAGAACTGGCTGGATGGCTGCATGCAAAGAGTTGTGGTCAATGGCTCAATGTCCATCTGAAGACCTGTAACAAGTAGTGCCCCTCAGGGATCAGTGTTGGGATCGGTCTTGTTCAACATCTTTGTCGGTGACATAGACAGTGCTGAGTGTGCCCTCAGCAACTTTGCTGATGACACCAAGCTGTGTGGTTGGGTTGATACACTGGAGGGAAGGAATGCCATCCAGAGGGACCTTGACACGATTGTGAGTTGGGCTGATGCCAACCTCATGAAGTTTAACCATGCCAAGTGCAAGGTCCTACACCTGGGTGGGAGCAATCCCAGGCACAGATACAGGTTGGGCAGAGAAGAGATTCAGAGCAGCCCTGCGGAGAAGGACTTGGGGGTGTTGGTTCATGAGAAACTTAACGTGAGCCAGCTGCAGTGTGTGCTCACAACCCAGAAAGCCAACTGCATCCTGGGCTGCATCCAAAGAAGCTTGACCAGCAAGTTGAAGGAGGTGATCCTGCCCCTCTCTCTGCTCTCGTGAGACCTCACTTGGAGTACTGTGTGCAGTTCTGGTGTCCTCAACAGAAAAAGGACATGGAACTGTTGGAACAAGTCCAGAGGAGGGCCACGAGGATGATCAGGGGTCTGGAGCACCTCCTGTATGAAGACAGGCTGAGAAAGTTGGAGCTGTTCAACCTGGAGAAGAGAAGGCTGCATGACCTCATAGCAGTCTTCCAGTATCTGAAGGGATGTTGGGGACGGACTCTTCATACTTTCCTTTTCTAATAGGTAATAACCTCAAATTGCTTATTAGATTTCATAGAGAACTATGTCAGTTTGACTTCAGTATGATTTATTTGTATATCATTGGTATTTATTCTAAAGTTGTTCTCATCTCCTTTTTCTCCTTTTCTGCAATAAATGTTTCCTAACTAAAGTAATATTAAAAATCAGAGATTTAAATAAAGATATAGATTCCAAAGCATTTATCCTGTTGTGGTTTAAGCCCAGCCGTAAATCAGACCATGCAGTCTCTGTCTTACTTTCCCCCTTCTCCCCACCCACCTACTCCAGGAAGGATGGGAAGGAGAATTGAAAGAATGTAACTCCCATGGGCTGAGATAAGAACAATCCAGTAACTAAGGTGTAACACAAACCACTACTGCTACCACCAATAGTAATTGATTGATGGCTTGGTTTCATGAGTGAAGATTTGGGAAGGGCTTTACCCACGCTTACTACAAGCACGATGACCAAGGGCATGTGGGGTATGCAAATCTGGTTGTAAAAAGGGTGCTTAGGCAATTAGGAAGTGTCCGACCAGGGCTGTCATCTCCTGGGGCAACCTCGAGCAAGCCGTGCCCTGGTCCGCCTGCATGCAATATTGGATCTGCAGCTTCCCATGCACCTTGTCACCTAGCATTTAGACCCTCACCTGTCCCTACAGACAAGTGAGAGTGAGCCCTTCCAGACTGTACAGTTGATTTTTAGGTGAGGCACAGTGTGTGCAGAACTGGCCCCACCTTTTACACCTGAGGTTTAACTGCCACTGCCTAAAGATCTAGGACGGTGACAGCAAAGTGTGCAGGGCATAAGTTTCGTAAGAGTGTCCTTCTTTTAGATGGAAGACCATACAAGGCTAGAGGAGCTTCATCTGCCTCAGTTTAAAGATAGGAGTTTTCCTTCTCCTGTGAGGAAGGGCTGTCTTCATTAACGAAGATTCAGGGAGGACTTTAACCCACACATTCTGAACAAGACTGTCATTTCCTGGGTTAATCTCAAGTGACCGATGATGCAGCAGGACAACATCAAGCATCAAGTTGTGATTCTGACTTAGAGGCATTCAGTCATAAGCCCACAGATGGTAGCATCACGTCAGTGGCTCCTCAGCCAAGCGCACACACCAGAGGTCTGAACCTGAGGTTCCTCTTGTACTGAGCAGGATTACTATTGCAACAACACATCATCAGTAGGGTAAAACTGACCTGTCTCACGATGGTCTAATGATAAGGGAAATAACAAGGGAAAACAATACAACCGCTCACCACCCACTGACAGATAACCAGCCGAACTGGGGAGTGATCAAGCCATTCTGGGTAACTGCCCCTAGTTCTAAATCCTGGGCATGACATGATGTGGTATGGAATACCTCTTTGGCTAGTTGTCCTGGGTTCACCAGTAGCAATCATTTTTTCTCCTTGGTAGCTGGTTCAGTGCTGTGTTTTGACTTTGGGGCTGGGAACAGTTGCTGATAGCACATATGTTTTGAGTTACTGCTCAAATGTTTGGTTTGTCCAAGGCCTTTTCTGAGCCTCATGCTCTGCCAGGGAGGGGGGGAAGCTAGAAGGAAGAAGAGACAGGACACCTGACCTAAGCTAGCCAAAGAGGTATTCCATACCACAGCACATCATACCCAGGATGTAACCGGGAGTTACCTGGAAGGACGGGGACTCTGGGGGATGGAGAAGGTATTGGTCGCTGCTCGGTCGGACAGGGTGGGGTGAGTTATGGGTCGGTGGCTGGTGAGGTGTTGTGGGAATTCTTAAAGAGACAAGGCCACGTAGTGAGCAATCCCGATACCCTGAGCCTTATTACTGTAAAGTAAGAAGATTCTTGGCAGGCATAAGCAAGGTCAATTGTCTTGTTAGGGCTCTGTAATTTTCCACTGAACACGTGCAGAGAATGATCTCTGCCAAGGTTGTAGTTTCCCACTGTATTTTTAGAGTAAGTTATTTAATCGCAATTATAACAAGTTATAAACATTAGCTTAGTAAATGGTAGTAACCTATAGACTAACCAGTTAGAGCTCAGTATCCAAGGCTGTTACATAAGAAACCTAAGGGTGTAAGGGTATAAAAGGAGCACTGTATCTGAATAAATTTTGGCAATCACTTGATCACATTGTGTCTTCCCGTAGTCCGTGACTCCTGCTTCAACAAGGTGTTGTATTCTCTTCATTTGTTATACGCTTTATCATTATTATTTGTAGTAGTAGTAGCAGTAGTGATTTATATTATAACTTAGTTATTAAACTGTTCTTACTTCAACCTGTGGGGGCTACATTCTTTGGATTCTCCTTCCTAACTCTCCGGGAGTTGGGGGAGCAAGGGTGGGGAGTGAGTGCACAAGCTGTGCGGATTGGTTTTAAACCACGACACTAGTTTGGGTCAGGTGTCCTGTCTTTGCTTCCTCCTGGCTTCCCCTCCTCCCTGGCAGAGAATGAGATTCAGGAAGTCCTTCATCAGAGTAAACATTCTGACCAGCAATTAAAAACATAGGTGTTATCAACGCTGTTCCCAGGCTGAAAGTTAAAACCAGAGCACTGAACCAGCTACTAAGAAGGAGAAAAATGACTGCTACTATTGAACCAAGGACATATCCACAAAGTGAACATCTGATATAAAATGGAAAAGAAACAGGATAATGAAAATTGGGAAATATGAACTTTGTGTACTTCAAGATGCTGCCATTTATGACGTTGTATGTTCCTGGAAGCATTGGTGTACCTGGTCCAGTATAATGCTGGTTACTTTTAGCTTCCTTGGAGGGCAATATAAGATTATATTCTGTGTCAGACACATGAGCTGATAGTGTTTTGTAACTGCATTCTTCACCAGTTACACAGTTACACCACCTTACACACAGCATGTGCTGCATCTAACATGTCATATACTGAATAAGTGGTGGAGTGGTTTCTCATAAAGAATTGATCAGAACTGATACAAGTGTATATTCTTCTACGTAAAACAGATATAACAGATGTTAAGATATATAGAATACCAAAGGGACTTTAACCGTTTAGCTTCTTTAATTGCAGCACATGTCTCACACTCATGAATAACCCGGGCGATAGTGTCCATTGTTAACTCCACCCCTCGATCACGAGCCCATCTGTACGTTGCGTCTCTGCCCTGATGGCCTGAAGTGTCATGGGCCCACCGGGCCTAAAATAATTCACCTTTATGTTGCCAATCTAAGTCCACCTGAGCCACTTCAATCTTAGCAGCTTTATCCACTTGTTGGTTATTGTGGTGTTCCTCAGTGGCCCGACTCTTAGGTATGTGGGCATCTTCATGGTGACCCTCACCACCAGCTTCTACACCCGGGCAGCGATATCTTGCCATAATGCAGTGCTGCCCAGATGGGTTTACCTCTGCGTTGCCAGTTGCTCTGCTTCCATTGCTGCAACCACCCCCACAGGGCATTTGCCACCATCCATTAGTCAGTATAGAGATAAAGTACTGGCCACCTTTCTCGCTCAGCAATGTCCAGGGCCAGCTGTATGGCTTTCACCTCGGCAAACTGACTCGATTCACCCTCTCCTTCAGCAGTTTCAGCAACTTGTCGCTGAGGACTCCATACAGCTGCCTTCCATCTCCGATGCTTTCCCACAATACGGCAGGACCCATCCGTGAACAAGGCATACTGCTTTTCACTTTCTGACAATTTATTATATGGTGGTGCCTCTTCGGCACGCATCACCTCCTCCTCTGGTGACGTTCCAAAATCTTTGTCCTCTGGCCAGTCCATGATGACTTCCAGAATGCCTGGATGACTGGGATTTCCTATCCGAGCTCGTTGTGTAATTAGTGCAGCCCATTTACTCCAAGTAGCATCAGTTGCATGATGTGTACAGGAGACCCTGCCTTTGAACATCCAGCCCAGCACTGGCAAGCAGGGTGCCAAAAGGAGCTGTGCTTCAGTGCCAATCACTTCCGACGCAGCTCGAACCCCTTCATAAGCTGACAATATCTCTTTCTCCGTTGGGGTATAGCTGGCCTCCGAGCCTTTGTATCCCTGACTCCAAAAACCAAGGGGTCGACCTCGAGTCTCCCCTGGAGTTTTCTGCCAGAGGCTCCAGGTAGGACCATTCTCCCCAGCTGCGGTGTACAGTACATTTTTCACATCTGGACCGGTCCGGACTGGTCCAAGGGCCACTACCTGAACTATCTCGCGTTTAATTTGCTCGAAGGCTTGTTGTTGCTCAGG
The DNA here is from genome assembly GCF_012275295.1 of Melopsittacus undulatus. Classification (NCBI taxonomy): domain Eukaryota; kingdom Metazoa; phylum Chordata; class Aves; order Psittaciformes; family Psittaculidae; genus Melopsittacus; species Melopsittacus undulatus. The sequence goes on from NC_047534.1 coordinate 27,949,330, forward strand.
ACCCCATTTGAAATCATTCTTTTTCCGGGTCACATGATAGAGAGCGCTTACAATTGAACTGTAATTTGGAATGTGCATTCTCCAGAACCCCACAGCACCCAAGAAAGCTTGTGTTTCTTTCTTATCAGTTGGTGGAGACATTGCTGTTATCTTATTGATTACTTCTGTAGGGATATGTCTACGTCCATCTTGCCATTTTATTCCCCAAAATTGAAATTCCCGTGCAGGTCCCTTGACTTTACTCCGTTTTATGGCAAAACCGGCTTTCAGCAGGATTTGGATTATTTCCCTCCCTTTCTCAAAAACTTCTTCTGCTGTATCACCCCACACAATAATGTCATCGATGTATTGCAAGTGTTCTGGAGCTTGGCCCTGTTCCAGTGCAGTCTGGATCAGTCCGTGGCAGATGGTGGGGCTGTGTTTCCACCCCTGGGGCAGTCGGTTCCAAGTGAACTGGACACCCCTCCAAGTAAAAGCGTACTGTGGCCTGCACTCTGCTGACAAAGGAATGGAGAAAAATGCATTGGCAATATCAATCGTGGCATACCACTTGGCTACCTTTGACTCTAATTCATACTGCAGCTCTAACATGTCCGGCACGGCAGCACTCAATGGTGGCGTGACTTCATTCAGGCCACGATAGTCTACTGTTAGTCTCCACTCTCCGTTAGACTTTCGCACTGGCCATATGGGGCTATTAAAAGGAGAGCGGGTCCTGCTGATCACTCCCTGCCTTTCCAGTCTACGGATCAGATTATGGATGGGAATCAGGGAGTCTCGATTGGTGCGATATTGCCGCCGGTGCACTGTTGTGGTCGCAATTGGCACTTGTTGTTCTTCGACTTTCAGCAACCCCACAACAGAAGGATCCTCTGAGAGACCAGGCAAGGTGGACAGCTGCTCAATTTCCTCAGTCTCCAAAGCAGCAATACCAAAAGCCCACCGGTACCCTTTTGGGTCTTTGAAGTACCCTCTCTTGAGGTAGTCCATGCCGAGGATGCATGGAGCCTCTGGACCAGTCACAATGGGGTGCTTCTGCCATTTCCTCCCAGTCAGGCTAATTTCAGCCTCCAGTACAGTCAACTCCTGGGACCCTCCTATCACTCCAGAAATATCGATGGGTTCCACCCCTTGACAGTTCGATGGCATCAGGGTACACTGTGCACCGGTATCAACTAGAGCCTTATACTTCTGTGGGACTGATGTGCCAGGCCATTTGATCCACACAGTCCAGTAAATACGATTGTCCCCTACCTCCACCTGGCTGGAGGCAGGGCCCCTCTAACAGTCATCGTCATCACAATCTTGGACACCTAAGTCGTGTTGAAAGGGATTATTCTTCTTTATCACAGGAGCTGGAGTAAAATCAGCTCTGCCACTCCATCTGGGAACCTGTTCACCAGAGGCTGAAGCTGCAGCTCTCATGGGGCAATCAGTCTTGGCCCTTGCTCCTCTCTTCAATTCACCCACACGGTCCTCCAAGGCTGAAGTAGGTTTTCCATCCCACTTCTTCATGTCTTCTCTGTGATCCTGCAGGTAAAACCATAGGGTGGCCCGTGGTGTGTATCTTATATATTTTCTCTCTCAAACAGTAGGACTCCTTTTGTTAATAGCTGACACGCGTGTTGGCACACGTGAGGAGCTGGATAAATCAGACAGATCATCCCTCAACTGTTTGAGATCCTTTTTGAGATCCTGAGACAGTTTTTCCACAGCTGAGATGATGAAAGGCATAAGATGTTCTTCTAGTTCTTGGAGTTTATGAACTATTTCATCCACTGTTAGTGGTACTATGTCATTCAAGGTTACTGTTGCCAATGGATGGGCATATGACGACGGTGCGTTCCGTGTAAGTTTTTGCCACATGGGTCGTGTGCATTCGACTTCATCTGGGTCTATGGGTACATTCCCATTATTCGGCTTGGTGTGGTAGATCATCTCTACGATAGCTGATTCCCTCAGGGACTGGATGTCTTTGTCTATAGTAGTCCACTTGGCCGAACGATTCATAACATCATCCTTGTATGGGAACCTCTCTTTCACAGCTGCCAAAAGCCGCCTCCAAAGACTGAGGGACTTTTTCTCTCTTGCAATTGCTTTGTCAATTCCTCCTTCTCTAGCAAGTGATCCCAGCTGCTTGGCTTCTGTACTTGCTTGTTCATGACCATCAGCCCCATTATCCCAACATCGGAGCAACCAGGTGATGAAGTGCTCCCCTGATTGACAGGTGAAATCTTTCCGCATATTCCGCAGCTCAGTTGAGGTCCAAGATCGAGAAGTCACCTCTTCTTCTTCATCGTGTGATCATGAGCTTACAAGTCTGAACAGTATTAAAAGGTCATTCAAAAACTTCAAAACTCTCAAATGATGCTGTAGACCATCTGGAGAGAGCACTGGGAGGATAGAGGAATGTCTCCTTCACAGGTTGACCCCCCGAGAAGGAGAAAAAAGATGTGAAATTGCTAAGCACTTTATTAAATACCTCCCAAAGTATAAAGTTGTTGACCATACCGGGAACATAAACCAGATCAGTTTCATGATGAATGCTTCTATTGTATTACAAGTCATTAACATAAAGAACAATGAGATAAGAAACTTAGCCCAAATCCCATGATTGATAAACATGATCACAGCTAATATATATTGAAAGTATTTTGTAAAATCCTGAAACCGTGAGATCAAGAGAAACTGTGAGAGCCAATAAAACAGCATTGTGACAAATGACTATAAATCCTTTCAGATTTGTTGTTATCTCAACTTCTCGTACCCCATGTTGGGTGCCAAAAAAGAACTGCTGTGGTTTAAAACCCCACCTCAGTCTCCCGCAGTACCACACACCCGTCCCCCCCCCCCCCCCCCCATCTCCCCACTCCTGGAGGGATGGGGAGGAGAACCGGAAGAATACAACTCCCACGGATTGAGATAAAAAAACAATCCAGCAATTAAGGTATACCACAAATCACTGCTGCTACCACTAATAAATCAATGATAGAGGAAATAAACAAGGATAGAGAATACGAGACCACCCACCAAAACGAGCCCAACCTGGAAGAGAGCTAACCCCCCCTCTTCCGGCCAACTTCCAGTCCCCTTCCCGAGCATGACGTGCTGTGGTATGGAATACCTTCCCGACTAGCCCAGGCCAGGCCCCTTATCTCTCTCTTTTCCCGGCCTCTCCTCCTCCCTGGCAGAGCATGAGCTTAGAAAAGGCCTTGGACAAAAACCAAACATTTAAGCAGTAACTCAAAAACGTATGCATTGCCAGTAACTGCTCCCAACCCGAAAGTCAAAACACAGCACTGCACCAGCCACCAAGAAGGAGAAAAAATGACTGCTACTGCTGAACCCATGACAGTATTATAGAGCATGCTGTATGAAATAAAAATTAAATAAAGTTTAGTTGAAAAAAAGAAGAGATACACTTCATAGCAAAGTGTTTTTAACATTTGTCATAATGGGTATGTCATGAAAAATAAATATTTGCAGTACATTGCAAAAAAATATAAACTTGCCAAGCCAGCAATAAAATCATCCCAAGATTAACTTCCACTCACAATACAGAAACAGAGCAACATGAATATATATTGCAGAAAAGTAAGAACACAAGAAAGCAGAATGGTTTGGTTTATGACATAAATATAATGGGTATTAGTAATATGAGTGTGCAGGTGTCTTAGCACACATCAAAATATGCAGTCCCAAATTGGATAGCTTGTGGTACAGTAGGAAACCAGCAGTCTATTAGAGAAGATAGAGTGTGTCGTAAAAGAAGTGGAGTAGTTTCCATGTGTGAAACAAATATATTGGTGTTGTTAACAGGGGAGTACAGGATCTCGTGCCCGTTCTTATTTAAATATCCTCATTAATAATCTGAACCAAAGGGGTAACATTGTTATTAATGGAATATGCTGCTGCTGCTGACTCAGTGAAGTTGCGAATGCTGTCAAAGGATATTACAGGCACCTGAATAGACTATGTAAAAAGACAATGTAAAAGAAATGTAATTTAGAATCAGACTGAAAAAAATGCATGCGCTCCAGTTTTGTTGTCTTCATCGCATAATTAACTGAATTTTAGAAATTCCTGAAACTTATTTAAATACAAATATGTATAGTAAAGACATTACAAAAATATGGCTTCAACTGGAGAGAAAAGCCTCAGCAGTAGGAGCCTTAAACTATAGAGTGTGATAGAAGATCCTGTGGAAAATTATTTTCAGTGCAATACAGACAGATTTCTGATATGTTTTGGGCTACACATACATGTGTAGCCTATAATGTGGCATGAATGTTTCTGTCTATAAGTCCATGGTTCCATAAGGGTCCTACCTTCAATAGGAGTATACCATCAGAGTCATGTTGAAGTAAATAATTTGGAAAAAAAAGGATATTATGATTGGATATTAAGTCATAACCTGAATACAGTCACAAGTTAATTGTTCCAGGGACTCTGCAGAAGCACAAGACCAAGCAAGCAACTCAGAAGTTCACAGAGCCAGGAAAGTCTTAGTTGCAACAGAAGTCTGCACATTGCAGGTAAATTTCCATAGTACTTTTAAATAATGAAGGGCAAGTCTCTGTTTCAGTCACAGAAGTTAAATGTGATGGTTAATTTGGGTGGTCAGTATGGGTATAAGTCCTTGACTAGAGAAATTTCTTTACATGGAAAACTGTCTCTCCTGAGAACACAGGGGAGTCATATCATCTGTCAGAGTAACAACCAAACTTGACAAAATGGTAAATACTTTGAAAGCAACAGTTCTTTAAATTGTAAAGGTAGCTCAGTACATCAAGATGGACTTAAACAACTTCACCAGCTTCTATAAGTATTATCTATATTTATATCATCAATACCAAGTATCAAATTCTGGTGTGTTAAGCATATCGATGATAAAGTATGCTTTTTTAAACTCCAATGTAACAAACCATGCATAGATTTCTGCTTTCAGTTTTCATGAATTTGAAATGATAATGACAATAAATGCCAAGTATCAAAGCAGTTAAAATAATTTGTCAGTTCAACAGGAAACAATCACATATTTCATACGAAATATGCAGCAAATTGATTCATATGTACACAGAAATGTCAGTGAGGAAACCCTCAGGAAACATAAACAGTTTAGAATTGGAAGGGACTTTAAAGCTCATCCATTTCCAATTACCTGCATGGGCAGGGATAGCTTCCTCTAGACCAGGTTGCTCCAAGCCCCGTCCAACCTGGCTTTGAACACTGCCAGGGATAGGGCAGCCACAACCCTGGACAACCTGCGCTGGTGCCTCACCACCCTCACAGTAAAGAACTTCTTCCTTGTATCTAATATGAACTTCCCCTGTTTCAGTTTAAACCCATCATCCCTTGTCCTATCTTGACAGTCCCTGATGAAGAGTCACTCTCCACCATCCTTGTAGGCTCCCTTCAGATACTGAAAGGCTGCTATGAGGTCTCCATGCAGCCTTCTCCAGGCTGAACAGCCCCAACTTTCTTATCTTGTCTTCATATGGGAGGTGCTCCAGTCCCCTGATCATCCTCGTGGCCTCTTCTGGACTTGCTCTGACAGCTCCATGTCCTTACCTTGACGACACCAGAACTGAACTGAGTGCTGCAAATAGGTTTTCATGAGAGCAGAGTAGAGGGGCAGGATTATCTCCTTCAACCTGCTGGTCACACTCCTTTTGATGCAGCCCAGGATATGGCTGGCTTTCTGGGCTGCAAGCGCACACTGAAGCCGGCTCCTGTCAGTTTCTTGTCGACCAGCACCCCCAAGTCCTTCTCTGCAGGGCTGCTCTGAATCTCTTCTCCTCCCAGCCTGTAGCTGTACCTGTGGTTGCCCCTACCCCGGTGCAGGATCTTGCACTTGACTTGGTTGAATGACATGACGTTAGCATTTGCCCGCCTCTCAAACTTCTCAAGATTCCTCTGCATCCTACCCCTTCCTTCCAGTGTGCCAATCACACCACAGAACTTGGTGTCATTGACTGGGTAGTAGCCACTTGAACCTGGAAGTTCAAAGGTAAGTAGTGTCATATTCAGTGTCCCATGGCACATAAAGAGCAATATACTGGCATTCATGCTAATAGTAACTACTGTAATATTTCAAGTTAGATAATATATGTCTCTAAGGGATTATAGATGCAATTAATTAGGAATCAGAATCAGGAATAGGTCTTCAAATAATTTCTGCTTTTCCCCTCAAGATAATTTCAAAACTGTCATTAATATAAATGAATAACTGCAGCAAATTAATAACTGCAACAACGCTGTCTGGCACTAATTACAGCACTTCCCTATCCTATGATAGTAAAGATTGCCTTCTGCAATGGTAATAGCTAACATTTGAATTCTGTCTTTCATCTGCAAAAAAAAATATTCTACCAATTAGAAAACTGACCTTTCCAGGGATGTGTAAATCCTTAAGGTATTAGATCCAAGACAGGACTATAGTTTTTTTATCATCTATATGTCCTATATTCCTGTCTTTATCCAGAAGCCCACATAGATTTTCTCAGACAGAAGAAATCATCAGGACATCAGGAATAAACCCAAGCATGAAATCTACATCTCTAAACCCCAAATATTTATTTATTGATAAAAAGATGTTCAAAACATTGTACTATGTAGTGGTATTTCTTTTTATTTCCCCCATCTTTGCATTTCTTTCATAAATGTAATTTTCCTTTACCCAGTTACATGCAAATACACACAACTCATTGGAGCAGAACATATTTGTTCTGCTTTATTACCATTTTTAATTGTACCATTACCACTCAGGGATAACTCTCATCAGTTCATCTCAGACATTCAGAACTTGGAATTTGGTAAACAAAAGTTCTTCCTTTGTCACAGAAATGTGGTATCTCTGAGCCTGCACAGAGGTTAGGACAATATATAAATAAGCTATTTTTCCAGCTTGAAATGGCTGATGAGAAATGGGCTGTTCTGTCAGGCTGAATGTGGTTACAAACAGTGACATCTGGGCAGGGTGCTGTGGCTCAAGACACAAGCTCTGAGAAGAGGTTGAGGGGCTTCTACTGGTCTCCTGAAGGCAGGGCATCTATTTTGGGGCTCAGCTGGTAAGAATGACAGTACCTGTGTAAATGTTACATTTCTTCACATCTGGTCTTCATCACAAGTATGGTTATTCAGCTTGTTAGGGGAATAAAAGCTCATTTTGACTTAGCATTTTTTAATATGGAAGAGATAAAATCTAGACCTCTGGCCCACTGTATGAGAGGATATGGTTCGTCACTGTCATGGTTTGAGCAGTAGTAGTTATTTTTTCTCCTTCTTATAGCTGGTGCAGTGCTGTGTTTTGACTTCTGGGCTGGGAACAGTTGCTTGATAGCGAGCAGGTTTTGAGGGTGATTTTGTTCAAGGCCTTTTCTGAGCACATGCTCTGCCGGGGAGGAGGGGAGGCCGGGAGGAAGGAGAGACAGGACACCAGACCCAGGCTAGCCAATGAGGTATTCCATACCATAGCATGTGATGCCCAGGATGCAACTGGGGGAAAGAGCAGGAAGGGTGGAGCACTGGAGGAAAATGGAGGAGGGAGCATGCGGTGCTTGGCCGGGCAGGGTGGAGTGAGTTATGGGTCGGTGGCTGGTGGGGTGTTGTATTCTTTTTGCTTGTTATTGGCTTTATCATTATTATTTGTGATAGTAATGACAGTAGTGTTTTGTGTTGTGCCTTAGCAATTAAACCATTCTTATCTCAAACTGTGGGGCCTACATTCTTTGGATTCTCCTTCCTAACTTTCCGGGAGTTGGGGAAACAAAGGGGGAACTGTGCAGATTTAGTTTAAACCACGACATTTTTGGCGCCCAAAGTGGGGCCCGAGGTTTTGAGATAAGAACAGATCTGAGCGGATTTATAGTCTCTTGTCACAATGCTGATTTATTGACTCTTAGAGTTTTTTCTCGGGATCTCACAGTTTCAGGATTTTGCCAGGTACTTTAAGTACGGATTAGCTGCATTCATGTTTATCAATTATGGGGCTTAGGCTAAAGTTTTTGTTTCACTGTACTTTATGTCAGAGACTTGTAATACGGTGGGGCTCCGGCAGCAGGGGGGGATGGACATGGCCGTGGACTTGGACTTGTACCAGGCCGTCCTGCTGCTCCTCGCCGTCCCTGCTCTTCTCCTCGCCTCTGTCTGCGTGAGGCTGTGTGAAGCCAGGAAGGAGCGGCCCCAGGAGCTGCTGGCAGCTGAAGCTGCCAGGGAGAGCGGCATGGGGAAACAAGCGGCAGTAGCAGACCAACAGGGGGAGGCAGCGAAAGAATGGAGAGTAGCGGTAGCTGAGCAGCAGGACCAGGCAGCGGGGGAGGTGAGTCCCTCAGCCGTTCCCAACCCCGCGACGGCCGAGAGTATCCCCCGGAAGTCACCTGCCGAGCCCCAGAAGGATGCAGGAGACCACGCAGCACTTCCCAGCAAGGCAGTGGAGGAACCGAGTCCCACCGCCATTCTGAACGCCACGACGGCTGAGAGTATTCCCTGGAAGTCACCCGCCGAGCCACAACAAGATGCAGGAGACCACGTGTCGTGGTTTAAACCAAGTCTCCCAACTCCCGGAGAGTTAGGAAGGAGAATCCAAGGAATGTAGCCCCCACGGGTTGAGGTAAGAACAGTTTAATAGCTAAGGCATAACACAAAATCACTACTGCCATTTACTACTATAAATAATAATGATACAGCCAATAACAAGCGAAAAGAATACAACACCCCACCAGCCACCGACCCATAATTCACTCCACCCTGCCCGGCCGAGCACCGTGTGCTCCCTCCTTTATTTTCCTCCAGAGGCCCCCCCTCCAGCTCCCTCTCCCAGTTGCATCCTGGGCATCACATGCTATGGTATGGAATACCTCATTGGCTAGCCTGGGTCAGGTGTCCTGTCTCTCCTTCCTCCCGGCCTCCCAGCCTCCCTGGCAGAGCACATGCTCAGAAAAGGCCTTGAACAAAAACACCCTCAAAACATGCTCACAATCAAGCAACAGTTCCCAGCCCAGAAGTCAAAACACAGCACTGCACCAGCTACAAGAAGGAGAAAAAAGTGACTGCTACTGCTCAAACCATGACACTACACAACACTTCCCAGTAAGGCAGAGAAGAAAAATCCGGACTCAGGAGAAGAGAAACTGGGGTGGGAGAACTGGCAAGCAGGGCAACTACATCAGCCCCGATCCCAGAAGTTAAACAGAGTCAGGTTTGGGTCTTGTCTAAGGTTAGACAAGTACATAGGAGCACCAGGAGACTGTCCTCAAGGCTGGACAGTCATGAGTGGCAGGACATGTGGGACAGTATGGCCAAGTATCTGGTCCACTCAGTCCCTCCAGTGCTTTGGAAACATTGGAAGTGGAAGGCAGCTGTATGGAGTCCCCAGCAGCAAGCTGTAGACCTGCTGAAGGGGATGGTGAATGATTTTGAGCCTGGTGGGCCCAGATATTTCAGGCCATTATTCCAGAGATGCAACATAGAGATTAACTCATAATCGAAGGGTGGACTTAAGAGTGATGGTGTATTGAAAATGTGAGATCTGGGCATGACATGAATGGTATGGAATAAGGGGTGCATAATGTCATGGGTTGAGCAGTAGCAGTCATTGTTTCTCCTTCTTGTAGCTGGTGCAGTGCTGTGGTTTGACTTCTGGGCTGGGAACATTTGCTTGATAGCGAGCAGGTTTTGAGGGTGTTTTTGTTCAAGGCCTTTTCTGAGCACGTGCTCTGCCGGGGAGGAGGGGAGGCCGGGAGGAAGGAGAGACAGGACACCTGACCCAGGCTAGCCAATGAGGTATTCCATACCATAGCACGTGATGCCCAGGATGCAACTGGGGGAGAGAGCAGGAAGGGTGAAGCGCTGGAAGAAAATGGAGGAGGGAGCACGCGGTGCTTGGCCGGGCAGGGTGGAGTGAGTTATGGGTCGGTGGCTGGTGGGGTGTTGTATTCTTTTCGCTTGTTATTGGCTTTATCATTATTATTTGTAGTGGTAATGGCAGTGGTGATTCTGTGTTATGCCTTAGCTATTAAACCGTTCTTATCTCAACCTGTGGGGGCTACATTCTTTGGATTCTCCTTCCTAACTCTCCGGGAGGTGGGGAAACAAAGGGGGAACTGTGCAGATTTAGTTTAAACCACGACAGTCACCATCTTAAGAACCTGAACGTACACAAGTCCATGTGACCTGATGAAATCCATCCACGGGTCCTGAAGGATCTGGTGAATGAATTTGCAAAGCCACTGGACATCATATTTGAAAAATCATGGCAGTCAGGTGAAGTTCCTGACGACTGGAAAAAGGGAAATATCACCCCCATTTTCAAGAAGGGGAAAATGGATGACCTGGGGAATTACAGACCAGTCAGTGTCACCTCTGTGCCTGGCAAAATCTGGGAGCAGATTCTCCTGGAAGGCATGCTAAGGCACCTGAAAAACAACAAGGTGATTGGTGACAGCCAGCATGAGCCAGCAATGTGCGCTTACAGCACAGAAAGCCAACCGTATCCTGGGCTGCATCAAAAGGAGTGTGACCAGCAGGTCAAAGGAGGTGATCCTGCCCCTCTACTCTGCTCTCAGGAGACCTCACTTGGAGTATTGTCTGCAGTTCTGGTGTCCTGAACAGAAAAAGGACATGGAACTGTTAGAACAAGTGCAGAGGAGGGCCACGAGGATGATCAGGGGACTGGAGCACCTCCCAGATGAAGACAGGCTGAGAAAGTTGGGGCTGTTCAGCCTGGGGAAGAAAAGGCTGCGTGGAGACCTCATAGTAGCCTTCCAGTATCTGAAGGGGGCCTACAAGGATGCTGGGGAGGGACTATTCACTAGGGAGTGTAGTGATAGGACCAGGGGTAATGGGTTGAAACTTAAACAGCAGAGGTTTAGATTGGATCTAAGGAAGAAATTCTTTACCTTGAGGGTGGTGAGGTACTGGAATGGGTTGCCCATGGAGGTAATGAATGCTCCATCACTGGCAGTGTTCAAGACCAGGTTGGATGAAGCCTTGGGTGATATGGTTTAATGTGAGGAATCCCTGTCCATGGCAGGGGTGTTGGAAGTAGATGATCTTGAGGTCCTTTCCAACCCTAACTATTCTATGATTCTATGATTCTAAGATTTATCTTTTTTTAATGTTAAATTCATATGCCAAGGAGGTTTCATACAGAGGAGGCAAATGTTCTCATTCATTGCAGATAAGTTAACACATTAGCAGGGGCTCTGAAATTCTCAAAGACCTTCATAAAAAGCCAGAAATGTGTTTCCAAATTTAGGCTTTTATCGGGGTGCTAGCCCAGCTTTAGCAGAGCACTGAGCTCCATTTTTGGAGACCAGTTTACTTTGATAGAATATAAGCACCTGCTGAAATTGAAACACTTCTTTAAATAATCACCTGCTTAAGTTTTTTGCTGAAACTTGAGATTCCACCTCTTTCCTTGGGAGAACCTTTCTGCCCTTCTCAGCAGCAAGCATCAATAAAATTGCCTGATTACATTATAAAATGTCTAGCAAATACCGTTTAATGCTGACTTTTTAGGTCATTGCTGCTGGGAATAGCAAATTGGTTTTAGTTTGCCAGGTGAGATTAATTTCTACATAAATGAGGCTACAAAATACCCTACACAGCACTTGAGGGCTGTTCTGCTCCTAGGACTTCAGGAGGGAAAAAAAGATAATGGTGCTGTTGAAAAGCTTACAGTTTGAAATATGTTGCAATATGTTTTGTTTATTTCCTCTCATTTAAAAAAAATGAAAAATCCTAACTAGAAAGATTATAGGTAAAATAATATGCAATAATTTCTTTTTGTAGTTCCACTTTAAAACAAAATGCTGGGTATTTTCTGTATGTAGCTTTAAAATATGCCAGTAGGGTTGGAAAGGAGTGCATAACCAGAAGAAAACAGCAGCTCTCTTGAGACCGAACTGCTAATTTGTACTAAATACCTTCGCTGACAGGAGCTTTGCAAAAAAATATAAAACCACACGAAAGCTTCTGAGATGTATTTCAAGTAGAGAGAAAAGAAGTCGGTTTCATTAGCAAAACAGCTGTCGATACAACTAAAGCTAACTTAACTGTATTCAAATTGAATGGTGCCTAATACAAGTCTGCTTTTGCTAATCAGTGAATGCTATTCAATCACAATTATACAAGAGGGACATGAACTTGTTTGAGTGAGACCAAAGGAGGCCACAGAGATACTGTGAGGGCTGGAGTAGCTCTGCTCTTGAGACAGGTTGAGAGAGCTGGGCTGGGGCAGCCTGGAGAGGAGAAGGCTCCTTAAGGGGAGACCTCATAGCAGCTCCCAGTGCTTAAGGGAGCTACAAGAAATCTGGAGAGGGGCTTTGGACAATGACCTGTAGGGACAGGACAAGGGGGAATGGCTTTAACCTGACAGAGGGGACATTGAAATGAGATTTTAGGCAGAAGTTCTTTAGTGTGAAGGTGGTGAGGCACCAGTGCAGGTTGCCCAGAGAAGCTGTGGCTGCCCCATCCCTGGCAGTGTTCAAGGCCAGGTTGGACGGGGCTTGGAGCAACCTGGTCTAGTGGAAGGTGTCCCTGCCTGTGCAGGGGGTTGGAACTGGATGAGTTTCAAGGTCCCTTCATTTCTGTGCTAAAATGCATTTAGTTCTGACATGAAATTATAGTTCATTGCAAAGGAACATGTGTAGCACTTCCCTATAATCTTCAGTGGTGTATACAAATGTAAAAAAGTCATAATTCTTGTAGTATGAAAAAAACAAGTATGACCCAAATGTATCCAAGTGGGGCAGGAACAAGAAGACACAGAAAAATACTTACAAATATGTCTTTCCATATCTCAATATGAAATAAAAAAAAAAAAAAAGGTGCAATTCACCTGGAAATTTTGCTTGGGAATAGTACAAGTCTTCTATTTTACACATTGCTCAGTCTTGTACCAGAACATCCATTCTAAAATTAGTTATGTGGAACAAAACTAAGCTAGAACCCCAGGAAGTGTAATTCTCTGATTTGTATCCATTGCCATTATGTAATTCATGGCAACTGGTGTTCAACTAATTATTTTGACAATATACTCTTCAAAAGTTTTTGTACTAAGACACTGTATTTGTTCAATGCCTTTTACACTAAGGCAAATCATATTTTGTTTTTTATATTGTTGGTCCACAGTATCTTCATTTAGATTCTGACTTCCTTTCTTGTCCCCTACCCAATTCTGTACACCAAAGGGTATGAAGTTTCTCTAGAAAATCAGTTTTTATGTGCTTACTAGTAAGTGAGTTAATTATTTTAATTCTCTCCAGTAAGTGTTTTGTTGGATTCTTCTACATGGTTTGTTGAGCCACCCTATCCCTTTAATGATGGGAAAGAATAGAATTAGTAGCTAGCTACATCTGCTTCTCTCCAGTTTTAAAATAAACTATGGCATTAATCTCTCTTTCACAAGTACCTGATGTGATTTGTGCAACAAGTACTCATATAAGCGAACATTTTCTCTCACCTTTTTAATCATGTTGTGTAACAGGAAAAAACAATAAAATTAGGAGAAAGTTTTGTCAGCAGGGCACAAAAGTGCCTGAACCTATAATCAAGATTGAGAAGGAAGATGACTGCACATACTCTTGTATGATTAGAACCCAGTATCACTGGTTTTATGGATAGAAAAGGAGATTATTATTATTTTCACCTTCTTGATACATGCTACTTTTTTGTATAATTTCAAAATAAAATTAAATGTGTCAGTCAAAAAGAGAAATAAAAAGGAAGTTATGTTTCTGTGAATCCCTTCAAAAACATGTGATTGTGAAGAAAAATGACCTTCTGATCATCTGAGTGTTTTCTCAGTGGTGTCAGCACTTTCTAATTCTACACTCACATTTACAGCTTTGTGAGATTTTTTTTAAGAACCCCATTAATGGCTTTTCAAGCACAATAGTGTGTGACTTTGCCTTCTGGAGAATATAGTAAGAAAATTATCATTTTCAAGAGGAGAAATATGGGGACTTCTGCAGTCAAAGATTTCAGCAGATGTGTTCATCTGTGGCATAGATTCATCCTGATCAGAGCATTACTCATTAACATGGTGCTGCGAATAGCTGCAGATCTGGATAACCTTCTGTGAACAAGTTTTGAGCATTTCCAAAGGTTTTGCTAAAGTCTTCCATCATATTCATTTTGGATTTTATATTTAATGTGGTTACCATAAATACATTTTAATGTATTGCATGTTTTCTTGTCAGTATTAAGTCAGTGAACAATACTTGGTGTTTCAGCAAAGGGAAAATAAATGATAATATATTCATTTGTGACCTGAATCATGAGATCTAGCAACTCACATTAGTGTCATACTTGTGCTCTTACTTCTCATAAAGTCCAGCTCTAGCAAAATCCTTTCTGACAGTAAATATCTGTGTTGAGTACAGTTTGATTTCTCCACTGGCTTACATTCTGAAAGATCATAGAATCACAGACTGGTTTGGGTTGGAAGGGTCTTTAAAGATCATCCAGTTCCAAACCCATGCTACAGGCAGGGGCACCTTCCACCAGACCAGGTTGCTCCAAGCCCCATCCAACCTGGCTTTGAACACTGCCAGGGATGAGGCAGCCACAGCTTCCCTGGGCAACCTGTGCCAGTGTTTCATTACCTGTGTTCAACAAAATAGGCTGGTGAAAGGCAGTGTGATGAACTGGTTAGTTTTAGAGGCTGGCTTATGGTGCAGAATCTAATACTCAGGGCTGCTTTTGCTTGTTTGATTACAACAGAGAAATCTCAAGGCCATAGACTGCAAAAGAAAAACTTATTTTTGTAAGGCAGCTATAACCTGCTGCATCAGTTCTCTGTGCAAGTGCCCCGGGAAAGTGAAATGCCTCAGCAGGGTGCTAACTTTGAAGCTTAAAAAACAAGTTGTTCACTCCCAGTACTGTTACTTTCTCTACCAAAATCATCCTTGCTCACTCTATATACCCTTTGCTGTTCTCTATCTGATCCTTGGTTTGCAAAGTGTCTTGGGCAAGAAGCATTACCTGGCTGTCCTATACGCAGTAACTCTCAATCCTAGGAAATGTTGCAGTTAAGTGTGAATGAAAATGAAAACAATGCAGAAATAAAGACAAAGGGTTAAGGGTAGTATTTTTTATCTCCACTTAGTTGTTATTAAGTATTTAGTCATCCACTCTCCCTCTTTAACATGAGAGTACTTCTTGTCTTACTACAGACTACAGATGCAATCACGTCAATAGATTGAAGTCTATTGTTATTAAGGCTACAGGTAAATGAGATTAAGTGTACCAAATGTAAGTTTCAGAGCTGCTGTTCACAGGTTTTATTTAACAAGGATGACTGCATTAGGAATGCTAGTGTGATTTATCAGAAGTAGTTCATCACAGTGTGTGAAGAGTGAAGAGATGAAATTGCTAAAGCTTGTGGGAACTATTTGTTTTTCTATACGTTGTGCTACCTAGAAGTGGAAGTCGATTACCTCACATCAGAACTTTGAAAAACGTGATTTAGAGGATGAGGTTGAAATGCAGAAGGATCTTACGTTCAACTCAAGGAATAATTTAATCCTCGTAAATTCAGTGATAACAGAAAACATCAGACTAGTCTAATTACCATTTGCATTTATAAATAGCTGTTGCAGAAAAGTGACCTCTAGGTGGCCATTTGTTTGTATTTCTGTAGTATGCCTCTTCTCATTATGATTTCAGAAAATACAAGCCTAGCACATTGCATGTATTCCGAATCAGCTTCTAACTCAGAATCAGATTGCTGTATGCAGAAAAGTTACCAGCAACAGAGAAACACCCCAACTCATCTCTATAGTACTGACACAGCTGTATTTATAATCTCGTGGGTTATATTGTGCGTATTATACAATCCAGTGGATCCCATTTCATTGCTGTTGGTATATATAACTTTATTCTTTCCTGCCTGTCTCTCTGTCTCTCTCTCAGTCTGCCTATCTGTCTTCCATTCCCTTTTGTTATGGCAACATATAGCAGTCTAAAATATTCAGGGTATAAGAGAACAATCTAGCAGCATTTCAGACACAAGAGCACTCCACATTTGTAGATCTTGTCTCACATTCCTGTCTCCTGCATTACCAAACATTCTTACCTCAAAGAGTTCAGGATAAAATCCAAACTCTGCTTCATCTCTTTTGCATGGTAAATATACACACTTTTTATATAGGGATAAAATTCTTAACAGATTTGTTTCCTTGTAAAGGTAAGCATCAACGTTCCACAATTACTGGAGGAAATAACAGGAAATTGAGATTTCAGGCTGCTGTCTCAGTCACAAATGCTCAGTTCAAATATTCATGAGTCTATGAAACAGATAAATTGTTCTGCGATGTTATAAAATAAATCTCTGATCTTTCTTTTATGCATGCATGCAACAAACATTTACTGTCAGTTTGTGACCTAGGCAAGATTATTCATTTCCACTTGAACTAGCTGTTTCAAACTACTTTTGAACGTTTCATTTACCAGAGGAAATGAGACATTTTCGTTTTTACATTTAAAAAAAAACCAAACACCTGGGTCATGGGGTGATTTTTACAGTCATAACTTTTCATTTGATTGTTCGGATTCTCTTCACTTGAATGAAAGGCAAGTGTTATGAGAAGCATAAAAGTCCTTGACTCTGTCTTTCTAAGCCCTGGGAGGCATGAGTGCTACTTGCCTTTTCCAACTGCTCTTTCTTTGCTATTTTTTTTTTCTGCGATGTTTTGACTGGAACTTCTGTGCTTCTGCTGAATCTCTACTCCTTTTGGGACTCAAGGTGACATGAAATAGCGGTTGCAGTGCTCTCAGGTAAGAGCATGAATCAGTGTCTGAAACTCTCATACTCTGAGGAATCTGACATGAATACTATGATTCATGTTATAGAACATGCTAAATGAAAATGAGTTGCCCGTCATTAACATCTTGTGACATTGCACTGTTCTGAGCTAAAGCAGGTCAGCTGTATCCCTGTCCAGTGTACATAAGAACATGTGTTCTAATGAACTTATCATTGTGGATCTTAATCGTAATATAGACCTGAAATGAACTTATCACTGTAAACAGAAATGGGTAGTAAATGGAGAGTATGAAGTGGTTTCAGCTGGAGACCCCCCATTCCTGACCCAGCAGACATATAATACTGAAGCACGGAAGGGTCATGAGGAGGCTCAGTGGTGCCGTGAAGGCTGAATAGACTGGGATTTAAAATCCCTATTTTCACATGTTGTGTAGAAGTCAAGGGATGTGGAGTATGTGAGTCATAGAAACCCCTTCCAATCTTGTGGGTTGGACTAGATGATCTCTAAAGGTCCCTTCCAACACAGACTTTAAATCTGTGACCTGCAAATGTGGCCACCACCCCTTTTGTCCTTCAGAAATATTTCCATCTTTCTTACAGGAAGATTATTTTGGCAAAAAAAATAAGTAGCTTCTTTTTTTTTTTTCCTTCGCACAACCAATTCAGCTGAATTTCACCCCTAAACTGAAGCACAATTTTATCAACCTCCCATTGGGCTTCCCTTTCCCTGATTTTGGAATGGCAACTTGTTATTTTCTTCCATAATTCAGCCCCATGTTTTACCGGAATATGTTTCCTTTCATTTGTTAATAAAGGTCAAGACCAGTGTGCCTCTGGATTGCTGAAGCCTGGGGAAGTCAGCCTGACAATGTAGTGTGCCTGAGTCTGATCAATCTGACCTGGGCAGTGGCATATGCTTACTTCCTTCCATCCCTGAGAATTGGTAACTCTGATGCCCTAAAGAGCCATTTGAGTGTCTTCAGTGTTTACTGTTAGGATTTTGTCAAGCCTGCTTCTCTTTTGTGCTGTTGTATACAAACAAGGCCAAAAATGTCAGAAGGAGAGTCCTTTTAGAGGAAGTATTTTCCCATCTGGAGAAGAGAAGCTGTGTGAGACCTCAGAGCAGCCTTCCAGTGTCTGAAGGGGCCTACAAGGATGCTGAAGAGGGACTCTTCATCAGGGACTGTAGTGACAGGACAAGGTGTAATGGGTTCAAACTGAAATAAGGGAAGTTCAGGTTAGATATAAAGAAGTTCTTGCCTGTGATTGTGGTGAGGCACTGGGACAGGTTGTCCAGAGAAGCAGTGGCTGCCCGATTCCTGACATTGTTCAAGGCCAGGTTGAATGGGGCTTGGAGCAACCTGGTCTAATGGAAGGTGTCTTTCCCCATGGCAGGAGTTTGGTTCTAGCTGTGACAAGTGGTCTGTTCTTGGCCATCTTTTTTTCCCAGAGATTTGTCTGAGCACTTGAATGTGTGTAGCTCATGAGCAGTGAAGCTTAGAATGATGGAAAAGGCAGCCAGGAGCAGGTTGTCACCATTGGAATTATTTATCTAGCCTTAAGCCTGCTGCTAGAAGAGAAAAGTAGCATTCAAGAGCAGGTGAAGGGCCAGATAAGTGCAGCTGTTTGACATCCTATGACCTCCTAGCTCATATATGCTATGAGTTATAGGCTGAGCATGTCCAATGTTAGAGTAGGTTCTCGCTTCCTGGTCAGAGCAGAACTTATTTCTAAATCATGTTTCTAAGTATTCCCTTCAGTTCCTTTTTAAGTCTTTGAGGATAGCTAACAAATAGAATTTAAAAATATCTCCCATTGGAAATTTTGATATTTCTACATTTGTTTTAATAAAAAAAAAAACAAGCTGAAGTGATGAAATGCCATAATTTCTTGTGAAACAAAAGGTTTTGTACATATTTTGATTTTATAATGTTGATGCATCCACTTTCCACATAATATTAAGCTGAGTTGCTGTGTTACTAACTGGAAGTCAGGGGGGATATGGACATGGGGTCAAGAAACAGATTTCCCCCAGAAGCACTGTGACTACTTAGGTCAGTAAAGAGTCTGAAGGTAGACTGACACCAAACCAAACATTATAGTTTGTTTTTATGATAAAGAAGTGATCACTTTACAAATTTTACTGGAAATGTTTTCTTATGAAAGGCTATATTTTCCATTAAATCATCAGTGTTGTGGAAAACTGGCCATTACTCTTGACAAATATCAGTTCCTAACTGAAGAAGTTATCATTTATGTATGATTACCCTACTAGCTTGTTCAGAAGTCTATGGGTGTGGAGCCATGTAGTGTGTTATGTGTTGATTTAGGAGTACCCAGTAGGCTGCAGACATGTTTGAGAATAAGGTGCAAAGTTGAGTATCAATGAGGGATAACACACAAGTCCAAATAAGCTAACAACTGCAAGTTCAAACGAAACAAGACAGTCTCTATACTCATTCACCTCTTTACTACAAAAGTCAGCTGGACTTTTTTTGTTGTAATTGTACTTTTTTTTTTCTTGACAATTTTCCAGGTGTCTTCACGTTATTCTTACAACCTCATAAGAGGGAAAAACATGGTAGTCATCAGTAACTAGCCACTAATCCTAATGAAAAAATAGGTTCCTTCTAGATCAATCCCACTGAATACATACCTGCTTGATGTCAAGCAGCTGGGTCAATGCTTTGCAACTTAAGGACCATAAATGGATTTTTACTAGTAGATCAGTAGATCCTGCTCCATGTTTATGTTTGTACCTTAATGTTAAAAAGGGATTGTTGCCTGTGATCTTTAATTTTAGAGGTCATTGCAGAGGTATGTACACTGAAAAAGCAGAAGTTTAATTGATATGTGGAAAACTATTGTTATATGATAAAGTCCTGCTCTATTTCTTTTGTGCAATCTTGCTTATCCAAAGTCTGTTTGTCTGTGGAGGTAAAGGGAAAGAGACAGAGAGGACAGGAAGAGGAAAAGAGAGAGGAGACTGAAGCAGAGAGAGATCAGGGAAAAAAAAGAAGAAAAAAGTTGGGAAAGGAAAAGAAAGAGAAAGAGAAGGGGAAGGAGAAAGAGAAGGGGAAATTAAATTAGATGAAATGAGTATAAAGTGTGCAGTAAAAAGTCTTAAAGTCATCATGACAGCTAATCAGAAATATTTTGTACTTGTCACTTATGCCATTGCCTTAAATAACAATAGTATGAATACATAAGTACATACACAAACAGAGCCAATGGGTTAATCTTCCAGGTTGGGAAAGTGTTTAAATACTCTGGCTGTGTAAATGTCATTTTTCAGTGAGGTATGCAGAAACTGTCTTTAAACAAATGAGACTATTGTTAGATATGAGAATCCAAATGGGAAATATAATTTAATAGTTAGAATAAAGTGGTCTGTATGGTGAGGAATAAATTGTGCTGCCTCACAGTGACTGGGCAGAGAAAATAGGAGATGACGTGAATGTGGAAATGGTAATTTGCAGTGGATCTTGTAATACTTGTCACACATCTGTGAACAGTGACAACACAGTAGGATAGTTCTACCTTTCCTTGTTAATAAAAGATGTGCTTCAGGCATTTGCCTGACAGAGCCTTGTGCAACTAAAAGTCTGCTGATTTCTGCTCTACTGTTGTATTCAGGTCAGGTTGTTTAAACAGTTTAAATAGTTAAACAGTCAGATTCCTTGTGAGCAGAGTACATGCATCTTTAGCCAAATTTCTGAAAACAGTAATTCTGGCCTCTCGTTTCTGTGACATCCTATACGCTGTTTTGTTTGACACTTAGAAATGAAATCATGTGAAATTGATGACTTTGAAAAAAAAAAAACAAAACAGCAATATACTTGAAGGTATAATTCATAAGGTTGGAAGATGGAGATCTGATTTAGTTGCCAAAAAATTGAAGTGAATGAAAGAGGTTTATCTGTCTTTGCCAGTGCTACAATATTAACAAGCTCAACAGTTCCCCTTGGAGTACCTGAGAGTTTATTTGGGAGTGAGAAGCTGAGTGAAACGGCAAATTTTTCAGTGTTACTGAACACATAACAAAGAAAGCCACTGTGATGGCCAAGCTTCTGTCTGCAGGCATCTTTTTCTTCAACAGATGATGACCTGAGTAGCCAGCTGGACTCAAAGTAGATGCAGATTTTTCAAAAGTCAGGAGTTGTGAATATGAAGATTAGTTTTGGCATCTTACTGAAATAGTTTTATTGATGAGGTGATGCTCCAGATGCTTCAGAGACTGGTTCCATCTTGTCTTTCATCCAAAGGAAAAGAATCATTGGAGAAATTGAATACATGGAATTATGACAATGATTGCATCAGTACCAAGGGGGTGCCAGGACCTCTCTCACAAAAAACACACAAAAATCTGGCAGAGGGCTCTGTGGCAGCCTGTATCCTTCTCTGAGCTGCCAATGGAGAAGGAAACTGGATTTGTGGTGCTTAACCATGGGTCGTTCTTTCATGAATTTTGGACTTTCATTTTAGGTTGCTTACAAGCAACAACTTGAGTTGCAGTTATCTTTGAGAAACAATAGGGAAACGAGGTACAAAATACCTTTCCTGATACAGATTCATCCTGTTTTCTAGGTGTTAGGTACTAGAGGTACTATTATTAGGTATAATAGAGGTACTATTTTTTCAGCTCAGTTTTACTTCTCTTAAAAATAATGTTTCCACTCACCATATCTGTTAGAGTGTTGTCTTTAATAACCTGAATTTAATATTGTCCAATTCTGTGCTACTTCACACCAGTGCAACAGGAGAGCATAATGCCACCAGATCAGGACAACAGGTTTTCTCACATTTACACTCACATTGCTGGAGAGTAAGTGATAACATATTTAAGGCCTCAGTGCAAGTTTCTTTCTAATCTTCTCACACTTTTATAGGAGTGAGATACATTTAAAGCTGCATTGAATCTTAATTTTTTTGTGACCTTTTCCTTCTATCATTATTTTCCATCTGGCTTTTGTTAATCTTTGCACAGTTCTTCGGAAGAGCAAGCACCAAGTCTTGTTTTTTCTTTCCTTCTGTGTGAGGGAAAAAAGCCTGACAGCCCTAAACATAAAGATGAATGAAACTTATAAGTAGTTCAAGCAATGACTGCTGCTACTTTATCATTCAGTTATATCCTTTGCATTGACTAATATGGAATTGCAGGGAGCCCTGTATATAAAAAGGGCCATGTATCTTTATTTTCTTTAAGCAGCAGAAGATCTAACTGCTAAATATAAATGCGTGGAGATGCAAAGAATTGCATAAAGACAGGTGACTTGCTTAGACCTATTGGCTTGTCATTTCTGTGGCACAGCAAACACACTATCATGCCGGTAGATAGCACATCAGTCCTACTGACCACAGTACACATACCAACATACAACTCACTGTGTTTACTCTACAGGTGAGCAAAGGGAGATATCAGGGTAACATTAGTAGGAAAAATGTTTAGCATCACTGAGTGTTGAGCACTTCTGTTCACATGGCTTGAGTATTTTTTATGATGGACAAGCAAGAATGAGAAGCTACTTTTGAAAACTGGTTTAGCACTTGTCCTAAGACTTTCTGTGCTATCATCTTTTCCTCTCTCCTTAAACAAGGAGATGTACTTTGGTGGGAACTTTACAAAATCAGCATTGTGGTTTTAACATCACCAAGCTTTCTTATGCAGGAGTAAATATTAGTTACTGAACATGAACAATGTCAAAGGAATTTCCTTTGTGATTAATGGTGTGGCAGGGGATAACAACAGGAGCATTAATAGTTTGCTGCTTGTTATCAGGGATTGCTGTTTTATTTGTACAGAATGGCAGTTTGTCAGAAAATAACCTGGGCAGTACTTACTGGCAATGCTTCAGAAAACATGTCTTCATAATAAGCAAGCTATAAGTATGATAGGGTTTTCTAGTTGGACAGATTGTAGGATTTTGCTGGCCAGCATGCAGAGGAAGAAGGTTTCTTAGAGGACTCTGATGAAGCAATATGTCCCATGCTGCCTCAAAATCAAATTTAGGAGTCAGTCACACCATAGTTATCATCACCACTGATTTTGAAACCATCAGTTCTCTTCTACTAGAAAGTTTTTATTCTATCTGTTGCAGAAAGTAGCTTTCCAGTGTTTGGGGATTTTAAAAGAAAACTTCTTAGGAATATACTTTTTTCCCAAATTCTGCTTCACCTCCTTTTTTATTGCAGCAAGTAGAATCTCTCTGGCAAACACAGTACTTAGATCTTCCACATGGGGTTTCATGGAATATCTAGTAAAATTCTAAGAAATGTAAGGCCTTGACATCAATGTCATGCACAGAAGCACACAGGTGACTGGATTCTTCAGGCTCATTTAATAATGCCATGTTCCTTACACATTTGCCATAGTCTGCTTTGTTAGCTACTACAAGCCTTTAGGTACCAGCTGAATCTCACTTAGGAGTCTGTACTTGCCAATTTTTTATGCAAACTTATTTTAGTCAGTTGGAAAAGCCTGCTCCCCCTCTCCCAAAAAAAAAAAATTAATTGGCCATGCTTTGCCATGACAACATGTGGACATGGAAGAGAGCAGAAGCTGCTGAGAAGAAAGTGCACCTTGTAGAAATAATTCCAACCTTTGGTGCTTTACGTGCCGTGAAGGAAAACAAAGGGATAATTTTGTACATACAAATTACACAGACTCTTGAAGTAGGATGATTACAGACATACAGCCTCAAGCTGTGCCAGGGGAGGTTTAGACTGGGGATTAGGAAATATTTCCTCACAAAGCATTATGAGGCATTGGAACAGGCTTCCTAGGGCAGCGGTGGAGTCACTGTCCCTGGAAGTGTTCACAGAACGTGTACACAAGACCCTCAGTGACCTAGTTTTGTAGTGGCCTTGCCAGTGCTGGAGGAAAGGTTGGTGTCATGGGTTCAGCAGTAGCAGTCTTTTTTTCTCCTTCTTGGTAGCTGGTGCGGTGCTGTGTTTTTGATTTTCGGGCTGGGAGCGGTTGCTGGTGGCACGTACGTTTTGAGTTAATGCTCAAATGTTTGGTTTGTCCAAGGCCTCTTCTGAGCTCATGCTCTGCCAGGGAGGAGGAGAGGCCTGGGCTAGTTGGGGAGGTGTTCCATACCACAGCACGTCATGCCTGGAGAGGAAACTGGAAGTTGGCAGGAAGGGGGGGGTTTAGCTCTTCCGGGTTGGGCTCGTTTCAGTGGGTGGTATCGTATTCTCTCTCCTTGTTTATTTCCTCTATCATTGATTTATTAGTGGTAGCAGTAGTGATTTGTGGTATACCTTAATTGCTGGATTGGTTTTTTATCTCAATCCGTGGGAGTTATATTCCTCCGGTTCTCCTCCCCATCCTTCCAGGAATGGGGAAGTTGGGGGGGAAAAAGGGAGACTGAGGTGGGGTTTTAAACCACAACAGTTCGGCTTGATGATGAAGTTCTCTTCCAACCTGGTTGATTCCATGATTCTATAAGGAATTTTTTGCTTTCCATAAGTTAAAAGACATCCATAGTATCTCTTGTCTTTGCTTAAGTGTCTTCTGTCAGAAAGCAAAGCACCATGTGACAGAGAAGCATTCCCAGGATAGTATGTCAGCATAGCAAGTCACACATAATGCTGTTTTCCATACCTGTATCTTGTAAATAGTCATTTTTTACCATAAATCGATAAAAAAAGTATATTCACTGAGCAGTCTTGCCATGCCTTGGAGAGTATGTGTTAGGAAGGTTCCTAAGGAAGTCTGTAGAACTTATCTGCAGACCCTACTAAGGGAAAATGATAACAGAATTATTGCTTGGTTTGCTCACTTGGTCATGATTTAATCCTTGTGGTAGTTTTATGGGAGTGGTGTGATCTAATTCCTTAATCAGTATCTAAAATGTTATGCTTATGGTACACTGATCCCATTTTTCTGATTAGAATCATAGAATCCCAGACTGAGTTTGTGTTGGAAAGGACCTTAAAGCTAGTCCAGTAACAATGCCCTGCCATGGGCAGGGATACCTTCCACTAGACCAGGTTGCTCCAAACCCCATCCAACCCGGCTCTGAACACTGCCAGGGATGGAGCAGCCACAGCTTGTCTGAGCAACCTGTGCCAGTGCCTCAGCACCCTCATAGGGAAGAACTTCTGCCTAAGAGCTCATTTCAATGTCCCCTCTGTCAGGTTAAAGCCATTCCCCCTTGTCCTGTCCCTACAGGCCGTTGTCCAAAGCCTCTCTCCAGATTTCTTGTAGCTCCTTTAGGCACTGGAAGTTGCTCTAAGGTCTCCCCTTATGGAGCCTTCTCTTCTCCAGGCTGAACAAGCCCAGCTCTCTTAACCTGCCTTCATAGGAGACATGCCCCAGCCCTCGGAGCATCTTTGTGGCCCTCTTCTAGGGTCTCTTCTGGATCTCCAAAGCTGAATGCAGTACTCCAGGTAAGGTCTCACAAGAGAGACATTTTGCCCTTAGTGAAGCCATGCTGGCTGTCACCAGTCACCTGTTTATTTTCCAAGTAAATTAGCATAGTTTCCAGGAGGATCTGCTTCATGATCTTGCTGGGCACATAGGTGAGACTGACTGGCCTATAGTTCCAGGTCCTCCTTTTTTCCTTTTTTAGATATGGGGGCTAAGTTTTCTCTTTTCCACTCATAGGGAACTTCGCTGTACTACATGACTTCTCAAACATGATGAATAGTGGATTGGCCACTTCATCTGCCAGTTCTCTCAGGAACCATTTTGTCAGATCCCATGTACCTTCGAGTTCCTTAGATGGACCTTCTTCCATCTAACGGGAACCTAATCTTCTCCTATAGCAGGTGATTGTTCATTCTTCCAGTCCCTGCCTTTGCCTTCTGTCACTTGAACAGTGTGGCTGGAGCTCTTGCTAGTGAAGACCGAGACAGAAAAGTCATTGAGTACCTCAGCCTTCTCCATGTCTTGTGTAACCAGCAATCCCATTTCCTTCCTGAGAGGCCCCACATTTCCCCTTGTCTTCCTTTTATCACTGAAATACCTAGAGAAGCTTTTCTTGTTGCCCTTTATGTCCTTGGCCAGTTTTAATTCTGTCACAGCTTTATCTTTCCTCACCTGATCCCTCATTGCTTGGACAGTTTCTCTGTATTCCTCCCAGGCTACCTGTCCTTGTTTCCATACTCTGTAGTCTTCCATTTGGTGTTGGAGTTTTTCCAGGAGCTCCTTGTTCATCCATTCAGGCTTTCAGGCATTCCTGCCTGACTTCCTCTTTGTTGGGATGCAGTGCTCCTGAGCTTAGAGAAGCTGATTCTTGAATATTAACAAGCTTGCTTTATGCTGCTTCTGAAGATTACTGTTTTACTGGAAGTCACCTTCCAGGAATCAAATAGTACAGCTGTTATTCCTGTAAGATAAATTACAATAATGTGAGCACCAGGCACATCCTCACAGACCCAGCTCTCTATCAGTACAGATATTGCAGCAGTTGTCAGAGCATAATTATAATATATAAAGAAGAAATTCTTTACTGTTAGGATGGTGAGGTACTGGAATGGGTTGCCCAGGGAGGTAGTGAATACTCCATCCCTGGCAGTGTTCAAGACCAGGTTGGGTGAAGCCTTGGGTGATATGGTTTAGTGTCAAGTGTCCCTGCCCATGGCAGGGGGGTTAGAACTAGATGATCTTGAGGTCCTTTCCAATCCTAACTATTCTGTCGTTCTATGATTCTGTATTAACTATGTATTTCAGAAGTTATCCCTCTATATGTCTTTTATAGGACTGTTACATTTACTCTGTGATACTGCAACAGACTTAATAAAAACTTATTTTTCTCACCTTAGGGCAGCTAAACCCCATGTTCTACAACTGCAGACATTTGCATACAAACCTTCCTCAGCCTCTCTGATTTAAAAATCTGACATGAGAAATCTCCTCTGATATAATTTTATGAAACTTTAACCCTAAACCATTTATTTCTTATTCTGTTTACATGCTGTGTTTGTAATAATGGACAATACTAGAACTCTGGTATATGAAAAGTTAAATTTCACTTTAAAATATGCATAAGAATACCTAATGGGTTGAAAATAGCCTCAGGAAGTCATCTGTGCCCATTTTTATCAAATCAGTTAGTGACTTTGACACCTTAGCTGCTAAAAAGGTGACCTCGTGTCTCATTTTCATGGTTTCTATTAATTAGAATTGATGTGAAAGGAAGACGCTCACACCTGTGTTAAATCTGGACACACATTGCTTAGAGTGTGTGTTCTCAAATGAAGACAAAGTCTGTGTCCTAATTTTTTATGTTAATGGTGACATTTTTGATCCCCTAACTGTAGCCAAGAATAGGGTGGTGGAGACACTTCATAGGCTGCCCAAAGAAGCTGTGGCTGCCCCATCTCTGGCAGTGCTTAAGGCCAGGTTGGACGGGTCTTGAAGCAATTTGGTCTAGTGGAAGGTGTGCCAGCCCGTGGCAGGGGGTTGGAAATGGATGAGCTTTAAGGTCCTTTCCAACACAAATCAGTCTGGGATTCCATGATTTGGAATCTGGATCCTTTACTCTCTTATATGAAATATGCTCTATTGTTCATCTTGTCTATAAAACAGAGCTGATGAGCTCTGTCAAAACCGAGTTATACAGATTAGCAAAGCATAAAGTGCCATGCTCTGGTAAATGAAAGTGGTAAACTAGTTTTTTATTGGTATTCCAAAATATCTGTTAAGCAGGAAAATGAGAAAGGTTATTTTTCCTTCCTGTAACTCTTATTCCACTAGGCAGACATCAACCAAGACCAACAGAGAGGCTTGGCTCATAGACTGAAGCTTATGATGTTTTATTCACTGGAAAAAATTGCATGGTGCCTTGAGACCTCTTGACGAGGTATGTGCAGTCAGGATCACTTCACTTCTTAGAACAAGTATCATACACAGCATAATATTGTGAGGAGCAGGTAAGGTCCAGAAGAACAGTGCTTCTAGACCTGCAGAAGAACAGAGGGGGAGAGGGATAGTTAGCATATAGAAGACAAAAAGAGAATTGAAATAGCAACAAAGTAAGTAGGAACTGACTTATTTTTTCCATCTCACATTTTCAGCTATCTAGTCTTACAGTGTGATCTGGTAGGAACAAATGTTCATTTTACTGTTGTGAATACTCTTTTTCTTTTCTTATCTGTCAAATGGCTACTAAATGAAGATAGAGACAACCGACAAGGATCCATCTAAAGTCCAAGTTAATTTGAGCATTTTAAATGGATAGGCTCCAATATTTCAGTTACGTATGCAGAATTTGGTGAAATGTAACACAAAATATGAGCTTAGCTGAAGAAGCAGGGTGGAAACTTCCAGACCAATAAAGTTTTGTTAAACACCATGCACAGATTCAGTCTGGTGGTGTCTTAGTACAGCTCAGTTTAATTTTCTCAACATGTGGGTAGCAATTGCTATGGGAACTGTGAAATAGAAATGGGACTAGGGAAAGTGAGTTGCTGAGATGTTTTCTAGAACACGCTATCTATTGTTCTGCTCTGCCCATCAAGATTTAATGTTCTCTGATAATCCATTGTAAATTATACATACATGAATTGTGCATATAAAATGTCAAAGAAATTTCATTCTTATTTAATAATTGCGGGGATTGCCAACCTTAGAATAATGAAAAAAGCTCTCTTAAATCCCTAGTACCAGTACCAACTAAAGACAAGAGATAAAGTAAGCTGAGTTAGAAAATTAAGTAGGGTTTGGTGGAGCTGTTTTAAAATATGTTCAAGGCCAGGCTGGACAGAGACTTCAGCAACATAGTCTAGTGTGAGGAATCCCCGCCTATGGCAGGGGGATTGAAACTGGATGATCTTAAGGTTCTTTCCAACCCAAACCATTCTATGATTTTATGATTTTGACAAATCTTTCATATGCCAACTAACGCATCACAATATAAATGAGTTGCTCCAAACTGTTTACTACAGTAATTAACTCTGCTATGCTTCAGGGTCAGAAACAGCTGGTTTGTAACTGTTGAAAGTCAAACTCTCTGCCACTGAAGCAATCATTTGCCAAGAAACCATGACACCTTATCCTTTAGATAGATATTGCTTGAAAACATCCCCTTTTATTTTACCCTGTGCAGCTGAGTGGACATCCGGTATGAAATTGTACTGAAGGGAATGGAAGTTGAATCAGCCATACATTTAACAATGCATAACCTTTATTATTCTGCTCCCAGGAGCATTGAAGTCTTCATGGCTTAGCAAGTTGCAAGCTGTAATGACAGCACTTAGGACAGACAGCAGTGGCAGCAGCAGAGATTCAGTGAGGAGAGCAGACATAGCACAGTTTCAGAACTCACAGATATTTTGCAAAGCTGTTCAGCACCTGGCTAATAGCCCCTAATTCCTTGGGGATTCTTTGTAAGACACCATTATCCATGCTAAGGCTTTTTGCTTTTAATGTGAAAAGTTATCAAGAAATTCAAATGATTCAGTCATTACATTTTCAATACTTTTTGTTCCCACAAAGCATATATAGCTTATGAATTAAACAGTGAAATAAGTTTTTTTCTTGCTCTATTTTTTAAATTAATTATAACAGTGGGTTCCTTTAGAATATTTTGCACTTACATTTTGGCTGAGGCTTTTTTGATTCCTCAGGGTGAATAGGGGAGGTAGATATGTGTATGTGCAGAGTACTATTTTAATCAGATTGCTGGGCAGGACTGGTGGCACTGCACACTAGTTTAAACATTGGACTAGTTTTCACCAGTGTTCTTTTCTGACACTATAAAGTCATAGGAACTGATAGGAAAAATCCTTGTGCTTTGCTTGGAGATAATGAAAGATGAGATGTGCAATTGGTAATGATACATTCAAATACTGCATTATTTCAGAAAAAGATGATTATGACCAGTGGTACATAAGTTTCCCACATGTAAACGTTATCAGGAGATGGTAACTAGGTAACAGATCACTGATTGCATCCGATGACAGAAAGGAACTTGTGATTATAAAGGAGAGAGCAGGATGGGTAGAGGAAATAAGAGGAAGAAAAGCTCACTGTGGAGTAGAGATGTCAGTGGCAGAGAAGCTGTGGGGTGAGCACCTCCTGCCAAAGAAAGTTGTATTCCAAAATCCAAAGATCAACTGGAGTTTTGAGGTACATAAAGTACTGAGACTATTTTTAGTACTCTTCTAGCTGCCTCGGTTTTCTGCTGTCTCAGATGGAGAACAGCCTCTGAAGTATTAAGCCCAACCCTGACTCTTCATGGAAGAGGGATTTTTGCAGTATAGAAACTTTCAGGACGTCACTTATGTTAGCAGAACCAACAGCACAAGGCAGCAAGAATTGGTTTCCTGACAGGGAAACAAAACCTCTGTGCCAAAGAGGTTTTGTAGGGAGAAGTGAACTAGAGATTGGCAATGTCTGGGATCAAAGCTTCCGAGGTGAGAGGATCAAATGCAGGGGCCTACTGACTGTGCTAGTTCTGGAGCTCCACATGTATTGTAGCAGCCTGTTACAGGTTTTGCATAGTTTTCATTAGTTGTTATGAGACACAGAAGTGCAGATGATTTTTGTTTTGCTGGCATCAAATCATCAAATATGTATAGCTGCACAGAATTAAGGACTAGTCACTTGAATAAGAATTCATAGTATTAGACCTTAAAGGACTTATTCAAAGTCAAGCACTAAGTTAGTGAGAGACTGACGAAATGTAATTCAGAAGGTGCCATGAAAACTAAATGCCAGTTTATAGAAAGATTGTCTGATTACTTATGGACATAAGAAGTGCCACACGACCTGCAGTCTATGCAGAAAATCCAGGCTGATAGGGGCTGGTGGAGCCTTAATTTTGCTTTGATCAGTGGAGTCTTAATTTTGCTTCCTACAGTGACTGATCTCAAGCAAGTGCCATAGTAATTTGCTGTTTGCATGAGTCAGAGGAGAAAGATGGGATAAGGAAAGAGTAGTTTGACAGGGTGTCGTGGTTTAAACCAAACCTGCACAGTTCGCTCTCTCACTCCCGCAGTACCCCACACTCCTTTGTTCCCTCCCCCCCCCCCCCCCCCCCCAGCTTCCCACTCCCGGAGGGATGGGGAGGAGAGCTGGAGGAATACAACTCCCACGAATTGAGGTAAAATCAGTCCAGCAATTAAGGTATAACACAAATCACTACTGCTACCACTAACAAATCAATGTTAGAGGAAATAAACAAGGAGAGAAAATACGATACCACCCGCCGAAATGAGACCAGCCCGGAAGAGAGCGAGCTGACCCCTCCCCTCCTGGCCAACTTCCAGCTCCCACTCCAAGCCCAGCCCGGAGGAAATGTTAACCTCTTCCCTTCTGAACAGTTTCCAGTCCCCTCCCCGAGCAGGACGTGCTGTGGTATGGAATACCTCCCCGACTAGCCCAGACCAGGTGCCCTATCTCTCCCTCCTCCCTGGCAGAGCCTGAGCTACTGCTGAACACATGACACAGGGGCTGTCCTTCCTCGTAACAAGGCAATATGAAACAGCCAAAATTAGCTTAAAAGGAGGAAAAAATCAAGGTGTAGTAGCAGTATGTGTCTAAATGGAGGCAGATGAAACAAGGCCTTATGATTGACCTTTGAATTTTAATACAAGTGACTAATGGATTAATGGGAGCAGAAGGCAGGCTGGTGATTTTATAAAGAAGTTTTATGAGTCTTCTAAGTAATAAGAAAGCATAAAGAAAAGAAATTCGTCTTGTAACTGGTAACTTAGCTTCTTTCACTCTGTTAAAAAGTCAGGCAATGGATGGAGATTTTTCTTCTTGGAACTATAGAGAATAAAGGTCAATGAATTAGCAATTAATGGTATGCAATGCAAGTAAAAATAAGCCAGTACCTAAGTTAATAGAATGAAATGCTGCTTTGCTAATATAAATTGCGTTCAGTAGCAGAAGAAAGTAAATAACTTCAGTGTATCAGCCTCTGGAATACACCCAAATGTTGTTCTTCAGCTAAAGCATTTATCACACTGAAAGGATAATTCAAAGCAAGGTCCTTAAACATATACAGGTTGGATTTTCATTGACCTTATCATCATTTATTAATAGGAATTGTAGTGAATTATTATATTTTGAGTAGGAATACAATGAAAAACTATATATAGACTAAGAATCCAGTTCAGGTTACTGGAAAATACTATAATAAAAAAAAGTTATTAATAAAAAGCAATGCGTAATAAATTATGGTAGGTTGAAATGTAATTGCAGAGCTTGGTGGATATTGGGCCGAATTTAAAGGTGTGTGTACTGGTAATCTAATGACCCCTGACTTTTGAGCAGGGCTGCGCTAATTAATCAATTGGTAATTACAGCTGTGATTAACAGCTGTGATCATGATTGGGAACAAGTATTGATTAATTCCCCAATAACTCTGACACAGCTTAGAATAAGAAGCACTTTGTAGGATGCAGGAAGCATGATTAACAAAAGCAATAATAAAAACACTTCACTCTTATTACAACGCTGTCCTAGGGGAACAAGATTAGTGAAGGTGTGAAACCAAGGTAAATTTGCCAAGGTAAAACAACCTTATGCCAAAGATTGACTTAGTGAAGGAGAGTTGCTGGTAAAAATGGGTACATTTTTTTATAATGATGAATTTGTTCCAGACTTACAGTCTTTATGTCCCCAGTACTGACGTCTTTTTTCATTAAAATAGCATGTTCATTTCAAAATGGACTCAGAAACTCTTTTTATTCCCATAAAAGATAACATTTATATGCTTTGCAAAGTGCCATATGAATAGCAGCTCATTATCTACTCCTACAAAGAGCTACTAATGAAGGGCACAGGGAAATGAAGTATGCATTCGCTAAGCAAAGCTGGAAATTCCATTCTCTTACAACGATGTCTTCAATTCTTATTTTATTTGTTCCACAGCAGAACTGAAAAGAAAGCTTTGGAGAATGTTTGCAAAATGAAGGATTATGCTAGCGTGTCTTCAGAACCAAAGTCTTAGCTTTGTAGTGTCAAAAAGAGGTAGATAACGTATGTCTTCTGCCATCTAAGTCCTGGCATATACAGCAGGAAGCTGAGGCTCCTGTTCCTTTACAGTTGGCTCAAAGATTTTCACCTAGGGCCACTATGGGCCAGGTGCAGAAAGGAGCTGAATCTGGATATATGCAGTCTAAATCAGTTCCCTAGCCATAAGAGTATAGAAAGCCTTCTGGTTAGCCAAGCAAACAAACAGAAAGAAGAAGGAATTACTACTACACTATTACCAGTAATGTGGAAAAAAATGTAGATGAAAATTATTTTTAAGTATGTAATTTACTGGATATCAACTTCAGGCACCGTTCCTTTGTACTGTGAATGAAAAGTAAGTATGAACTGTTATATTTCCTATCTGGAAAACTAGCAGAGGCAGGATTTTTTTTTTTTTTCAAAAAGATTCTAGCACTAGGAAAAAGAAAAAAAAAAGCACCCCACATTTAAACCAAGGACTTGTCTCCCAACTCTGTTATCTTCCAATCCAAATCTTAACAGTGACTTCTAAGTCAAAATAATTTCTGTACTCACAATTCTCACTATTTCATTGTGATCTGTGTTGTTTATTACAATATTAAAGTTTCTGCTCTGGGAAATTTAGTCCGCTGAATATATGAGAGTTTAATAATTTAAAACGAAAACTTAGTATCTGTTAAAAGCAAAAAGACTTTAGTCACTTTGATTTTAAACACTAGTTTGAGTGGCGTGGGTGGATAGCGGGACATGGTTGACTTCTAAACATTTGAAATCAAGAGAGAAGACATCAAAAGAGTTTTAGTTCTAATTTTTAAGCCTATCCTATGATTTATGGATATGGCTTGCCATTTTCATCCTACTCCATTTCAGGTAATTTTCACACAGAAACTCTCTGTTCCTGCAGGTTGCTAGTGTCTCTGTAGACCCCTTTGCATACAGAGCCCCTTCAATATTAGTATACTTACATAGTGAGCTGTTTATACTACCTTTTAGGATGGCCAAAGCCTTGTCAATGCTATCCTCTACCCCACACTATTTTTCTGCCATTCTTAGTATGATCCCAAAGTGATGT
Source organism: Melopsittacus undulatus (assembly GCF_012275295.1). Taxonomy (NCBI): domain Eukaryota; kingdom Metazoa; phylum Chordata; class Aves; order Psittaciformes; family Psittaculidae; genus Melopsittacus; species Melopsittacus undulatus. The sequence goes on from NC_047534.1 coordinate 27,983,089, forward strand.
TAGGTAAAAGAAGGAAAGGAGATAGGTGGGGGGAGAGAAAGTTTAGCTGTGGATTTGAACCTCCCTGAAGTTACGTGTGTTTGGGCTTGGGCTTGAGCACAGTTCTATTTCAGAATACATAAGAATCTAACAAAAAGAAGCAAAAAGTCCTTGTAAAATAAAATTACATTTAAAGCAGGGAAAAATTTATAGCAATAAAATAATGAAACCTGATAAATGTGTCAAAAGGCTTAGCACAAGTTGCAGCACAATGAATTACTCCTAAAGCTTATAGCTATCTCACTTAACATTTGTGATACCAAGAGGTAAGGATTTAGACACTGAAGGGTCCATTTTAGAGATTTAGACATTAAAGGATCCACTTTAGAGAGCACCTGAATCTGAAAGGAATTTTGAGACCAGTACCAAATCAGGAAACATGACTGATTTTGCCAGTAAGACAAAAGACTGAATTTTCTTCTTTTTTTTTTTCTTTTTTTCAATTTATTAAATAATGTTGTTAAATAAAGTATGAACATAAGATGTGAGCAGATACTTTTGTTCCACAGAGTCCAGTTCCGTAACTCTACTCTTCCATCCCAGATTCTTGTTGTTTCCCACCCTTTACGGGTGACTATCTTTTAAAAGACTAGAGGGACTCATCAACTCTAAGCGGCATGATGCACACTTTTTATGCTATTCTTCAGCTAGAGACTGCAGACAATAGTAATCTAAAAAGCTTCATGTTGTAAATGTAAATAGCTTTCCTTAATGGTCTTTCAAGAATAAAAATGCTAAGAAGCCCTTCTGAATTATGTAGTCCTGCACAGGACATTTGAAACAGCAGCTGACAGGAAGTGGTCTGTTCCAGAGGCAGTTACATGCATGAGGCTATCCTACTGCTACAGGTGATAGCAGATGTTATAAGCCTTGTCAAGGAGATATTTGATTATTAGTAATAACTAGACAGTAATTTTTTTCTATATATATTTAACAGAAAAAGGACTCCAGGATGCTCTACAGCATGCTGAGTGAATTATCAGCAGCAGAGCAGGCAAATAAGCCTTTAGGCTGTCAAAGATCATAAAGGACTTGAGCATATTTACTTCTATCCCCCATTCTGCCTTGTTTTCTGGACAGGCTTAACTTCAATTATAAATCATGTGTCTCCTCCTTTTTAGCTGAGACCATTCTCACTTCATGTAGCTTGAATACAATTTTGCAAATTTAGACTTTAGCCTGCCTACCTCAGATGTAGAATCATGGAATCATAGAATGGTTTGGGTTGGAAAGAACCTTAAAATCATCCAATTCCAACCCCCTTGCACTGGCAGGAATGCCTCACACAAGACCATGTCACCCAATATATCTGAAAACGGCACAGCTCCTTGGCAAAAACTGAGGGCAAGATCTGTGCAGTTATTATTTCAGTAGAAAAAGTGAATATAGGTTTTGATAATTGTTTTCATCTTGCATTGAAGTATATAGCTCCTGGTGCTGCAGGTTGCCACAGTGGTAACCTTCAATGGTAATATGTAGTTAAGACTTCATTGCTGAAGCAAGAGTAAAAAATATTACCTTTTTAAAGACTAAAAGTTGTCTCTCAGCAGTCCTCAAATGTAACTGAAGTAAATACAACCAAACTTTGACTGACATGGTTTATTTACCAAGGATATTTGATAAATCCCTACAGAAATATGAAAATTCAATAAATCCTATTGGGCTAATGTCTAGGGATATCTACTAAAGAGTACGTTTCTCTCAGGTGATTAACAATTTTTCTGCATCAAAATTCTTAATTTTAATCAAGACTTTTCACATGTAGCAGATATTTTGCTACGACAGCAGGTTATATGATACTATGCAAGTGCAAGTTACTATATTTAGACCCTCCTTAACAAAGTCTATATTCTGAAACTACAAAACACTGTTAGACTTCCCCTCTGAGATCATGTAAAACAATAATGTAAAACCATTACAGTATCTAAAGAGCTAGGAATCGAGAGTAAAGATAGTTCCTTTATGACAAAATATATTTTAATCAAATTTTTCAGAATGAGAAAGCACTTAAAAAGTGTTGCTCAATTTCATGCAGCTTTGTATTGGAGTCTGGTTTGTACTGCAGCTGGGATTCTGATGTCTGTGGCTCACACGTTTATCTGCAAAACTTAAGCTCTAAGTATGGGTCAAGGACCCAGGGTCTTGGCAAAGCATCTGAAAGTGGTCAGAGGTCTGCCTGAGGTGAGGCTCTGCAGGTTGTCAAGTTTTTTGCCCTTGGATCTGAGATGTATCTTGGCATGGGCAGCATGGGCAGCAGATCCCCCCTGGATCTGCTAACCTCAAGATTTTCAAATATTCTAGCTTATTTGTAACCCAACTAGAATATCTCAGCACTTGTTTGTTGTGGGGCTTTTATTCCTTTTGACTCCAATTAGGTATTGGGAATAGCTTGGAAATTAGAAGCACTGGAAACTTCTTTTGAGATTGTAGGCACTGGACTTCAGGTTCCCACACTTTGTTTAAGCAAAGCTTCTAGTTGGAAAATCTTAAAATTCCTTCTATTTCTTCAAAACATAGACAACTTTCTTTCCTAGAAGGAAGAATTTAATTGTAGGGGAGGTAACAATTCAACCACCTCTGCTCAGGAATCCTGAGTTCTACTTTAACAACCTGTGTTTATATCTGAAACTAGATTATAATAATCCTTCTTTATTTAAAATTTCTGGACCCAACATTCTACAGCTGAGCTAAATACTGCTTGCATAACATCCTGAGTGAGCCCACTTCAATACATGTTTGAATGAGGATGAATTCAGGTTCAGATTTAGTCTGAACAACATGGGGACCTGATTTTCTTCATACATAAGCTACATTCAACCTGGCCTTGAACACTACAAGGGATGGGGCAGCCACAGCTTCTCTGGGCAACCTGTGCCAGGGCCTCACCACCCTTAAAGGGAAGAACTTCTGCCTAAGATCCCGTCTCAGTCTCCCCTCCGGCAGGTTAAAACCATTCACACTTTTCCTGTCCCTACAGGCTCTTGCCTAAAGCCCCTCTCCAGGTTTCTTGTAGCCCCTTTAGTCACGTTCTTAGAATCATAGAATCATAGAATAGTTAGGATTGGAAAGGACCTCAAGATCATATAGTTCCAACCCCCCTGCCATGGGCAGGGACACCTCACACTAAACCATATCACACAAGGCTTCATCCAACCTGGTCTTGAACACTGCCAGGGATGGAGCATTCACAACCTCCCGGGGCAACCCATTCCAGTACCACACCACCCTAACAGTAAAGAATTTCTTCCTTAGATCCAATCTAAACCTCTGCTGTTTAAGTTTCAACCCATTACCCCTGGTCCTATCACTACAGTCCCTAATGAATAGTCCCTCCCCAGCATCCCTGTAGGCCCCCTTCAGATACTGGAAGGCTACTATGAGGTCTCCATGCAGCCTTCTCTTCTCCAGGCTGAACAGCCCCAACTTTCTCAGCCTGTCTTCACCTGGGAGGTGCTCCAGTCCCCTGATCATCCTCGTGGCCCTCCTCTGGACTTGTTCTAACAGTTCCATGTCCTTTTTCTGTTGAGGACACCAGAACTGCACACAGTATTACAAGTGAGGTCTCCTGAGAGCAGAGTACAGGGGCAGGATCACCTCCTTCAACCTGCTGGTCACATTCCTTTTGATGCAGCCCAGGATACGGTTGGCTTTCTGGGCTGTGAGTGCACACTGCTGGCTCCTGTTCATTTTCTCATCAACAAGCACCCTCAAGTCCTTCTCCGCAGGACTACCATGAATTTCCTTTTTGCCCAACCTGTAGCTGTGCCTGGGATTGCTCCCACCCAGGTGTAGGACCTTGCACTTGGCATGGTTAAACTTCATGAGGTTGGCATCAGCCCACCTCACAAGTATGTCAAGGTCCCTCTGTAATGGGATTCCTTCCCTCCAGCGTATCAACAGAACCACACAGCTTGGTGTCATCAGCAAAGTTGCTGAGGGCACACTCAATCCCACTCTCCATGTCAGCGACAAAAATATTAAACAAGACTGGTCCCAACACCGATCCCTGAGGGACACCACTCGTTACTGGTCTCCAGTCGGAGATTGAACCGTTGTCCACAACACTATGAGTGCGACCGTCCAGCCAGTTCTTTTCCACCGAGTGGTTCACCTATCAAATCGATGTCTCCCTGATTTAGAGACAAGGATGTCATGTGGGACAGTGTCGAATGCTTTGCACAAGTACAGGTAGATGACATCAACTGCTCCAACCCTGTCCATAACTTTTGTAGCCCATCATAGAAGGCCACCAAATTGGTCAGGCAGGATTTTCCCCTAGTAAAGCCATGCTGGCTGTCACCAGCACCCTGGGCTGGCCCCGTGGCGGTGGGTGGTATCGTATTCTCTATCCTTGTTTATTTCCTCTAGCACTGATTTGTTATTGGTACTGTTAGTGATTTCTGTTATACCTTAATTGCTGGACTGATTTTACCTCAATCCGTGGGAGTTGTATTCCTCTGGCTCTCCTCCCCATCCCTCCGGGAGTGGGAAGGTGTGGGGGGGGGGGATGGGAAACAAAGGGGGAACTGTGCAGATTTAGTTTAAACCACGACAGTTTTTGGTGCCCAACGTGGGGCTCAAACCCACGAAATAACAACAAATCTGACAGGAGTTATAGTCATTTGTCACAATGCTGTTTTATTGGCTCTCACAGTTTTTTCTCTTGATCTCATGGTTTCAGGATTTTACCAATTACTTTTCTTATATATTAGCTGTGTTAGTGTTTATCAAGTATGGGGTTTGGGCTAAGGTTCTGGTCTCATTGTACTTTATGTTAATGACTTGTAATACAATAGAAGCATTCATCATGAAACTGATCTGGTTTATCCTCCCGGTATGGTCACCAACTTTATATTTTGGGAGGTATATAATAGAAGTGCTTAGCAATCTCACATCTTTTTTTCTCCTTCTCGGGTGGTCAACCTGTGAAGGAGACATTCTTCTATCCTCCCAGTGTTCTCTCCAGGTGGTCTACAACATCATTTGAGGGTTTTGAAGTTTTTGAATGGCCTTTTAATACTGTTGAGACTTGTATGCTGATTGTGATGGGGATCACCATAGTAGCACACATACAGAGTGTGTTTTGTCCACAGTTATTTCATCTGATTTCAAGAGTTAAGCGGAGTCAGGTCTGGTGCTGTATTGGGGTTAAACGACGAAATAGGAGGACCAGGAGATCTTCCCGGAGGCTGGACAGTCATGAGTGGCAGGGTGTGTGGGATAGTATGGGCAAGCATCTAGGTCAGTGGGCCCCTCCAGTACTTTGGAATTTTACTCCCAAACAAGTGGAGAATCCAGAAGAATTAGTAAAACATCTAAATGAGGTGTGTTGTCGTCCTGGCCATACCAGAGATGGACAAATTACGGCAACGTGCTGGGGCTTGGCCTATGCTTATAGGGCCTTGATAGACACTATCCAACACCTTCAAAAGGAAAAAAAATGTCACTGGATCTGAGAGCAACACAGAAGTCAGCACAGCTGTTCCAACTCCAAGTACAGCAGCTACACCATCCCCAGCGGCAAGTACAGTTGCTACCCAAACTTCAGCTGTGACAGACAGTGCAGCTACCCCAGTAACGAGTACAGGGGCTATTCTACCCTCGACTGTGGTAGACAGTGCAGCTGTCCCAGCAACAAGTACAGTTGCTACTCAAACTGCAGTGATAATCACTGCAGCTGAACTAGAGGACCAATTCATACCAATATCGGTTGCTCCTGTACACTAGAGAAAAACCAGAAAGGAGGCAAGAAGGAAGAGGCAGGATGAAGAAACTATGCATCCACTACCTGGTCTAGTATCTGATCAGGGGTCATCATCACACGACGAAGAAGAAGAGGTGACTTCTCAATCTTGGACCTCAACTGAGCTGCGGAATATGCGAAAAGATTTCACCCATCAACCAGGGGAGCCCATCAACACCTGGCTACTGCGACGTTGGGATAATGGGGCTGATGGCCACGAACTAGCAGGTACAGAAGCCAAGCAGCTGGGATCACTTGCTAGAGAAGGGGGAATTGACAAAGCAATTGCAAGAGAGAAAAAGTCCCTCAGAAAAAGTGTTTGGAGGTGGCTTTTGGCAGCTGTGAAAGAGAGGTTCCCATACAAGGATGATGTTATGAGTCGTTCGGCCAAGTGGACTACTATAGACAAAGGCATCCAGTCCCTGAGGGAATCAGCTATCGTAGAGATGATCTACCACACCAAGCCGAATAATGGGAATGTACCCATAGACCCAGATGAAGTCGAATGCACACGACCCATGTGGCGAAAACTTACACGGAACGCACCGTCGTCATATGCCCATCCATTGGCAATGGTAACATGGAATGACATAGCACCACTAACAGATGAAATGGTTCATAAACTCCGAGAATTCGAAGACAATCTTACCTCTTCCATCATCTCAGCTGTGGAAAAACTGTCTCATGATCTCAAACAGTTGGGGGACGATCTGTCTGATTTATCCAGCTCCTCACGTGTGCCAACACGCGTGTCAGCTATTAACAAAAGGAGTCTTACTGTTCGAGAGAGAAAATATATAAGATACACACCACGGGCCACCCTATGGTTTTACCTGCAGGATCACAGAGAAGACATGAAGAAGTGGGATTGAAAACCTACTTCAGCCTTGGAGGACCGTGTGGGTGAATTGAAGAGAGGAGCAAGGGCCAAGACTGATTGCCCCATGAGAGCTGCAGCTTCAGCCTCTGGTGAACAGGTTCCCAGATGGAGCGGCAGAGCTGATTTTACTCCAGCTCCTGTGATAAAGAAGAATAATCCCTTTCAACACGACTTAGGTGTCCAAGATTGTGATGACGATGACTGTTAGAGGGGCCCTGCCTCCAGCCAGGTGGAGGTAGGGGACAATCGTATTTACTGGACTGTGTGGATCAAATGGCCTGGCACATCAGTCCCACAGAAGTATAAGGCTCTAGTTGATACCGGTGCACAGTGTACCCTGATGCCATCGAACTGTCAAGGGGTGGAACCCATCGATATTTCTGGAGTGACAGGAGGGTCCCAGGAGTTGACTGTACTGGAGGCTGAAATTAGCCTGACTGGGAGGAAATGGCAGAAGCACCCCATTGTGACTGGTCCAGAGGCTCCATGCATCCTCGGCATGGACTACCTCAGGAGAGGGTACTTCAAAGACCCAAAAGGGTACCGGTGGGCTTTTGGTATTGCTGCTTTGGAGACTGAGGAAATTGAGCAGCTGTCCACCTTGCCTGGTCTCTCAGAGGATCTTTCTGTTGTGGTGGTTGTTGAAAGTTGAAGAACAACAAGTGCCAATTGCGACCACAACAGTGCACCGGCGGCAATATCGCACCAATCGAGACTCCCTGATTCCCATCCATAATCTGATCCGTAGACTGGAGAGGCAGGGAGTGATCAGCAGGACCCGCTCTCCTTTTAATAGCCCCATATGGCCAGTGCGAAAGTCTAACGGAGAGTGGAGACTAACAGTAGACTATCGTGTCCTGAATGAAGTCACACCACCATTGAGTGCTGCCGTGCCGGACATGTTAGAGCTGCAGTATGAATTAGAGTCAAAGGCAGCCAAGTGGTATGCCACGATTGATATTGCCAATGCATTTTTCTCCATTCCTTTGTCAGCAGAGTGCAGGCCACAGTACGCTTTTACTTGGAGGGGTGTCCAGTTCACTTGGAACCGACTGCCCCAGGGGTGGAAACACAGCCCCACCATCTGCCACGGACTGATCCAGACTGCACTGGAACAGGGCCAAGCTCCAGAACACTTGCAATACATCAATGACATTATTGTGTGGGGTGATACAGCAGAAGAAGTTTTTGAGAAAGGGAGGGAAATAATCCAAATCCTGCTGAAAGCCGGTTTTGCCATAAAACGGAGTAAAGTCAAGGGACCTGCACGGGAATTTCAATTTTGGGGAATAAAATGGCAAGATAGACGTAGACATATCCCTACAGAAGGAATCAATAAGATAACAGCAATGTCTCCACCAACTGATAAGAAAGAAACACAAGCTTTCTTGGGTGCTGTTGGGTTCTGGAGAATGCACATTCCAAATTACACTTCAATCGTAAGCCCTCTCTATCATGTGACCCGGAAAAAGAATGATTTCAAATGGGTCCTGAGCAACAACAAGCCTTCGAGCAAATTAAACGCAAGATAGTTCAGGCAGTGGCCCTTGGACCAGTCCGGACCGGTCCAGATGTGAAAAATGTACTGTACACCGCAGCTGGGGAGAATGGTCCTACCTGGAGCCTCTGGCAGAAAACTCCAGGGGAGACTCGAGGTCGACCCCTTGGTTTTTGGAGTCGGGGATACAAAGGCTCGGAGGCCAGCTATACCCCAACGGAGAAAGAGATATTGTCAGCTTATGAAGGGGTTCGAGCTGCATCGGAAGTGATTGGCACTGAAGCACAGCTCCTTTTGGCACCCTGCTTGCCAGTGCTGGGCTGGATGTTCAAAGGCAGGGTCTCCTGTACACATCATGCAACCGATGCTACTTGGAGTAAATGGGCTGCACTAATTACACAACGAGCTCGGATAGGAAATCCCAGTCGTCCAGGCATTCTGGAAGTCATCATGGACTGGCAAGAGGGCAAAGATTTTGGAATGTCACCAGAGAAGGAGTTGATGCATGCCGAAGAGGCACCACCATATAATAAATTATCAGAAAGTGAAAAGCAGTATGCCTTGTTCACGGATGGGTCCTGCCGTACTGTGGGAAAGCATCGGAGATGGAAGGCAGCTGTATGGAGTCCTCAGTGACGAGTTGCTGAAACTGCTGAAGGAGAGGGTGAATCAAGTCAGTATGCCGAGGTGAAAGCCATCCAGCTGGCCCTGGACATTGCTGAGCGAGAAAGGTGGCCAGTACTCTATCTCTATACTGACTCATGGATGGTGGCAAATGCCCTGTGGGGGTGGTTGCAGCAATGGAAGCAGAGCAACTGGCAACGCAGAGGTAAACCCATCTGGGCAGCACTGCATTATGGCAAGATATCGCTGCCCGGGTGCAGAAGCTGGTGGTGAGGGTCACCATGTAGATGCCCACATACCTAAGTGTCGGGCCACTGAGGAACACCACAATAACCAACAAGTGGATAAAGCTGCTAAGATTGAAGTGGCTCAGGTGGACTTAGATTGGCAACATAAAGGTGAATTATTTTAGGCCCGGTGGGCCCATGACACTTCAGGCCATCAGGGCAGAGATGCAACGTACAAACGGGCTCGTGATCAAGGGGTGACGTTAACAATGGACACTATCTCCCGGGTTATTCATGAGTGTGAGACATGTGCTGCAATTAAACAAGCTAAACGGTTAAAACCTCTTTGGTATGGAGGATGATGGCTGAAGTATAAATATGGGGAGGCCTGGCAAATTGACTGTATCACACTCCCCCCAACCCACCAAGGCAAGCGCTATGTGCTTACCATGGTGGAAACAACCACAGGATGGCTGGAAACATATGCTGCGCCCCACGCCACTGCCCGGAACACTATCCTGGGCCTTGAGAAACAGATTTTGTGGCGACATGGCACCCCAGAGAGAATTGAGTCAGACAATGGGACTCATTTTCGGAACAACCTTATAGGCACTTGGGCCAAAGAACATGGCATTGAGTGGGTATATCACATCCCCTACCATGCGCCAGCCTCTGGGAAAATTGAACGGTACAATGGGCTGTTAAAAACTACACTGAGAGCAATGGGTGGGGGAACTTTCAAGCATTGGGATACACATTTACCAAAGGCCACCTGGCTGGTCAACACCAGAGGATCTGCTAACAGGGCTGGCCCAGCCCAGTCAGAACTTTTACATATTGTAGAGGGGGACAAGTTTCCTGTAGTGAACATGAGAAATTTGCTAGGGAAGTCAGTCTGGGTTACTCCCGCTTCAGGCCAAGGCAAACCCACTCGTGGGATTGCTTTTGCTCAAGGACCCGGATATACTTGGTGGGTAATGCAGGAAGATGGGGAAGTCCAATGTATACCTCAAGGGGATTTGATTTTATGGGAAAACAGCCAATGAACTTAATTATACGTTGTTGCTTGCTGTGTAATATTTTTATAGTCCATCAACTAGATGTCTTCAGGTCATGAGCGACTGGCCCTGACTTCCCTCTAACCATCGTCCCAACAGAGAAGGAACTTTGATAGAACCAGATGAGTTCTGCAGTAAAGGGATGATCAACATTGGCAGGCAACAATCCAGCACTGCACACAGACTCTCCTGCTACAAAAGACTATTACAAACCTAACATCATGGACCAAATGGACTCAATAGCATTATAGGGATTGGTCCATGTATTAAGAAATCATTTCTTTCTATCTGTCTGGGTGTATGCAGATGTATATATATACATATATATATATGATGGTATATTGAAAATATGGGATCTGATCATGATGTGAATGGTATGGAATAAGGGGTGGATAATGTCATGGGTTCAGCAGTAGCTCATGCTCTGCCAGGGAGGAGGGAGAGATAGGGCGCCTGGTCTGGGCTAGTCGGGGAGGTATTCCATACCATAGCACGTCCTGCTCGGGGAGGGGACTGGAAGCTGGCCAGGAGGGAGGGGTTAACAGTCTGGGCTGGGCTCGGGGAGGCAAGTGTAAGCTGGCCAGGAGGGGAGGGGTGAGCTCTCTCTTCCGGGCTGGCCTCGTGGCGGCAGGTGGTATCGTATTCTCTCTCCCTGTTTGTCTCCTCTAACATTGATTTGCTATTGGTACTGGTAGTGATTTGTGTTATACCTTAATTGCTGGACTGATTTTACCTCAATCCGTGGGAGTTGTATTCCTCTGTCTTTCCTTCCCATCCCTCCAGGAGTGGGAAGGTGGGGGGGGGGGGGGGAGAGGGGAAACAAAGGGGGAACTGTGCAGATTTAGTTTAAACCACGACACCAGTTCTCCTGAAAGTTTCTGGAGGGGGCCTACATTGTCCTTAGTCTGTTTTTTATCCGCTACATACCTATAAAATCCCTTCCTATTATCTTTAATATCCCTTGCCAAGTTTAGCTCCAATTGGGCCTTAGCTTTCTTAACATCAGAAATATAATGCAAAACACAGTTGTTCTTATAATTCTCTCTAGTTTTTCTCTTGTTTATTGCCTAAATAGATGCAAAATTTTGTATAAAACAGGACACAGTATCAAGCAGGGTATTATTTAAGAAATATAAATCTTTTCACAAAACAGTGATTGAAAGTATTCAAGAATGACTTCTGTGTTGAACAGAGCTGAGCGAATAATGCATATAAATTTCCTATACAGTTTCATTCATATTTTCAAATGGATTAATATATTCTTGTGTTTTCTCTCTTGTGTTGCCTTCCACATGTATTTGTGGATTTAAAGTGAACATTAATTATCAAGTTGTGCATATGACAATGTGCAGAAGCAGAAGATTGTATTGACTGTGGGAGTGCTGCTTGTAGAAATGCTTGTGCAATCTCTGAGCAGAAAAAGCCACTGAGGAGATCTTTTGTTTAAAAGTGAGTGAGTATATATATACGTACCCTATTCAATTGTTATTTCTCTGTGTTCTGTTGCTTTCATATCACGTTTGTAGAAATATGAATTTGTCTGAGTAATATAGATAAGGAATCCTCGCCTTATGATGCTGTCTTTGGACAAATGTAAATAGGCAAATGAGAAAAAAACTATGGAAGCAATGGATACTGGCAGCAAGTGAAGCCAGGGCTGTGTCTGTTAAACTGGCAGAATTGCAGCTAGGAAATTAAATAATGACTTGACTGGTTTTTGCTTCCTGGACTCAAAACTGCATGTGGGGAGCTCCATCTAACCCCAGCGCAAAGCAGCTTTGGAACACAGGACTTCTATTGCAGATACAAGTCTTACATGCGTGATATGGTGTCTAGAGTGGTATCAGCAATATAAACTGTGGTGTAATTTGGTATGGTACATACTCAGAAGTGTGACTCCACTATGGTATCACTAAGTCATTTCTAGCTAGTTTTATCCACTATCTAAGCATGGTCTAGTGTGAGGTGTCCCTGCCTGTGGCAGGGGTTTGGCATGAGATGATATTAAGGTCCTTTCCAACCTAAACCATTTTATGGTTCTATGATTAAGTTTCATTTAGCTTCAGGTGCTTCCAAAGTAAAGCAAGCTAAACTGGAAAATAAGAGAGACATACCAGAAGAAGAAAAAGGTTTCTCAAGACAACTCAAAGGATTTATTACCTCCCTACCTTATATTGTTGTAACTTTTATACAGGCAATAGCATCATGAAAATGCCAATTTTTCCAGTGTGTGTATTGGGTGCAGAACACCATTGTAGTGTTCCACCATTAATGTCATAGAAGTATCCCAGTAAACGCATGAAGTTTCCTATAAAGCTTTTGGCATTTTTACATGAATTTTTTGAGTTAATGATGTCACACAGCAATAGTAACTAATTACATTATTAATTTTTTTTCTGGAATTAAAGTGGTTTATTTTTAGAAATTATTTAATGAAAATAGGCAAACTGTACTTCATGCGCATGATGCAGAAATTCTCACAATTTTTCTACTCTTTGCTCTACCATGGATAGACTTAACATGAAGGTTTTCAGTGCACCTCTAAGGAAAAAGGTCAGAATATCTTCTCTCTTTCTAATGACAGCCAGCAAGCCTCAACTCCTTGCACTTTGTGGTAGTTGAGGAATATGTGATATTCAGCACAATGTGCCACAATGACATTTCTTATTAATGCATTATAGGAGCAGAAGGTCCATAAATAATATTTGCCTCTGTTGGGGTTTAACCACAACAGGCAACTAAGTACCACATAGCTGCTTCCTCACTGCTTGTGCCCCTTCAGCCTTCTTGCTGGCAGGACATGAAAAGCTCAGAAGACCTTGACTTAGTATAAAACCTACTTAACTACAGCTAAAACATCAGTGATTCTCCTGCTAAATCGAAAACATGACACTGTACCAGCTACTAGGAAGAAAAAATAGCTCTGTCCCAGCTGAAACCAGGACAGCCTCTTGGCAACTTTATTCCCATGATAATATCTTTTTAATTTTGGGGTTGCGTGCAGCTGAAAGAACCCCCAGGGTATCTCTGTACTTTCAAAAGTGTTTTCTGGAGAAAATACTTAAATAAATAAATAACCAAACTAAAAATTCAGAAGAAACAAAAGTGACATTAAATAATTAATGCATTCATTTGGCTGTAATGAAAGCAAAAAAGATATCTTAAAGGTTGCAAGAGAATCACAAGTTGAGAATACTGTCCCATGGATTCTCTCCTCGCTGTATATAATTACACTAAACCCCTGAAGATATCCAGGAAGAGCACCTAAAAATTCAGTTCTTATTCAAATAATAGAAAAACTGCTTTCCTGAAATTCTGAATCCATATGGCTTCCTGAAGAAGGCAGTTTTTGGTTTGCTTGACATCTTTGAAAATCAGAAATATTTTGTATAATGCTCTTTTGTACTGCAAAAAGAGAGACATTTTAAAATCTGTCATTTGTCTTGACTTCAAGACTATTATTTAGTACCTTTCTCAGAAATGTTCAACACCTGTTAAGGGAAAAGGGATGAGATTCATGTCTAACGGTGTTCTCATAGAAAGGACCAATTCGAGGTGCATTCTCTTGCGCTCAAGGACATTCTGTGCAAGGCTTTGCAGCCTGTGACCTCAGTCTCCCACTTGCCTGTGCAGTCTGTGGCCCTGGGATTCCTTTGATATAAACCAGGGCAGCATGAAAGAGGAGGCTAAGTGGCATATTTCTGGCTCCCCTTCTAATAGAAGTTTGGGAACTGGCTGGTACATGATCCCAGGCTTCCTTGCCGTGAAGCACCATAGGAGCTCTGTGGCTGGAAAGACTGTCATATACTTGCAATGATTCTGAGCAGGAAATCCCAATCCCCAAAGGCCATACGCTAAAACACTGCATTAGCTTAAATGGGGCCAATGGTTTATACCATCTGTAGAAGATATTTGCCAAAGTAAACCACTATGAGGTCATAACAGTCTTCCAGTAACTGAAGGGGTTGTAAGTCTTCCAGTGACTAGAGGCTGCCTACATGAAATCTGGAGAGGGATTTTGACAAGGGCCTATAGGGATAGGAAAAGGGGGAATGGCTTTAACCTGACAGAGGGGAGATTGAGATGAGATCTTAGGTAGAAATTCTTCCTTGTGAGGGTGCTGAGGAGCTGGCACAGGGTGCCCAGAGAAGCTGTGGCTGCCCCATCCCTGGCAGTGTTCAAGGCCAGGCTGGATAGTGCCTGGAGCAACCTGGTCTAGTGGAAGGTGTCCCTGCCTGTGGCAGGGGATTGAAACTGGATGAGATTTAATGTTCTTTCTAACCCAAACCAGTCTGTGATTCTTTGATTCTGTGATTATGTCCAATTAAACAGTTGCTGCTCCCCAGGAAAGATGTGTGTGTGCCTCCCTCACTGGTTATGGTTCTCAGATTTAGAAGGAAGTCTGTAACAAGAAAGGCTTTACAATGTGAGACTTAAACATTGTGAAAGTTTCTTTACCTTAGGTCCTTGGAAGGCCTTTTAAACTGAGGTGTGGTCATCATCCCAGATGCATGGAAATGAACACTTTAAAAGCAGTAATTCTGTTGTACTCTGCTTTCAGAACCAAGTGTTTACAGCATTTAAAAATAATTTACACATACTTCCTTGGCTTCTGGTTTAGCTCTTTTCCATAATTTTGTGTGAACACCCCTTGGAATCTTTCCCCACATCAAAGGCAGGAAGCAGCTGTTATTCATGCAAATACACATATTCACAGGCAGGACAGGCTGCTTCAGCTGATATTTTAAAATAAAACCCTGTATTTCCTGAAAATATTCTCTGTTATGCCATTAAGTATAGAAATGGCAGCTTTTTATTTTATTTTTTTTTCTTTCTTGCTGTGCTTTGTCCCCAGTGAATATTAAGATGCCTACTGTCATAAAACAGAGGAGCAGATCAGTGCAGTGTCTTCATTTGTTGTCTTTTCTGTTGTGGCTATAGCAAAAATAAAAGTGTTTTGGGGCAGCCTCAGAGATTGTTTTCTACTCAAGGAAAAAAATGCATAGAACAAAAATATACCTCTGAAGTTTAATTATCCTTTTTTTTTCCCCCTCTTTCTAGAAAGAAATGTGCTGGAGCTGTGAGTGCTTCCATGGGCAAGATATCTGTACTTGTTGCTGTTTTGATGTCAGTGGTAAAGAGGTCTTTAAAAATTAATTGTTCCCCCCCCTTTTTTGCCTTTATTTCTCTCTTGTGCACAAATGTGCAAATCTGATGATGGATTCTGGGAAAAAAACACAAATATATGGTATTCTCTACTTCTGTTTGTTATCCAGTGCCTGATTTTTCTCTTACAGGGATAGAACACTCATTTATGGAATAGTTTTCTGATCCCCAGTGTGTTCCATCAGCTGTTTCTTTCAATAGGCATCACAGTTTTCTTCCCTGCTTGGCTGCCTTATTTCCTCTCAAGCTTCCGCTAAAAATCTAGAAGGAAAAACACTGCATTTTTCTTCAGTTTTAAAGTGGCAGCATTTTCCCTGCCAAAACTGAGCATGTTAGAAAAAAGCTTCCATCCTCTCATCTTCTCCGAGTCACCTTAGAGAATAAAACTCTTAGAGGAGCATTCCCATTTAGAATGGGAAATGTCTCATTTTGTGATGCTGTTGAGTGATTGGTACCTTCTGGTCCTTCTCCATCTGGTACTTTTAAATTTTTTACTCAGTGTACCTTATTTAACTACACAGTTCTCACAGGGTAATATTTGCTTCACCTGCATAAATAACTAATGAAATACAAAACTTAACTCTGTCACACTGTGAGGATCTGATGTAGCATCTTTCATTCCCATGACATTTTCTATTCCAGCTGATTGGAATCTTTCCAGTCTTTCTGCACAATCTGAGGCTCTGAAAATTGCTACATAGACAATTGTATTTCCAGCAACATTGTGCAAGTCTGGGACAGGAGGTCTCATTAATGGCCTGGAGAAGAAGTGTAGACAGAATCATACAGTCATAGAATGGTTTGGGTTGGAAATGACTTTAAGATCATCTAGTTCCAGCTCCCCTGCTGTGGGCAGGGACACTTTACTCTACACCATGTCACTCGAAGCTCGGTCCAACCTGGCCTTGAACACTGCCAGGGATGGAGCATTCAGAATTTCCTTGGGCGACTTGTGCAAGGGCCTCACTACCCTAATAGGAAAGAACTTCTTCCTTATATCTAACCTGAACTTCCCCTGTTTAAATTTAAAACCATCACCCCTTGTCCTATCATTACAGTCCCTGATAAAGAGTTTCTCTCCAGCATCCTTTTAGGCCCCTTCTGCTACTAGAGGCTGCTCTGAGATCTCAATGCAGCTTCTGTTCTCCAGGCTGAAGAACCCCAACTTTCACAGCCTGTCTTCATATGGGAGGTGCTGCAGCCCCAGTCATCCTCGTGGCCTCCTCAGCTCCAACAGCTCCATGTCCTTCTGATGCTGAGGACACCAGAACTGCACACAGTGCTCCAGGTGTGGTCTCACAAGAGCAGAATAATGTTCTCTCACAGGTTTACGAGAGTAGCTGACTATATCCTATGTGATCATTTTAGAAAAGTCTTTCTGTTATTACACACTAGCACTAGCAACCTAAAGAAACGTATTGAACAGTCACAGGCAGCAGAAGTCATAAGAAATAACTTTGAGCCACAATTTTCATTCACACAGATATTTTTAAGGACAGACAACTTCATCTACAAATGCCTTAAGACATGCAGAACAATCAAAGAAGAGATGTTAACTTTGTTCAGTCATTTTTTTCTCATATATTTGTTTTCTTCACCTGAAATGTTAAATGTGGAGATAAGACATATAAGTTCCAGCTCACCAGAACAACGATGAAAGACTAAAGCAAGTAACAGCTCAGGCAGATAATAGTGTGTGGGTTTGGATCCCTTTTCTTACCCTTTAGTTTGTTTGTGTGTTTTTTTCTTGTTGGCCAAGAGCTAGTGGGATCCTCTCCAACTGCTTTTGATTAATTAATCTTTCCCTACTTGTGGAATAATTCTGCTCTTCTCTGGATGATTTCCAGCCTCTCCCTCCAGAAGTGGCTGAATTATTTATGCTTGGAGGGAGAAATGACAATGTCAAGTACTATAAGAAGCCGACAACAGCATGAAGAAAGGAATTCTACTCTAGTGTCTAGTAGCGTGTAGCATAGTAGTGGTAATTTTTCTTTTTCTAATTAATGACAGGAAGTTTTGAAGCGGAATATAATAATGAAAGTTACTGTGCTGGTTTTGTCTGTGGTCTCAAGACTGTTTAATTATCCACAGAACAGGAGAGCTGGCTGGGGTGCAAACAGCCTGAGGAAGATGCTGGATCTCCTGGGGCATTAATTGGAGGGGGAACCAAGGCTTAGACAGTGTTTTCATTTGGGAGCTCTTGTTCCCTTAACTAGAGAGTTTGGTTGGGTTAATTTGACATTGCTCCTCTCAGAGAGAAACAAATGTGTTCCAGCAACACTTGCTCTTTTAATGTTTCAGAGACAGTTTTTCTGGAGGGGAAGGGATGAACTGTAATGATTTCCAAGGTTTAGTATGATATTCTGCTAGTTAGTGATTGCTTTCTCTGTTTATATAGTGCCTGGATACACAAACTCCATTTGCAGCTCAGGTACATATATCTAGCTGCATTGTTGTGATCTTGCCTCAGAAGAATGGTGTTTGACAGTGAGTGTTTGCATTTTTGGGAGAACAAAGCAAGATACTGTCTTTTGGGGTTTTTTTAATTATTTATATTTTAAGGCAAAAATAAAGGTTTTGTATTTATTTGGGACATTAATTTCAATGAAGAATGAGAGCCCAGTGGAACTAATTATTAGGCAAAGGAGAAGCATCCCATAAAGAACTTTTTTTTCTTTATAATCTTCCAATAAAGTTCTTCAGTAAAGACCAAAGGTTTCAGAAGTCTTGGCTGGAAAATGGATTATAGTGATAGAAAAGAGTAGTTCTTTTATATTTGCAAGAAAGATCATGTGTCTGAACCACATGCCAACTGCATAGAAATACTTTCAATTTGTGGACTTTTCTGTCAGTGTTATATAGGAAATGTGGACTAGTAACATGAGATTGAGGTAGGAAAATAAAAGGAGACTAGAAAATTTATTGGTTGAAAGATAAGCTATGTACAAACATGTTATACACCAAAGGAGATGAAGAATTATCTACTGTAGTTTAATGAGGTTAGTCTAGCAGTAATAGAGATCTGGGATAAAGATCTGGATGAATATCAAGGGAATTTCCCAACCATAGGAATATTTGCATTGTGGAAAACTTTAAGGCTTTTATCTCTGAGGCCTTTTAAAATCAGATAACAATAGAAACTGTAACTTTTGGAGCAATTTATTCCTATGTGTAGGAAAAGTTATATGTCTTTCAATAACCCTTTTCATGTTTAGTTTGCAGGTTATTTCTAAGCACTTGGTACTTTTCAGGGGTGCTGTTATGAGTGTACTGGGCTGGGAGGTTAAGAAATAAAAGGTACAGTGGGAGACTTGTAGGTGCCAGGGATCAGATGAACTATCAAGGTTGCTTGTCCAATTCTGTCAAATACCAGGTGCAACATGGCTCTTGTGTTTACTGTGATGATGGAGAATCTGGTTGAAGAGAATGCCTTGTATTATAACTTCTCTCAAAACCACTTGTAACTTTTGTTTCACTTAGAAATTGGAAGATTATTTTCTTGGTTGGTAGTAGTGACCATTTATCTTCAGTCCCTGTTGGTAATGGCCTTCTGTTGATAAACACAGGCTAAGGGGTAAATGGTGAGTTGAACAAAGGATGTAAGTACCTATATAAGACTTATTTCTGTTAGAAGTACTTTTAATCCACAGTATTCTGTTAATATGGCTAAGTATATTTTCTGGACCAGAGCTGTCTCAAATAAGCCATCTGGATATATGATCAAAAAGAATACATCCCTTACAAGCCCTCTGTCTTTAGCTCCCCTTAAAAGTCTCATCAGGTTACTGAATAGAGATAATGATTAATCATAGAATACCAGGCTGTTTTGGGTTGGAAGGGTCCTTAAAGTTCATCCAGTTCCAACCCCCTGCCATGGGCAGTGACATCTTCCACTAGACCAGGTTGCTCCAGTCCCCATCCCGCTTGGCCTTGAACACTGCCAGGGAGGGTGCATTTACAACTTCTCTGGGCAACCTGTGCCAGCGCCTCACCACCCTCACAGGGAAGAATTCCTTGATAATAAGGTTCAGATGAAAAGCATATGACATTCCTTTGTTCCCTTCATATTACGTCAACTGAGTTCTCCCCAAGAGATAGTCACATAGACCATGTCTTTATACCTCTCACTACAGCCTGTAGCACTCTGTCATTTTCAGGAAAACCCTTAACCGTGGATTACACAGAGCTTAGAATTAGGAAGTATGCTTTATGCTTGATTTGAGATTTGGGTTATTACAGAACATATTCCAGGCATGCTTTCCACAGACTCACCCAGGCTTTACTTTGTACAGTTACTGCATGTATATTTTATGTATATATAGATATCTAGTGGTGAATAATTCAAAGAGCAGGATACACTTATTACAAGGGAGACGTGATGTGCTCATTTGATCTGCATTGGTAAAATTATATCCCATTGCAGAATTTGCAGCAATGATGTTCTCATTTTAAATATTTAGTACTATACAGACACATCAGCATGTATTTTCTTTTGAAAAACACTTAATTATATCAGTTTAAAATTATGACACTGCAGCCAAGATTATTTAAATTAGATCTAACCTCTTCTAGGAACTTTTTGCAAAAGTGAATCTTTTTTGAGTATACTGTGTACTCTATATGCTTTTTGCACTTCTAAGTACAAGCCCAGTTGTAAAACTGGGTCCATAAAAATAACATGATAAAGCTCTATTTCCCTAATGATTCTGTGTACTGTGGCAGAATTTCAAAGTTAGAAAATGAGCACAGACATGTACACATACACAGGAACTGTGCTGCAAACTCTTTATAATTACTTGGTTCTTTCTTTTATCACCCCTTCCCCCTTCAGCAAAGTAATAGCAAAATGGAACATTATTTTGTAGATAATGCATGAAACAGGAGGTGAAACAGATGAGCCTCTAACCTGGAATTAAGATTCAGTATCTTTGATATCAGATTTCCCAGAGAAGCTGTGGCTGCCCCATTCCTGGCAGTGTACAAGGCCAGGTTGGACGGGGCTTGGAGCAACCTGGCCTAGTGGAAGGTGTACCTGCCTGTAGCAGGAGGTTGGAACTGATGAACTTTAAGGTCCCTTCCAGCCCAAACCAGTCTGGGTTTTTATGATTCTATGTCAAAATTTTGTCACTTAAACATTTAAACAAAAGTGGTAAACCAGATGTTTAGCTGGATGTGCAATCACTCACCATTCATTGTTGCTCTGCAGGTAATGTTAGTCACGGAGAAGAGCAGATTGGTTTAAAAAAAAACCCTACATACATATTTCATATTTTTCTCTGGTTTACCTATTTATTATTCGTTTTATTTGTTTATTTGTTGTGTGTTTGGAGTCTGCATTGTGAGCACTGTTTCCCTTTATTCCCTCTTGGTTTCATTACTGCATTTTTCATTTATCGTCAAAATCATAGCTCTCCAGATTTCCGTGTATACAGAATGCTATTGCTTGCTTCATTCAGGATCTCCTTTTCTCCTCCAAGAAATATGTTGAGGCCACTAATTTCTGTGGGAATAGACTTAGAAAGCTGGAAGGAGTGGAAACAAGACAGGCCACATCCAAAGAATACAATGTGGATGGCAGTTATGGGAGTTAGTTTGCTGTGGAAAAATGTTGTAATCCCTTATCTGTATGTTTAAAACTCCTCTCTGAGCACTGCACAGTCTTTGGGTGAGCCATTACTTCGTCTTCCTCAAACATGCTTGATACACATATGCAAGGATCTAGTTTTCCTGGTGTGCAATCCTGTGTAAAATAGGGATGATATTCCTTTATTTTGTAATAATATTGCATAGTAATATCTCTACGTTGGTTTTGTACTTCATTAACAAGAGCTTTCTAAGAGTAACATGAACAGCTATATTTCTCTGCATCTTCTTTCTTTTTAACATGTTTCATCTTTTTTTATATAATTCATCTAATTATTTTAACACTGTCCATACCATTTAAAGGTGTCTGAAATACAGCTTATATGAAAGAAATCATACAAAACAGTGATAATGTGAGTATTCTCCATGCTCTTTTCTGCTAACATTCAGAAACAGGATAGACTTGGAGCTAAAAGCTATATGTACTTGGCATTGCAGAAAGAAGTGGAGCTGCTCTGATAAAGAAAGGGAAGAGTGGTTTTGCTGGGAGGCCTGCCAGACTTGTCAAAGATGCTTTAAACTAGTCGTGGTGGGGGAGGGGAGCATCATTCTATCCCAACACACCCAGTCAGTTGCCAGCACCTAGAATAAATACTCTGAGCAATGTAGTGATATCCTAGCCTCTCCAGCCAGTGAGCCGGCTTCATTTGGAGATCGGCTCAGATGTTTCTATACAAATGCCTGTAGTATGGGGAATAAACAAGAGGAATTAGAGATGTGGGCACATCTATGGGGCTATGATATAAGAGGCATCACCGAAACATGGTGGGATGGCTCCTATGACTGGAGTGTTGGAATGGAAGGTTATAGGCTTTTTAGAAAAGACAGGCCCAGTAGGAGGGGAGGGGGAGTTGCCCTTTATGTTAGGGATAGGCTGGAGAGTATGGAACTCTCTCTGGTGACAAGTGATCAGTTAACAGAAAGTTTGTGGGTCAGGGTTGAGGGGAAATCGGTGATGGGACACATTACTGTGGGGATCTGTTACAGACCGCCTGATCAAGAGGAACCTGTGGATGAAGAACTCTACAGACAAATAGGAAAAGCCTCACACTCACAGGCCCTTGTTCTTATGGGGGACTTCAACCACCCTGACATCTGTTGGGGTGACGGTATGGCCCGGCACAAGCAATCCAGGGGGTTTCTCGATTGTGTGGAAGACAACTTCCTTCTGCAAGCAATAGAGGAGCTGACGAGGAGAGGTGCCACGCTTGACCTCGTGCTCACCAACAGGGAAGGGCTCGTTGGAAATGTGACTCTCCAGGGAAGTCCTGGATGTAGTGATCACGAGATGGTCGAATTCGAGGTCCTCATGACAGTGAGAAGAGTGTGCAGCAAGCTCACTGCCCTGGACTTCAAGAGAGCAGACTTTCGGCTTTTCAGGAACCTGCTTAGCAAGGTTCCATGGGATATAGCCCTAGAGGGCAAGGGGGCCCAAGGCTCTTGGTTAATATTCAAGGATCACCTGCTACAAGCTCAGGAGTGTTGCATCCCGACCAGAAGGCAGTGCAGCAGGAGGGCCAGGAGACCTCCTTGGATGGATAAGTTGCTGCTGAGAAAAATTCACAGGAAAAGAGAGGCTTATAAAAGGTGGAAGCAAGGCCAGGCAGCCTGGGATGAATAGAGGGATGTTGTCAGGGAAGTTAGGGACCAACTTAGGAAAGCTAAGGCTCAATTGGAGCTAAACATGGCAAGGGATAATAAAGATAACACGAAGGGATTTTATAAGTATGTAGCGGCTAAAAACAGACTAAGGACAATGTAGGCCCCCTCTGGAAGCTTTCGGGATAACTGGCTAAGCAAGACTTGGAGAAGGCTGAGGTTCTGGATGGCTTCTTTGCTTCAGGCTTCACTGGCAAAGGCTCTGACCGCATGTCATGGGTTCAGCAGTAGCTCATGCTCTGCCAGGGAGGAGGGAGAGATAGGGCGCCTGGTCTGGGCTAGTCGGGGAGGTATTCCATACCATAGCACGTCCTGCTCGGGGAGGGGACTGGAAGCTGGCCAGAAGGGAAGGGGTTAACACTCCGGGCTGGGCTCAGGGAGGCAACTGGAAGCTGGCCAGGAGGGGAAGGGGGAAGCTCTCTCTCTTTTCCGGGCCGGCCTTGTGGCGGCGGGTGGTATCGTATTCTCTCTCCCTGTTTGTCTCCTCTAACATTGATTCGTTATTGGTACCGGTAGTTATTTCTGTTATACCTTGATTGCTGGACTGATTTTACCTTGATCCGTGGGAGTTGTATGCCTCCGGCTCTCCTTCCCATCCCTCCGGGAGTGGGAAGGTAAGGGGGGGAGGGGAAACAAAGGGGGAACTGTGCAGATTTAGTTTAAACCGCGACACCGCACCACCCGAGTCTTGGAAGGCAGACGCAGGGACTTTGAAAACATAGACCTTGGGCCCACTGTAGGAGAAGATTTGGTTCGAGACCATCTTAAGAACCTGAATGTACACAAATCCATGGGCCCTGATGAAACCCATCCACGGGTCCTGAAGGAGCTGGCGAATGAAGTTGCAAAGCCACTGGCCATCATATGTGAAAAATCATGGCAGCCAGGTGAAGTTCCTGACGACTGGAAAAAGGGAAATATCACCCCCATTTTCAAGAAGGGGAAAATGGATGACCTGGGGAATTACAGACCAGTCAGTGTCACCTCTGTGCCTGGAAAAATCTGGAAGCAGATTCTCCTGGAACACATGCTAGGGCACATGAAAAAGAGCAAGGTGCTTGGTGACAGCCAGCATGGCATTACTAGGGGAAAATCCTGCCTGACCAATTTGGTGGCCTTCTGTGACGGGGCTACAGAAATTATGGACGGGGTGGAGCAGTTGATGTCATCTACCTGGACTTCTGCAAAGCGTTTGACACTGTCCCACATGACATCCTTGTCTCTAAATCAGGGAGACATCAATTTGATAAGTGGACCACTCGGTGGACAAAGAACTGTCTGGATGACCCCACACAAAGTGTTGTGGTCAATGGTTTAATCTCCGACTGGAGACCAGTAACGAGTGGTGTCCCTCAGGAATCGGTGTTGGGACTGGTCTTGTTTAATATTTTTGTCGCTGACATGGACAATGGAATTGAGTGTGCCCTCAGCAAGTTTGCTGATGACACCAAGCTGTGTGGTTCTGTTGATACGCTGGAGGGAAGGAATGTCATTCACAGGGACCTTGACACACTTGTGAGGTGGGCTGATGCCAACCTCATGAAGTTTAACCATGCCAAGTGCAAGGTCCTACACCTGGGTGGGAGCAATCCCAGGCACAGCTACAGGTTGGGCAAAAAGGAAATTCATGGTAGTCCTGTGGAGAAGGACTTGGGGGTGTTAGTCAATGAGAAAATGAACATGAGCCCAGAAAGCCAACCGTATCCTGGGCTGCATCAAAAGAAACGTGACCAGCAGGTCGAAGGAGGTGATCCTGCCCCTCTACTCTGCTCTCATGAGACCTCACTTGGAGTATTGTGTGCAGTTCTGGTGTCCCCATCAGAAAAAGGACATGGAACTGTTGGAACAAGTCCAGAGGAGAGCCACGAGGATGATCAGGGGACTGGAGCACCTCCCAGGTGAAGACAGGCTGAGAAAGTTGGGGCTGTTCAGCCTGGAAACGAGAATGTTGCGTGGAGATCTCATAGCAGCCTTCCAGTATCTGAAGGGGGCCTACAGAGATGCTTGGAAGGGACTATTCATTAGGGACTGTAGTGATAGGACCAGGGGTAATGGGTTGAAACTTAAGCAGGGGAGTTTAGACTGGATCTAAGAAAGAAATTCTTTACTGTTAGGAAGGTGAGGTACTGCAATGGGTTACCCATGGAGGTAGTGAATGCTCCATCCCTGGCATTATTCAAGGCCAGGTTGGATGAAGCCTTGTGTGATATGGTTTAGTGTGAGGTGTCCCTGCCCATGTCATGGGGGTTGGAACTATATGATCTTGAGGTCCTTTCCAATCCTAACTATTCTATGATTCTATGATTCTTGGGGAGAAACACAATTTTTCCTGAAACCACAAGGTTTGTCCACATTTTAGGTAACTTCCCTGATGCTCATGTTCATTTTGTGAACTTTGAAGCATGAGGTTTGTTCATTACGTACTGGAAAATTAATGCTGAATAGCTATGGTAGTTCTCTGAGTCTAGGGTGATAATTTATCCTTTTTTATATCAATAATCTTACTAAAATGATCTTTCTGTGACTCAGTTTCAACACTGCACAAAAAGGAACAATGGAATGACTATAGATTACTTCAGACAGTACTAAACAGAACCAGGAAGTCTTAATATTATTGCATTTACTATGATAAGTAGAAATATAAAGCTGCTTTGATTTTGATACTTCATCTTCTGGATGAGAACTCTGCATTGCACATAGATTGTAATTAGCTGCTTTGTTTTCAGCAGCTTTATACAGCCGTGGCTGAAATGGATGGTGCTGTCAGGAAACAACTCCATGTTGACTTGTCGAAACAAGTGACAGCCTTTCCCTATTCATAAGATACATTTATTTTTGGTTTTGCCTAACAAATCTAATCTCTGACAGAAAGATAGATAAACTTTCCTGGCTTGTGTAATCTCTTGTAAATATGCTTTAAACTGAGCAGGTGTCAAGTTGTTCTGTTTGTGATGTTATATGTGTGTGAAATGTTATGGCATGCATGACAGTATGCTCCAGTAGCAGAGCTAATGGCATTAGTAACACAACAGTC
Organism: Melopsittacus undulatus; assembly: GCF_012275295.1. Taxonomy (NCBI): domain Eukaryota; kingdom Metazoa; phylum Chordata; class Aves; order Psittaciformes; family Psittaculidae; genus Melopsittacus; species Melopsittacus undulatus. The sequence goes on from NC_047534.1 coordinate 28,008,660, forward strand.
AAGCAGCCCTGAAGTGGAAATAACAAAATTACTATCAGGGATGTGTGAGAGGCCAATCTCTTTAAATCAATCCCATTTCACATGACACAACAGTGCTGCACAGTTTTAGCCCTCTTAATTTCCTGCTTTTCTAGTTCTTACCAGTAAAAGGGTGCATCATAAGACACAAGACATGTCTTGAGGCCTTTTCTTACTCAAGGAAAAGAAAGTCTTATTCTACCCCCACCTACAAGATAGTAGTAAGATGCTGATCTTGATAGCTGTGAAAAGGAGTTTAGGTAATACTAAGTTAATAAACTAAATCACTATAATACAAGACACTTGAGACTGCAGATAGAGCTATGATGGTCTGTCAGATGTGGATATAGAGGCAAAAGCTTCTTGTGTCCCTGATAACTTGCCCAATCTAGTCACAACACTCATCACACTGGTAGCTGGATGCTTTTGTGCTGTCCCTGTTGTGGACAAATGAGCCTATCTTACACCTTGTGACACATACTCCCCGACAGCATGACACTTGGTAGGAAGCAGTGCTGTGACTTGGTAGCTATTGGATCTGCCACTGCAAAGCAAATTGAATAGAACTATTTTGTAAGGTTTTGTCAGTGACCTTTACAGATTGCTTTATCAAAGAGAAGGACAACAAGGTTTATCCTGTGGTGTTTTTTTTTCTGTCCAAGCCCTTCCTTTTTTAGTATGAAACTACAAAGAATCGAAACTACAAAGAATCGAAACCCTTTCAATTAGACTTCCTACAGCCTTGTGGATAATGAAAAGTAAAACTTGTCTCTGAAAAGATATACTAGCAATTCTGTTCTCTTCAGTCCATGCTGGGTTTCTGGCTCTCTGCTACAAGAGATGTCAGACAGCTGAGCATCAGAAACATCTCATACTGGCCATACTCACAATAGGCAGGTACCACATGTTACCTGTACTTTCCCTAATATAAGAAGACAATGCCATGAGGAGTGTCAGTGAACATTTACAGCCCATGGAGATCCCTTTATCTCTTTCCCAGCAGCTAATGCAAGCAACAAAATGCACAAGCTCATGGAGCTACATAACTCTTTTTGTCAGCTGTGTTACTTGGATTCAATATATCCCATGCAAGGTGACAGAAGTGTCTGCTATTGTGTGGTGAAATGTTCCAAAAAAAAACAAGCATAGCTCTCACTGCAACCCAGCAAACAGAATCAGATCTTTGGGCACTAGCAAGATAGCTTGTGTAGGTACATTAACCTCTTTGTCCTACCTCCTGATTTCAGAGTTTTTCTACGTAATTCTGCTTCTTTTACTTCCATGCGTACTTTCTGGTTTTCCCTTCTTTCCCTTTTCCACTCTCAGATACAGAAAATGCAAAGTGCTGCCAAGTCATCAGTAATTGTCAACAACATGATTTCCTTAGGTTAAGAGCAAACCAGTGTAGCTGTGAGGAAAGGGGCATTTCCCTCCTTTTCATAAGGAGAAAATGAAAGTTTGAAAGACATTTGTCACTTTTAGGAAAGAGAAACTTATGATGAGTGTTTATATAACTTCTGATTTTACTTATTTCAGTGCTTTTCAATGTTTGGTACCACTATTGCTAGAAGAAGCAGCTTTTAAACAGGGTCACACACAAGTGAGATTAATGGGGGTGTGAGAAAAGTAATTCAGTCATCCACTTGTGAAAGTTGGGACAAATTGGCAAGTGTGGATGTATTCTGCTTCTTTTCTTGCTGAACTGAAGTGTTATGCTGCCTATCATAAATCTTTTTCACTGAGAATTAGGAGAGAGTCTCTTTACTTGTGGAGAGTTGTGAAGAGGAATTATGCTGGGGAAAATAAGAGTTAAGATGTGGCATGTGTTAGCATTGCCATGGGGAAACTAGTTTGGGAAAGTTCATTTCCATCCTAATTAATGCTGTAGAGATTTGAGTAGTGACTAGAGGTTCATCACAATACTGTGCAGGCTGACGGATGACTTGGTGCAAGAAAAGTTTTCTGCTTCCTTGGTGATATTTCAGGTGACATTTATTAGTTCAATAATAACACAATGCATTTGTACAGGAAATGCCATCTGTGGGAAATTACTCACATAGATGCACAGTAGTGATCCATTCCAACAGAATCCATGTTTGCTACATTGGCAGGAAGTTTATAACTTGTTTATAACTATAGGGGAAGACGCAAAGCTAAGTAAGTATGTTGCTGACCAGACAATGGGTAGGTGAAGGGGGAACATCTGAACAGATATTCATAGAATCAGAGAATGGTGTGGGTTGGAAGACAGGCTGAGAGAGCTGTGCTTGTTCAGCCTGGAGAAGGGAAGGCTCCATGGGCCATGTCTTCAGGTCAGTGTGTGTATCCCAGGTAAGCAGCACCCCAAAGGGAAAGAGGTTGGAAAAAGGAGGTGGGAAAATAATGTATCACCTTGGGAATCCAGGAGCACTGGGCAGGTGGAGGCACAGACAAGACAGACAAGGTGGTGAGGGGCTGTTTGGGACAAATGTAACAAGGCCATGCTAAAGTACCAATGGGCAAGCTAATAAATTACAGAGTTGCGTGGGTTTTCAATCGCCTGTACATATGGTTCAAGGACACAGAGTCACATTTCTTGTCCCCTTTTCTTTACGTTTTTTTCCCCCAAAGACCTTGTCCGAGAGAACAGGAAAAAACATTTTAGTAAGGAGGATTATTTTTACGACTCAGTAGCTGGAAATAATTCTATGAGTGGGTGCTGGTGCACAAAATAAGAAGTGGATCATAGAATCATAGAATAGTTAGGGTTAGAAAGGACCTTAAGAACATCAAGTTCCAACCCCCCTGACATGGGCAGGGACACCTCACACTAAACCATATCACACAAGGCTTCATCCAACCTGGCCTTGAACAATGCCAGGGATGGAGCATTCACTACTTCCATGGGCAACCCATTCCAGTACCTCACCACCCTAACAGTAAAGAATTTCTTCCCTGTATCAAGTCTAAACCTCTGTTGTTTAAGTTTCAACCCATTACCGCTTGTCCTATCACTACAGTCCCTAATGAATAGTCCCTTCCAAGCATCACTGTAGGCCCCCTTCAGATACTGGAAGGCTGCTAAGAGATCTCCACGCAACATTCTCGTTTCCAGGCTGAACAGCCCCAACTTTCTCAGCCTGTCTTCATATGGGAGGTGCTCCAGTCCCCTGATCATCCTCGTGGCCCTCCTCTGGACTTGTTCCAACAGTTCCATGTCCTTTTTCTGTTGGGGACACCAGAACTGCACACAATACTCCAAGTGAGGTCTCATGAGAGCAGAGTACAGGGGCAGGATCACCTCCTTCAACCTGCTGGTCACATTCCTTTTGATGCAGCCCAGGATACGGTTGGCTTTCTGGGCTGTGAGTGCACACTGCTGGCTCATGTTCATTTTCTCATCAACAAGCACCCTCAAGTCCTTCTCCGCAGGACTACCATGAATTTCCTTTTTGCCCAACCTGTAGCTGTGCCTGGGATTGCTCCCACCCAGGTGTAGGACCTTGCACTTGGCATGGTTAAACTTCATGAGGTTGGCATCAGCCCACCTCACAAGTATGTCAAGGTCCCTCTGTAATGGGATTCCTTCCCTCCAGCGTATCAACCCAACCACATCTTGATGTCATTGGCAAAGTTGCTGAGGGCACACTCAATCCCATTGTCCATGTCACCAACAAAGATGTTAAACAAGACCAGTCCCAACACCGATTCCTGAGGGACACCACTCGTTACTTGTCTCCAGCCGGGCATTGAACCATTGACCACAACTGTAGACGCAGAAGTCACGGACAATGCAGAAACGATCAATGTGATCAAGCAGTTGCTAAAGTTTATTTGGATGCAGTGCTTTTTTTATACCCTTACATTATGTAACAGCCTCAGATAGCAAGATATGATTGGTTAATCTAGAGGTTATTACAGTTTACAAAGCTAAACTAATATTTATGATATGTCATAATTGTGGCTAATTAGCCTGTTCTAGAAGATACATTGGAAAACTACAAACTTGGCAGAAACCAACATCTGCATGTCCTTGGCGAAGAGTTACAGAGATACATCATGAATAACAAGACAACTGGCCTTGGCTATGTTGGCCAGAAATACAGAGGATCATAGGTCTTGTTACTGGCATCCTTACTGGAAAATTACAGAGACACACTGCGGTTTAGGGCACTGGGATCGCTCACCGGGGGGTGGCCCTGGTCCTTTAGGAACCCCACACACAACTCTTTGTGTGTGGTCATCCAGACAGTTCTTTATCCACCGAATGGTCCACCTATCAAATTGATGTCTCCCTGATTTAGAGACAAGGATGTCATGTGGGACAGTGTCAAACGCTTTGCAGAAGTCCAGGTAGATGACATCAACTGCTCCACCCCGTCCATCACTTCTGTAGCCCCGTCACAGAAGGCCACCAAATTGGTCAGGCAGGGTTTTCCCCTAGTAATGCCATGCTGGCTGTCACCAAGCACCTCGCTCTTTTTCATGTGCCCTAGCATGCCTTCCAGGAGAATCTGCTCCCATATTTTGCCAGGCACAGAGGTGAGACTGACTGGTCTGTAATTCCCTGAGTCATCCATTTTCCCCTTCTTGAAAATGGGGGTTATATTTCCCTTTTTCCAGTCGTCAGGAACTTCACCTGGCTGCCATGATTTTTCAAATATGATGGCCAGTGGCTTTGCAACTTCATTCGCCAGTTCCTTCAGGACCCGCGGATGGGTTTCATCAGGGCCCATGGATTTGTGTACATTTAGGTTCTTAAGATGGTCTCGAACTAAATCCTCTCCTACAGTGGGCCCAAGGTCTATGTTTTCAAAGTCCCTGCGTCTGCCTTCCAAGACTTGGGTGGTGCGGTCAGAGCCTTTGCCAGTGATGACAGAGGCAAAGAAGCCATTCAGAATCTCAGCCTTATTCAAATCCTGTGTAGCCAGTTCTCCCAAAAGTTTCCGGAGGGTGCATATATTGTCCTTAGTCTGTTTTTTATCCGCTACATACTTATAAAATCCCTTCCTGTTATCTTTAATATCCCTAGTCCAGTTTAGCTCTAACTGGACTTTAGCTTTCCTAACCTGGTTCCTAACTTCCCGGACAACATCCCTCTATTCATCCCAGGCTGCCTGTCTGCTGAGGTGAGTAGCTCGAGAGAGGACGCCTGCAGCACTGGAGCGGAGCAGGGGGAGATCAGCGTCCAGGAGCCTCACCTCAGACCGACGAGATCCACCGAGGAGGGAGCCTCAAGTCCTCTCAGGACTTGCACAGGAGCTGGCAGCTCAGCTCCCGCGAGGAGCTGACTCACGGGGAGCAGAGCCAGGAGGAGCGGCACCAGCTGTGAGTGGTTAAAAACCTGCCCAGGGAGTGCTGCAACCAGAGCAGGCAAATAGAGAGGGTCGAGGCAGTTTGCACAGCAGTTCGCGTGGGCAGGCGAGCTGGATAGTGAGCACTCGCTGTATGACCAGGGCCTGATCTGGGAGTTCTGTCCTGGCTGCCCTGGCAGTGGCCAGCGTAGGCACCCAGACAGAGCCGGTAAGAGGGGAGGCTGTGGTGCAGAGCTCGGAGTGTAGAGAGTTACTGCACTGGTCTGGTGAGGGAAAGGGGCAGAATGGGCAGGGCTGCATTCGTGCTTCCTGATAGAGGTCCTCCTGCAGCAGGTGGCTGAGCTGCAGGATGCTATCAATAAGTTGCAAGATGTCATCAATGAGCTGCAAGATGTCAGGGAAGCTGAGAGGAAGCAGGACTGCTTGCTCGAGGGCCAAACAGCACAGGGGCCTCAAGCTTCCCCTCTAACTCATGGAGGAAAGAAGGAGGCTGTTAACCTGAGAAGCTGGGAATTAGTAACAAAAAAAAAAAACCAACAAAAGGAGGAAGAGAGCAATTAAATGTGAGGGGGTTCCTCCTAAATCTACTGTACCCACCCAGAACCACTTTGCTGTCCTGCAGGGGGCTGATGAGGAAATGCACTTGCACCAGAAACAGCCAGCTAGTGCACTGGTACAGATCTCTACTGGTGCCGCCAGGAAAAAGCAGCGGGTTGTAGTAGTAGGGGACTCTGCCTTGAAAGGGACAGAAGCTCTCATCTGTAGACCTGACCCAGTCTCAAGGGAGGTGTGTTGCCTACCTGGGGCATGGATCAGGGATGTTGCAGAGAGGCTGCCTGCTCTAGTAAGTCCCACAGACTATTACCTGCTTCTAGTGGTACATGTGAGTGCTAGGAATATAGATAGTAGTAGCCTGAGGACTACAGAGCTCTGGGAGAGGTGGTCAGGGGCTCTGGAGCTTAGACAGTCTTTTCAACAATTCTCCAAGACACAGGGGAGGACCTTCCAAAGGCTAGGGGGATTGGACAGGTTAATAAATGGTTAAAAGGGTGGTGTCATAGTCAAGGGTTTGGGTGTCTTGAACATGGGGCCCAAGTTTGTAGGCCAGACCTAGTGGGGGCTGGTGGAGCTGCTCTGATAAAGAAAGGGAAGAGTGATTTTGCTAGGAGGCTTACATGAAAGAATTTAGCCCTGGTCTTTAAAAAATTGCTGATGCCTTGATTTTTTCATAAAAAAAAAACAATCACTTATATTTAGGGGTTACAAGGCAGGTGTGAATCAGCTCAGCAGAAGACTGCAAATTTCTGCTACTATGCTGTTCAAGAGATTAGGGAACTAAAATATGCACAGTAGTTAAATGGATTCTCCAAGGCCCTTGGTCTAGGAGGAATTCAGGAGACTTGATGTATCTAATCAATAATGGAAAGGAAACTAATGACTATGTTGGTGCTATCAGTATATTTCAATAACAAGCCAGGGTTTACAAGGGAGCCCTAAATTTTTTTCAAGTATAAATCGTGTATAAGACCTCATTTGTCAGGGACATGAAGACAATCTGAATTTGTCAGTATTTCCTCAGTAAATCTAATAACAACAGCAGTATTTAGTATTTATATCAGAGTAAGTCTGTTTTCCTCAAGTTTCTTTCTATGACAGCTAAATTGTAGAATCACGGAATGGTTTGTGTTGAAACAAAATTGAAAGCTCATCCAGTTCCAGCCCCTTGCCATGGCATTGACACCTGACACTAGAAGAAGGTTGTTTTAAAGACTGATGATTGCATTTGGTCTTTCTGGATTTTCTCTAGCTAAAATTACCTCATTTTTTAAATAGCTGTTTTGCATGCACCAATGACTTGTGAGCATTAACCTGTGGGTGTACAATGCTGTACAGTTAGTCAACATCTCTAAATTATACAAACCTTGACTCTTCAAGGTCATGATGAAGGTATTTTCAATGGTGCTATCCTCCATTGGAAAATTTTGTCAAGTAAGAGGCTTAGAGCTTATCTTTTAATACAGATACATTCTTTTTAGTCCTATATATTGATTGACCTTCATGATTTTCTTTTCTGGGAAAACAGAGCTACTGTGTTTTTACCTCACATATGTCATTTCCAGAGGTTAGAAAAGAAAAAAAAGAAAAAGGCTACTTTTTAAAGCAATAAAGCTTTGCATTTGCTAAACAAAATCTTCAGGAATAGCTCATTAACCTCTGAAGGGGCTCACTGGCTTTGTAGAAGTCATATGTAGACAGGTTTTGGCTTCAGCTACTGAAATCTCAGAAACCTTCAGATAAGGAAACGTAAGAGCCTGCATATATGTGTGTGCCACTAACAGGGTGGCTTTATCTAGGTTGCAGCATCCCACATATTTGACTTTTCCATAGCACATTCTTGATTTATAAAGCCTAAGAAGACCTTAGGAATGTAGGAGGATGTTAATCTCCCCATTTTTATGCACTTAGATACTAGGCCATGTTATTAATTCATTTCATGAAAAGATTTTTCTTCTCTTTTGTTTCATGATGAGGTACTTTTTTTTTTTTTAACTGTCAGTGAAAACAAGGTTTATGGACCACACTGTAGGACAAATGGTATATAAAAGGATTTTGTAAACTGTCTCTGAAAACATGACCACGAAAAGCTTGCAAGTGTGGATGGTTTAAACACAGGATGGTTCACAGACTGATAGAAGCTTTAGAAATGCCTGTCAGTTACAAGCATCTGAAGTGTATGGCCTTTGGAAGTTAAAACACATGAGAACTTTACTTATACTGAAAGATAACTCCATTTCATTAGAGAATAGGCTAGAACTTGGGAGTATGTGAAGTCACAAGTGCAAATAGGTGTTTTTATCATCATTTCACAGCTCTAATGCCAGTGCTGCTCTGTGCCAAAGTGTCACAGTTAGAGAAGCCCAAGGGCTGCCATGGACCCAGGAATGAATATGCATCAGTGGCTGTGAAATAGCTGTCAAGTCCTTATCTTAGTGCCATATATGCAAAGTTCCCTCCTCTGAACAGATTAAGGTGACAACAAGTGCAACTGTTGAGGCACTTTAATATTTCTTTCCATTGTCACCTTTATTGTATTTTAAACAATAAGAGACTTAGGTGGCATGCAACTGTTTCTACTGGCTTTACAAGAAGCCAACAAAAGTGTAACAGAATCATTTTGGATTCTCTGGTCCATTGTCAGATTGTCCTTAACAAATGCCATTCCACTTAAAATTCAGGCCATACATATAGCATCTTTCTTCCATTAGAAAGTCTGCCTTAACAAAACAGTTACTGTCACTGTTTTGTCAGGCTTAATCACTGATTTAACATCATTGTGGTCAACTGACCATGCTGATAAGATTTATGCATACCTTGAAGAAATTTGTTTTTTTTTTTTTCCCCTATGTTCTTGCTAAAGAGGATCGGAGCACAGCTGCCAATACAATATCTTATGACTTCCCAGCTGCACAGACTCTGATCCATGGTATTGGTATCTTTAAAGAATCTGAATATGCACAGTAAAATACAATGTTAGGAGTACAAACAACTGTCCTCTTTGTTCTTCCCTCTTACACAGAGCATAAGTGAAAAGGTCTGTAGTGTTCCTATCTGTAAAGGAAGTCCTTGACCAGAAATATCAAGGAGAGAAAAAGCCAGACTTAAAAAAAAATTTGTAGGTTTGAGAAGTCCTATCATCTCAGAGCAAAAGATTAGCAAGGATATAAGCCGTCTACTAATCGAGTTGATAAGATGCCTAGTGGATATCAGAGATAAACAGCTTTGTTGTGTATTTATCTTGTAGAGAGGCTAGACTTTATCCTTACTATCTTCTCTTTCTGCAATTATCTTGAAGGTTCTTTACAGATAAAAAGTTTATTGAAAGCTCTGTTAAGGAGGCACAGTTCCATATCCTGCTGAGAACTTTTTGGCATACCATTAAACCTGTGGACACCCAAAGATTAGAGACAGGAACTGAACAAAATCAATGAAATTCAGTGCAAGAGGAGCCACAGAAAAACAGATTCTAACATCTGAAAGAGGGATTACTCTGAGTACCACCAGCTAGTTTTCAGGAAGTCTTTCTCATTGGTGCCCCAGGAAAGGTATTCCAAGCCCTGGAAGAGCGCTGCTCATGGTATCATGGACAAAAATTTAAATCATCTTGTAGGGAAAGAAATGGACGCATCAAAAGCTTGTCTTTTATACCCAAGGTTTTCAGTAAGCTGAAAACTGCATAACCAGGGTTTATGTTCTGACATCTGACACTATCATTAAAAGTGGAGGCAGGTTAATTGGAATGGTAAACCAGCATCTGGGGAAATCTAAAAGCAATAGTTTATGTGTCTTAAAGCTGCTGAACATCAGAGAGAGAAAACTCTTTAGTAGTTGTAAATTGTCTTTTCACTCTTCTTTTGTTAGAGCAGGGATAGCTACCTTAAGGCATCTCAGTTCACTCAGCCTGTCTTGTGTGGGTTTTATCACCATCATTCATATCTCATGAGGGCATGGAAGTATTTCTGGTGAAGTATTGCGGAGCAGTCGTGAGCATCTTGAGGTGGCTCTGAGGGATCAAGCAGAGGTAATGAGACAAGACAAGCCCATATTCACAGAGCTTGAGGAGTGGAAGGTTAATTACTTGGAATAGTCTCCCCTTGGACACTGCTTTGAAAGTCAAAATATGTTGAATTAAAGTATCTTAGTTGTTCCCTTTAGTCTCAGTGGTCCTATGTATTAAGCAAATTTTACTTCCCTCATTAATCTAATAGGTAAAATCAAAGTGTAGATTATGCGGTTAAATTATGTGTTTTGGAGGGATCAGGGGTTAGACTTATCAGTGTCACTTATAATGACCTGTATTTCTTGCGTTGTTTCTGCTATACTAAAATGACAGCACTACAGTGGCATTTGTGTCATGCTGACCATGCTATTCAAGAGGGCTGGATCTTGCTTGTTTTCCTAGTGGATGCTAATTTTTTCCAGCATCCTGTCTCAGGAAGACTTGGTCAGCAGCTAGACTTCAGATCCAAGCTTAGTAGTGAAATTCTTGCAGGGTATGCAGAAAAAATCAGAGGCAATGTTGTGCTATCAATATTTATGCTTTGGGGTTTATATCTCTTACTATTTTTTTCATTCCCCTGTTGAAGATCTGTCTGTTCACTATGCCAAGTGCAGCTTTGCTTCTCAGTTTGCAGTGCCTTCACAGACCCTGGGGCCAGCACAGATAGCGCTAACTTGGAGTAAGCTGAGCACAGAAAACACTTGAGGAGCTGAGATGCACATCATGTGTTCAATTAAACATTTCCTTCTAATGGAGCTCTGTTGAATTCCTGAAAACTTGCTTTCTCATTGATTTCTTAATTCAATTGCATGGCCTGAAATGGTTTTTTTTTTTTGTGCAATAAGAAGGCTCATGAGGAGTGTTATGAGGCCCTTTGAGCTTTGGGGACTCTTACCAGTTTGTGTACTGCTCATAGCAGCAACCAACTTCACTCCTTCCCAATTAAAGTACACAATGCTTTTTCATTCCTGTCACTGCTCTGTACAGTGGGTTTCTCCTTTGATTCTCGTGCTTCATGTTTTCATTAAATATGCATTGCTCTTACGTTTTTCTAAAAAAAAAAAAAAAAAACAAAAGAAAAACAAACAAAATCTAGCAAATCATAGAATCATTGAGGTTAGAAAAGACGCTTAAGGTCATCAAGTTCCAACTTTATAGCTAACTTTGCCAAGTCCACAACTAAACCATGTCACTAAAGGCCTTACCTACATGATTCTTCCAGGGATGATGATTCCACCACTGCCCTGGGCAGCCTGTTCCAATGCCTGAACACCATTTGGGGGAAGGAATTGTTCTAACCTCCAGTCTAAACCTCCCCTGGCGCAGCTTGAGGCCTTTTCCTCTTGTCCTGTCACTTATTCCTTAGGAGCAGAGAGCAGCCACCTCCTGGCTCCATCCTCCTTTCAGGCAGTTGTAGAGAGCAATAAGGTCCCCCCTAAGCCTTCTCTTCTCCAGACTAAACCCTCCCATGTCCTTCAGCCATTCCTCACCATACACTTGTGCTCCAGGCCCTGCACCTGCTCCATTGCCCTTCTCTGGTGCAGCTCCAGCACCTCAATATCCCTCTTGTAGTGAGGTCCCAAATTTGAACACAGAATTCGATGTGCAGCCTCAACAGTGCCCACTACAGTAGACAATCACTGCCCTGGCCCAGCTGGCCACACTGGTGCTGATACAGTCCAGGATGTATATGTTTGAGATTCTGTAAATTTCGTTTACTGGATGGACAATTAGTTTTTATAGTACATATGAGATTTTGGCAGGAGATGAAATATTTATCACTTGCTCCTTCTGAACTCTTAGATGATATGTACGTTTAAATAAGCTGTTAAACTCCTTTGGGAGTGTCATATTGTAATTTAACTCTGCAAATTTCTACTCTGAATAGAAAGCTTCTATTTTATTATCCAAAAAAAAAGTAATTACATCTATATATATATATCTCCAAATTACAGATAATTATTGACTAAAAGACAAGCTAACTGCTACTGGGTAATAATGCTTTTGTGCTACCACAGCTTTTGTAGTTCTGTATTAACTTATTTGTTAGAGGACTATTTAGGATAAGAAGCTTGATCCACATTAGGACTTCTAAAACCAACCAACCAAACAAAAAAAATCCTGTATATGCTTACAACCTGTGAGTTTTGAGTTGTGCCTCTAAGATATGACCTACTAGAGAGCAGTTCAGCTGAGAAGGACCTGAGAGCAGTGGTGGATGATAAGCTGACCGTGAACCTCAGTGTGCCCTTGCAGCCAGGAGGGACAAATGTGGTTTGGGGTCCACTGGGAGGAGTGTGGCAGCAGGTTGAGGGAGATGATTCCTTGCCCTCCTCTCAACCATGGTGAGGCCACATCTGGATCACTTTGTCCAGTTCTGGGCTTCTCAGTACAAGACAGACAAGGAGCTATTGCAGGCCAACGAGGGCCACAAGGATGATCAAGGGTCCAGGCATCTCTCTTATGAGAAGAGATTGCAGGAGCTGGAGCTGTTCAGTCCAGAGAAGAGCAGACTGAGAGGTGATTTCATCAGTGAAAATCAATATCCCAAAAGTGAATGCCAGGAGGCTTGTGCCAGACTCTTTTCAATGGTGCCTCTTGTGTTGTTGCCCCAGAGCTGGACACAAGACTGCTGGGGGATCTCCCCAAAGCAGAGTAGAGGAAGAGAATCCTCTTCCTCAAACTACTGGCAGTGCTTCTTTTAATGCATTCTCATATATGTTTAGAACTGCAACTCTAAGTTCTTAGGCTTTTTTTCCTGTTTTTCTGAACTAAACACAGTACTTTTCAGTGTTAATGATAAACCACATCTAGGAAGTATAGGCTTCCACTGCTGTTACTACACCCACAACAGACAGAATAACTGCTTGCATCCTGCCTCTCATGGAGCATTATCCAAGCAGTCCTGAAAACAGTCACAAGCACCAGAGCTTCACTGCTACATGTCATCCCTCCATATGCATATTCCATATTGTGTGACAAGCTTCAGGGATTTTTTTATTTGGTCTTAAGACTTTATATCAAGATAAATCATTCTTGTAGCTAGGAAAACAAAATAAGTTTTTAAATTATTTGCCATAAGAATACTCATTTTGCTTCATTGGTAACTACTGTTCTGAGGTATTAAAATAGGTTTCTGGGCAAAATTGAGTCTTTAGTAAGCTGTAACTTTCCAGTAATCAAAGTCATCATGTGTGGAATGTTCAAAACAAAATCCACAGAGTGGTTTAGCACCTTTTTTTGAAACATTTTGCTCTTTCCTTGGCTTGTAGTCTTGATAGGGACTGATGGGTTTGTGTGCTAAGCAGCCAGTGCAAGAAATAGTTGGAGGATCCCTTGAGTTCTTGCCATGAAAAATCAGTGACACTGAGCTCTCAGCTGTAGAAATTCCTGGTAGGAATCTTTTAGGATTTTACTTTGAATCCCTGGTGCTGCAGTTTCCTTGTCTGTAAAAAGAGAGGAAGTAAAAATGCTGTAGTATATGTTAGGCTTTTATTAACTGCTCTTTCATCTATTAAGACAAAATTCATATAAATAGAAAGCATTGCTATTTAAAACAACAAAACAACAAATGAACAGATAAAGGCATTGTATACATGTTCATCTGTTGCAGGTTTCTCCACAGCTACCCAAGACCCATTGTCATCTTTCAGTAGCTTTGCCTTCAGCAAAGCACGTAGATTTTTCTGCTGCTTTTCTGAAGGCTTTGTTGTGTGTGCCAGTAATTGCAATTATTCTAGTAATGACAGCCCTTTAAGTGACATCCTAGAGTTCTCAATGCTTGCTATCATAGCCAACAGCTATCAGAGCAGGAATCCCACATGTTCACTTTCCCAGACGAAATGCCAATCAAGTTCCCTTCTTGAAGTTCACTTTTCCATCTCAGGTATATGCATGCACATGTATGCACACAGCTTGTGGGAACTGACAGAACAGACCCTTTCTGTTAGGTGCCCCAGATGAATTTCACAGCAGAGCTCCAGCACAGGTACCAAAACAAGTTCCCAATTTCATTCTCTCTGGTGGACACCTACTCCAGCTGTTTATTGTTGCTTGCATCTGGCCCAGGAAAGAGCAGGGACCTGTCAGAATCATACATGCTGCAGCTGGTTCACTGAATCTCAGGGAGCTGTCTCCAGTATATTGGTAAGCATTTTCTATGATGAAAGTGCTGACATAATTGCAACATGAAGCAAGTTTCAAGTGTCAAACTACATCAAGAATGTGCTTTTGTAAGAAAAAAGAACAACAAAAAAAAAGTGCAATGCTTTGATTCTTTCTATACTGTATTAAACAGAAACAGTAAGTGGTCCATGAATAAAGAGGATTTACAGAACAAAAATATCCTGTAATCTTTGCAATGACATTGTAATTTCATAGTTTTTCAAAGTATGTATCAGAATATGTAATCCTTAATTCCTGTTTCTGTGGTTCACTATAGATAAAAAGTAATTCGTAACCTTGCTCTCCAGAGGATGTGGCAGAAATAATGCTGTATCTTTTTGCAAGTAAGATTGTTTGTATGAAGTAATTGCTATGTAGCAACCTAACTGCTGCATGAATATAATTACCATCTTATTAAAATGTGAATAATTTCTATATAAAGTAAATAAATGCTAAGAAGAATGTTCAGAACAGTTCCAGACAGCATTACCTTACAATATTTGTATGCAGAATTAGGATGCTTGATTGTTTATCTGCAGCTTAAATGAATGTCAGTGCTTTATGATCATGCCTTTCACTAGCCACTGGAGAAAACAAATGTGTATTTGTATGGTACTAAATTCTTATTGAAAAAATCCTACAGAAAGGTATTATGGAAGTTTATTCATCTATTCATAACTCTTACAACTGTGCAAATCCAGACAAAATGGTTAAAGAAAACCAATATAGACATTTTACAAGTGAAGACAAGGGAGAATGGTTTTAAACTGACAGAGGGGAGATTGAGATGAGATCTTAGCAGTTCTTCCTTGTGAGGGTGGTGAAGCCTTGGCACAGGTTGCCCAGAGAAGCTGTGGCTGAACCCATCCCTGGCATTGTTCAAGGCCAGGCTGGACGGGGCTTGGGGCAACCTGGTCTAGTAGAAGGTGTCCCTGCCTGTGGCAGGGGGTTGGAACTGGATGAGCTTTGAGGTCCTTTCCATATAAACCAGTCTGGGATTCTGTGATTCTATGATTATGTGACCAGTCTTTTGTGGGAGATTTATTTCAGATTAAGGACTGCTATACTGTTACTGATACATGCTAGGATGCTGTTGGCTTCTTGGATACCTGGGCACAAACTGGCTCATGTTCAGCTCCATCAATCAGCACCCCTGGGTCATTTTCCATGAGCAGCTTTCCAGCCTCTCTTCCCCAGGCCTGGAGCTTTGCATGGGGTTGTTGTAGCCCAAGTGAGAAGGCACTTTGTGTTGTTGAACTTCATACCACTGGCTACAGACCATCAATCCAGCCTGTCCAGATCCTTCCTAGCCTTTGGTTGATCAACACTCCTACCCAAATGTGTGTCATCTACAAACTTACTGCAGGTGAACTTTATTCCCTCATCCAGGGCATTGACAAAGGTATGAAACAGAACCATCTCATGTACTGAGCCAGTGCCACTTGTGACCAGCCACCAATTTGATTTAACTCCGTTCACCGCCACTGTCTGGGACCAGCCGTCCTGGCAGGTTTTACCCAGCGAAGAGCACATCCATCCAGGCTATCAACAGCCAGTTTCTCCACAGGAATGCTGTAGGAAGTGATGTCAAAGGCTTTACTAAAGCACTTGGGAGAGTTTTAACAACACTGAAAGAACTTTCAAGTTCATCTTACTTTTTGTCAAGCTTTTCATGTCACTTTTACATAAACCTACATAGACAGCTTTTATGCATTTTATTTAAGGAATAGCATGAAATAACTTAGTGAAGGATCAAATCTGTAATTAAATGGTCCTGAAGAGTTCTTCACTTTTCTGATGCAGAAGAATCCCCTGGGAAAGGGAGATTTTATGCCATGTGAAGAAAATTAATCAGAACTGACTGAAGATTAGAAAAATTTAGTTGTGTAGTTCTAGATAAAGTGTAAGATGTAATATGTGGAGTTTTCTCATAAGCTACAAGATTTGATCACAACTGCAACACTGAACAGAACATACAAGAGAAAGTAGTTTAAAACCTTTCAGTCAGTAGATGGTGCTTTGTATAGTTGCAGTGTAGCTGCTGTGATTTTCTGCATTTCCTTAAGGCAGAACTTCCAAGGGTAGATAATTAAGTTTGTAAATGATGCAGAAGACAGCTTCATGTCAGTCAGCATATGCAGGTGAAACTGGATTTGTCTTTCTAAACAAGGTTCTTAGAGTGGCAATATTTGGTTATATATGTCTCTCTAGTGTTCATTTATTCAGCACTATGAGCAAAAACATGGAAAGCCGTCATTCTTGTCTTGTCCAAAGGTGTCCTGGACAGGTTACCTATTTTCTTCCCTCTCATTTCAAATTATACAACACTGGAAGGTAGTGGAACTAAGCAAAGAAAGATAAAACCATCTCTCCTGAAAGCTAGACATACCTGAGGAAGTGAGGTAAAGTAAAAGTAACTTAGGTTCACTGTGGAGCCACTATGAGCTACCCCAAACTCCATCAACCAGGGTCTAAGGGAGAAGGAAGAGGAAATCTGTGGTAGAACCTCTAATGAAAGTCCATCTTCACCTCAGACTGAGTTTACAAAGTTCTTACTTTCTTCAGTATTTTAGAGGTCACTGTAAAGGTTCTTCAGTGAAGGAGCAATTAAAACAGAATTAATTTTTGATCTATGCAGTGCTAGTGCAATATTGCCATTGGAAGAATCTATGATCCAATTGCATAATTGCAAATATGCAATGACTTCCGTTCTTGGATCCTTCTGTTTGGGTTTTTTCAGCATTCTGACCCATTGGCTTTCCATTTGGTTCCTGCTTTGCTTCTTGGACTTGAAGTCCATGAGTGGATTCCTTGGCTGACAGGGCCTTAATCCAGCATCTAATACCACATCTGCTGTACCTCTCTGAATTACGTGTTGCTGCTTCCTTCAACTCCTGACCAAAGGCTGTGACTGTGACTCTTAGTTCCTGCTTCTTTCTCCAATCAATATTAGACCAGTAGGGATTACAGTCACAATCCAGAGTGACAGGAAATACTTGCTTCCTATATAATCTTTCATTGTTGTTGAATAATATCTATTGCATTAGTAATTCCACTAGGAGTTTCCAGACCATGTGCAAGTAAATCTTGGGGTTTTATCAGTTACTTTATTTGCTATGCTTTCTTAATTAGCATCTCCTATTCAGCTAGGTAGATATTCTACCATTTTTTGGCAATTTATCCTGTAATAAGCATGAAAGCTTGTTAAATTCTGTAATCAGTAATTGTGAATGCTGTTGTTTTCTCATGCTTTCTCAGTCTCGTTCACATATCTCCCTGTACATTCCAATTGCTTCACTCTAAGTTTCATACTAGACTAAAAAATTCTGTCAATCCATGCTGTGAAAGGACTATATGGTGCCTTTTTATCACTGTTCTCTCAAAAAATCAGACAAACTTTATTCATTTTTTACTATATTTTTCTCATCCCAGTTCTCCAACTCTGAAAAAAAAAACCCTCTTAATTTTCTGACTTCTTTGCTTGTAGTATTGCTGCATCTCTACATATGTGTTAAGGTAATGTGGCTGAGCGTGGCTGAGCTAGAAGTTTCCTCTTAATTTCTTGTCCTGGGTTTAGCAGTAGCAATCATTTGTTCTCCTTCTTGGTAGCTGGTGCAGCTCTGTGTTTTGACTTTCGGCCTGGGAACGGTGCTGATAGCAGTGATGTTTTTAGTTACTGCTCAAATGTTTACTCTGGCCAAGGACTTTCTGAGCCTCATGCTCTGCCAGGGAGGAGGGGAGGCCGGGAGGAAACAGAGACAGGACACCTGACCCAGGCTAGCCAAAGAAGTATTCCATACCATAGCACGTCATGCCCAAGATGTAACCGAGAGCTACCCGGAAGGGCTAGGGCTTTGGGGGGTTGGAGGAGGTATCGGTCAGTGCTTGGTTGGGCAGGGTGGGGTGAGTTATCGGTCGATGGGTGGTGAGGTGTTGTATTCTCTTCACTTGTTATTTCCTTTATTATTATTATTATTATTGGTGGGCAGTAGTGATTTGTGTTATACCTTAGTTATTAAACTGTTCTTATCTCAACCTGTGGGAGCTACATTCTTTGGATTCTCCTCCCCAGCTCTCCGGGAGTTGGGGGAAAAAGGGGTGGGAGTGAGTGAACGAGCTCTGTGGTTGAGTTTAAACCACAATATTTCTTTTTAAAGTGCTGCAATAAGCATGGAAACAGAGATTTTATTTTACTTCCTGCAACTCTTAGTACTTATCTGCTTCATAGCTTTCCATTCCATAGTGTCACAGGTTAGACAGGGCCTTGGATGACATAGTCTGGTGGAAGGTGTGTCCCTGCCAGTGGCAGGGGCTGGAACTGGATGAGCTTTAAGGTCTCTTCCAATTCAAAGGCTTTGGTTCTATGATTCTTCTACAACATTAGGCATTACTAGGTTTTGCCTATAATGCTCCCAATGATGTCATCGTGTATCACAGCCTTTTAATTCCTTTTTTCCCATAATTCCCCAGTTTTATCATCATCAGTTTGTACACTAGTGTGGATTTCACACTTGTGTTGTACTTTGTAATCCCAGAAATACTCAGTATTTCTGTGATATAATATTCCTTTTATTTATACAGTAAAGCTTACTCCTGATGAACTTACCAATTTAATCAGTATCATATATGCCTTACACTGTCTATGTGCTTCCATTCACTTCCTGTAGGTTGGTATTTTCCATCTTGTTTAAACCAATAATGTATTTTAGTTAATATATTTTACATCACTTAATGTATTTTAAGTTAAAATACATGTTTTGATATTGCTGACTCTGGACTTGAACAATTATCTTCAGTTACCACGTTCCTTTTATTGCTATGTTTTGCAGCTGTGTGTGTTTAAAATGTCATCTTTATAAAGTCAACTAACTGGATCAACTAGCTGTACTTCAACAAAGTTATCTCACTTCCTTTGGCAGTCTCTTCCTCTATCATATTTTTGGGGATATGACACATCATTATGTTAGATTCCTCTGCCTCATTTCATTACCACCTTGGTGTACATGTACTAAGTGTTATCAGTGCGGTATGGAGCTCAGCTGTAGAGATACAGTTCTGAATTGAAACGCAACAGTGCTCTTAATTTGTATTTTATTTATTTATTTATTTATTTATTTATTTATGGATGAACTGTAGTTGGGCTGGTTCCTGTCAGAGCACAAGGTTTATGTTTTTATACTCATATACTAGATAAAGAATACTTTGATTTTGTTGGCATTTTTTTTTCATGCAACACTTTTACTCACACCTTTTGCACTAAATCTGATAACTGAGGCAAAAAGTGCATATGTGGACTTCAGGATAAAGAAGCAAACAAGTGTTAATGTGGATAGTGAAGAAGAAGAAAACATTAACGGCAGTAAAATAACAACACTAATGCTTTGAAACCCACTCACATATCTTTGAGAAGAGACTGAAAAGACACTGAGGAGGCTGCTGTGACAGATACGAGGGTTTCAAGATATTGACTGACAAGTTCTTATGAAGGATCATAATTGAGCTTGATGGCCTAGTGAATGGAAATGAAATGTTGCAAACCATGGGGAAAAGCACTACAATAGTTGATTCTTTCCATGTTTTCCATGTGTTTGTTAGGGTAGCTAGGAAATGGCTAATACTAACTCACACAATGTATTACTAATCAGAATTAATACCAAAGCCAAATAGTTACCTCTTGTAATGAAATACATTCAGTCTTCTCTAATATACTTTGTTTCTATAAGGCAAAAAAACCAAAACCATATATATATGTATGTACACAAAGCAACTACAAAGTGAACAATGATTTCTACTAGGGAATTAAGTTTATTATACCACCAACTGAAAAATCTATAGTTCCCAACTTTTAAAAACTGAACCAGCCAGAAGGAACAACGCATGCTAAAACAGCATACTTTGAATCCAGCGCTCATTGGATAAAAACTGATCTGTCAGGATGGCTGTTCACCAGAGCACAAGGCTTACATTATTGATTCGGTTTAGCAGAATAGGTTGTTGCTTTAAATAGAAGTGGTGCGAGGAATAGTAATGGACTAAAGAAAGGGTTAAGAGTTTTCTTCAAACTATGTATGGATTGCCTTAACTTAGTATAGGGAACAGATATGTTCTTGTTCTTGCTAATCTTGTAGTTAAAGCATACATTAGACAAAGAAGCATACATTATAATGCCATGTGGTTTCCTCAGAGTGTTAGCATTCGGCTCTCCAAAATATATTAGACACTCAAATACAGTGACAAGCACCATCCAACTGTCAGCAAAGGAGAAAACTATGAGGAATAAGCAACAGAGATATTTTATCATTTTGTTGTTAGATGAACCTGTGAAAGACTGTGGGTTTAACACTGGGTTTAAGAGAAAAAGAATCAAATTATAAAACCTGTTGTTAAAACTCTCATGATGTTCAGAATTTAGCCTTTCTCTTTTTTTTCATGTAAATCACACCTCAAGGGCAGATTTCTCCTAGAGTTTTCCCATATGAGGCAGTATGAAGTGTGCAGTGTGCCTATTCTCTGCTTTCTCGTTCTCTGGTAGTTATTGAAAAGAATAAAAGTTGGTCACTTTTGACAAAAATGCAAGAATTCTGATATTTGCATGGAAGTAGTTTGTATGCTTAGTTCCTTCCTAGCTGATTTCCAACCTACTGTCCTGAAATGTTCTGTATGGTAATACAAACTGCTGCTTGTGTATTTACCATGGTGTCCTTCAGTGCAGTGTATGTCAACTTGCTTTTTTACAGTCTGTAAAAAGTAGCATTTTGATAGTATCTGAATTTAATCTCTGTGTGTGGTTGTGGTTTTTAGTCGGGTTTGATTTGTTTTTTTACCTTTGGAAGTGGAGAAACATGAAACACTGGCTTTTCCATTCTTTGCAGACCTTTTGCATTTTTAGATGAAGCATTTGGTCACTTGTTTGCTTATTTGCTGCTGCTAATTATCTTAAGGGGTTAACAGCTTCCTAATAGCTGGATTTTGTGCTTTACCATTTGGTGTACTACTAACCTGTATCACTTACTGTTTGTCAGGTAATAAACTTTTAATTACACTTCTTAAAGCAAAGGGCAGTGTTGATTGAAATACAACCTGGCAGACAGAACACACAATGAAGATATGGAAGTGGGCTTTTCTCATCTGATTTTGGTTTTGCATCAGTGTGGGGCAATCATCAAGTACCCAGATACTCTAGTCATGACAAAACATGGTGCTGGGACTTTTAACTTGATTCTAAAGATCTTTTTAGCTTCAAGGAGCATTAAAAACAAAAAGATCTGAAATCAAAGTACTCTAACAACACAATGTTTAATCATAAATGACAACTCTATTCCAAATAGAATACAATTCAAAATAGCTTCGCAAACTTCCAAAGAATTTTTCATAACCAGAACCTCCAATTTGCAAAAAAATACAAGCATCAATACATTTTTCTGAGCGTTTTTTGTAGAAAAATCCAACAAAAGAAAACATCTGAGCCTTTTTCATCTTCCAAACCCAGGAATGATTATTTGTCATCATTTTGGTCCAAGAAAGTGTGGTTTAGTTTTTTGGTTTTTCACTGTTTTGTTAGCCCTGTTAATTTGATATGCAATTGTCATGGGTTCAGCAGTAGCTCATGTTCTGCCAGGGAGGAGGGAGAGATAGGGCGCCTGGTCTGGGCTAGTTGGGGAGGTATTCCATACCACGGCACGTCCTGCTCTGGGAGGGGACTGGAAGCTGGCTGGAAGGGAAGGGTTTAACAGTCCGGGCTGGGCTCGGGGAGGCAACTGGAAGCTGGCCAGGAGGGGAAGGGGGAAGCTCTCTCTCTTCCGGGCTGGCCTCGTGGCAGCGGGTGGTATCGTATTCTCTCTCCCTGTTTGTCTCCTCTAATATTGATTTATTATTGGTACCGTTAGTGATTTCTGTTATACCTTAATTGCTGGACTGATTTTACCTCAATCCATGGGAGTTGTATTCCTCTGGCTCTCCTTCCCATCCCTCTGGGAGTGGGAAGGTGAGGGGGGGGGGAGGGGAAGCAAAGGGGGAACTGTGCAGATTTAGTTTAAACCACGACAGTTTTTGGTGCCCAACGTGGGGCTCAAACCCACGAAATAACAACAAATCTGACAGGAGTTATAGTCATTTGTCACAATGCTGTTTTATTGGCTCTCACAGTTTTTTCTCTTGATCTCATGGTTTCAGGATTTTACCAATTACTTTTCTTATATATTAGCTGTGTTAGTGTTTATCAAGTATGGGGTTTGGGCTAAGGTTCTGGTCTCATTGTACTTTATGTTAATGACTTGTAATACAATAGAAGCATTCATCATGAAACTGATCTGGTTTATCCTCCCGGTATGGTCACCAACTTTATATTTTGGGAGGTATATAATAGAAGTGCTTAGCAATCTCACATCTTTTTTTCTCCTTCTCGGGTGGTCAACCTGTGAAGGAGACATTCTTCTATCCTCCCAGTGTTCTCTCCAGGTGATCTACAACATCATTTGAGGGTTTTGAAGTTTTTGAATGGCCTTTTAATACTGTTGAGACTTGTATGCTGATTGTGATGGGGATCACCATAGTAGCACACATACAGAGTGTGTTTTGTCCACAGTTATTTCATCTGATTTCAAGAGTTAAGCGGAGTCAGGTCTGGTCCTGTATTGGGGTTAAACGACGAAATAGGAGGACCAGGAGATCTTCCCGGAGGCTGGACAGTCATGAGTGGCAGGGTGTGTGGGATAGTACGGGCAAGCATCTAGGTCAGTGGGCCCCTCCAGTACTTTGGAATTTTACTCCCAAACAAGTGGAGAATCCGGAAGAATTAGTAAAACACCTAAATGAGGTGTGTTGTCGTCCTGGCCATACCAGAGATGGACAAATTACGGCAACGTGCTGGGGCTTAGCCTATGCTTATAGGGCCTTGATCGACACTATCCAACACCTTCAAAAGGAAAAAAAATGTCCCTGGATCTGAGAGCAACACAGAAGTCAGTGCAGCTGTTCCAACTCCAAGTAGAGCAGCTAGACCATCCCCAGCAGCAAGTACAGTTGCTACCCAAACTTCAGCTGTGACAGACAGTGCAGCTACCCCAGTAACGAGTACAGGGGCTATTCTACCCTCGACTGTGGTAGACAGTGCAGCTGTCCCAGCAACAAGTACAGTTGCTACTCAAACTACAGTGATAATCACTGCAGCTGAACTAGAGGACCAGTTCGTACCAATATCGGTTGCTCCTGTACACTAGAGAAAAACCAGAAAGGAGGCAAGAAGGAAGAGGCAGGATGAAGAAACTATGCATCCACTACCTGGTCTAGTATCTGATCAGGGGTCATCATCACACGACGAAGAAGAAGAGGTGACTTCTCAATCTTGGACCTCAACTGAGCTGCGGAATATGCGAAAAGATTTCACCCGTCAACCAGGGGAGCACATCAACACCTGGCTGCTGCGACATTGGGATAATGGGGCTGATGGCCACGAACTAGCAGGTACAGAAGCCAAGCAGCTGGGATCACTTGCTAGAGAAGGAGGAACTGACAAAGAAATTACAAGAGAGAAAAAGTCCCTCAGTCTTTGGAGGTGGCTTTTGGCAGCTGTGAAAGAGAGGTTCCCATACAAGGATGATGTTATGAGTCGTTCGGCCAAGTGGACTATTATAGACAAAGGCATCCGGTCCCTGAGGGAATCAGCTATCGTAGAGATGATCTACCACACCAAGCCGAATAATGGGAATGTACCCATAGACCCAGATGAAGTCGAATGCACACGACCCATGTGGCGAAAACTTACACGGAACGCACCGTCGTCATATGCCCATCCATTGGCAATGGTAACATGGAATGACATAGCACCACTAACAGATGAAATGGTTCATAAACTCCGAGAATTCGAAGACAATCTTACCCCTTCCATCATCTCAGCTGTGGAAAAACTGTCTCATGATCTCAAACAGTTGGGGGACGATCTGTCTGATTTATCCAGCTCCTCACGTGTGCCAACACGCGTGTCAGCTATTAACAAAAGGAGTCTTACTGTTCGAGAGAGAAAATATATAAGATACACACCACGGGCCACCCTATGGTTTTACCTGCAGGATCACAGAGAAGACATGAAGAAGTGGGATGGAAAACCTACTTCAGCCTTGGAGGACCGTGTGGGTGAATTGAAGAGAGGAGCAAGGGCCAAGACTGATTGCCCCATGAGAGCTGCAGCTTCAGCCTCTGGTGAACAGGTTCCCAGATGGAGCGGCAGAGCTGATTTTACTCCAGCTCCTGTGATAAAGAAGAATAATCCCTTTCAACACGACTTAGGTGTCCAAGATTGTGATGACGATGACTGTTAGAGGGGCCCTGCCTCCAGCCAGGTGGAGGTAGGGGACAATCGTATTTACTGGACTGTGTGGATCAAATGGCCTGGCACATCAGTCCCACAGAAGTATAAGGCTCTAGTTGATACCGGTGCACAGTGTACCCTGATGCCATCGAACTGTCAAGGGGTGGAACCCGTCGATATTTCTGGAGTGACAGGAGGGTCCCAGGAGTTGACTGTACTGGAGGCTGAAATTAGCCTGACTGGGAGGAAATGGCAGAAGCACCCCATTGTGACTGGTCCAGAGGCTCCATGCATCCTCGGCATGGACTACCTCAGGAGAGGGTACTTCAAAGACCCAAAAGGGTACCGGTGGGCTTTTGGTATTGCTGCTTTGGAGACTGAGGAAATTGAGCAGCTGTCCACCTTGCCTGGTCTTTCAGAGGATCCTTCTGTTGTGGGGTTGCTGAAAGTCGAAGAACAACAAGTGCCAATTGCGACCACAACAGTGCACCGGCGGCAATATCGCACCAATCGAGACTCCCTGATTCCCATCCATAATCTGATCCGTAGACTGGAGAGGCAGGGAGTGATCAGCAGGACCCGCTCTCCTTTTAATAGCCCCCTATGGCCAGTGCGAAAGTCTAACGGAGAGTGGAGACTAACAGTAGACTATCGTGTCCTGAATGAAGTCACACCACCATTGAGTGCTGCCGTGCCGGACATGTTAGAGCTGCAGTATGAATTAGAGTCAAAGGTAGCCGAATGGTGTGCCACGATTGATATTGCCAATGCATTTTTCTCCATTCCTTTGTCAGCAGAGTGCAGGCCACAGTACGCTCTTGCTTGGAGGGGTGTCCAGTTCACTTGGAACCAACTGCCCCAGGGGTGGAAACACAGCCCCACCATCTGCCACGGACTGATCCAGACTGCACTGGAACAGGGCCAAGCTCCAGAACACTTGCAATACATCGATGACATTATTGTGTGGGGTGATACAGCAGAAGAAGTTTTTGAGAAAGGGAGGGAAATAATCCAAATCCTGCTGAAAGCCGGTTTTGCCATAAAACGGAGTAAAGTCAAGGGACCTGCACGGGAATTTCAATTTTGGGGAATAAAATGGCAAGATAGACGTAGACATATCCCTACAGAAGGAATCAATAAGATAACAGCAATGTCTCCACCAACTGATAAGAAAGAAACACAAGCTTTCTTGGGTGCTGTGGGGTTCCGGAGAATGCACATTCCAAATTACAGTTCAATCGTAAGCCCTCTCTATCATGTGACCCGGAAAAAGAATGATTTCAAATGGGGTCCTGAGCAACAACAAGCCTTCGAGCAAATTAAACGCGAGATAGTTCAGGCAGTGGCCCTTGGACCAGTCCGGACCGGTCCAGATGTGAAAAATGTACTGTACACCGCAGCTGGGGAGAATGGTCCTACCTGGAGCCTCTGGCAGAAAACTCCAGGGGAGACTCGAGGTCGACCCCTTGGTTTTTGGAGTCGGGGATACAAAGGCTCGGAGGCCAGCTATACCCCAACGGAGAAAGAGATATTGTCAGCTTATGAAGGGGTTCGAGCTGCATCGGAAGTGATTGGCACTGAAGCACAGCTCCTTTTGGCACCCTGCTTGCCAGTGCTGCGCTGGATGTTCAAAGGCAGGGTCTCCTGTACACATCATGCAACTGATGCTACTTGGAGTAAATGGGCTGCACTAATTACACAACGAGCTCGGATAGGAAATCCCAGTCGTCCAGGCATTCTGGAAGTCATCATGGACTGGCTAGAGGGCAAAGATTTTGGAATGTCACCAGAGGAGGAGGTGATGCGTGCTGAAGAGGCACCACCATATAATAAATTGTCAGAAAGTGAAAAGCAGTATGCCTTGTTCACGGATGGGTCCTGCCGTATTGTGGGAAAGCATCGGAAATGGAAGGCAGCTGTATGGAGTCCTCAGCAACAAGTTGCTGAAACTGCTGAAGGAGAGGGTGAATCGAGTCAGTTTGCCGAGGTGAAAGCCATACAGCTGGCCCTGGACATTGCTGAGCGAGAAAGGTGGCCAGTCCTCTATACTGACTCATGGATGGTGGCAAATGCCCTGTGGGGGTGGTTGCAGCAATGGAAGCAGAGCCACTGGCAACGCAGAGGTAAACCCATCTGGGCAGCACTGCATTATGGCAAGATATCGCTGCCCGGGTGCAGAAGCTGGTGGTGAGGTTACACCATGAAGATGCCCACATACCTAAGGGTTGGGCCACTGAGGAACACCACAATAACCAACAAGTGGATAAAGCTGCTAAGATTGAAGT
Organism: Melopsittacus undulatus; assembly: GCF_012275295.1. Lineage (NCBI taxonomy): Eukaryota > Metazoa > Chordata > Aves > Psittaciformes > Psittaculidae > Melopsittacus > Melopsittacus undulatus. Next base: position 28,035,285 of record NC_047534.1, read on the forward strand.
GGCTCAGATGGACTTAGATTGGCAACATAAAGGCGAATTATTTTTGGTCCGGTGGGCCCATGACACTTCAGGCCATCAGGGCAGAGACTCAACGTACAAATGGGCTCGTGATCGAGGGGTGGAGTTAACAATGGACACTATCGCCCAGGCTATTCATGAGTGTGAGACATGTGCTGCAATTAAACAAGCTAAACGGTTAAAACCCCTTTGGTATGTAGGACGATGGCTGAAGTATAAATATGGGGAGGCCTGGCAAATTGACTATATCACACTCCCCCCAACCCGCCAAGGGCTATGTGCTTACCATGGTGGAAACAACCACAGGATGGCTGGAAACATATGCTGTGCCCCACACCACTGCCCGGAACACTCTCCTGGGCCTTGAGAACCAGATTTTGTGGTGACATGGCACCCCAGAGAGAATTGAGTCAGACAATGGGACTCATTTTCGGAACAACCTTATAGGCACTTGGGCCAAAGAACATGGCATTGAGTGGGTATATCACATCCCCTACCATGCGCCAGCCTCTGGGAAAATTGAACGGTACAATGGGCTGTTAAAAACTACACTGAGAGCAATGGGTGGGGGAACTTTCAAGCATTGGGATACACATTTACCAAAGGCCACCTGGCTGGTCAACACCAGAGGATCTGCTAACAGGGCTGGCCCAGCCTAGTCAGAACTTTTACATACTGTAGAGGGGGACAAGGTTCCTGTAGTGCACATGAGAAATTTGCTAGGGAAGACAGTCTGGGTTACTGCTGTTTCAGGCCAAGGCAAACCCACTCGTGGGATTGCTTTTGCTCAAGGACCCAGATATACTTGGTGGGTAATGCAGGAAGATGGGGAAGTCCGATGTATACCTCAAGGGGATTTGATTTTATGGGAAAACAGCCAATGAACTTAATTATACGTTGTTGCTTGCTGTGTAATATTTTTATAGTCCACAAACTAGATGTCTTCAGGTTACCAGTGACTGGCTGTCACGGTTTAAACTAAATCTGCACAGTTCCCCCTTTGTTTCCCCTCCCCCCCCCCTCACCTTCCCACTCCCGGAGGGATGGGAAGGAGAGCCAGAGGAATACAACTCCCACGGATTGAGGTAAAATCAGTCCAGCAATCAAGGTATAACAGAAATCACTAACGGTACCAATAACAAATCAGTGTTAGAGGACACAAACAGGGAGAGAGAATACGATACCACCCTCAAGGGTATTTGATTTTAGGGGAAAACAGCCAATTAACTTAATTATACATTGTTGCTTGCTGTGTAATATTTTTATAGTCCATCAACTAGATGTCTTCAGGTCACCAGTGACTGGCCCTGACTTCCCTCTAACCGTCATCCCAACAGAGAATGAGCTTTGATAGAACCAGATGAGTTCTGCAGTAAAGGGATGATCAACATTAGCAGGCAACAATCCAGCACTGCACACAGACTCTCCTGCTACAAAAGACTATTACAAACTTAACATCATGGACCAAATGGACTCAATTGCATTATAGGGATTGGCCCATGTATTAAGAAATCATTTCTTTCTATCTGTCTGGGTGTATGCAGATGTATATATATATATCTATATAATGGTATATTGAAAATATGGGATCTGATCATGATGTGAATGGTATGGAATAAGGGGTGGATAATGTCATGGGTTCAGCAGTAGCTCATGCTCTGCCAGGGAGGAGGGAGAGATAGGGCGCCTGGTCTGGGCTAGTCGGGGAGGTATTCCATACCACAGCACGTCCTGCTCGGGGAGGGGACTGGAAGCTGGCTGGAAGGGAAGGGGTTAACAGTCCGGGCTGGGCTCGGGGAGGCAACTGGAAGCTGGCCAGGAGGGGAAGGGGGAAGCTCTCTCTCTCTCTTCCGGGCTGGCCTCGTGGCGGCAGGTGGTATCGTATTCTCTCTCCCTGTTTGTGTCCTCTAACATTGATTTGTTATTGGTACCGGTAGTGATTTCTGTTACACCTTGATTGCTGGACTGATTTTACCTCAATCCGTGGGAGTTGTATTCCTCTGTCTCTCCTTCCCATCCCTCCAGGAGTGGGAAGGTGAGGGGGGGGGAGGGAAAGCAAAGGGGGAACTGTGCAGATTTAGTTTAAACCACGACAACAATTTTAAAATACTTTTATATAATAGTATGGGTTTTTTTCTGTATGAAGGCATGGTAGGTTAGAAGACTGATCTTCTCATGGAATTAGAAAACAGGCAAAGTCTGGAGGTAGTTAAAAAAAGCCTTATGCCACACTCCTTGTGTAAGTGAAAATACTGTTCCTGGTCTCAAGCCAAATGAGCAGTCATTTCATAGCATCATAGAATAGTTTGAGTTGGAAAGGACCAACCTCACAGGATTGGCCTCACACTAGACCATGTTGCCCAGGCCTCTGTTCAACCTGGCTTTGAACACTGTCAGGGGTGCATTAGAGATCCAAACAGGGAAAATAATTTCAGAAACATGACCAATCCAAAATGAATCAGTTTCAAGATTGGGATTTCCACAATTTCTTATGTCTGGCAACAAACAGTTAGCTGAAAAATATACAATACTTTGTGAAACCAATGTTGGCAAATGCTTACAAGTAAAAATTGGTAAAACTTGTGTCTTTTTGTTGAAATCAGATGACAATAGCAAAAAATCCCATTACAGACCTGTCAGTCATAATAAGATGCATTATGTTAAAGGGATGTAAAAATACATTCAACAGTAGCTACAGAAAATGACAATGTCTTCCATCCCCAAAGAAGCCCTTTCTACCTCACCCATGTCTTTGCTAATGAAAACAGATTCAAGAGGTGGTATTACTTATTATGGAAGCAAGTTAAAGAAAACGACTTGTCAGTTTGATGGAAGATGCTATTTGTGAAACAAAAACACAACATCATATAAATTGCAAGTAAGGCTAACTCAGGAAGGGCAAGCCCTGAATGGGTAACAGCTATATTTTGTCTAGTTAATGTAAATAACTTGCTATCACTCTCAACTGAAAGGTAACAGAAGATTGAACCAGAGGAAATGGCTATGTGGAATATATGTCTTTTATAATGCTTACCAAATACAGCTTGGTGTGAGTTAGAAATTTAATTGTTCAGTATGGTTTAGCTGTGCAGTACGGCATCATTTTGGAGGAGAAAGATTTTTTCCTATGTGAAAAGTATTGTAGAGTTTATCCTGAGCTTCAGCACAGAAGAGCATATCATTCAGTCACTTCCTGGAGTGGCTTAGTGAATTAGTCATTTGCTGCCTCTTAGATGTGTGAAAGTCAGGTCAAGCTGGTCCTGAGCCTTCAGTTCTGGTCACGAGTAGTACTTAGATGGATTCCCAGAATTATGTCTTCCAAAACAATCCAAGCCTCTACAAGACAAGTGGTTGGATTTTAAAGCTGATGCCCAGTTTGCATGCAAGATGGATGTACTGATTTTTCACTTGTTTTTAAGGTTATAGAGAACAAGCTTCCTGATTAGAATTCTGAAGTCTTGCTGAGTAAATCTTATTGATTTTGTCACAAAACTACCCTCTATGAATGCTTTTCCTGTAATGGTTTATAAAAATCTTTGTCAGTAAGAAAGAACTATTTATGGAAAGTATTAAGGAAAGGAGGGCAGCTATTTATTAGCAGACGTCACTTCAGAGTGGATTTAAACCTAGCTGGGGACAGTATTTATGTAATAATATAGAGCATGCATATGACTAGATGATATAAAGATGCATTTCTGCTATGTGTTTCCTCTAAGTCAATAAAGAGAAATATAAGTAGGACTCATATTGTTCCTGCAGTTATAAAAATTCAATATGTAATTTGCCAGACACATATGAGAAAACAAATGAACCAATCCACTTTCTTTAAACCTAAATAAGAAAAGTCACCTAATCTAACACAGAACTGTTAGTGTAAATAACTAGAAATAAATTCAAGTCAGGCATAATTGCAGCTTGCAACTGCAGGTTTATTTATATATATCCTGTCACTGCCATGTTTCAAAAGGCAATAAAATCTTTATTGTGAAGACAAAAAAATATGGTTTTAAAATCTTTGCATTCTGTGTCTGCATAATTATTTTGATGAGAGCTGATCTTTCTGTAACTGCTAAACCCTGCACATGAAATACATGTAAACCAAAAAGGACAGTAAGACTATATCTCAGCTCTCTTCCTTCTCAAAGTCAAGAAAACCTTCAAGGCATTTGGCACGAATGCTTGAATATAAAAGGAATGCTACTGGAAAATAGGAAGTTTTCTTTGGATAAATTCTGTTGTTTTTCTTGTGAAAAAAAATGATAATATTACATTCCAAAATTACTCTTTATCTCATAAAAACTAACATTAATTTTATTTCTTATTAATTTTATGTTTAGATCTTAGGCAGAAGTCCTTCCCTGTGAAGGTACTGAGGTGCTGGCACAGGTTACTCAGAGAAGCTGTAGCTGCCCAATCCCTGGCAGTGTTCAAGGCCTGGTTGGACAGGGCTTGGAGCAACCTGGTCTAGAGGAAGGTGTCCCTTCCAGTGGCAGGGGGTTGGAAATGGGTGAGCTTTAAGGTCCCTTCCAACCCAAATCAGCCTGTGATTCTATAATTTGTTTCAACTACATGTTTTGTTTATAGGTTTAAATTGTTCTAAACATTTGCAAACATGTTTAGAGCAGTAAATACACTAAGATATATAAGTACATTGCAAAAAGGATTCTAAGGCATTCACTTCAGACTCCTTATGGAAATACATATGCATCAGGCTTTTTCCTTTTGTTGTGTCAGTTTTAATCCCAATACAACAATGAAAATAGTGTGTAGCATCAGTTCAGGATCTAGAAATAGTTCTGAAAATAAACTTATTTAAAACCAGGTGTTTTTTCTACTGAAACAGGTCAGGGCTAGGCTAACACACCAGCTTGTATGGCTATGAATCCCATGTATGTGACTGGAAATCCCAGGTCAGCAGCTAAGAGAGGACCTGATCTCCAGCTATAAACTGGGACTGAAAATTCCAAAGATCAGAAATGTAAAGAGACTTTTGTTTCCACTGCTGTGTTTTGAATTTGATGGCAATTAGTGTGAAGGGAGCAGTGGCTATTTGAAGCCATTCTGCAGTTATTGCTATCAACAGTGCTGCAAGCCATTATAGAAATACAATAATAATATTAAGTGTATCCCATCTGACTCAAAATTGAATTTATCATGACATGTAAAAGGGGAAGTGAGAACCGTCTAACCTAGCTGCAGTTTTGAAAGCAGATATGTCCCAAGAGGTCTTTGCCATATGAATGCCAAGCGGATTTTTGTTTCCAAAAGTGCCCTGTGGTGTCTTACTGACAGTCAGTCTTCTATATGTAAAGAAGCACTGCAATATTATAAATTCAGAGATGGTTTACCCACACTACCATCTACAGAATGTTACAGAAATCAGCAAATTAAGAGAGATGTTATGCTAACAGATTCTCCCTTTTCCTTTTTTTTTTCTTTTGTGTTTTTTTTTTTTTTCAAGTGAATGTAGCTCACTTATTTAACTGTTTCCTTTTTTTCCCATGGCTAAACAATGACAAACTATAATGCTGTACAGTGAAATCTTTCAAAGTGGTATGGCCTGGCAGTCCCACAGCTCATTTCATCTTATGAAAGTCTGCTTTTTTGCTGATATGCATTTTACATCACCTTTCCAAATTTTCTTGTGTTACAGCAGGTCATAGCATATTACCTTAACGTGTATTGTGTGCTAGATACACCGCACAGTCCTGCAGTTCATAGCTCCAAGGTTCACTGGAGCATACTCGTTGCTGTAATTCACAGAATCAACCAGGTTGGAAAAGACCTTTAAGTTAGTGAAATCCGACTGTTCCCCAGCACTGCTAAGGCCACTGCTAAACCATTTCACTAAGGGCTTTGTCTACGCAGATTGTGAACACTTCCAGGGATGATGGCTCCACCACTGCCCTGGGCAGCCTGTTCCAGTGCCTGAATGCCCTTTGGGAATAAATTGTTTCTTAGAGTCTAAACTCCTCTGGTGCAGCTTGAGGCCATTTCCTCTTGTCCTGTCACTTGTTCTCTGGGAGCAGAGAGCAGCCACCTCCTGGCTCCATCCTCCTTTCAGGCAGTTGTAGAGAGCAATAAGGTCCCCCCTGAGCCTTCTCTTCTTCAGATTAAACCCCCCAGGTCCCTCAGCCATTTCCCATCACACTTGTGCTTCAGACCCTTTATGAGCTCCATTGCCCTTCTCTGGTGCAGCTCTAGCACCTCAATGTCTCTCTTCTAGTGAGGGGCCCAGAACTGAACACAGGATTCAACGTGCAGCCTCAACAGTGCCCACTACAGTGGACGATCATTGCCCTGGGCCTGCTGGCCACACTGGTGCTGATACAGGCCAGGATCCTTTCTTGGCTGCCTGTGCACAAGCTGGCTCATATTCAGCTCCATCAGTCAGTCTGGTTAGCTATACCGTGAAGTTCCCAGGGAACCCCACTTTAGTTGTGGTAGTAGAGTACTGACCTATGTGGCCTGCCAACTGAGCAGATGAGAAACTCTAGTATCCAGCTGAGTTCCTTTTTAGTGCTTGGTCAGTCACTGGGAGACACAACTCTGCTGCTGTATTCAGAACCAGATAACATTTAGAGTAAAACGAAAAACTTCAAGCTGTTTCCTTTTTATCCAAAGTACTGCAGTAAGAAAGGAATAGCAAAGTGTGCAGGCTCATATCAGCAAGACTTGGCAGTTCTATGAGGGATAAACAGTGCTGAAAATATTGTGTATGTTCAAGATTTCTCTAAATATATCATAAAAATACTCTACTTGTCATTCTTAATGATTCTCTGCTGCCACTTGTGGTGATTGGAGCTCCATTTTTTTCATTTGAAAGCATTTCAGTCTTGGAACAAATTGAATAGATCACGGAGAATTCACATTTCAAAGTGCTGAACAGAAACTTCCCTGTTTTGAATGCTTTTTGTAAATCTTTGCTTCTGCCAAGGTTTTTCCCAAGCACATAATATGCTATGTTGCTGATATACAAAACTTTGACTTCTGTAAATAAATGGGCCACAGGAGGAACTGTTATATTCTCCCATTTCAATGATTCATGTACATGCAGCAGTAGGAAATAGCACACTATAAAGAATCTTACAGAAGTAGCCTGTGTTGCTGGCACAATGAGCTGGGATGCTAGCACTGAAAGATAATGAGATTTCCTGTGAGCTGAATATGTATTGTAAGCCCCCCAGATCCAGCAGAAGTGTGAAAAGGAGGTAGTAGATTATGAGAAGAAAGACAAAAAAAACTTCTAAGATCATTCTTCAAAAAAGTGCTTAATATTAAGAATTTAGAATACTTCCTCCAGAGAACTGTTCAGACATTGTTTCTCAAATACAGTCTTGATCCATCACTACTCTCCCTGATCTATTCAAAGGCTGCAGGATTTCTGTCCCCTCAAGAATAAATAAAAGCAATGAAAACAAAATCTTCCCTGGCATTATGCCCATTCTTAGATACTATACCAACAGTCATCTTTGAAAGCATGTATTATCAGTCCCTTACTTTAGAAATTAAGGAGGTTATTCTTGTGGTGATGGTCATATTTTGTCTTGCAAAGAATAGCAACCTTCCAAGTTTCTAATAAATCAGTTTCTTGCAGTGATATATAAGAAAAACAACTGCAGTCAACAAAGAGCTTTGACACTGAGTTTAGAGGGCCTATGTGGACCAAGGCCAGTGGTTAGTCTGCTGCTGTGAATCAGAGAATCACAGAGTGGTTTGGATTGGAAGAGACTTTACAGCTCATCCAGTTCCAGCCACCTTGCCACAGTCAGGGACACTTTCTACTAGATCAGGTTACTCCAAGCTCTGTCCAACCTGGCCTTCAGCCCATATATATCTTATAAAGTCTGCAGTACTTATGAAAGCGTTAGTGTTATTATACACTCATCAGTTCAGCTTATTTTAGCAGAGTAATTTAAACCAAAAGAAGAATTACACCCCTGAGTTCAGTCATGGTTCTAGACCGTAGCTCATCATTACTTCTGCTCTGCACTGCGCACTCCAATCCTACAGCAGTTACAATGACCCTTGGTCATCTTCATTCCCCAAATATCACTGCCAAGAGTCTTGTGTCAAAATATTCTCAGTAAGTGATAAGCAGAAACCACTGCCTGTTACCAGCTAGAAGAGCAGAGCCACTTCCTAGAATTGGGAAGCGAAAGCCCCAACTCAAACCATTGTATGATTCTGTGACTATCCTGTTAGTGCCTTTTCCTTTCCTGCATTCTGAGCATGCTAAAGTAACCATGTGGCTGGAGCCAGTTTCCATCACTGGTTTTAGTTTGCCCAGTTCCTTGAGAACAAGATATTACTGGGGGAAACTAGTAAAAACACTGTAAGATTTTCTTCTAACTTTTCTTCCAGCCTCATAATACCACTGAGATAGAGAAAACTTTAAAAGGCTGGTTTATTCCTCTCTCTCCCTTTCCTCATAGACTTTCCCCTATCTGTTCTCTGTCTTCAGAACTTGCTTTCTTGTGAAGGAAAAGAATGCATATTTGGAGCATACAATCAGCATTTTGATAAGGGCGCACAGGATAGACATGTAGGCTCATCCCTGCTATTTCTTTGCAGCTACCTTTTTTTTTCCCCACTGAACAGCAGAAGCATTTCACAGATTCTACTCTAAAAAGAGCTAAGTGATTTGGGGATTTGTTTTATCCACCTTTTTCCTTTGTTTTGATAACAGTAAACATGCTGGAATCCGTATTCCCAAACTATTTGCAATATCAAAAGGAGTTCCTCATATCATTTGGTCTGATTACCAAATAACACTATTGGAAGATAAAGTCACGAATTTGGAAGTGTTTGGTTGTTTTGCCAACGCTAAAGATAAAACAGTTTCATTTTAAATTGGTTGGAATTCTTAACAGCAAGGAGGGCAGAAGCTGTCTAAGCAAAAATAAGAAAAGAAAACATGCTACAGTTGGTTCAGATCAAAAGTTGTGTTGTTTTTTTTTTTTAAGTTTGGCTTCTGAATTATAAAATCAATTATTTTCAGAGTACTTTTCTGAGTTAACTTTTCCCTGTTCACATGTTTTCCTTGTCACATGGGAACTCATGATGTGACAAGACATGGGCACTTGGCCTCAGAACAGATAGTTAGAATTGTGGGGACACTTGGGAAGAAAGGAAGAAGTGATTCACTTTGTGCAGAGTGAGCTTTATTTGGTTTCAGCAAGCAGTGGTTATCAATAATTGCTCTTTGGATCAAATGTGCTTCATTATGTACTTAATGTAGACATAAAAGGTGGTGATTGAATTTTAAGTAAATAGTGAAAAATTATTAAGAATATAAATTTATTAAAACCCTGATTATGTAGAACAGAATTTACAGTTAATTTTCAGTCACTTAGACACTGTCACAAAGTCCATTTAGAAACAGTCTTATGTTTTAGTCTGCTGTGCATGGCTGGGAGTTTTTTTCCTCTGACTCCATCAGTGCAAGAAGCATGAAGAGTAGTTTATATAGACCAAAAAACCCACTACAGTGGTTTTCCAATGTGGAAAGCATGGTCCAGATTTACATTGATTCTGACCACTGGCTATCTGTTGTGGTTTAAGTGCAGTCAGTAACCCATGCAGCCTGCTCACTCACTCCCTGCCTTTCTTCCCTTTCCCAGCTCCCAGAAAGATGGGGAGAAGAATTGAAAGAATGTAACTCCCACAGGTTGAAATAAGAACAGTCCAGTAACTAACGTATAACACAAACCACTGCTGCTACCACCAATAATAATAATGATAAGGGAAATCACAAGGGAAGAGAATACAATACCACCCGTCAAAATCCAGTCCGACCAAGCAGTGAACCAGCCCTTCTGGGTAACTCTCAGTTACATCCTGGGCATGACATGCCATGGTATGGAGTACCCGTTTGGCTAGTTTGGGTCAGGTGTCCTGTCTCTGCTTCCTCCCAGCTTCCCCTCCTCCCTGGCAGAGAATGAGACTCAGAAAGTCCTTGCGCAGTAACTAAAACCAGCAGTGTTATCAGTGCTGTTCCCAGGCTGAAAGTCAAAAAACACAGTGCTGCACCAGCTACTAAGAAGGAGAAAAAATGACTGCTACTGCTAAACTCAGGACACTATGCACAGTGAAGACCTCAGGATCTCAGTAAGACAGAACAGTACCAGTCCCCCATCTGCCAAAAGAACATCCCCCTACTGAGCCTGTTTTGCGTAACATCAACTTCTTCCCAGATACATATTTCCATAGCTTTAGAAGCAAGGTTTTTGGAAACAACTGAATTAAAAAATGAGAATACTGCATCAAGTAATGCAGGCACATCAAAAAACTTATTCATCCTCCATCCACACCAGTGGTTACACTTGGAATGGTTCACCAGCTAAGCACTTGGTGGCGTATTGCCAATCTTCATATGCACTGCTGTCACCCTCCTGTCTTCTGGTTGAAAAAGACTCCCAATCAATGCATCTGGCCAATTCAAGCCCAAGTTGGATGGGGTTTAGAGCAATCTGGTCAGGGGAAAGTGTTCCTGCCTGTGGTAGGGGATAGGAACTGGATGAGTTTTAAGGTCCCCTCCAACCCAAAACATTCTATGATTATATGATCTCCAGTTTGTGAATCTACTGATTTAAAGCTAAGGTTATTGTCATGGGTTCAGCCGTAGCAGTCATTTTTCTCCTTCTTGTGGCTGGTGCAGTTCTGTGTTTTGACTTCTGGGCTGGGAACAGTTGCTTGATAGCGAGCATGTTTTGAGGGTGTTTTTGTTCAGGGCTTTTTCTGAGCACATGCTCCAGCCAGGTGGAGGAGGGGAGTCCGGAAGGAAGGAGAGACAGGATACCTGACCCAGGCTAGCCAATGAGGTATTCCATACCATAGCACGTGATGCCCATGAGGCAACTGGGAGAGAGAGCTGGAGGGGTAGAGCTCTGGAGGAAAATGGAGGAGGGGCACGCGGTGCTCGGCCTGGCAGGGTGGAGTGAGTTTTGGGTTGGTGGCTGGTGGGGTGTTGTATTCTTTTCGCTTGTTATTGGCTGTATCATTATTATTGTGTTATGCCTTAGCTATTAAACTGTTCTTATCTCAATCCGTGGGGGCTACATTCTTTGGATTCTTCTTCCTAACTCTCCCGGAGTTGGGGGACTTGGTTTAAACCACGACAGTTTTGGTGCCCAACGTGGGGCCCGAGGGTTTGAGATAAGAACAGATCTGAGCGGATTTATGGTCTCTTGTCACAATGCTGATTTATTGGCTCTTAGAGTTTTTTCTCTGGATCTCGTGGTTTCGGGATTTTGCCGGGTACTTTGTGTATGGATTGGATGTGTTTGCGTTTGTCAATCATGGGGCTTGGGCTAGGGCTTTTGTTTCACTGTACTTTGTGTCGGAGGCTTGTAATACCATGGGACTCCGGCAGAAGGGGGAATGGATGTGGCCATGGACTTGGACTTGTACCAGGCCATCCCGCTGCTCTTCGCCGTCCTTGCCCTTGCCTTCGTCTGCATGAGGCTGTGTGAAGCCGGGAAGGAGCGGCCCCGGGAGCTGCTGGCGGCTGAGGCTGCCAGGGAGAGCAGCATGGGGAGCCAAACGGCTGTGGCAGAGTAGCGGGAACAGGCGGAGGAGAAGCAGAGCAGGACGGTAGCTGAGCAGCAGGACCAGGAAGCCGGGGAGGTGAGTCCCGCAGCTGTTCCCAACCCCCCGACGGCCGAGAGTGTCCCCCGGAAGTTGCCCGCCGACCCCCAGCAGGATGCAGGAGGCCACGCAGCACTTCCCAGCAAGGCAGAGAAGGAAGATCTGAAGTCAGGAGAAGAGAAGCTGGTGGTGGAAGAACTGGCAAGCAGGGCAGCTACATCAGCCCCGATCCCAGAAGTTAAACAGAGTCAGGTTTGGGTCTTGTCTAAGGTTAGACAAGTACATAGGAGCACCAGGAGACTGTCCCCAAGGCTGGACAGTCATGAGTGGCAGGGCATGTGGGACAGTATGGCCAAGTATCTGGTCCACTGTGCCCGTCCAGTGTTTTGCAAGCATTGGAAGAGGAAGGCAGCTGTATGGAGTCCCCAGCAGCAAGCTGTAGAACTGCTGAAGGGGACAGTGAATGATTTTGAGCCTGGTGGGCCCAGATATTTCAGGCCATCAGTCCAGAGATGCAACATAGAGATTGACTCATAATCAAAGGGTGGACTTAAGAGTGATGGTGTATTGGAAATGTGAGATCTGGGCATGACGTGAATGGTATGGAATAAAGGGTGGATAATGTCATGGGTTGAACAGTAGCAGTCATTGTTTCTCCTTCTTGTAGCTGGTGCAGTGCTGTGTTTTGACTTCTGGGCTGGGAACAGTTGCTTGATAGCGAGCATGTTTTGAGGGTGTTTTTGTTCAGGGCCTTTTCTGAGCACGTGCTCCAGCCAGGTGGAGGAGGGGAGTCCAGGAGGAAGGAGAGACAGGACACCTGACCCAGGCTAGCCAATGAGGTATTCCATACCATAGCATGTGATGCCCAGGATGCATACTGGGAGAGAGAGAGGAGGAGGGGTGGAGCTCTGGAGGAAAATGGAGGAGGGAGCACGCGGTGCTCGGCCGGGCAGAGTGGAGTGAGTTTTGGGTCGGTGGCTGGTGGGGTGTTGTATTCTTTTCGCTTGTTATTGGCTGTATCATTATTATTGTGTTATGCCTTAGCTATTAAACCATTCTTATCTCAGTCCATGGGGGCTACATTCCTTGGATTCTCCTTCCTAACTCTCCGGGACTTGGGGGACTTGGTTTAAACCACGACAGTTATAGTAGAACTATAGGTGTATTTTGAACTGGTCCTTGCTTTAGTGTTAAGTAGCAAGGTTTAGGTGAGTGTTGTGATTTAATCCCAATCCACACAGCTCGTTCACTCACTCCCTCCCCTTGCTCCCCCAACTCCTGGAGAACTGGGGAGGAGAATCCAAAGAATGTAGCTACCATGGGTTGAGATAAGAGCAATTTAATAACTAAGGTATAGCATAAATCATTACTGGTACTACTACTACAAACAATAATGATAAAGCAAATAACAAGTGAAGAGAATACAACACCTCATCAGCCACTGACCCAGTTACATCCTGGGCATGACGGACTATGGTATGGAATACCTCTTTGGCTAGTTTGGGTCAGGTGTCCTGTCTCTGCTTTCTCCTAGCCTCCCCTCCTCCCTGACAGAGCATGAGGCTCAGAAAGTCCTTGGACAAACCAAACATTTGAGCAGTAACACAAAACATACGTGCTATCAGCAGCGTTCCTAGCCCAAAAGTCAAAACACAGCACTGCACCAGCTACCAAGAAGAAGGAAAAATGACTGCTACTGCTGAACCCAGGACAGGTGAGTTATCTGTGTAGCAAGTAAGGCTGTTGTAAGGTCTGCCCTAAGCAGGATCTGTGTATTGATCTCACACTGTATTTAAAGCACTTGAGTGTTTCCAGGCAATACCCCTCCCCCCCCCCCCCCCCCCCCCCCCCCGAAATGAAATCTTCAGCATTGTATCAGTCTGCTCTGACATTCCTTGCCCAGCAACTGAGTGCTTACAGGCTGGCCAAAACCTTGTTCTCAGTGTGCAGCACCTGAAGTGAGGCTGAATCCAAGGACAATCACAGGTTTTAGTGTAACATAAAGTTTATATCCGTATAAATTAATCCAGTTTCTCACATGACAACAGACTTGTAGAATCCCAGACTGGTTTAGATTGTAAAGGACCTTAAAGCTCATCCAGTTCCAACCCCCTGCCACAGGAAGGGACACTTTCCACTAGACCAAGTTTCTCCAACCTCTGTGCAACTGATCTTGAACACTGCTAGGGATAGGGCATCCACAGCTTCTCTGGGCAACCTGTGCCAGCGCCTCACCACCCTCACAGGGAAGAACTTCTGCCTGAGATGTCACCCCAGTCTCCCCTCTAATAATCTGCATCTCTTAAGTAGAGCTGTCATCTTCTTGTTTTAACTGTTAGGAAACTGGAACATAGAAAGTATTTGCCTTAGGTAATGCAGGAATTCTGTACTGGAAACAGAAATGAAATCCAGGTGCCTGAACTCAAAGTACTATGCTTTACCTACAGGATCACACATGCTTATTTCAGGCTTTTGTAAAAAGAACAGAGTTTGTGAAAATATAAGACTGGTTTGCATATGGATCTCGAAGGACAGCAAAGTTTGTATTTCAGGCTTGAACTCAGGGCTTCCTAGGGTTATTGAAGTCCTAGAGAAATATATGGGGTGCTGGACTACTGCATATAGTACTGCTGTGGCCATTAATCACAGCACTGTGTAAACATGTTTTACATTCAGAATGCAGCATATATTTAATCTATTGTTTCAGAGATATAATGACAACAGAGTTATTTTTATGTAGCAGATTAATTTCTCCTTTATTATCTCTTCAGAAAATTCTGCAGTGGTCTCTCTCCTTCTCTCTGAATCATCCAGAGAGTACAGGGAATTGGATACATCTATGGCCAACAGTTGCACAAATCTAGTTGTAGACAGCCATCCAAAAAAGTAGCAAGTATTTTGTATCAGGGAGTGAGAAAAAAAGGTACTGGAATTAATAGCGTTGTAAGAAAGATTTTTCAAGTCTGTGTTTCCCTCAGTGATATTGTTAGCATCGAGACAAACACATAACCACCAGGATGGTTATATGAGGTGCTTTATTGAGGCGCCGAGAACCAGGGGTATGCACCCAAATCTGATTCTGATTCCCGTCACATCGCGTTCGTAATTTATACATTAACAGTTTCGCAACTAATACATATTCAATATAGGTTGCTTCACCAACTAATACATATGCATCAGGGATTGCTCCATCAGTCCATTGCAACATCAGCCTCTTCTGCGCTTGCGCAGCCCCCTCTGGTGGTCGTCAAGTAGCCCCCTCACTTCTTACTTCATCTGAGGAAGACTCCTTACTTCATCAGGGCGAAGTCTTCCTCGCTCTGTCCTTTTCACCTTTCAGTCTCTTGGACAGGCCCCAAGGGTTTTGTGGACATTAGCATTCTCTTATCTTCACTTGGCTTCTTCTGGTATACCTCGGTTCTACTTGGGTACGTCTCCTCAGTACATTCCTTTTTACACTCCCTGTTCTGTATATGGTTATGTTAGTTTCTATTGCTAAGACTACAGAGTTACTAAGGTACCAGATGGTACAACTGTTTCTGAGTTTATAAAATAGCTGAAATACAGAATAACAAAGCCGCAACCTTTTATTAAATGTTGTGTCCTGGCTATTCCGTACCCCAACCACATACAAAAAGCTATAAGAGTCTACTATTGATATATATATATTGATTTATACTTTAAAATATAATTATTTCTATTATACTGTCTGCTATGCTATATGTTTATGCCATCACAAAACTCCACTCTTCTTTAATATCAAAAGAGGGAAGTTTCATGATAGAACAACCACACAGAGTTATGAAGTAAAAATTATACAATTCTCTAATATCAAATGAGATGTTAAAATCTAGACATAACTTTTCATAGGCATTAGGTCATATTAATGTGGTTTATGGAATTAATTGAGGGCAGGATGCTAAGCACATGAGGTTAATATTTCGAGAAAGTAGGAGGTTCTCCCAAAAGTAGGAAGTTCTTTATTGCAGTTTGTGTTTCTATCTCTGAGGAACAGTCTTAACTCTGAATTGAGGAAGATCCAGAATTCGAGAGAGTGTCAGGTGTCTTTTTTTTTTCATTGGTTTGCCAATGTCCATATGCACTGTGTCCTTCAGTTCTTACAGTGCTCTGTGGTGCTGTGAGCTGTTAACTGTTGCCTTCAGCTTCAGAGAAAAACTATTTAGGTAGCAGATGAAGTAGTACTTTTACATAGCTTTGCCAGCAGTCTAGAAACCATCAGGAAAAAAACTATGCAAGTTATGAGATAAAGAACTTTAAGAGCTTCTCAGTCTCTGGCTTCTACTACCACTTATGGGACAAATTCAGACACATATCCTTGCCCATGGCCTTAGACTGCACCTCAAGATTGCTAGAGCTTTTCACATGCAGTAGTGGAGGCGTCAGTTGACATAAAAAGTTTCTAATGGACCTGTGAGTGTACTCTTTCAGTGACGGGAAGAGTTGCAACAAAGCAAAATTAATGCTTAGGCAGCAGTACTGATGCCTGGTGGCATGGCATGCACTCATGGACCAGAATGGTGGTGTAGAGGAGATAGAGTTGGAGAGAGGTAGGCAACTTTATCAGGTATGACTGCTCCTGCTGGAAGAGAAGGGGGAAATTATTGGCACTGCTGACTGTGCACAGAGAGGGCAGATGTTGGGGGTTAATGAAGCATTCGTAAAAGAAAATCAAAGTTTCTCAATACCTGCTATGGTTATTTTAGTCAGAGGATTCCTTACAGAAAGGCACAAGGTTTAATAGTAGTTGAAATGGAAAGTAAGACACTGCATGGCCTTGTTTAGCATAAAGGGTTTCAGCAGAGCTATACTTGGATTCTCTTTGGGAATTTCTCACTTTAGAAGTGTCACCAGCTGCCATTGCTATCAACCTTATTTAACTGTAATCAACATGTCTCCAAATACAGATAAAGTTTAGAAACCTCCTTAGAATCATAAAATCTCAGACTGATTTGGGTTGGAAGGGACCTTAAAGCTCACCCAGTTCCAGCCCCCTGCCATGGTCAGGGACATGTTCCACTAGACCAGGTTTCTCCAAGCCCCATCCAGCCTGGCCTTGAACACTGCCAGGGATGAGGCAGCTACAGCTTCTTCTTCTAATTAATTATTTTGTGTAAAAAGATTAAAAAGACCCCCACAAACAAACAAAATACCAAAACCCTCACTTTAAGGAAAAACAGTATTTATGTAATACACAAATATATGCTGTATTTATGTTGAACAGCTACAAGGCATATACATTAACAGCTTGTTTGCTGTTTTATCAGCAGCCAAGTACAAATGTAATTGCTTTCAGACTTGTTTGTTTGTAAAATGACTTCTGGTAATAGTTAAGACCCCATGTGACACTGTAAAAATGTAACTTATAATTTCAGGATTCTGTTTTATTTCGATGGAGAGACACTTAGGCCTGGGAGCTCCCAAACTCTTTATGAGAATAGTTTAAAAATCACTATGTGCATTTCACTGCTAATGAAAGGAACTTTGTGCTGTCAGACAGAAAACCTGAAGTTGATTGCGTATTGAAAGAAGCCTCAAGGTAGTGGAAAAAGATAACAAAGTGTCCTTAGGCTGATCCACTGAAGTGTGTCAGACTTTGGCCTACCTAAGTGGGCATATATTCTGGCTTCTCAGCTGATATCAGTTTCTCCCAGGAACTGTTATGAGTACTCTGGAAGTGGCCAGGATTCCAATTTATCAGTAGGCAGCAAACTGTTGGCTTTTGTTCTACTGAATATTAATGATTCTTCTTCAGTGCCTCATGAAAATTTATTCTGGTGTCAATCTAGTGTCATTCAGGCACAGGATTAATAGAAATGTTCTGTATCCTGAGAAAGACAAATATATCACTGTTGAGTTGCAAGCTGGCCATGTTAAAAGCATTTGTTTTAAAGATACTTCAGTATGCATTTAGCTGAACTGAGGTTTTTTGTTTGCTTGTTCATTTATTTTGTGCTTTTTTCTGGAGTAGTAGAAAACTGGAAAACAGATCAGGCTTATTTTAGTACATGTGTGCAATGGCCTGTCTGCCTATGAACCGTAAGGCTACAGTCCATAAACTGAATAAATGAAGCTGCAAGTTGAATATAGGTAGTAGGCTGTTGGTCTTCAGCTTGCTTCAGAATTAATATTTAACTCAGATGGTGCAGTGATGAGCCCAGTGTAAAGTAGAAAGAGTGTTTATGCTGTCAATGTATTCCTCCTCCCTTCACAGTCCAGAGCTTTGATGCCCATATTGTTTCTTCTGTACATAGACAACATTTCTCCCATGTTCCTGCCATGGCTGCCACAACCCTGGCACTGTTCTAGTGGAAGGTGTCCCTGCCTCTGGCAGGGGGCTGGAACTGGATGAGCCTTAAGGTCCCTTCCAACCCAAACCAGCCTGGGATTCATTGAATCTGTGATTTCAATTTTATTTCTTGCTGAATTGGCTCATCTAATAACATCTTCATTCAGAAGGCACTTGTAAAAAAGAAAAAGTTAATATGATATTTGCAGAGGAATGGACTCAGTCAGAGATCAATATGATCAGACAAAAAGCCATTTATTGCAAAGCATTAACTCCTTATATACTATTGCTTACACACACCTACAGCAATTTGGCATATCAGGATTGGATACTTGTCTTGAAGACCCATAGTGACTAACATATAATTGGTTAAGCACAGGTGTGAGAACTTGACCTTGAAAGCTTGCCAACAGTCCACAGTTCTCATAAATCAGTGAATTCCAGCTTCTTCTTATCTTGCTTGCTTAAGCTTCCTCGGGCCTCCCACGGCCTTGCTGTATTCCTTGACGTTATTCAGAGCTCATGTACCAAATATCCATTCTCCTATGAGAACACTGTCTCCACAGATATTTCTGCCCATTTAGCTTTTCTTTTGTATTTGGTTTTATGTGGGATCATACACATGGCCTTTTTGTCCATCATACAAGAATCTTCAGTTCTGCCTGTTCTACCTTGCTCATTAGTAAGGCACATGATAGTTTTTTATTCTTGTTTTTCAACAATTTTGCAGCAACTTCCATTTTTTGTAATCACGGCTGAAAAGAAACAGTGATAATTTTTCTATGACTTCATTTGAAGGCTGTCAACTGATGATAGCTGAGGATCTTGCTGCTTTTTTTTCCATAGCTTGCCTTTAAACTCACAGTTCCTGTACTGTTATATATTATTTAACTCTCTCACTGTTTCTTTACACTCTGTAAATATTTGGGAGATACAGACTGCAAATGAAAAGATACAAAAGAAGATGCTGATATTATATTGATGTGAATTGTCTGATATGCTCTGCATGACAAGTATTTTTTATAAACCTAGGCTTAAAAGATTAATACCAAGTTAAATATCTTATGGTACTAATGAACGCTTCTTGTTTGTGAAAAAGCTCCCGGACGTTTTCACTTTTTCGCTTCTGATGTTCCCTTCTGAGTCTTGAAGTGTTCTTGTGTCATGTACACTTGTTTAAACACATTAACTCTTAGTTAATTATGATTCAAAGACCTTCAAAATGAATAGAGACATTACTTTTTCTTCCTTTTAAATTAGTCTTTCAACTGTAGTCATTCCTCACTACCATGGGGGGAGAAATCTGTTGAAAACTCAGTCTCAGTATAAGATAGGGAAGGAGATATATATGCTCAGTATATATAAACTCCCAACTAAATTGTGATATGTTGCGAGACAGCAGTCTGCAAGTCTTTCAGGAGTATAAAAAAAAAAAAAAACAACAAAGAAAATGAGTTCTAAATGTCTGGGTGTCTAAGTGCAAATAATAGATTGAGGAAAAAATACCTAAGCTGAATAGTTGCACAGTTTTCCTAAAAGGGAAACATTCTACACTGTGGAGGGAAGAAGTGAAAGCCATGTCCCCTAGGGCTTTAAAAGCAAACCCAAGCAGACAGAATGTCCAGGAATACATTTTTGTGAAAAGCAGAGGCATCTCATAGTCACAGAATCACAGAATGGGTTGGGTTGGAAAGGACTTTAAGGTCGTCTGTTTCCAACCCTCAAGATTATTTCCCACTCCAATAAGATTATTTCAGTGAGGAAACACTTTGGAGAAAGACACCATAGTAGTAGAATAACAAATAGGATTATTTAGTAGTGCTTTCTAAATGTCATTTCAGGCTGTATTTTAACAGCCAGTGCTGTAAACTGGATGCTGTAGTGTCCTTTATAGAAAAGAAATTCCTTTCGTTTTGCTCTCACACTCCGTGGTGGTAATGTAGGTATCGTCAAACTTACTAATAGTCCCTGCTATTTCAATCTCTTCACTAATTAATAGAAAATCCTTCAAAAGAGTAGAGACTGTCACACTGGGCTAGAACAGAATCCTTTCTCAGCAGATGACTAGCAGAACATTAGTTTCAGGATATTTAGGAAACAATGCACAAATATTAGCAGTCCCTTGAGACAACAGCTTCAGGCTCCATTCCCTGCACTGGCAGCTGCTTCTAGATCAGAAGGAGTAGGTGAAAGTCATCTTTTCACGTCCCTGCTCTAACATCAAGTTTTGAGTTGCTATGTATGAATATTTGTCTACTGTTATTCTAACTGCAAATATGAATCCTATTCATATTAAAGAGGAATGATCTTTGTTTGAGACTCTAAGGTGATTTAACTCTAATAATGTATTTTATGTATTCTTTGAATTTTTAGTGCTTAATCTCACGTTAAATCTTAATTATCAGCTGTAGCACAAAAATCTCGTGTTGATGTGTTTCTTAGTGTCAGTTATATCTTTTGAAAGAAGGCATTATGTATAAAATTATATATGGTGCATGTGTGTGAACGCATGGTCAGTAATGAAGCAGATCCTACAAAGAGGCAGGCAGACAGCATGTGGGATCTTGCTAAATTTAAGACTCAAAAGAGCCTTACTTTAAGTCAGACTTTAATTTTTAATTTTGTTTTCAGATAATAGTACCTATTAGCAAAGAAAGGAGATAAGAAACTAAGTGAGAAGTTATATAAATGGTGGGGACAGTGCAACTGTCAGTTCAGACTTTGGCTTCCAGTATTTGTCTAGCTCCTGGTGCTCTCTGCTCTGTATCAAAAAAGGCACTGGATGATCAAGCAGACAAACCCAGTTGTATCAAATTCACCAAGAAAAAATTCAACATTCTTTTACAGGAAGGTAGAACAGTTTAAAAGTAACTGTGCCACCTAATATTATGCTACCCATTACAAATGTTAGCAGTTACAAGTATGACTTACAAAGTACTTTCCTTGTAAATTAAACAGACTCCTAGTTATCTCAGCGTGCATATCATGGTTGAAATATCAATGTGTCAGGCCAGTAGCATATGTGTCATGCAGATATTGTAATTCCTCCAATTGCTTTAGCTATTCCTGAGTGATGATTTTTAGCAATGATCAGTTTTGTGCTGAAAACTCAAGCGTCAGCATATGAGCCAGCAACTACATTTTACAGGACTGTCAATCAAAAGCAACACCAGCATTCTTGCTCTACGGAAGCTTTAAAGACAAGGAGGGTTTTTGTACACTAGCATTTGTGTTAGACTCTCATTTGGGCATATGGTTGAGTAATAACATACTTTTTATATAAACCTTCTTGCATTTGGCCACATGCACCAGTCTTAGCCACGTTCTGTCCTGATCAGCTGTTTAGAGTGGTTGCAAGAAGTTAAAGAGCAAATGCAGTCACATATTTCATCCACTGACTCTCTCCACTTCTCTTTTTCTTTGTCTATTACAGGGAGATTTTCTCTGAGAAGGAGAGGTTCATGTTTAATTTTCTGAAGTGCCAGGCTCCCACAGGTCCAAAATGAAGTCCTTATGTATTTCTGAAGTGTACTTTGGCTTCCTATCAAGATGGAAGAATGTGTATACATGAGAAATTTTAATTCATTATCACATTTCCTTCAGCAAGAAAGCAAATAGTTATTAGATGGTTTGGGACATATTCCTGGCAGCTGAAAGAAGGCAGTGTAAGATAAAGAGAAGTTCTCCCTTAGTTTAAAATGACTTTTTAGAAATAAAACTGCAGATTCAGGAAAAAAGTATAAACTGACTTTGTTTTTTTGTATGAGCTCATACATCACCTGTGATGGAATGGGGCTGGCTTGGTGGAGTGTATCATTAGAAGAGACTCTCACATATACCTCACTCCTCCAAAATGCTTGGCTGATTTTCCACCTGGTGCTGGAAAACCACACATAGGGAGTGGTTACTGAGAAGGAGTGGGAAAAAAGAAGGCATAGGGTTGTGCCACTCCTAAACTTGATAAGAACACTGTGGTTTTGACAGAGCATTAGGAAATGACAATAGAAGGCAATAAAGTAGAATAAAAAATTAAAGAGATATGAAGTGGCTGTAAAGAACAGCTTGGATTAAGGAATATCTGAAAGCTGATACCTGTATTGTCCTTCCATCCATTTCACACAAAAGGGCTTCACAAAAGCTATGGAGTACAGGCACATTTGTTCTACAGGATTGTCTCTAATGAAGATTATAGCTCGAAGTATATTCCATCACCATTCCTCCAAAGTCAAGAGACTGGGCTAAACTTAGTTGCAGGGAACTGTAGCCAAATTCCTTTTACTGTTCATGTACTCTTTATATGAGTGTTATTAAAAGTAAAGAACACAACTGTGGCTCTTGTCAAGATAGGTGAAAGTGACCAGTCACAGCACCCTCACCACAGCCATCAATTACATGTTTCCTGTTACATGGTCATAACTTGGGCAGCTTTGCTCTGTGTGCTCTGTGCTTTCTTCCTTGAAGATCATTCTGGTAAATTATGCTACAAATGACACAGCATGGCACAGCCACTGTGGTTCTCTGGGGGAAAAAAAAAGCCATGTTCACAACAGAGAAATGTTGCTGAAAGTACAAAATGTGACTCCACCTCAGTGCCTGCAGGATGGATAGCATAATAAAGAAGAGAAAGAGGGCACTTCTCAATTCAAATCAACATAGTTAATCCCAGAAAACCTATTTTAACAGGATTCAATGACTCCAGGACAGAACTGTTATGCCTGCATTGCTAACTTTCTCTCACTTTCCACCCAGTCATCAATACTAGCAGTATTTATATGCCTTTACTGGGAGTAGGAGCTGATAACCTGGGAACTCCATGTGGGCTTCAGTCTGCGTCAGACCTGTTTAAAGTCTCTCTCTGTGATCTGGAAGCAGTGCTCAAATAAATTGGCCTGTTTGGGCACATGTTGCCTACAGCAAGCTCTGTTTCCTTGTCAGAAATCTGAAATTCTGTTGAAGCTTGCATGTATTCTTGATTCAGCAGCTACAGCTGGCTGATGAAGCACCACTAAGTGTACAGCTATAGAAAAGCAAAAAAGCTGAGAACAGTTGGAAGAGCTTGGGGGCAGAGCGGCTGTCAGCACAATTAAAAATTAGTTTTTATTCAAGAAAGCCCATAATATTGCAGAAGAGAGGAGTTTACTCTGGTTTTCTGCTTTGCTGCCCCTCATTCTTTTATCTGCCCCCCATAAATCTCTTCTTGAAGAGTCAATTGAACAGGAACAGGAACTCCAGGAGCAAACTCAGTCTTGCCATTTAGTAATACGAATTGCCAGTCACATCAGGCTCTTGTAGTGATCCTTTGTGAGAAGAAATTGGACCAGTTTCATAGGTCACATTCATTTTTAGAAAACATAAGCCAAGCAGCACACTGATTTATGCTGGCATGAAAACACAGATCTAAAGCCATTAAACCAAATGACAGTCTGGGGGATTGAACAGAGTCAGACTGGGGCTGGAAACAAAAGATGATTTTTCCTGTGTTGTCTGATTAAGAAGCATCAGTATGAAATCCTTTATAGCAAGTTCCATAAGAAAATCTAGTGGGTTTAGCAATTAGCACTGTCAGGGCTCTTTTAAACACTGTATCATCCACACAGTACCTTTGGGGGTCAGAAGGGGAAATCTGTGTTCTTGTTCATTTTTGGAATCCCAAGTGGGGAAATTAGCAAGTACCACAACCTCACAGGCAGTACCAGCACTTCACGTATGAGCCAGCTTAATAGCCTACTCACTGAGTTGGCATAAAATGCCAGCAAGAGGCTGTTCCTGAAAGAGATATTACTGTGTCTGTTGCTGTTGCTGCTATCCAGACCTACACCATCCAACATGCACAGCAGAAAAGTGGGATACAAGTATATACCTTTAACAAAAGGCTTCTGGACCTTCTTCACTGGTAAAGGCTTTATGCAAATAGAGAAATAAATCTCCCCTGCAGTATCTTGAAAATAGAACACTAAAACTTTGGCTTTGCCAGTCCATGCTGGAGGAAACATGAAATATTCTATAATCAGATAAGAAAGATGTCATTGTAGACTGGCAGAGATCTAACATTTTCTGCACTTCTGCGTGAGACTTATCTGAGTGAGACTGAATGTGTGAGACTGAATCCTGCTTAGTCTCTTATATGGATAAAAGAACTTTTAAAACTGTAGATATTTCACAACTCTCAGGTTTTTGAGTGTGAAACTATCAAATATCTTTTAGGAGTTCCAGGTGATTTCATTATTATCCTGGCTTGCCTCATTTTTCCCCTTTCTACCCCACCTAGAAAGGCCACTTGGACCTTCTGGTTGGTCTCCGTATGGAGGGAAGATATGACAAGTTTCACATTATCTCAGGCATAAACCATAGGAAACTAAGGTGTTCTGAATACAGCTGTCATTTCTAGATACACTTAGCAATCTTTGACATCATTTTCTCAACATAGATTACCCTACATTTTGAATCAAACAGATGAGAGATGGTAAAAATTGTTCCAGTGCAAGTGTTAGTTCTTCGAAATGTCATTTTCAGCCATGACTTTTGAGTCTGCATTTGCTCAAGGATCATGGCACATGCTATAAGAAGTTTTTCAGAAGATGGAGCTATGGAAAGAGAGTGAAACAGTGACAGTTCTGAGTCTCACTGGCACCAGGCATGCATATTAAAGGCAGTTTTAACCCATATTTCGTAAGCAATGTCTTTTTCATAATAATCTGATTTTGTTTTCCAACTAAAACCATTGTGGCTCTGGCTACAAGGCAGTGGGATATGAGGATTTAATTAGTGCAGGAAGTGGCTGGGGGAGAGTAAATGTAGTATCACTGAAATGATAAATGGATGCAGGAAAGAGAAAGTAAAATTACAGTTGGTAAAACAGTGAATCTCACATAGGAAGGGAGAAGGGCTATTGTGAATGAGTCCAAATACTCTCTTTTAACTTCTGTGATGACTGCAGATGGTGACAAAGTGACATTTTATGGTTGCTCTTCTAACCTAGACATAAGCCAAACATTAAGGTGCTATTTGCAGACATTGTCTTTCTCTTGAGGCTCTCAGCTGTCTCTCTGAACGCTTTGTCCCTTTCTTCTTTCTTACTTTTCTGTTCCTGTAGACAAAGATGGTGAGTTTTATACCCTCCAATGTTCCTCTACAGAATGGCAGTCTCAAAAATACAGCTAGAAAGTTTCTGTCCCTGTCATCCCCTGATCTGTCTCCTCTCTACTGTCTCTGGGTGACATATAGTTGTTGGCTGAGGTCTTCAGGTAGCTTTGTGGCAGCTCCAGACTCACTGAATGAAAGAGACTTACATCTTTAAACAAGGGTGCCTCTTTATAATAACATGTTCTGTTCTGTACTAGAAGGTCAATAAATATTCTTTGTGTTTGAAAAGGGGAATTGTAAAATTGCCTTTGTTGAAGGCAGAGAGCATTTTAATCAGAAGCGAAGCAAATTTAGTATACTTCTTATGTGGAATGCCTCAGAAAGAAAAAGGTGTATAGGTTAAATGTTTGTGATGATGGAGAAGTTCGACTGTCTTGACAGATCTTCTTCATCTTTTGTCCCAGCTTACTATCATCTCACCTGCTTGTCTCCTCTACATAAATAGCAGTGATACCAGTCTGTCCAAAATACTGTTTCTAAGATCACTTTTTTTAGTCTTTTTGTATTCTTCCATTTACTCCTTTTCCCCTGTATCAAACTCTTTAGGGTTATTTTCTGATTATGAGTTGGTTTTGTTTTGCCTCCACTCACACGATCTTTCCCTGTTCATCAGTTCTGTCTCTTTAGGCTACTGCAACTGCTCAGTCCATGATGTTCAGAATGCTGTTCCTTATGTTCCCTGCACCTCAAACACCGCAGCCTATTCCTTCTGAATTGACCTCTGAAGCTAAAGCTTCTTGATCCTTTGCTCTAACTGGACAGGAGGCAGAATGGACAGGAGGCAGAATGAACAGGAGGCAGAATGGTGACTCTTATGAACTAATATTAGTCCCAAATTCCTTGAGGATCAGGCAGAAAGCATTTGTCTTTTGCTGAGAGCCTATGTTCCACAAAAAAAAAAGACCTTTTCATGCAGAAAATCAGAGTACTGAAGCATTCTGTTGACCAGCTTACTTAATCTGGGAGGTAACTGGCATTCAAGACATCTTTGTCACCTCTGCCAGTTTTCCAGGAGCCACTTCTGTGGTCAGGGGAAATTCTTTGGATGGATATGGGTCTTGAACTGCTTCAAGGTGTCTTTGTCTTCAAAAAGATGTCCTGTTTTGAAACAGACATTCAGTTTTTAGCTTTCTTATAAACTCAGGGGATGAATTCAGGTTTTTCCCATGGGCTTTTGAGTAGACTTGCATACTACAGTGTATGTCTGCTGAGATGTCCTCAGGTTCTGTAGGAACTTGGTGTTTAAGCAGAGTTACAATTAATTTACTGAATTTCAAAACATGCACAATATACCTTTTCATGGAGTGCAGTCTTACAACCTACCTTAGGGTTTGTAGCATTTTGAGGACTGGTTAGTAGCAGCAAATCCCTCCACCATGGTGCTCAGTCCTATTTAAAATACATTTGCGCTTTAGAGAGATCCTGATCTTGCACAGTGGATTGATCAAAAAGTTTCAGGTCTCTAGCCATTAGCTATGACTAGAACTCACATGACTTCACAATGGCAACAGTGTTCTTTATACAATAACTGGGGTCATTTACCTTTATCTCAAAGGGTGCACCTGAACATATCACCTTCCAGCCTGTCAGTGTTCCTCAGGACACACACTGCACACCAGAAAATTAATCAATTATGGATACATGAGCTGAGCCTTTAGCTCCACTGACTATTACAGAATCCCAGACTGGTTTTGATTGGAAGGGACCTTAAAACTCATCCATATCCAACCCCCTGCCATGGGCAGAGACACTTTCCCCTAGACCACATTGCTCCAATCTCCGTCCAACCTGGCCTTGAGCACTGCTAGGAATGGGGCAGCCACAGCTTCTCTGGGCACCCTGTACCAGGGCCTCAACACCCTCACAGGGAAGAATTTCTTCCTGTTTCAGTTTAAACCCATTACCCCTTGTCCTATCACTATAGTCCCTGATGAAGAGTCCACCCCCAGCATCCTTATAGGCCCCCTTCAGATACTGAAAAGCTGCTATGAGGTCTCCATGCAGCCTTCTCTTCTCTAGGCTGAACAGCCCCAACTTTTTCAGACTGTCTTCACAAGGGAGGTTCTCCAGCCCCTGATCATCATGGCCTCCTCTGGACTTGCTCCAGCTGCTCTATGTCCTTATGTTGGGGACACCAGAACTGCACCAAGTGCTACAAGTGGGGTTTCATGAGAGCAGAGTAGAGGGGCAGGATCATTTCCTTCCATCTACTGGTCACACTGCTGGGGATGCAGCCCAAGATATGTGTATATCATTTGTGTATGAATGTCACAACCTGAATTGCAAGACATGCCTGTTGTATTATTGTAACTGTTGAAGAGCACAGTACACTGTTACTGTGTGTTCAGAGTAGGTGGAATCATTATATGAGAAACCACAAAGTGCTTAGTAATTCTGCTAGAAGTATTAAGGGAGCTGATGACTGTACTTCAAAGGAAGCTAAATCCTCGTGTATCTAAGGTTTTCCCTCTGTTAATGATGAAAGCTCTCCAAAGAGACTGGAACCTTTGCAGGGTGTAAAGGTGACGGAAAAAAACATTAGTAGAGACAGGAAAAATATTAACTGAAAATAGGAATCGAGATTTAAATTGATGGAAAAGAAGTTCTAGTAATCAAATTTACTGATAACTTCCTTGGTGGCTGGGTTCATCAGTGGAAACTAAGACCGCACTCCCACTGTCCTATTTCAGTCTGGCTTCTATAAAGAGAAAATAACACTGCTGTTTGGAGAGTCCTGCTTTTATTCACTCTTATATGCCCTATTGTTACGGCAAATTATATACCTTTAGTTGATGGAATGACACCCAAACCCCATGTTTGCAAGTGCGGCTGGAAGGATGTTTTTTGTTCTGATGGGTGCTAAAATATTAGTGAACCCCAAGGAGCTGGTTGTGCTTCCAGGAGCAGGCTACAGCCTGCTCTCACACATCATGCAACAAAATAACATAAGTCAATAAAGCAGCCAATTGGGAAAGAAAAGGCTTTCAAATGTGAGGTAATGTGATGTATAAAAGAAGATATGTGCAAAACAGAGTAATCTTTAAAAATAAAAAAGAATACAAAAACCCCAACAAACCAGTGGGTCAGAATAACTGAATGTCTGTTAAACAGCATACCCCAGAAGAAAACAGTGATAATTTTTTTGGGTTAATTTTCATGCATTAGTCAGTTATCTCCTGAGAGGAAGAATTCAAATTCCATTTCAGGTATTTCCCACATGTACGTTACCATAGAAATGATTATTATTGTTTTTCCCCTGACAAAGGGTGATTTATGAATATTTCTAAAAGAACTGAGCTTGTTTCTTGCCTTGGCAAATATGCTGCTCTTTCCCATTTCCCATTGTTGTTTGCAAATGATTCACAAATATGAGGTTTTCTGCTGCTTCTATTTACAAGCAGTGGAATTGAAAAAGTGCTTATTGAAAAAATTAAAGCTGTTTTTCAGCTTTTAACAAGTCTAGAAACATTTTGTCCAAATAAGTTGTTTAAATGTGTTCTGTGGACACTTCCACCATACTTCAGGTAGATAATTCATATGATTAGGAAATGGTCTTTAATGAAAACACTTGTAGCTTTAGGGAAAGAGGAGTGGGTGGGAGAGCATTTGGAGAGCATTTTATAGTTACCAGAGTGTACCCCACATATCACTTTCAGTAAAATTAAGGGCCTTCTACCGATGTTTGGCATGATGTGTAGTCTGACTTTTGACTTCCAAGAATGCTGTCTATTCAAAGTAATTGTCTTGACAGAAAAGTTCCCAGCTGCAATGTTTGCAGTCAAACCCCTGTTTAGATAGTTTAATGTTTACTGGTTAGACTCAGGAAGGGTGTTTTTTGTTATTTTGTTGTGTTGTGTTTTTTTCCCCACTAGAAAAAAAAAAAAAACAAGAAAAACACTCTTGCAGTTTTGCATGAATTGCTTCATGTTTTCATACTTATTATTATGTTTGTATTTCGGTTTCACATTATATATATACACATGCACACTTGTACATAGAATCCCAGACTGGTTTGGGTTGGAAGGGACCTTAAAGCTCATCCAGTTCTAATCCTCTGCCACAGGTAGGGACACCTTTCACTAGACCAGGGTGCTCCAAGCTCTGTCCAGCCTGGCCTTGAACACTGCCAGGGATGGGGCAGCCACAGCTTCTCTGGGCAACCTCAGTGTCATGCTTTGAGCATGTTTTGAGGGTGTTTTTGTTCAAGGTTTTTTCCAGCCAGGTGGAGGAGGGGAGTCCGGGAGGAAGGAGAGACAGGACACCTGACCCAGGCTAGCCAATGAGGTATTCCATACCATAGCACGTGATGCCCAGGATGCATACTGGGAAAGAGAAAGCTGGAGGGGTAGAGCTCTGGAGGAAAACGGAGGAGGTAGCACGCGGTGCTCAGCTGGGCAGGGTGGAGTGAGTTATGGGTTGGTGGGTGGTGGGGTGTTGTGTTCTCTCCACTTGTTGTTTGCTGTATCATTATTATTTGTAGTAGTAAATGGCAGTAGGGGTTTTGTGTTATGCCTTAGCTATTAAACCGTTCTTATCTCAATCCGTGGGGGCTACATTCTTTGGATTCTCCTTCCTAACTCTTCGGGAGTTGGGGGACTTGGTTTAAACCACGACACTCAGCCAGCGCTTCACCACTCTCACAGGGAAGAACTTCTGACTAAGATCTCATCTCACTCTCCCCTCTGTCAGGTTAAAGCCATTCCCCTTGTCCTGTCCCTACAGTCCTTGTCCAAAGCTCTGCTCCAGGTTTCCTGTAGCCCCTTTAGGCAGTAGGAGCTGCTCCAAGGTCTCCCTGGAACCTTCTCTTCTCCGGGCTGAACCATCCCAGCTCTCTCAGCCTGTTTTCATAGGAGATGTGGGACATATTTCAGACACCAGTTGATTAAATACATATGCCACAGGAAACATAGAGCTGAATTTCTTGCTCCAGGGTTTTCACCAAATGGAAAAGAAGATTTTCATCAGATCTCAGTGAGTTCATGTTTGCAACAGTCAAGGTGCTTTAAGAAAAAAAAGCACAAATACCTAAGAAGAGCTGGTTTTGTGCTGAAGGTGACCGCATTGGAAAGTTGCAGACTTACCTCTAGGTCAGCAATCTTACTGAAGCTCAATGTTTTTAATGGAAAGGTCAGTGGTGCATATTAGAGAAAAATGTCTCTTTTGCTTTAAAATGCTACTAAATCGAGGATATGATATAGGCTACATTCTGGCTATGCTGAACTGTAACTATTTCACTGTTAACAAGATCAAAGCAAGCTGCATGAGAAACTAAAGCATGGGCTTCTCCAAAATGGCTTCTGATGTGAAAGTAGAAACTACTTCCCAATATGTGAAAGGAATTTAAAGTGTTATTAATCCGAAATCATACTAGTGAATTATATTAGAGGAGCTACATAATGCCAATTGAGACAAAGGGGTTTCTGGTGTGGGTATTTGGATCCACCATACTTTATGAGATGAAGTAAAGATTGAGTAGTAAGAGCAATCACTAGTGCTGGTGACTACACTCTAAGGACTGTCTCTTGACAAAAGCATTGTTCTTCATCATAGATCTAGTTCAAATATGTGGGATTAAATACAGTTTTGCTTCTGACTACACTTTTGATAAGGTATCAGAAGTATAGGAGGAAAACAATCTACCTGTAAAATGATTTGGTAGAGAAATAAAGAAAAGTCTGAATTCTCCTGGTGACAACTTTTATTTCAGTGCACCAGTGTACATCTTTAACTAAATCTTATCCATGTGTAAATAAGAAACTTGGTAATTTGACACCTCAACTGTCATTTTTGTTTCCCAAAATTCTTAATACCACATAGGATACACAGATATAAATTAATGCCTCTGTTGTTTTATGTCAGAGGCACTGGAGTTTTAAGATATATTTAATTAAGGCCAGGATAATGCCAGCCATTGATATGCAGAGGATAGAAAGAACACTTTCATCTTGCCACAAATGGCATTTTGGGAAAGTTATTTTTTTTTTGCAAGAGAGAAGCCAGCAGGTGAACCAATTGACTCTTGTATCATAACCCTCAAAACCAAACATCAGCTTTGTGAATAGGAACAGTTGTTACGATTAACTAATTTGTAATATATTTGAAAAAATGATCAAACAAAAGTTAAGAAATACACGTGACAGTGTAAAGTAGGGATATTTGCCAGACTTGTAGAAAATATGCCTCCATAAACTAAACTTTTAGTGTGCAAAAACACACTAAACATCTGTGCAAAACATTGTCATGGGTTCAGCAATAGCAGTCATTTTTTCTCCTTCTTGGTAGCTGGTGCAGTGCTGTGGTTTGACTTTTGGGCTGAGAACGGTTGCTGATAGCAAGTATGTTTTGAGTTACTGCTCAAATGTTTGGTTTGTCCAAGGCCTTTTCTGAGCTCATGCTCTGCCAGGGAGGAGGGGAAGCTAGGAGGAAGGAGAGACAGGACACCTGACCCAGGCTAGCAAAAGAGGTATTCCATACCATAGCACGTCATACCCAGCATGTAACTGGGAGAGGGCCGGAAGGGCTGGAGCTCTGGGGGGATGGAGGAGGTATCGGTCGGTGCTCTGTCGGGCACGGTGGGGTGAGTTATGGGTTGGTGGCTGGTGAGGTGTTGTATTCTCTTCACTTGTTATTGGCTTTATCATTATTATTTGTAGTAGTAAATGGCAGTAGGGGTTTTGTGTTATGCCTTAGCAATTAAACCGTTCTTATCTCAATCCGTGGGGGCTACATTCTTTGGATTCTCCTTCCTAACTCCCCGGGAGTTGGGGGAGCAAGGGGGGGAGTGAGTGAACAAGCTGTGCGGACTTGGTTTTAAACCACGACAAACATCTATGCAAAAACACCTATCCTAATCATCTGTGCAAAATTCTGAATCTAAACCTATAAAATGAATCAACATCAGTGGCTAGATTTGTCTACAACAAATACAGAGTGATAACATGTTAGGGGATCCAGTTAGAAGATCCAGTCAAAAGGATGCATTGCCCTTACAGAAATTTTTTCAAGAGAGCATGGTTCTCAATACCATTTTCAAAATAGATGTGAAAGCAAGCTATATTTATAAACAAAGAAAATCCAAGATGTGATTTTGGAAAGAATTGACAGACTCGATCACTGAAGGTCTGAATTTGTCACAGAGACTTGAGGATATGTATGAAGACATTTGAAGTTGTTTAGTCTGGAGAAGAAGAGGCTAAGGAGGCACCATATCGCTCTCTACAACTACCTGAAAGGAGGATGGAGCCAGGAGGTGGCTGCTCTCTGCTCCTAAGGAATAAGTGACAGGACAAGAGGAAATGGCCTCAAGCTGCACCAGGGGAGGTTTAGACTGGAGGTTAGAACAATTCCTTCCCCCAAATGGTGTTCAGGTATTGGAACAGGCTGCCCAGGGCAATGGTGGAGTCACCATCCCTGGAAATGTTCACAGATCTTGTAGATGAGGCCCTCAGTGACATGGTTTAGTGGTGGCCTTGGCAGTGCTGGTGAAGAGTTGTACTTCATGATCTTAAATGTCTTTTGCAACCTGGTTGACTCTCTGCTTCTATGTACGTTACTGAACCCAAACAAGAAACCTGTTTTATTTCTACAAAACTTTGCCTTTTCTTCAGGAGCTCTACCAAGTCCTTGATGAGACATTGTTGCAAAATCTAACTTTACTGTTTTCTGCTGAAGCTAGGTGTGTGTCATGGTTTAAACTAAATCTGCACAGTTCCCCCTTTGTTTCCCCAACTCCCGGAGAGTTAGGAAGGAGAATCCAAAGAATGTAGCCCCCACGGATTGAGATAAGAACGGTTTAATAGCTAAGGCATAACACAAAACCCCTACTGCCATTTACTACTACAAATAATGATGATACAGCAAACAGTAAGTGAAAAGAATACAACACCCCACCAGCCACCGACCCATAACTCACTCCACCCTGCCCGGCCGAGCACCGCGTGCTCCCTCCTCCATTTTCCTCCAGAGCTCCACCCCTCCTCCTCTCTCTCTCCCAGTATGCATCCTGGGCATCACATGTTATGGTATGGAATACCTCATTGGCCAGCCTGGGTCAGGTGTCCCGTCTCTCCTTCCTCCTGGCCTCCCCTCCTCCACCTGGCTGGAGCATGTGCTCAGAAAAAGCCCTGAACAAAAACACCCTCAAAACATGCTCGCTATCAAGCAACTGTTCCCAGCCCAGAAGTCAAAACACAGCACTGCACCAGCTACAAGAAGGAGAAAAATGACTGCCACGGCTGAACCCATGACAGTGTGTTTGGGAAATACAGGTTTTTTTCCCTCCTCAACACCAGGTACAGTAGCAAAGGTTTTTTGACAATAAGAAATAAATATAAAAGTGGGTTTATCAATATAAAAGTGGGTTTATCAGTCAGTTTTATACTGAAAATATAATAAGCAAATATCTTCAGCTTTGAAATTCTGTTGCATTAATCAGCAGCAAGTAGAGCAGCAGGTAATGAGCCAGAAGCACTTACAGCAAATGAAGTAGTTTGGAATTCAGTACAATGAAGATCTCGTTTAACAAAAAACAAAATCTCAAAAAATCACCACTGTCAAACCAGATAGCTTTAAGGGATCAGAAGTCTATCCTCAGTACTGTCTTATCTGTCTCAAAGGCAACAGATGCTTCAGAAAACATTACCTGCTAAGTGGAAAATTACAGACCAGCTGGAGCTAATTAATTTGCAATTAAAAAATTGCCATAAACCAAAAAATGTAATTAATTTTCTTCAAAATATGTCTATGCAAAAGGATGGGTTTGCCACTTCTAAGGCATCCAAAACATTCATAACAGTTATAGAAGCTGATGTTACTGTGGACATGCATAAGCACCCACAAATTCCAATGGGTAGCAAACTTGTGTGGCAAATTGCAAACCTGGAGAGCAGACTTTCAAAAAGCTCTGAAAAGTGGTGTTAATCATAGAATGGTTAAGATTGGAAAGGACATTGAGATCATCCAGCTCCAAACCCCTGCCATGGGCCAGGAACACCTTCCACTACACCAGGTTGCTTCAAGCCCTTCCAACCTGACCTTGAATGACAGAACTATAAATTGCATCACAGGATCATAGAAATACTTGTTAAAAGGGGCCTCTAGATGTCAATTAGTCAACCAAAAACTCATTCAGAGCAGGAATACTGTCAACATAAGATCATTTTTCACAGGATTTCACTATCTGTATTCCTACATTAACAATACATTCAAAATGGAAGATAGGCAAGGGCTAAAGAGATGAAAAATCTTTCAGCCACTCTTTCCCATTTGATGCTGTGCACATATCTGCTTCTTACAGACCTACCTAAATTTTGCAGACAGTGAGGTATCATGTATTAAGTATTCTTGACAGAGGTGAAAGAAAAACTGGGCTGTTCATTTTGGTGGATGCCTACCCTTAAATCCATAAGTTAAAAATTGTAGGTACCTACAATGAAATTATTAGTCTGCTTTGTTTTTCCTGCTACCAGGAGAGTATGTTGTGCTTCTAAAGTTAATACAGATTCAGGCTCCATGAATTCCAAATTTTCAGTGTGTGATGAGAAAAAAATCTTACATCTTAAACTGAGGTATGTTTTTTTTTAAATCATGCTTTGCTTTCACTTGCCCTAGACTGACCACTTAGTTTGTAAAATGCATGTCTTCTCTGGCAGACTGCATCTGGGCTATGACTAGAATATTGTTACCAAGAAAGGTGCATAGATGATCATGAGAAGAGTTGCTGTACTATTCTACTTGATGATCTGGCCTTCTCTAGGATTAAGACTGACTTCTAGGACCTCAGACGTTCTCTTTATTGATATTATTAATCTGGAATCGTATAGAAATAAAATATTTAACTTAAAGGGTAAAGTACTAGTTTTGTTCTCTAAGTGGATAAACAGTCAAATTAGATTGACATTTCCAAAATGGACAGGAAGAAATACAGGAATATAACTGAAGCAAAGTAATAAGGCTTTTTTATCCTGACTAGCGCTCATTTCCCTTATGATGCTCTTTGCCATGCCATAATGATGAAATTAATGTCTACTTGCACTCTGTAAAAGGTCAGTGCATGAAAAGATTTCCCTTAGATGAAGCTATTCTAGATTTATCATCAGGCTTTTTGAGGAGCTCACCCATAGGATCCAAGAACGATACAGAAGTCAAAAGGAAACCTGAAATAAATATTCTCTCCTACACATTGCAGAATCTCACAAACTTGCATCTTTGAGTGTTTGGTTCTATTCATAAGCTGTTTAATGTCTTCATGAGTTACCCCAGGTTGAGTATAACTTTGTGTTGTCCCTGCGTAAGGACGTGCCACCCTCACTACATTGACTGAGCTCCTTAATTTGATGATCCTTGCAGGCTCTGGAAAGAGAACCAGGGCCTTCACAGACATTTGGATGACCAGATGTCATGGTTTGTAATATATTTTTACACAAAGCATTATTTATTGGTCATCTGGACAGAGAAGCACAAAGGTTATTTTGTCAGAATCCTGGCTGCTGCACTGCACAATTACTACAGTACTTCCCTAAATCTGTTTGTCAGGATGCCTGTGTCTGCCTTCACCTCCCTCTCTGACTCTTCTGCAGTTTTTTTGAAGTCCTGTCTTTCACATGATGAATCTGATCAGCAGCACGAGGCTGAGAGATATTCAGTTATCTCTGGAAAGGTTTACCTCAGGTTATTGTCTCATTCAGCTTGTGAACTGCCGTTCGGCTGTAGGTAAAACCCTTACCTAAAGAACCCAAAGCCATATTTTAACTCATTCCTCTTAGAAATCATCCTCTAGGGAAATTAGCTAAGGCAGTTACATGTAGCAACTGCTCTATTCCACTTGCAAACATAACAAAGGATTCCTAAAGTCCACAGCAGCATTCTCAAATACCAACAATTGCTAAACAGACAGGGTTTCTGTAGTTGGTTTATTTTATATATATATATAAACCCAAGAAGTTTTCATATATTAAATTTCCAGAGAAGTTGAGGTTAATTTTTTAGAGAGCATATATATGGAAAATGTTGGATAAAATGACAAATAAAAATTTACATCTCACCTGGTGATTAAAAAGGATTGCACATTTGAGTCTGGGACAGTGTCACTTGTCCTGGCTTTCGGTAGTTCAATTAATGATAATGTTTTAAGTGAGCTGCACATGTTGTTTCCATGCAAAATTCAATGTTTTCTGTGAATAAATACTCTTCTAATGCTCAAACAACTAGAAACTTTCAGAATTTAACTGATACTCATCGTTATGTTTTGAAGTATCCGACAACTTCTTACAGAATTATAAAAGGAAACCAGGTTATGGAATTGTTGGAGCAGAGACTCTTCAGTCTCTACAGCTGTAAAAATTATTGTAATAATTAACATTCTTACTTGTGAGAGTGTGCAGAGTGGACTTTGATGGTATTGCTAAGCTTAATTGACTGGTTTTTGGCATGTAGGCTTGTTGAACTAGGAGAAGACAGAGGAAGTGGCATTAATTTTGTACAAAATATTCCACTGATTTTTGCTGTAATTTATTATTTATCACCTGCTATGTACATAAGGGCTTTTTCCTAGTCCACCTGGTTTTGCCTTCAAGTCTACAACTGTTCATGCAATATTAACAATCCTGACCTTGCCAAGATGTTTAGAACAAGAAGCCAGAATACACTTGCACACTTGTACACATCAGAAATCGCATAATTTCAGATCACAGAGGCATTAACCCAAGCATATGAAGCAGAACTTGAGGGATTAGCAAAACTGGAGAACTTGGCTATAATTGACCTTATGAACAAAAGGTTAAGCAAAACCTTTCCAGTAGTTTTTCTCAGCATAATTACTCAGTTCACTGTCTTTCACAGGGTGGAATGATGTGAGCATGACAACTTCTGAATTGGACCTGTAGTTGTAGTTCAAGGTGATTTTTCTTTCAGTGGGAGCCAGTATATTTACAGAAGCCACAGAATTGCTATATAAAGCCATGTTTAAAACCTTGCCTTTGATTTGGAGGCAGAAATACAAGTCAGAGATTTTGGTGTAAGGAGAAACACGTCTATATTTTGCCTGTGAGCAAATTGCATATTATTGCAATTATAGCAAATATTGTTTTTCTCATATTTTACTATATAAAATTGAAGCAGAAGCCATTAGTGAGTATATATGAGTGAAATGGAGCCATTAGTGAGTATATAGGAGAGCCATGAAGATGCTGCAAGGGCTGGAGCACCTCTGCTCTGTAGACAGGCTGAGAGAGCTGGGCTTAATCAGCCTGGAGAAGAGAAGGTTCCAGTGAGACCTTAGAGCAGCTCCTACTGCCTAAAGGGGCTACAAGAAAGCTGGAGAGGGGCTTTGGACAAGAGCTTGTAGGGAAAGGGCAAGGGGGAATGGCTGTAATCTAACAGAGGGGAGACTGAGATGAGCCCTTAGGCAGGAGTTCTACCCTGTGAGGGTGGCGAGACACTGGCACAGGTTGCCCAGAGAAGCTGTGGCTGCCCCATCCCTGGCAGTGTTCAAGGCCAGGCTGGACAGGGCTTGGAGCAACCTGAGCTAGTGGAAGGTGTTCCTGCCTATGGCAGGGGGGTGGAACTGGATGAGCTTTAAGGTCCCTTCCAATGTAAACCATTCTGTGATCCTATTTATTCTGATATGATTCAACGACTGGATGAGCAACTTCAGTTCTAGTAACCTCTGCTAACTGGTGAGAAATGTCAATATATATAACCTATGGAATTGTAAACCATGTGAAAACAATGTATCTCCATTGAAGTACAATGAGTTTGGATCTAATCCTGCAAGGCTTGGTGAGGCTAGATCTGTAACACTGAGCATTTCAAACTCATAGAAAGCCAAACATTCTCAAAGGCTTGGTGTGAGAAAGGATGTGTTATTTCAATTTCAAAAATCATTTAAAGTTCTCATTATACTTTTCACTTTTATAAAGTTATAAATCAGATGATCTCCAAAGGCATTACAATTCCTGATGAACTTAATCTCCTAATGCCCAAGAAATAGAATGCTTCTTTAAATTGTATTTTTTTAAAAGCTTACTGGAAACTGTTAGTTCAGCCAAGCATAAAACCATATCTCCTTGCCCTTTTATCTGTACTTCAGTCATAGAAAAAACTGCCTAATGGCTCTCATATTCTCATTTAATTTTCTTAATTTTCTTTCCAACGAGATAACACTGGTCTTCTTAACAGCCATCAAAAAACTGTGACCAAATAAAGACAGCAATTAATTTGCTGCAAAATCAGCTTAGTTCTCAGCTAGACCTCACTTTTTCAAGTATCTTTGTAAAAGATTTATGCTCTAATCAAAATAAGTAATGATAAATTACAGAAAAATATAGTACTTTTTATTTCAAGAAGAAACACATGACAAATTACATCTTGATTTAGAAAAAAATTGCAAGCATGTAAACCTTTGGTGGTCTTACAATTTTTAACTAAGTTCCTCTTTATTTTTCTCCCTCCTTCCCCACCACTTCAATCAATCCTATTATTTCTTGCCTTTCCTTTCTGTTTCACAAAGATAAACAGAAGAAATTACATCTCTTTTACTGTAGGAATAGATCTCTACTGCTTCTGGAATTTTTTGTTGTTTCAGGTCAGCAGGCTTAGGCAGCCATAATGAGAATAGCAAGGTGAAGAGAAAGATACTTCAGACATAGAAACACACATCCCACTGTCAAAAGCTTTCCATTCCCTGAGCATCGGAATGGAATATGAACCCGGCTAAGTTCTGAGTTGCAGTACAAATCCTTTGTGGAAAATAGGAGAAACCCAAGGAAGATACATGAACAGATCAGGAAGATTTAAAGGAATAGGGAAGTTGACTGTGCCTAAATGTAAATATTGAGAAATAAAATCAGAAGAAAACTATCTCTGAAGGAGGAACAAGAAATATTTGCTTTTGAGTAAATAATAAAGTAATAGGGATGAATTCACCAGTCTTTTGCCATTTACAGGTGGGATATGAATGCTGTATTAAGAATAGAGACATTGTCAGACTTCTACCTAAATTATCTGAGTAGCTGCTATTAGTCTATCGATGGGCTGTGGTGTAGGTGGCAGTTGTGATTATATGACATATTGGTTTATTTTCATTATATCTTTCATTCTTTAAGGATGATAAAATTTGAAAATGTGCTTACTTAGCACATTTTTACATCTTTTTGAATTGCACTTTGGGAGTACTGGTTGCAGTGTAGGTTAGCTGTCTGAGTTCTGTAGCTTGTACAGGTATCCCAAGAAGGACAGAAGAAGTTTAAAGGGATACCAGTTAACTACCAGTCTTAAAGTCAAGAAAGTAGAAATTTTTCCAGTGTGTTTGTCTCATGAGTTTTTGTAAGTCATTCGTATCACATTGAATAGGAATTAAATGCCATGGTTACAAAATCTCTTTTATTTGAAAACTGAAAGCAAAAATAAAGGCTGGTGTTATTTTCATAAGCTAGAAAGGGTAACATGGAGCAAGCTGAAAAGAATGTGCATGCTCAAGAAGAGCAAATCCTTTTTTATGTTACAGAGATGTTTGATTTCTGACAGTTGCTAACTGATAGGTTGCTTCTTTTGATGTTCATATCTTTATAATACCAGAAACAGTCTGCTGCCTGAACAGTATTCAATGAGAAAGATCAATAATGAATGAATCTAGATAAAGCTAAAGGTAAAATCTGAGTACCAATAACAATCAACACGGGAATATTAGCTTGAACTACCAAGTTTAGCATGAAGGTAAGAATTATTAGTGTGTGTTTAATCAAAAAAGTACACTCTAATGGTGAAGCTCTAATAGACTATTCAATAGTCCTGTGGCGTAGCGGTGGCTCTATATTGGACATTCACAACCACACAGAAAAAAGTAGTAGAAATAAAACTATAGGAAGAAATTCTTTCTTTGTAAGTGATGTGATCTATTTGTTAACCTAATTTTTACAAGTACTTTCAAGATATCCTGGATCTTGAGCTTACAAAATTCTTGTCCTATACACTCAGTACTGCACATGTACCATCCTAGTATGTGGACAGTTTTAATACCAGTGTTAGGATACATATGAATGGAGAATGAAAAAGTCTGGGTGTGGAAAGTGCTGAAGAAAATGGTAGCAGGAAGAAGCTAATGAGAATAGGAGGTGTGGATGGTACCCCAACATTAGCAGGTCATCAGGAACCCAGCAGAGGGGAGAGAAAAGACAGGGCATAAACACTAAGGACTCCCATCAATGGACAGGATAGAGAGAATAATCACCCCTTTATTCAAGAGTAACTACCCTAAAACAAGCAGGAGAGATTGTAAAGTCTTGCTTGCTGGCATCCCTTGTCTGTTCTATCACAAGAAATGCTGTACAGATCACCTGGATACAATCTTCTTGGTTTCATGATTGCTGGACAGGGTACACATGCTCATTCATGACCACACGGATCCACATAATCACATAATCGCAAGGGTTGGAAGGGACCTCAAATGATCATCTAGTCCAACCCCCCCTGCAAGAGCAGGGTAACCCACATGTGTAGTGCTGGAAGTAGCCAGGTATAAATGGTAGTTTGTGAAATCAGCTTTGTTACAAAATAAAATTATCCTCCTTGCTACAATATTTCTTGTTGAGGCTTTTCTACCTTCTTGCTACAACGCTGTATCGCAATTTCGTGCAAGTCAATAGCTGTCAGAATGTGTTAATATGGCCAGGCAGTGGATGTCATTAAGATGTAGTGCCGACCAAATATATCTATTCCATAGAATTAAAGAAAACGCCAGTAGAAAAGGTGTGAGTTCATTACTTACACTGCAACAGTGTCACTAAACCAGTTTATTTCTCCTTCTGAGGAGTGTTCTTCTGCCTTCCATTTTCTAATGAGCAGATACTGTCGCACACAATCAAGTTACATTTTGTGACTGAATGACAAACATACTTTTTCTCCTATAAATAGTACAGGATAAGTTAAGAGTTTTAAACATCATTATATTAATATAAAAGCTTTTCATTCCTATTAGGGTTTGCTCCTATTTTTTATATGTCATTTGCAACAATTGTTTTGTATCTCATTCATTTCAAATAATTTATCTGAGATTGAAAATAATAATAAAAAATAGTGGCATAAGTGACACGTATTCTTTAACAGGTTTATTATTAACAGGTATTTGTCTAAATGGGCTTCAAAGTATTATCAGTTCTATAACTGCATTTCCTAAAAGTAGAATGATGATTTCTTTCATCTTCCTCATCATCTTCTCTTGTGTTAGAGGTCTCTGAAATCAAAAGTGCATTATGCTATGGATCTCTGTACTTTCTCACATTGCTGTGATAGCATAGAGCTTTCCTCTGCAGCTCAGAATTCTATTTCCTTGTCTTTCATTATGCTGTATAGAATTGTTACACAGGTTGGCAGAGCCAAGTAGCAGATCCAAATCAGCTAAATGGACTTCATAGAAATATAGAAATAGAGATCAAACAAGGAAAAACAGGCAGCAGGAGAAGCAAGATGTAAGGCCCGAAGGAACATTAAATCACCATGTAGCACTGGTAGCTGGGGATTCAGTCTTGCAGTTCCTTATTCCACCATGATTTTGCTGTGTGAATCACTTAAACTCCACGTGGACGGTGGAAAAAAATCCCAGATTTTCATTTTATGCACCTCCCTTACAATTCAGAATGGGGGGGTATGGATGACCAAAATCCATGTCCCAAATTATAGGTATATTAGCCAGTTAAATACAGCCTTGCCTGTCTGTTAACTTAGAATGAAGAAACAGAAAGGTTAAACTTGATTTCAAAGAAGGCTGTAAACATGAATTCCTAAAATGCTGTTGAAAATATTAGTCCTACCCTAGTAATTAAAAAGATTTGTCATGGGATCATCTTTACTTAATAGTTTTTTTATATTTAAAATGTGGGAAATATTTGCATCTAATAACACATCAAAGTTTTTGCAGATACTATGAAATAACCTGCACCTAATTGTTTCCAATTTTTACATTGCACACATGCTAAGTCATCATGGGGAATAAACAAGAGGAATTAGAGATGTGGGCACATCTACGGGGCTATGATATAATAGGCATCACAGAAACATGGTGGGATGGCTCCTTTCACTGGAGTGTTGGAATGGAAGGTTACAGGCTTTTTAGAAAAGAATGGCCCCGTAGGAGGGGAGGGGGAGTAGCCCTTTATGTTAGGGATAGGCTGGAGAGTATGGAACTCTGTCTGGGGACAAGAGATCAGTTAACAGAAAGTTTGTGGGTCAGGGTTAAGGGGAAATCGGTGATGGGACAAATTACTGTGGGGATATGTTACAGACCACCTGATCAAGAGGAACCTGTGGGTGAAGAACTCTACAGACAAATAGGAAAAGCCTCACACTTTCAGGCCCTTGTTCTCATGGGGGACTTCAACCACCCTGACATCTGTTGGGGCAATGGTACGGCCCGGCACAAGCAATCCAGGAGCTTTCTCGATTGTGTGGAAGACAACTTCCTTCTGCAGGCAATAGAGGAGCCGACAAGGAGAGGTGCCCTGCTTGACCTCGTGCTCACCAACAGGGAAGGGCTCATTGGAAATGTGACTCTCCAGGGAAGTCCTGGATGTACTGATCACGAGATGGTCGAATTTGAGGTCCTAAAGACAGTGAGAAGAGCATGCAGTAAGCTCAGTGCCCTGGACTTCAAGAGAGCAGACTTTCGGCTTTTCAGGAACCTGCTTAGCAAGGTTCCATGGGATATAGCCCTAGAGGGCAGGGGGGCCCAAGACTCTTGGTTGATATTCAAGGACCACCTGTACAAGCTCAGGAGTGTTGCATCCCGACCAGAAGGCAGTGCAGCAGGAGGGCCAGGAGACCTCCTTGGATGGATAAGTTGCTGCTGAGAAAAATTCACAAGAAAAAAGAGACTTATAAAGGGTGGAAACAAAGACAGGTGGCCTGGGATGAATAGAGGGATGTTGTCAGGGCAGTTAGGGACCAACTTAGGAAAGCTAAGGCTCAATTGGAGCTAAACATGGCAAGGGATAATAAAGATAACACGAAGGGATTTTATAGGTATGTAGCGGCTAAAAAACAGACTAAGGATAATGTAGGCTCCCTCCGGAAACTTTCAGGAGAACTGGCTACACAGGATTTGGATAAGGCTGAGCTTCTGAATGGCTTCTTTGCCTCGGTCTTCACTGGCAAAGGCTCTGACCGCACCACCCAAGTCTTCGAGGGCGGACGCAGGGACTGTGAAACTTAGACCTTGGGCCCACTGTAGGAGAGGATCTGGTTCGAGACCATCTTAAGAACCTGAATGTACACAAGTCCATGGGACCTGATGAAATCCATCCGTAGGTCCTGAAGGAGCTGGCGAATGAAGTTGCAAAGC
This sequence comes from Melopsittacus undulatus, assembly GCF_012275295.1. NCBI lineage: Eukaryota > Metazoa > Chordata > Aves > Psittaciformes > Psittaculidae > Melopsittacus > Melopsittacus undulatus. Next base: position 28,078,673 of record NC_047534.1, read on the forward strand.
CACTGGCCATCATATTTGAAAAATCATGGCAGTCAGGTGAAGTTCCTGATGACTGGAAAAAAGGAAATATAACCCCCATTTTCAAGAAGGGGAAAATGGATGGCTCAGGGAATTACAGACCAGTCAGTCTCACCTCTGTGCCTGGCAAAATCTGGGAGCAGATTCTCCTGGAAGGCATGCTAGGGCACATGAAAAAGAGAAATATGCTTGGTGACAGCCAGCATGGCTTCACTAGGGGAAAATCCTGCCTGACCAATTTGGTGGCCTTCTATGACAGAGCTACAGAAGTGATGGACAGTGGTGGAGCAGTTGCCGTCATCTACCTGACTTGTACAAAGCATTTGACACTGTCCCACATGACATCCTTGTCTCTAAATTGGAGTGTCATCAATTTGATAAGTGGACCACTCGGTGGATAAAGAACTGGCTGGATGGTCGCACTCAAAGAGTTGTGGTCAACGGTTCAATGTCCATCTGGAGATCAGTAACGAGTGGTGTCCCTCAGGGATCGGTGTTGAGACCGGTCTTGTTTAATATCTCTGTCGCAGACATGGACAGTGGGATTGAGCGCGCCCTCAGCATTTTTGCCGATGACACCAAGCTATGTGGTTCTGTTGATACGCTAGAGGGAAGGAATGCCATCCAGAGGGACCTTGACACGCTTGTGAGGTGGGCTGATGCCAACCTCATGAAGTTTAACCATGCCAAGTGCAAGGTCCTACACCTGGGTGGGAGCAATCCCAGGCACAGCTACAGGTTGGGCAAAAAGGAAATTCATGGTAGTCCTGCGGAGAAGGACTTGAGGGTGCTTGTTGATGAGAAAATGAACATGAGCCAGCAGTGTGCACTCACAGCCCAGAAAGCCAACCGTATTCTGGGCTGCATCAAAAGGAGCATGACCAGCAGGTCAAAGGAGGGGATCCTTCCCCTCTACTCTGCTCTTGTGAGACCTCACTTGGAGTACTGTGTGCAGTTCTGGTGTCCTCAACAGAAAAAGGACATGGAAGTGTTGGAACAAGTGCAGAGGAGGGCCACGAGGATGATCAGGGGACTGGAGCACCTCCCAGGTGAAGACAGGCTGAGAAAGTTGGGGCTGTTCAGCCTGGAGAAGAGAAGGCTGCGTGGAGACCTTATAGGAGCCTTCCAGTATCTGAAGGGGGCCTACAGGGATGCTGGGGAGGGACTCTTCATTAGGGACTGTAGTGACAGGACAAGGGGTAATGGGTTGAAACTTAAACAGCAGAGGTTTAGACTGGATATAAAGAAGAAATTCTTTACCTTGAGGGTGGTGAGGTACTGGAATGGGTTGCCCCGGGAGGTTGTGAATGCTCCATCCCTGGCAGTGTTCAAGACCAGGTTGGATGAAGCCTTGTGTGATATGGTTTAGTGTGAGGTGTCCCTTCCCATGGCAGGGGGGTTGGAACTAGATGATCTTAAGGTCCTGTCCAATTCTAACTATTCTATGATTCTATGATGTCTGACTCACCATCATCTTCTTGGTTATTCAGATTCATTTCAAAATGAGATCCTGTTGTCATGCAAACAAAATAAACTGAGGAAAAACCTCAGCTGAGATTTATACTTGTTACAACCAACCTTCTAGATAAATATCCGATGGGGAAAAGGGCTAGCCAGAAGATTGGAAAGTGAGGAATGAAGAAGTTCCTGTTCTCTGAGCGGAGGAACACATTAATCAGTTTGGTTGTGAACTTTTCCTCAGGTCTAGTGCATACCACCATCTAGTGGCTCTGAATATAATCTAGAAAATGACACCTAACTTTAATGTAATTTGTTTCGATGTGTGAAGCTGAAAATGTTCAAATAAACTTTCACAGGAACCACTCTTGGTAATACAACATTTCTTGCAACATTACAGACTATCAGAGTTACATGTAAGATTGCAAGTGGTCTTGGCCTTGACTAATATGGAAGTGCCTGGCCAGAATACAAAGCAAAGAAGGAAGGTGACAAATATTCCCTAATCCCATTCTTGGCACAGAATTCTACTGGAATAGAATATATATGTGTAAGAGAGCCTGGAGAAGGGAGACCTTACAGCAGTCTTCCAGTACCTAAAGGGTGCTTACAAGAAACCTGGAGAGGGGCTTCTCTGTAGGGACAGGACAAGGGGGAATAGCTTTAACCTGACAGAGGGGAGACTGAGATGAGATTTTAGGTAGTTCTTTACTGTGAGGGTGGTGAGGTGCTGGCACAGGTTGCCCAGAGAAGCTGTGGATGCCCCATCCCTGGCAGTGTTCAAGGCCAGGTTGGACAGAGCTTGGAGCACCCTGGTCTAGAGAAAGGTGTCCCTGCCTGTGGCAGGGCGTTAGAACTGGATGAGCTTTAAGGTCCCTTCCAAGACAAACTAGTCTGGGATTTGGTGATTCTATGAACAGCATTAGATATTTGCCAATGTAAAGGACATCCACCAAAGTCTGATCTTAAATTAAACAATGCAAAGGTAATCCCATTAGACCAGATGCTGAACTGTGCATACAGAATTCATGGGATAGAAAATGGGGACAAGAGAAGACTCAGGCTGCAAGTGATAAGTGATAATTTCTTCTTGTCAGTTCAGACTACCTTGGACACTAGGAATGCTTCATTCAGGAGAACTGTCTGGAAGAGGGATTGGAGGCATTATTTCTTTATACAGTTAAGCTTTCCATGTAGTCCAGACACTACAGCTTGGCAGGTGAAATTTCCATACATATTGATAAATAATTCCACATCACAAAGGTGGGCAGAGTGCTGAACAATAACCAGGGAGCAGAAAATAAATTGAAAGGAAGAGATAAGGAAAATATACAAGAGTAAACTTAAGGTCAGATGGCCTCTGTCCCATCTATGTGCATATCTGTCAACCAGTTAAAAATTAGTGGGTTGTTCATAATGCTTCCAACCAGCTCACGCCTTCTTCCATAATACAGTAAAGTCACACAAGGTTATTCTGAGACTTGTTTATTAATGACTTTGCTCAAGCAAATTAACAAAACACTAAAATAAAAACCACAACACCCTCTTCTAGCAGCATGTGTTTAATTTATTTTGTGGATGCTGACAACTCTTACCTACAACTGTTTGCGTGTTGTAATCATAGGCTGCAGCTGAATATACCAGACTTTGTTTCTATTAGTGGAAAATACTCCCTGTTGTGATAATTGAATAAAAAAAAAAAACAAACAAACAAAAAGTCAGCTTTATCAGTCAGCTTTTCAGCAAGAAATTTTGGAGAAAATATTCTATCAGAGTAACATGTAGATTTCTGGAACAAGGGTGTTTTCTAACAAAACCACTGTTCCGCAATACATTTGTCTCATTTTTTGCAGCTTCCACAATAGAAATTTTCAAAGATGCTTTGAGCAGTGCCAGCTGTCCTGCTGGTTACACATAAAATGCACAGTTTAGAAGTGTTATTATGGCATTTTACCCAATAGTCTCTCTAAAATTATTTTTGGTCCTTTTCAGCACATTTAGAAGAGTTTAATATGTGATAGAAGTTGTGCCGATATATTTAGTACTTAAAATGGTTCATATATATAATAACCAAAATCTGCAATTGATTACTGATTTAAACTCTTGGAAGTTTCTTACTATAAGGTTTTTTGCACAAAAGGAAAACATAAACTTTTGATATGTAAGAAAGGATAATGACTAGGAGAAATTCAATTATTTTGCTGCTGTGCTTATCACTCATGAAAGTAATGTTAAACATACCTTTGTTTACAAGAAAGGCAGTTGGAAAAAGTGAGGAAAATTTAGAACATGAAAAATTAAAGGAATAGAGAGTAAAAGAGCTCATTTGTTTACCTTATTTGGGAAAATTTGAGAGGTTGACCAATAATTGTAACACATTTTCACTTTTAGGAAGACACTAGATATTAAAGAAGTCTACGTTATAGTACAGACATGTACAGCAAGAAATTGTGCTTATGATTCTAAGAAGTAATATTGGAGCTATGACCAGCATCTTTAGCTGTGAGGGTAATTAACCGCTGCAAAACATTACTGAGGAAAATTGTTCATTCTGCACCTCTTCAATGAAGACACAAATTATTGGGCTGCAGTCAGAAGTGACTAGGTGGAAATCAGTGGTCTGTTAAGGTAGGAGGTCTTATTCAGATGATAAAATAATATTTTATTGATGTTAAAAATCAATTAAAGTTTCATAATTATAAGCCCTAAGTAACATGAAGAAAATTGATCATGCAAATCTGATTTGTCTGTGTTATACTGTATATTCATACTGAGAAAAAGTGTCAGAATAGTGTAGTGGAAAAGGAACATTCCCTTCTGCTGCTTGTTCTGCCTGTCTCCATATGGTCACAACTCTGGGGCTTGTCATCATGGCCATTTCTTCATTACATATAACAGATCTGGATTCGTCCTGGAACTACTTGTTTACAAGAAACCAAAAAGAATTCTGCATTATAAGTGGATATCATTTGTCTCCCCCTGCTCCCTTCCTCTTTTTTGTAAGGCTACTTTAGCAACAATATAAGAAGTTACACATGATAACAAAAATTAGGGGTGTGGGGTGCTGCAAATGTATGGTTGTTTCTGTTTAAGCTCTGCAAAAATCTGTGTTCATTAATAGGTATAGGGAGAGAAAAATGGATTCCTAATTTCATTCCTCAGGAGAGAGAAAGAGAGATAACATATAAAAATAATCAAATAGAGAAAGATTAGCATCCTGAATAACAGCACAGAGGTTGACCAAAGAGATTTAAACACTTCAACACACCCTGGAAAAAGAAATCTTTTTTTTTCTGGTAACAGTTATTGAAGTTGAGCTATCATGAAGCATAGTTTACAGAATGACTGAATGACTGCAGCACAGGAATGAAAAATATCTAGTATACAGTCTGGAATGGTCAGATGCCCTGTTGGGGTAGATCTTGATACAATGAGACTCTGCAATACTAATTAATCATGAAAGTCAAGATCTGTTTCTAACCTATTTGCCCTGATAGCCAGTTTCTTCTCTAGGCATTCTAGGCATGAAAATGCTTGGTAAGATCACACCATTCACATTCTGTTGTGCAAGTGCTTCATACAAATCTATATCTAGTGTTTTTTAGGAACATGAAGTAAATTCTTGTTGTTTACACTTGATTTACCACATCAAAGTCCAATGGACTCAGTCAATTTAGAGCACTTTTTACATACTCACTTCTTTTCTTTTTTGAGTGTCTGATAATCGCACTAACACTGTAGTATAGGCAAATGTGTCAGGCATTTATCATCCTTAAAAAAATAAACACAGAAGTGTTGGACATGGCTTTAACCTCCCACTGACTGTTGTACCCATCTCTTAAGCATTCATCCACTTTAAAACCAAGGTATATGGTTAGTTTTAAATTGGGGTAATACTTTCTTTGCTTTTAGCCCCAGCCCACATGCCACAAAGCGATTCATCCAACAATTCAAATAAAGAAGATTTTTTGCACTGGTTGCCAAAAACTATTAAAACAAATACAGTGGCAGTAAAAATGCTTTATCTTTAGTCAGGGCAACGAGGTCATAATTCCTGAGCAGCCACGAAAGACTACATGTACTTTGAATCCTAACATCTGATTTTTAGTTTCCAAGCCTGTTAGAATTGTGGCAATTTATATTTGAGTTCAGTGTAAATATCACAAAATATCCTTAAAGATCCTAGTTTTTGATTAGTTAAAACTCACTTCATCAATAACCTATTTGTCATAATGCACTAGAATGACATAAATCATCCAAATACAGGCTGGGTTTTTAATTGCACAAAGACACAAATAGTTGATATATTCAGATGAAATGTTTCCCCTGCATTTATGAGTGGGTTTAGTCAATCCCCACAAAAAAATGCCACCACAAGGACCCTCATTGAGGGGACATTTTTGCATAAGTGATTGATGCTTAATTTGGGGTAAAGAGTATCTCTTGTTTCTTCAGTTTCTATATCAAGAAGGACAGTGTTCATAGAATCACAGACTCACAGACTGGTTTTGGTTGGAAAGCAACTTTAAGTTCATCCAGTTCCAGCCCCCTGCCATGGGCAGGGGCACCTTCCATTAGACCAGGTTGCTTCAAGCCCTGTCCAACCTGGTCTTGAAAAATGCCAGGGCTGGGGCAGCCACAACTTCTCTGGGCAACCTGTGCCAGCGCTTTGCCACCCTCACAGGGAACAACTTCTTCCTTATATCTAACCTGAACTCCTCTTGTCTGAGTTTAAACCCATCACCCCTTGTCCTTATCACTACAGTCCCTGATGAAAAGCCCCTCTCCAGCATCCTTGTAGCCCCATTTCTGATACTGGAAGGCTAAATCTAAATTTAAATTTTTACCATTCATAAACACCTTAGGACTGAAGAGCGGTGTGGAGGTCCTTCACCCCACTGTGTCTTTATCTTGATCCAGACACAGTTAGGCAGGCCAAGTTTTATAGTGTTTTCCTGCTGCCTATCTCTCTTTTCTCCAACTCATTATTTTTGCTCTTGGCTCGAATTTTGCATTGTCGTTTTCAGTTAGTGGCAGTTAAGATTCTTTTCAGCTTTCTAGAGCTTTATTGCCAAATAAATATAGCCTTACAATGTCCTAGTGCATGCTGGAATTTTACAACAGGTATGTAAAGAGAGCTCAGGTTAGGTTTATATAAAATGCAATGATTCAGACAATTTGTGTATTTAAAGATCTGTATATAGAAACAGCTGACTAACTGATTTGCAGAACTTTTGGACCAATGTGATTTTGTTTGTTTTAGTGTGATCTTTTGTTGTGGTGGTTGTTGTCTGTCTGGTTTCACATAAAAGAATAGGGATAACACTGCCTTGTCAGGGGTTTAATTATATTCTCATCCATCCTTGGTTTTGAAGCTTATCGAAGCAAAGTGTTGTAGGCAGCACAGCTGTCACTGTTATCACTGTAGCTCTGAATACAGTGGTCCTGATTCCCATTGTAATGCAATTAGTCTTCTGCTTTTGACTAATGGGTGAACAAGCATCTTTACTGCAGCATAAAATCCTAATTATTTCCTGAGCAGATGAATAAGGGGAATTTAAACTAATGGCAGTGACAAATGTGATAAATGTTGATAACATCTTTAACTACTAAAATTTTGCACTGTAGACATTTTTTTAATGCTTACAGTCCCTAAACCTCCGCAAGATGTATTTTCCCCTTCCAATTAAGCTGTCTTATAGAGAGATGTTCCAGGTACTCCCTCTGAGGACACCCCTGTACAGCAGGCATGACCAACTTATGTTGGGTTCACTAAGGTTGCAGTCCCTGTTTCTCCACTAAAATGTTCCAAGTCCTCCTTACATCACAACTCCATCACTTTATAGTTATGCAGTATTTCCTGTCAAAAACTTCTGGGTGAAATCGTAATTGTTCTGTCACTGAACTCTTTTAAAGGTGTATTTGTTACATAGAAATAAAGCAGATTTGGAGTTCTTTACAAAACTCTTTACAGAGTAAGTAACACTGCTGGAAGACTGTCTGAGGTGCTCATATTAGCAATGTGAAATTCACCAATGTAGTTCGTAATATTTGCCATGTCTCCAGAGCAGCCTAACCTACTATTTCATCCACAAGGCTTCCAAGGACTGTCACTACATGACATACAATTATGTCTCACTTACAGGGCACAGGCATATTCTAGGATCTGGGCACAGAGAAAATATCTTCTGCTTCTCCAGATCCATCAAGGTCTGTGTCGTGGTTTAAAACAAGTCCAAACACAGCTTGTTCACTCACTCCCCCCCTTGCTCCCCCAACTCCTGGAGAGTTAGGAAGGAGAATCCAAACAATGTAGCCCCCATGGGTTGAGATAAGCACAGTTTAATAGCTAAGGCACAACACAAATCACTACTGCTACTACTACTACAAACAATAATGATAAAGCAAATAACAAGTGAAGAGAATACAACACCTCACCAGCCACCAACCCATAACTCACCCCACCCTGCCCAACCGAGCACCAATCGATACCTCCTCCATCCCCCCAGAGCTCCAACCCTTCCGGGTAACTCTCGGTTACATCCTGGGTATGACGTGCTATAGTATGGAATACCTCTTTGGCTAGCCTGGGTCAGGTGTCCTGTCTCTGCTTCCTCCTGGCCTCCCCTCCTTCCTGGCAGAGCATGAGCTCAGAAAAGGCCTTGGACAAACCAAACATTTGAGCAGTAACTCAAAACATACTTGCTATCAGCAACCGTTCTCATCCCAAAAGTCAAACCACAGCACTGCACCAGCTACCAAGAAGAAGGAAAAATGACTGCTACTACTCAAACCAGGACAGTCTGACTTGAGAAAACACCTCTTATTTGTATGTCATGTAGGCTGTGAATTTTTTTCAGGGCAAACAAATGTATTTAATCACTGCTTTATTTTAGCGAAACAGCCAAAATCCTATTAATGAATGCATCTTGCAAGATGTATTCCTTGGCAAATCAAGGGTAGTATCTGTTCTGGGCAGCTGTACTAATGATTTCATGAAAATCATATTTTATCGTGGGACTAACAGTTTTTACATTTTTCATATTGTCCCCCTTCAGATTTTTCTCTGCAGTTATTCCTGTCTTCTTTCATTCAATCTAAGGTACCCTATTGAGACCCTCACACAAATTTCCTTTTTTCCCCAATATCTGTTTAGCTTTCCTCACTCTCTTAACTCCCCTTGTCCTCTTGATACTGAATTTGCATGACATTTTCTATCATTTCCCAGTTCTTCTGTCTTCACTATCTGGCCAAATTTACTGTTCCATCTTGCCCATTGCTGTTCTCAGCTCCTGGCAACTCCTTTCACAAGTATTCATTCGATTTAGTATAATGGTACAACAGGACTCCAGAAGTGCACCAAATTAGATTTGAAAGAACCTGTTAAAATTAGCTCTCTTTCACTCCACACCAGGAGGCATATTAGGAGAATCTAGGATTACTAAACATTTCCCACTCCTTGGATATATGCAGTACAGGCAGCAGAACAAAAGTGCAGATAAATATAGAGGGAAAACCAGTGAGGTGTATGAGTAGAATTAAGAAGATAAAACCCTGGGGTTTAATCAGAATATATTTAATTGTCAGGGAACCTTGTTAGAGGCATTCAGGTTACTAACTGTTAGTAGTTAACTTCTGCCCTTTGGTGTGAAGGTTTATATACTAGTAAATTTTATCATGTCTAAATTCTCATTATCCATGTAAATATGTGATTCTTTATTAATTCCGTTTAAGCTCTTAACCTCAATTATATCCTGTGCAGAAAGTTCCACAGGGTAATTACACATAGTGTTGAAAAAACTTATCCTTTCATCAGCTTCATATTTCTCTCTTAACAATCCTTTCTTTATGATCCTATAACAATTTACATAATTTCCTAGAAATTGTTGATCTTGTACCCCAGATCTGTTTTTTTTTTCTTTTCTTATGAGCAGAAAAATTTGACAACTTACCTTTTCTATTTTTTTAAACAAAGCAGCTCTAAAATAATTAAAATATTGCTATAAAATATATTATATTATTACATTATTATATTAATATAATTTAAATAATATATTAAAGGATTTTGTATAATGTCACATTCTTTTATTTGACCTCAGGGTCACCTGCCAGAACATTTTATCTGAGAAACAGAACTGGTCCAGAATGTTACCATGCAAGAAAATTTAATTCCTGAAACAGACATGTGATAACTACTTCACTCAAATTACTGTGTTTGTCAGCAAACTTAAAATTGTTCTGCTTCATTTCTTTTCAAGCTGAAACTGCAAATCAGGAGTAAAATAACAATAAAATCACCTTGTTTCTCAAAAACAGAACCAAACCAAAAGACCATGAATGCTGTTAGCAGAGAACTGGACTGCTACAAGTTGGGCTGTGAAAATGTATTTCTCAAGATATATTTTCCAAATTCAGAAACTTCTAATGTTCAAAGATAAAATAAAGGGAGAAAAGCTTTACGAATCTAGTTTTTTACTAGCTTTTTTAGGTATAAGTTATAGCCATTTACATATACCTGTTGTCTTTTGCAGTCATTGACTGACATACTCAGTATACTGGAAACGTATGTTCTAGTTATGAAGAATCAATGTTGTTTTTCTAGTCCTCTGCTTCCTAATTACTATCTTCAGAAAAGCTTCTCAAAGGAAATATTCTGATATTAAACGATTTAACTCACTTTTGCCTGATTAATGTAGTCACTTTTTTTTCTTTCAGTTTTCCCATATTATTTCTACTGCATTACAGCTGCTGAAAGACTGTGCTTGAGCAAGCACAAGACTGGCCACAAAACCAATGTCTACAACAGTTCCTTGTGTTTCTTCAGGCCCATATTTTGTTGCAGTAGACACAACAGGAAAAAATTTAATATTTATTAGACATGCACATCCAATGCATCCGTGCAAGAGGTGTTAAGCTCTTCTTTGCTTTGTTTGCCATAAGCAGAAAATTGAAGTTCCATTTTGCTTGACTGAGTTCCTTCCCAGCATAAAACTATAACATAAGAGCTGGTGGATTTGCACTTTGCCAAGGAAAACAGACAGATTTGCTGAATGATTTGGAGCACATAATCAGAATGACAGTACCTTCATCAAGTCTGCCTCAATGTCTTTATAGAGAAACTTGGAGACATTAAGAGAGGCAAGTAAGGAGAGGTAGCTCTTGTGGCCTTCATCTTCTATATAAATAAAGGAATATCTCTTCCTGACTTTGATCTGGTCCCATTTAATCTGGAACTGTGGGAAGAATCAGCCTGGAGCTGCTCTGGCTCATGATTTCTGTGATTGATACATCAAAGAAAAAAATCATTTCAGTTTCTCAGCCTTGTCAGTTCTACATTTACACAAATATAAGGGAAAAAAAATCCTTAAAAATGAGCTGAGACTGAAGTTTCATGAATCCTTCTTTCTGTCACAAGTTAAATGGATTGAGTTTTATAAAAACTGCAAGAAGAATGAAAATGGATTAGAAGGTTAATTTTTAATACATCTCTCTGTGTAACTTTTCACAGTCTCTGTAGCCTCTGCTACCCAAAATTTCCAAACAATTTACTAGCTTTTCTGAGATGTGATGACCTTTTTCCTTTTACCTCTGTTCTCTATAATTACAGGTGACTTTTGAAATGTCATCATCCCATAGCTTATAGTTATTTCAGCACAAATCCTCAGAGAACAAGTATAATATCTCTTGGTATAGTGCTTAACTGTGGACAGTTCACTAAATCTCACTTGGTAAAATAATAATAAGTTTAGTGCATCTCATTCGGTGAAATTTACAGTAGACTTAGTAGAATTTAAGCCTGGCATATAAAGAAGTAAAAATATTTCTTAAAAATAGAGAAATATCATACAATCACAGACTGGTTTGGGTTGGAAGGGACTTTAAAGCTCATCCAGTTCCAACCACCTGCCATGGGCATGGACACCTTTCACTAGACCAGGTTGCTTCAGGCCCCTTCCAACCTGGCCTTGAACACTGCTGGGGATGGGGCAAATGCTGCTTCTCTTGGCAATATCAGTAATTTTGTGTTGGATTTCTGGAACTGCAGGCACGAGGAGGTCATCTCTCCTCCTTATAGTTAGGCTCAGAGATGATGACACCTGAGAACAGAACCAAGTTTTCTCCTGTGACGATATTGCCTGCCTTCCTCTCATGCTCTGTACTGCTCTCAGTGTTCAGGGAATGGTGGCTGAGACCTTTCAGACAGCAATTATACCTAGAATAGAGTGCTGAAAATACAGTTATTTTCTCTCTTAATAATCTGTTTGCAATTGCAGATTGTAAAGAATAAAAATTTAAATCTAAAAGGAATTTGTCATGCTGAAGTTAATTTTCTTTTTACTTCTATTGATACAAACTTTGAAAAGAAAGGTCACTTCAATATTAAAAAAAAAAACACAGAAATATGCTGTTCCAAAAATATTAACATGAAACAATTTCCCTTATGAAAAAACCTTTTTTACTTTTCCTTAAGAAAATGCCTGTCAAATTGACATGTTCATGTTAAAGGTTTTCTTTTTTAACAAGAGCCTATTTTCTAGAAGAAAAAAGTTTCACTGGGTTTAATACAGATTTTGTGTTTGAGACCTGGATAAAAAATTCAATAATTCACAAGGTAAAATAAGATCCAGTTAGTTCTAGCTTAGTGCTTGTGCCCTTCATATTTAATAGGAGGAAACTTCTTCAGGCACAAAGTCAGAAGACAATTCAAAGGTACTCTAGCAAGTGTGTATATAGATAAAAAGTAGTCACTTTGCAGAGGCTTGTTTTCTGTCCTTAAATATGCTTTCAGACTACTCTCTGTGGTGGTGCATCCCCTCCCACCATTCTCTGGGCTACACTGTGGTCTAAAGGAATATCTGACAGGCATTGGCCCTTGTGTAATCCGTTGGGATTGAAACATCCCTTGGGAGTACCAGGAATGCTTGCACAGCTAAGGTGGGAGGCACTGACTGTATGGAGAACTCCTGATGCCTGGCTAAGGTGGGAAGCAAAACCATGGATAATCAGTCATCCACGACATCTTCAGAACATTCCCTTCTTCCCTTAACCATAGCCCAAGTAGAACAGTACCATTGTTACTGGAGTTTTGAAAATGTCTGGTAATTACTGACTCAGATTGTGGCCAGGACAGAAATTCACTGATGACTAAAGCACTATAAAAAGTGGTCCTGAGTGAGGCACTCTGAGCTCTTCTGGATCTTAGTGGGCTGTTACCAGCATGTCCCTCTGAGTGGGACACCTCAAGATACTCCTGAGTTTGTGCTACTCAGGGGGACAGTCACCAAAATGATGGAACCTGGCCTTAAGTCCCACAGACTCAACCCTCACCTAGTGAGAAATGCTGAGACATTAGATGTATTTCAGTGACCTTGAGGAGAAGTTTTAATAGGTGTCCCTTTATGTGTCCTTGTGGTAAGGTGGCACACTTGTAACCGTTAAGATATATACCCTTGACCAAGTTGGAGAATAAGACCAGAGCTAAAATTCTTCTGCACTTTGTGAATTAACAGGAAGATTTCCTTATTCCCTGTATCTCTTCCATTGGATATATACCATTGACCAAGACTCAGACTAAGACTGGATCCAGCTGCACCTAGGCTCCTTCAGGAGTTTAGAAAGCAAGGGGATCTATTCTGAACCTTGTGACTAAATGGGAGGGTCTCCCTTATTCTTTTGTGCCTTCAGTATTTGTATCAATCATCTTTAGTTTGATTTTAACACAATTTTCTTTTGTATACTTTATCCATGTGTCCTGGATTCAGCAGTAGCAGCCATTTTTATTCTTAGTAGCTGGTGCAGTGCTGTGGTTTTGACTTTCGGCCTGGGAACAGCACTGATAACACCAATGTTTTTAGTTGCTGCTCAGTAATGTTTACTCTGACCAAGGACTTTCTGAGTTTCATGCTCTGCCAGGGAGGAGGGGAAGCCAGGAGGAAGCAGAGACAGGACACCTGAGCCAAACTAGCCAAAGAGGTATTCCATACCACAGAACGTCATTCCCGCTGTATAAACTGGGGGAGTTACCTGGAAGGGTTAGATCACTGCTCAGGTCAGGCTGGGTGTTGGTCGGCAGGTGATGAGTGGTTGTATTCTCTTCTCTTGTTATTTCCCTTATCGTTATTATTATTGGTGGTAGCAGTAGTGGTTTGTGTTATACCTTAGTTACTGGAATGTTGTTATCTCAACTTGTGGGAGTTACATTCTTTCAATTCTCCTCCCCATCCCTCCAGGAGTGGGGGGAGGGAGGGAGAGGAGTGAGAGACTGTGTGGTTCTGAGTTATGGCTGGGCTGAAACCATGACACCATGTAATAAGTAATAGAGTGAACCTTGCCATAAAATTCTGTTAAGTTGTGCCTGTATAAACCATATTAAAGCTGCTTTTGCTCATACCTGTGATGGTTACTCTTTGAGCAACCCTAAGCCACTTATCTGGTGACACTCCCGAGTATACTGAGCAGTTACCACTTACAACACTGTTATCACTTATACCTGACCATGAAAGCTTTCTATAGACTAGGGGTGTCAGAAATCATTTCATACTTTATTTTTATACAGTTCTCAGACTGTGCTACCTGACACTCCGTATCATGATATAAAGGAATGAATGTAAAGTATTGATCACTTGTTGTAATATATAACTGAATGAAAGTGACAGCAAGTTATGAATAGACCATATTGCCTTACACAAAATCTTTCTCACTGTAAGTGAAGATTTGCCATTCCACATTATGGATCCACCTGCACCGAGGGGCAGCTATGTGTTGTAGAACAGGTCATAGTGGTGGGCCTTTGGTAATCTACAGCTGGAGCTGTTGATCCTGGCTACAGCATGCAGCAGCTTTTTTCTTGCTTAAATGCAAAAATCTTTACTCTGGGAGAAGAGGAGAGGCTACGCTAGTGCTACTGTGGATTTTGGACTTGGAGGTACCACAGTATGGCTTTGGGAGACCAGAAGGATGGGCTAGTGCAAAAGATCCATTGATGTAGATGTAGGCAAAGACCACACTGTTCTCAGTTGACTTCACAGGCCTCAATGTAGCCAGTACAGGAAAAAGTCTTGTTGATGGGTATTTCTTGTGGACGCCTTCCTTCAGGCAGTTGAACCTGTGAAATCCTGCTGTGAAAAACTGTAGGGAACCAGAAGAACTGGAGCCAGTGCAAAACTTGCAGATGAAACCTATCAGCTGGAGATTTCTGTCTGTCTGGCCAGCTGGTCATCAGTTTTCATGGTGCCTCTCTTTCTCTAACCAACATGAATATGTAATAGAGTAGAATTTCAGAACTAAAGATCCCACTAAAAGAGAGAGGCTGTATGGCTCTTAGAATCTCCTGAAACAGCCCTGCTTTCTCAGGGGCAGGTGGTAGAATCTTTGTGTGCTATGTCCAGTATTAGGTTAAATTGTCTTTTGTATTTATCCACCCTATGATGACAGCTCAGAAAAGAAGTCATTCATGTACAAAGATGATGGCACTTGAAAAGCAAAATCTATAATTTATTAATAATTAAAAAATATTTCTCTGTTCTGTTCCTGATGGAATGTTGTTCAGTCAATACCAATGTCTCATTTATTATTCATTAAAGATAAATACTGTGTAGTGCTTCTGGATTGAAATGTCTTACCCCATTGAAATGACTTACACCAAGATTATTAAGAAGACCCAGAGTAGATTTATTATTTAGAAATCGATTAAACTTTTGTATGTAATTTAATGACTTAGATAACCCCCCAGACTTTTCAGGTTAACAGTATGTTTTATTTAATGATTTTGGAGAAAAAAAGAAGCTCTCAGACCTAAATTTGACAATTAAATTGAGCTAATTTTGGAGAGGAACACATAAAATCCCAGACTGGTCTGTGCTGGAAAGGACCTTAAAGTTTTTCCAGTTCCAACACCCTGCCACGGGCAGTGACACCTTCCACTAGACCAGGTGCTCCAAGCTCTGTCCAGCCTGGCCTTGAACACTGCTGTGGATGGAGCAGCCACAGCTTTTCTGGGCAACCTGTGCCAGGGCCTCACCACTCTCACAGAGAAGAACTTCTGCCTAAACTCTCATCTCAATCTCCCTCTGTCAGGTCAAATCCGTTCCCACTTTGCCTGTCCCTACAGGCTCTTGACAAAAGTCCCTCTCCAGATTTTCTTGCATCTAAGGAAGCAAAAAAGTAAAATTTAGTTATTTTTTTTGCTATTAATAGAATATCGCCCCTCAGAATATATTTAAAGTCTAAGTAAATGTCAAACAGTACAAAGCCCTAAAGCTCTGTCTTCTTAGTGAACTGCTTAGTTATAAACTGATAGAAACACATCTGTCTAAAACAACATGAAAAAAATGTTCCAGCTGTAGCATGCAAAAGTTGTCAAATAAGTTTCAGGTCCTAAACTGGCCCTGGGTTCCACTGAAAATCTCTTTAACTACTTTTTCAATGATTTTGACCCATGAAGTCTGTCATAAATAGACTCAGCAAAGTCATTCTGAGATGATAGTGTTTCTCATTGTGTTGTGATTAAATTTTAAAATAGGTCTCTGTAATGCAAAGCTTTAAGTTACCAGAATTTTCTATAGCACACAATCCATTTGAGATTTCCAAAGATTTATTTATTTTAAATTCTTCCTTCTTCCCAGCTGGTCACATCTTCAGTAAAAGCTACTCAAAAGTCATACTTAAAAGTGACAAAGTTCTGTCTTTTTAGTGTCTCTTTTTGCTTTCTGATATACCATATCAAACAGCACTTTGAGAACACTTCAGATTGTTTTGGAAGACTGAAATCATTTTGTCATGAAGGAGTTAACATTGATCTAACTTTCATTAAAAATTCTGAGAGAGTCAATAAATCTTTACCTAAACCCCAGATCTGGTCCTGAGGAATTGAAGCATGTCTTTTTAATGCAATCACTTATGTTAATTATTTTGTAATCATTCAA
The DNA here is from genome assembly GCF_012275295.1 of Melopsittacus undulatus. Classification (NCBI taxonomy): domain Eukaryota; kingdom Metazoa; phylum Chordata; class Aves; order Psittaciformes; family Psittaculidae; genus Melopsittacus; species Melopsittacus undulatus. The sequence goes on from NC_047534.1 coordinate 28,095,073, forward strand.
TTTTCTTCTGGTTTCTATAATTACAGTATTGAGAAATTAATTGTAGAGATTGGCATATGTAATGCAATCTTAATTACAATGTATCTAGAAATATGGTGATAGATATTTCCCATTTATCACAATTAACAAATTTATCTTCCTTGCAGGCCTCCCCAGACTAGCACTTTCATCCTCTGCTCACCACTGAATTCCATTTCTCCCTGAATCCAGTCCCTCAGTCTCTCAGCAATGACAAGCAGCATTTCTCAGCCCCAAATCCTCTCTTTGCAAGGATCTGAATTTCAAGGAAACGGGGCTCTGTTTTAGTAAAGCCAACATCAGTTAGAACTGCAGAAAAGTTGTAATATTTACACTCTGTCTCTACCTTTCACTTTTAATGAGGAAACACTCCCAGGATAAAGCCTGTGACAAGCCTTTGTGGATCCCTGGAATAGGAGTTATTTTCGCTTGTCTCTTGTATAACAGATGAGACAGTGTTGCTCCTTTCCACAGCAGGGAACTCACTGTTAATTGTCTAGTTTGTTAGAATGAAGCTAAAAGCTACATTTTTTGTACTAAAAGAAAGCTTCCTCTCCTCAAGCCTCCCTTCTCCATTCTGTCTTCCCATAACAAAGAAGGCTTCATCACTCTAGCCAGAGATTTCTAATCTGAGGTTATAGACTATCGATATTAGAGCTGTTACCTGATCCACTCAGGTAATGGGTTATTTTCTTCTTAGTTCTCAAGTAAGTTTAATTCCCTAATGTGGGCTGCAGCCTCTGGGATTGCCCCAGCAATTAGGGGAGCTATAAATATCAAAGATTTTTTATTTTCAAAGCTGGTTTCACTTTTAGCAGTTAGTCACTACCAGTCAAGCTAGAAGCCCTTTTTGAGGGCACGCCTTTCACTGTTAGTTTGCCTGTCCACTTGCAGAGAAGAAAGAAGTATCTCATCTCGTTATACTTCTCAGGTGATAAGTTACCACTGACAGGATCTGAAGAGATGAGTATCTCCTTTCCTGATCTTTGGCTTTATTCAGGATACAGACTAAGAAGAAGATGCACAGCACAACCTTCATAAATCATACACAGGTCTCTTCAAGAAAGCCAATGTGAAATTGAGGGATGAAGGAAGGTCCTGCTGATTCCTCAAAGGAGTGGACTAAGAGGTGACAAGATTATGGTGACACAGCACAGCATGTACTGATCTACTTTCACACTAAATATAGAAGAAAGGCATTGTGAATATGTGAGGCAGACCTAGTATCACTGGTGTGGAACTATTGGAATAAGGCCAGAAAAGGACCACGAGGATGTTAAAGGGCTGGAGCATGCTAAGGAATTGGAGCTGTTCAGCCTGGAGAAGCTGTATGGAGACCTCAGATCAGCCTTCCAGTATCAGAAGGGGAGCTAAAAGGATGCCGGAGAAGGACTCTTTGTCAAGGACTGTAGTGATAGGACAAGGGGTGATGGGTTCAAACTGAAACAGGAGAAGTTCACATTAGATCTTAGGCAGAAGTTCTTCCCTGTGAGGGTGCTGAGGCGCTGGCTCAGGTTGCCCAGAGAAGCTGTGTTTGTCCCCATTCCTGGCAGTGTTCAAGGCCAGGTTGGACAGGGCTTAGAGCAACTGGTCTAGTGGAAAGTGTCCCTGCCCATGGCAGGGGTTGGAAATGGATGAGTTTTAAGGTCCCTTCCAACCCAGAACATTTGATGGTTTATTCTGTGATTCAAGAAAATAAAGTAATGACAACATCCTTAATATGATGCATTGTTCAAATAGTCTGTTTTTAATTTGTGGGTACAGCAAAACCTAACATTGTGATTTATATGTGTACTTCAAAGATGCTCAGAATAGGTGATGGGACTAACTTAGTGTTGATGTCAGACACCTATTGTGACTTTACCCAGATCTGTAAACTGCTAATTCTAGACACAGTGCTTATACTCCTCCCTGGTCCTACTTTCTCTAGGAAATATTTTTGCTGGGTTGGAATCTTTATTTTATTGATCAGTCTGCTAAGCTAACATTTTGTGAAATATGGCTTTTAGTAATTTGCATGATCTCCTTGAATCTTACACTTTGTTACAGAATGTTGAAGAACATAGAATATATATAGAATATATAGAATTGTTTAAATATACTTAAATATTTCAATACAATACAGAAGAATTAGAAGGCAGCTCTGAAAAAATGAGACTTCTTTCACCCTAAAATTTCTACATGACATCTTACTCAAAGCTATAGCATAGGAATGTGTGTGATATCAATGGATTTCCTCCCTGTCTTTATCTTCCTTGTAAAAAGCATCTTTGATTAACTCAGTGGGATTTCTAGTTTGGGGACTGAGCATTTTTCTTGCCTGTAATTGTATTGATCCCTGTGCAGTTTTAAAGTCCTTGGAATTATAAATTCCAGGAGGAAAGCCTTTGAGGCTGCCAGCACTTCCCTCCCACGGAAGAAATATATATGATCAGAAGGAATGTGAGCTTTGAGGTATTGGTATTTAGTGTGTTTCTTTTACTTGACACTTTCCTGATAAGGAAAATTCTATACACAGGACTATAAAATGAAGCAAGGAATCAAGGAAACAGATTGTTGCTGTCTTAAGCCATTAGAAACTCTTTTTCAGCTTTGAGGCAGGGATTTTGCTCTCCAAAGGATGGGGACGCAGTGATTTAGACACCATTCTATTCACACATACTGAATGGTATATACCGAAAGATATTTTATAATGCTATCACATAAATTATCCCTTAGATTGGCTATGTGACAGACCTGTGAAAACAGTCTGCAGGGAGTCTCCTTTCTGACCAGTAATGGACCATATGGACCACAGTCCTGGATCTCCTTCCAGCTTTAATTGCTGGGAATCTGCAGGAAGCCAAAAGACAGAAGGAACATGCAGTTTCACAATTCTACATAAGGCCTAATACCCAATCTTATTGATATACCTAATCTTATACAATCTTAATCTTTTATAATCTTAATATACCTAATCTGTGCCATAATCCATCAGATATTCTTCAACACAGTATCAAAGGGTCAGACAATAATTTTTGAAGGCAGGGTAATGAAGACCTTTCACTAATGCATTTTAAAAAAATATGGTAAATTGGGTTTTTCCTTTTCTAAATTTGATCACACAGTTATATTGTAACCAAACTACCAGACTATTACTCACTGAAGAAGAAACAGCTTACAAAGATTTCTGTCCCTAAGATCATGGAAAGGCTTAACTAGGAAAGAGATCATCATATATATATTTATATAATATTTTTCTATCTCCATATATTATATTTATATATATATATATTTAAGATATCATAGAATCACAACCTGGTTTGGGTTGGAAGGGACCTTAATGCTCATCCAGTTCTAACCCCTTACCATGGGCAGGAACACCTTCCACAAGACCAGGTTGCTCCAAGCTCCATCCAACCTGGCTTTTAACACTGCCAGGGATGGGGCAGCCACAGTTTCAGTTCAGATGATTGAAAATACAGATACATTTCTGGCATCAGAATTGAATTTGCCTTTTAACCTCAGAAGGCACTGGTTTTTGTGTCACCCAGAGAGAGTGGCATAAATATGTGATGAGAAACAAGTGTTTTTCTATTGACTTGCTGTATGACCTCATTTTTAATATGAAGGCCAGTATTTTCAAAATCATTCAGTTACTGTTCTTAGTTCATGGAAGTCTCTGCATGCTCTACTGGAGATATGTTTTGAAATTAAATGTTTATTGTCTTGTGGGCTTGATCTTTCCCATATGATTGCCTGCACATAGGATATCATTACACCAATCTTTGACTGTTCTGCATCAGTCTAGTCCTTGTAGGAAACATGCCTAATGAAAATGTCCAAATGAAATCCTAGAATCACAGAATACCAGACTAGTTTGGGTTGGAAGGGATCTTAAGGCTCATCCAGTTCCAACATCCTGCCACAGGCAGGGACACCTTGCACTAGACCAGGTTGCTCCAAGCCCCGCCCAACCTGGCCTTGAACACTGCCAGAGATGAGTCAGCCACAGGTTCTCTGGGCAACCTGTGACAGTGCCTCAGCACCCTCACAGGGAAAAATTTTGTCCTAATGTGATTCTGTGACTCTGTGATTCTCTGAATGTACACATCACTGAAAAAAATTATTTAACAGAAGCACTTTGCAGAACTGCATCTGATTTCGTTCTTGATCACCAACAGACATTTTGATATTGACAGATTTTGTATTATGTATTGTTTCATTATGTATTTAATTTTATTTCCTGGTCTCCAGTCTGTTCTCCTGAAATTCTGACATCACTAAAACTTGGGCAGACACAAAATTACTGGTCACTTCCGCAGCATAAGTTAAGAATTGGATCTTTACTGTCCAAAACATTTGCAAGAGCCCTATCATACCTTGGAAGGGCTGCTGGGAATACTAGAGCAGACAGATACACCCCTGTAAGACGTGCATCGTGATTAGGAGCAATCCTGAAGTTCTGAGAATCCCATGCCAATTTAATGAAGCTGATGGAACATATAGGCAAAGTTTGGGGTACTTATCTAAATGAATCTGTTGTGGATCGTCTCATGTCTTTCTATTCATTTCTAATTCACTCTTAAATTTAAATGAATCTTGTTCCAACTAGCTATTTCTGGTTTTGTTAAGAGTGGTCTGAATAGCTGTTAGTTTGCTGTGCTCATTTTTTTTCTATTAAAAGAATGATGGTTTGTAATTACTGCAGTTGAAATGTCTTTTTTGATATCAGGGTTGTTTTTTTTTTTCTTACTTCCTTCACTTTTTTTGGCTTATCACCACTGGTACCATTTTGGATGACAGCACCTCTTTATAACCTCACTATTGCTGCCAAAGTCCAGCAAATGCATTGATTAAGTGCTATTTCTTCCAGTAGTTGCTACCTTTACCAGTGAAATCCCTAATTGGTTCTTCACAGAACCCCAATGCTTCGATCAGGTTAGCGTTTGTTAGGTGGATGAAGTGGTATAAAGGAATACAATACAAGTCACAGGGAACTTGAGGTATTTTCATTTTATTTTTGTTGCAACTATTTTTGTTCTTTAGGAGGTGAAGTTCTGGGCTATCTGCATGAAGAAAACTCGTTCGTCTCTTGCAAGATCTTTCAGTCAAGTCATAAATTACATCCATCTGGCATTACTGGGTCTTGCCCAGGTCGTGTTTAAAATGTCTCTAGAAAGTGCTTATCACATTATGGCCTTGATTATGCTGAGGTGATTTTACTACCAAATCAGAAGGAGCTTACTTCCCATCTGAAATCCAGAGAGGGACAGGGTCTTTTGACAAGGACCTCTAGGAACAGGACAAGGGGAAATGGCTTTAACCTGGCAGATGGGAGATTGAAATGAGAATTTAGGCTGATGTCTGTGGCATCTTCACCACTGAAGGAATGATTTTTAGGAACAAAAGGAAGTCTTCTAACATATAGATAAAGATCACAGAATAGCAAATCACAGAATCCCTGACTGTTTTGTGTTGGAAGGGACCTTAAAGCTCATCCAATTCCAGCCCCCTGCCACAAACAGGGGCACCTTCCCCCAGACCAGGTTGCTCCAAGCTCTGTCCAACCTGGCCTTGAACACTGCCAGGGATGGGGCAGACACTGCTTCTCTGGGCAACCTGTGCCAGCTCCTCACTGCCTTTTCCTAATACCTAATCTGAACTTTCCCTGATATAGTTTAAACCCAACACCCCTTATCCTATCACTAGAATTCTTTTAATGAATTTCTAAAAGAGATAGTGAAATCCTAAATATGTTTATCTGAATAAGTTTTTACATGTTTTCCATGCTGGAAAATAATTTGCTCATTTATATTCTTGTAATTGCAAATAATATTCACCAGATAATTTTGAAAAATAGGTAAACAATAATAGAAAATTATAAACTGAATTGGTAATGAATGATGTTTTATCAATTCTTCAGCATACCAAATTCATACATTCATTTAGTTGTTTTACTACAACTACTTGTATAATACATGTTTTTCCTCTTCTTTCTTGAATGAGTCAGACTGCCATCCAGCATAATGTATGTGAACTGCTGCTTTTAAAATGAGCTTAGAAAAGTTTCATTTCCATTTGCTTTCATGCAGAATATAATTATTTAGGCTTCAGATATCTCTTTTTGTAATATTTGTGAGAGGAAAGCATGAGGATCTGATGCACATGGGCTATATATCTGAAGGGATTTCAAATGAAATCAAACTGAAATAAATACTGAGATAAGAACAAACATAATTGCAGACATTTTCCTAGCATTCAGTGAGAAAAAATGGCAGGACAGTTTCTATTGGGATGACAGGCTGCTGACATACAGTTGAGATAATTTTTTAATCTATTTTATTTTAAAAGAGGTGGCCATCAAAAAGCAGATATTTATTTTGTACTTCAGACTGAAGACCTGTATTCAGTTTTTCAGGAAAAAAAACCTTAACACCATGGTGAATTCTGACAGGAGAGCTTTGGAAAAGGTCAGTCCTTCTCTCTTTTCAGCATCTTATCAAGAAATTGCACTCTAAACTCCCATACACAATATGAACTCTAGCAATACTGTCAAGGTGAGGGTCTTATAATGTAGCATAATATGACCACCTGATAATTCCCTCTATAGCCTTCATAATATGGTTATTTTGCAGATTCATGAGTTGAATTTCAGGGTAAGACAAACATTTCCAAACTGAGATTTTGAAGGTTCTGGTGACTAGACAAAGTTCTTTGTTTTCCGCATCATTCCAAAGTCAGTGCTGTGGATGAGTACATATTTCCCTTAAAGCTTGGTAGCTTAGTTTTGGCACTCTTAGTTTTGGCACTCTTTTAATGCCTAATGATTTTTAGGACTTGGATATGAACATCTTGCACTTCTATGGTGAGTGCTTATCAAAGTAACAGATATAATGAAATCCTAACTCTTGACATTACTCATAGGAATTTATGCCATTTGTTTCAAGAGAGACAGTCTTGACACCTCTTTCTTGATCCATTGGCAAGAAAAAGTTTTATCTTCTGAATACAAAGGAGCTACACCTGCATATATTTCTGTCATGTTCTTACAGTATTTAAAAAGAGAAAGTCAAGTGAATCTTTCTTTTTTGTATAACTGAAATGATCATCAAATGGGTTCACAGAAACAGGCACTCCTTCAGGTGGGAAGGGACGCAATGAGGTCTCTAGTCAAACCTGTTGCTCACAGCAGAATCAGTACTGGATGTAAACCAGAGGTTGCTTAAGGGTTTGTTGATTCAGGTTTTGGAGACCTCAGAAGCATTATATCTTCACAGTGATTTCATTTTTCCCCTTACATCCAGTGGAATTTCCCCTGCTTCAATTTATGACTCATCTCTCGTTCTCCCATTGTACAAAAAACACGGGACTATCACAAAGTATTAAATATTCTGCTCAGGTATAACAGAAACTCAGCACTCTGCTACTCCTATCCTTTCATTGGACAGAATTTGGTTGCTGATCTCAGTTTCTATCAGTAATGATGTGTCATGCGTTCAGCAGTAGCTCATGCTCTGCCAGGGAGGAGGGAGAGATAGGGCGCCTGGTCTGGGCTAGTTGGGGAGGTATTCCATACCACAGCACGTCCTGCTCAGGGAGGGAACTGGAAGTTGGCCGGAAGGGGAGGGGTTAGCTCTTTTCCGGGTTGGGATCGGGGAGGGAGCTGGAAATTGGCCAGGAGGGGTTATCTCTCTTCCGGGTTGGGCTCATTTCTGCGGGTGGTATCGTATTCTCTCTCCTTGTTTATTTCCTCTAACATCGATTTATTAGTGGTAGCAGTAGTGATTTGTGTTATACCTTAATTGTTGGATTGGTTTTACCTCAATCCATGAGAGTTGCATTGCTCCAGTTCTCCTCCCCATCCCTCCGGGAGTGGGAAGGTGGGGGGGAAAACAAAGGAGTGTGTGGTACTGTCGGAGACAGAGTTGTGGTTTTAAACCACGACATGATGACAGACGATGAACATTAAGCAAAATGTGAATGCTGAGGACTCGTTATTTATTAAAATTCCTTCACATTTTCCACAGCTGTATTCCTCATATAGGGAGAATAAATGAGGAATTTTGCAATAATGTGGCAAGTGTGTTCAGCCTGTAGGATAGAAGGCTCTAGGAAGACTTTAGAGCAGGTCCCAGTATCTAAAGGGGCTACAAGAAATCTAGAGAGGGGCTTTGGACAAAGACCTTTAAGGACAGGATGAGGGGAAATGCCTTTAACCTGACAGAGGGGAGACTGAGATGGGATCTTAGGCAGAAGTTCTTTCCTGTGAGGGTGGTGAGGTGCTGGCACATGTTGCCCATAGAAGCTGTGGCTGCCCCATCCCTGGTAGTGTTCAAGACCAGGCTGCATGGAGCTTTGAGCAATCTGGTCTAGTAGAAGTTATTGCTGCCCATGGCAGGGAGCTGAAACTGGATGAGCTTTAAGATTCCTTTCCACCCAAACCAGGCAGGGATTCTGTGAATCTGGTGACATAGGTTCAAAACTATATTTTCATTCTCATAGCATGATTCACATAATTCTGCAACTTTAAGAAAAAACTTGTACAAAGAGTCCTATATATGGCAGAGACCTAGATGCACACTGTAAGTGAGAAAGGCCTACCTCAAGTAAAGACAAAAGCATTTGTTTTTTACATTGTTTTTGTACCGTTTCATGAGGTATCAATAACATTAAGACATGAGCGGAGCGGGGAGAGATCAGTGTCCAGGACCTCACCTCAGAAAGACAGAGCCACTGAGGAGGGAGCCTCAAGTCCTCAACAGGACTTGCACAGGAGCCGGCAGCTCAGCTCCCACAAGGAGCTGACTCACTGGGGGCGGAGACAGGAGGAGCGGCACCAACTGTGAGTGGTTAAAAACCTGTCCAGGTAGCGCAGTGACCAGAGTGGGCAAATAGAGCGGGTCAAGGCAGTTTGCACAGGCAGGGGAGCGGGATGGTGAGCACTCGCTGTATGACCAGGGCCTGATCTGGGAGCTCTGCCCTGGCTGCCCCGGCGGCGGCCAGTGTAGGCACCCAGACAGAGCCGGTAAGAGGGGAGGCTGTGGTGCAGAGCTTGGAGTGTAGAGAATGCCTGCACTGGTCTTGTGAGGGAAAGGTGCAGAATGGGCAGAGCTGCATTCGTGCTTCCTGATAGAGGTCCTCCTGCAGCAGGTGGCTGAGCTGTGGGATGTTATCAATAAGCTGCATGATGTCAGGGAAGCTGAGAGGAAGCAGGACTGCTTGCTCCAGGGCCAAACAGTGCAAGGGACTCAAGCTTCCCCTCTAACTCATGGAGGAAAGAAGGAGGCTGTTAACCTGAGAAGCTGGGAATTAATAACAAAAAAAAAAAAACAACGAAAGGAGGAAGAGGGCAATTAAACGTGAGGGGCTTCCTCCTAAATCTGCTGTACCCACCCAGAATCGCTTTGCTGTCCTGCAGGGGGCTGATAAGAAAATGCACTTGCATCAGAAACAGTTGGCTGGTGCACTGGTACAGAAGATCTCTACTGGTGCCACCAGGAAAAAGCGGCGAGTTGTAGAAGTAGGGAACTCTGCCTTGAAAGGGACAGAAGCGCTCATCTGTCTGCCTGACCCAGTCGCAAGGGAGGTGTGTTGCCTACCTGGGGCACGGATCAGGGATGTTGTGGAGAGGCTGCCTGCTCTAGTAAGTCCCACAGACTATTACCCCCTTCTAGTGATACATGTGGGTGCTAGGGATATAGATAATAGTAGCCTGAGGAGTATAAAGAAGGACTACAGACCTCTGGGAGAGGTGGTCAGGGGCTCTGGAGCTCAGACTGTCTTTTCGACAATTCTCCAGGACACAGGGGAGGACCTTCCAAAGGCAAGGAGGATTGGACAGGTTAATAAATGGTTAAAAGGGTGGTGTCGTAGTCAAGGGTTTGGATGTCTTGAAGATGGGGACCAAGTTTGTAGGCCAGGCCTAGTGGGGGCTGGTGGAGCTGCTCTGATAAAGAAAGGGAAGAGTGGTGTTGCTGGGAGGCTTGCCAGACTTGCCAAGGATGCTTTAAAGTACTTGTGCTGGGGGACGGGAGCATCATTCTATCCCAACACACCCAGTCAGTTGCCAGCACCTATAATAAATGCTCGGAGCAATGAAGTGATATTCCAGCCACTACAGGCAATGAGCCGGCTTCATTTGGAGTTCGGCTTAGATGCCTCTATACAAATGCCCGTAGCATGGGGAACAAACAAGAGGAATTGGAGATGTGGGCACATCTATGGGGCTATGATATAATAGGCATCACAGAAACATGGTGGGGTGGCTCCTTTGCCTGCAGTGTTGGAATGGAAGGTTACAGGCTTTTTAGAAAAGACAGGCCCCGTAGGAGGGGAGGGGGAGTTGCCCTTTATGTTAGGGATAGGCTGGAGAGTATGGAACTCTCTCTGGTGACAGGTGATCAGTTAACAGAAAGTTTGTGGATCAGGGTTGAGGGGAAATCGGTGATGGGACACATTACTGTGGGGATCTGTTACAGACCGCCTGATCAAGAGGAACCTGTGGATGAAGAACTCTACAGACAAATAGGAAAAGCCTCACACTCTCAGGCCCTTGTTCGCACGGGGACTTCAACCACCCTGACATCTGTTGGGGCGACGGTATGGCCTGGCACAAGCAATCCAGGAGGTTTCTCGATTGTGCGGAAGACAACTTCCTTCTGCAAGCAATAAAGGAGCCGACGAGGAGAGGTGCCACGCTTGACCTCGTGCTCACCAACAAGGAAGGGCTCGTTGGAAATGTGACTCTCCAGGAAAGTCTTGGATGCACTGATCACGAGATGGTCGAATTTGAGGTCCTAAAGACAGTGAGAAGAGCATGCAGTAAGCTCAGTGCCCTGGACTTCAAGAGAGCAGACTTTGGGCTCTTCAGGAACCTGCTTAGCAAGGTTCCATGGGATATAGCCCTAGAGGGCAGGGGGGCCCAAGACTCTTGGTTAACATTCAAGGATCACCTGCTACAGGCTCAGGAGTGTTGCATCCCGACCAGAAGGCAGTGCAGCAGGAGGGCCAGGAGACCTCCTTGGATGGATAAGTTGCTGCTGAGAAAAATTCACAGGAAAAGAGAGGCTTATAAAAGGTGGAAGCAAGGACAAGTGACCTGGGATGAATAAAGGGATGTTGTCCGGGAAGTTAGGGATCAAGTTAGGAAAGCTAAGGCCCAATTGGATCTAAACATGGCAAGGGATAATAAAGATAACACAAAGGGATCCTATAGGTATACTGCAAATTAAAGAAAGACTAAGGACAATGTTGGCCCCTCCGGAAACTTTTGGGAGAACTGGCTACACAGGATTTGGATAAGGCTGAGGTTCTGAGTGACTTCCTTGCCTTGATCTTCACTGGCAAAGGCTCTGACTGCACCACCCAAGTCTTGGAAGACAGACTCAGGGACTGTGAAAATCTGGACCTTGGGCCCACCGTAGGCAAGGATTTGGTTCAAGACCATCTTAAGAACCTGAATGTACACAAGTCCATGGGACCTGATGAAATCCATCTGCGCGTCCTGAAGGAGCTGGCGAATGAAGTTGCAAAGCCACTGGCCATCATATTTGAAAAATCATGGCAGTCAGGTGAAGTTCCTGATGATTGGAAAAAAGGAAATATAACTCACATTTTCAAGAAGGGGAAAATGGATGGCTCAGGGAATTACAGACCAGTCAGTCTCACCTCTGTGCCTGGCAAAATCTGGGAGCAGATTCTCCTGGAAGGCATGCTAGGGCACATGAAAAAGAGCAAGGTGCTTGGTGACAGCCAGCATGGCTTCACTAGGGGAAAATCCTGCCTGACCAATTTGGTGGCCTTCTATGACGGGGCTACAGAAGTGATGGACGGGGTGGAGCAGTTGACGTCATCTACCTGGACTTGTGCAAAGCGTTCGATACTGTCCCACATGACATCCTTGTCTCTAAATTGGAGAGACAACAATTTGATAGGTGGAGCACTAGGTGGATAAAGAACTGGCTGGATGACCAGACACAAAGAGTTGTGCTCAATGGCTCAATGTCCGGCTGGAGATCAGTAACGAGTGATATCCCTCAGGGATTGGTGTTGGGACCGGTCTTGTTCAACATCTTTGTTGGTGACATGGACAGTGGGATTGAGTGTGCCCTCAGCAAGTTTGCCGATGACACCAAGCTGTGTGGTTCGGTTGATACGCTGGAGGGAAGGAATGCCATCCAGAGGGACCTTGACACGCTTCTGAGGTGGGCTGATGCCAACCTCATGAGGTTTAATCACACCAAGTGCAAGGTCCTGCACCTGGATGGGAGCAATCCCAAGCACAGATACAGGTTGGGCAAAAAGGAAATTCATGGTAGTCCTGTGGAGAAGGACTTGGGGGTGTTAGTCAATGAGAAAATGAACATGAGCCAGCAGTGTGCACTCACAGCCCAGAAAGCCAACTGTATCCTGGGCTGCATCAAGAGGAGCGTGACCAGCAGGTCGAAGGAGGTGATCTTGCCCCTCTACTCTGCTCTCAGGAGACCTCACTTGGAGTATTGTGTGCAGTTCTGGTGTCCTCAACAGAAAAAGGACATGGTACTGTTGGAACAAGTGCAGAGGAGGGCCACGAGGATGATCAGGGGACTGGAGCACCTCCCATATGAAGACAGGCTGAGAAAGTTGGGGCTGTTCAGCCTGGAGAAGAGAAGGCTGTGTGGAGATCTCTTAGCAGCCTTCCAGTATCTGAAGGGGGCCTACAGGGATGCTGGGGAGGGACTATTCATTAGGCACTGTAGTGATAGGACAAAGGGTAACGGGTTGAAACTTAAACAGCAGAGGTTTAGACTGGATATAAAGAAGAAATTCTTTACCTTGAGGGTGGTGAGGTACTGGAATGGGTTTCCTAGGGAGGTTGTGAATGCTCCATCCGTGGCAGTGTTCAAGACCAGGTTGGATGAAGCCTTGTGTGGTATGGTTTTGTGTGAGGTGTCCCTGCCCATGGCAGGGCGTTGTCCCTGCCCGTGGCAGGGGAGTTGGAATTAGATGATCTTGAGGTCCTTTCCAATCCTAGCTATTCTATGATTCTATGAAGCCTTGTGTGATATGGTTTAGTGTGAGGTGTCCCTGCCCATGGCAGGGGGGTTGGAACTAGATGATCTTAAGGTCCTTTGCAACCCTAACTATTCTGTGATTCTATGTTACATTTGACATAATAGAAAGGAATTGTGCTATGAAAAGAGCTGTCTGAAAAGGTATAAATTCCCTAGAACCAAGTCATATTGAATGTTGAATGTTTAAGATGACATTCATATTTTGAGTTAAAGTAAGTATGTTTGATTATTCAAGGAAGCATCTATTCTATGTGGATGACAGATGTGCTAGAGATTTCCTTTCTCTTACACCCACAGTATGATGCTATGGTAAGCCAAAATATCCCAGTATAAAGTTGGTTCCAAGAGGAGCAGGATTAAGAACAGGAAATGCCACATACTGAACCTGGATGAACAGAACTGGTCAGACTTTGATGTTTTTATTAAGACTTGGAGTGTTGCTGTTCCACCTGCTGACAGAGCAACTGAGACGAGAAAAACTAAAAAAACCTTAGGCTTCACGTCTTTCTAAAACTCCTTGAAACACTTCATAGGTTTTCTAAAACTTGAGCCACTGAAGTTTAGGTAGGATTCGTTAAACAAGGATGGTTGCTTTTTGTATTTGCACTGATTGTTTTGGGACCACTGTCTTTTGATGCATGGTCAATGGACGAAGAGGAACCTCCTACCTATCTATCTCAGTATCTTACCTGTCTTCAGTGAAGACTTCATGGAGTGTTGATTGGTTGTAGCAAGAGAACTCAACCCCTCTCATGTCTTAGAGAATAAAGTAAATGTTATCTCAGTATTTCTCTTGCTCTGTGTCATATTCAGGACCAGGCGTAAGTTGTATTTCTGAAAATAACATATAACAATGGCAGTGTAAGAGGTTCTTTGACATTTTATCTGATAGCAAAGTAACATTGCCTACAACATGTTGAGATTTATGATACAGAAAGTATCATAAATGAACATGCAAGATGCTGGTTAAAATGGAACTTCTGTGTCAGAAGGTGTCAGGTTAAAACGTTGGGGTTTTTTCATGTGTGTGCTAAGGCAATATTCAGTTTGTTTTACATTGTATGGATTTGAATATGAACACATTTAAATACATATTCAGTAAAAGTCATTTCTTTGTATTTCACCTTAACAATTAGTGATGCTCAGACCACTGAAATAATCTTTTTATATTGGCTAAGTTGCATTAATTTCTTTTCACTCTTCTATTCAAATGAAATGGCTCAAATATTCCTGCTCAGATATTTCTAGTATCACGTTGAAGATGCTAAACTTAGGAATATTTCAATGACTAGTGTGAGAATTTGAGAGGTTTGAGTGGTTGAAGCATGGAGTTAAAAAGAAGCCCTTTACAATTCTAATTTTGGTTGTCACTGTCTTTCTTATACAATATTTATGCATCTCTCAGCCTGAAATTCTTCAGATTCAGATCTTAACTGTGAGGTTGGGATCTGTTAGCACATTCACCTGTCACTGCCTCAGCATGGCTGGCCTTTCATAGCTCCACTAGTGATCTAGTGGTGGCTTACAGTTTTGTGTGGAAAGCCGATCATTCTTACAATGCATTTTAATCACAGTGGAATTGTTTGTTTTTATCTGAGGAGAGGCTTCCATCTCATTTCCTGTAATTCAAGTGAAAAAATGTCTGGGGTTAAGTGCATAAATCAGCACCTTTAATGATACCAATGCAAAACAGAGGTCACATTTGTTTACAGAGAGAAGGCTCAGTTAAGTAAGGGAGAAGGATTTCAATTAAATCTTTACTTGAAATGGTGTTTTTTTTTCTTTTTCTAAAAAGGCAACCAATCTTCAAGAAAGAATAAAAGGAAAAGCTCTGTCCATATTTGCATGTATATTCATAAGCAGACCTAAATAATTTAGCAAGATTTTAATCCTTTTCATTTTTAACTACATTAATCCATTTATGAGATAATTATTTCTAGCTCTTCTGTGAGACAGAGAGCATTACCTAACACAGTCTTGTTAGTTAAAAAGAAAAGAAGTGACAAATTTCCATGAATATCTGTTCCCACTACAATTTGCATGCTGATGGCTTTTACCCCAGCTCACAGAGGATTAATACCAGTCCTTAATCTTAGGCAAGCTCAGCTTCATATGTAGTTTTCATACATAACACTGTCAGCTCAGGTGCTGATTCTCAGGCTTTGCCCTCTGCTCTGCCCAACCATCCCCTACTCTTAGTGACTCTTCCTTTCACCCAGACTGTCTGTTAAGGAAGCACCTAATTCCAATGCAGGACCATATCTATGTCTCCCATTTCAGGAACTGCTCTACAGGTATCTAGTCCCAGATAATGCACAAGATAGCATTTCTGATTATATAGAGCCCATTGCAGTATATTTATCCTAAATCCTTTCCAAAGGACAGGCTAGCAGTGAAGTCTCTTAGGAGGTAAATTTGCCCTTTGCAGACCAGACTTTCTGTGTTCCCACAATGTATAATTAAGCTGATGCACTCCTTGCAACAGGCCAGTGTAGATGCTTCGGCACTTGCATAGTGTCACAGGATCACAGATGTTGGAGATATTCAAGGCTGGCCTGGACAAGTTCCTGTGTGATATACTCTAGGTTACCCTGCTCTTGCAGGGGGGTTGGACTAGATGATCTTTTGAGGTCCCTTCCAACCCTTGGGATTCTGTGATTCTGTGTGATTCTGTGAGTTGGAAGGGATCCATGTACTGGCAGAATAAGGGGAAATGGCTTTAACCTGACAGAGAAGAGAATGAGATGAGATCTTAGGCAGAAGTTATTCCCTGTGAGAGTACTGAGGCACTGGCACAGGTTTCCCAGAGAAGCTGTGGCTGCTCCATCCCTGGCAGTGTTCAAGGCCAGGTTGGACAGGGCTTGGAGCAATCTGACCTAGTGGAAGGTGTCCCTGCCCATGGCAGGGTGTTGGAACTGGATGAGCTTTAAGGTGCCTTCCACCCAAACCATTCTGTGACTGAGGCACTAGAGACATTCCATCCAAGGTGACTCCAGGTCTGCCAGTGTTAAAGTTAATTGTTTTAGTGTGTCTAATCTGTGAGGAAAGTGGTGAATATATAGTGGTTTTGAGTTCTACAATGTTGAACATAAAAATTGAGGCATATTTAAAATTAAATTTAATCATTAACAAAAGGGACTTTGTTGGTTTTTGCTTGTGTAGCTGAATAAAACTGCTGCAAGACGTCAGACCATTCTTAAGAGCTTTGCAAAGGGCAATTGCTGCTCAAGCATCTTTATTTTGTCAGTCACCTGAAGAGAAAAGAAAGTTTGGTGGCTGCTAAAGTTTCTGGGATTTATCTTGTCTCTGATAACCATGACAAAATGAAAAAGGAAGCTGAGGAGGATATAGGAAAATACTCGCCTGTTAAGATATCTGCCTCATGATATATTAGTTAATTTGTACTTAGATTCACTGCATCAGCTCCATTTCTATAGCTCCTTTCATCCAAACATGTACTCCTTAAGTGTCTATCAGATTTACTCAATGGATAAATGATGTACAGAACATATTGGCGTATCTTTAACAGTACAAAACAGCTTGTCATGGGTTCAGCCGTGGCAGTCATTTTTCTCCTTCTTGTAGCTGGTGCAGTGCTGTGTTTTGACTTCTGGGCTGGGAACAGTTGCTTGATAGCGAGCATGTTTTGAGGGTGTTTTTGTTCAAGGCTTTTTCTGAGCACATGCTCCAGCCAGGTGGAGGAGGGGAGTCCGGGAGGAAGGAGAGACAGGACACCTGACCCAGGCTAGCCAATGAGGTATTCCATACCATAGCACGTGATGCCCAGGATGCATACTGGGAGAGAGAGAGGAGGAGGGGTGGAGCTCTGGAGGAAAATGGAGGAGGGAGCACGCGGTGCTTGGCCGGGCAGTGTGGAGTGAGTTATGGGTCGGTGGCTGGTGGGGTGTTGTATTCTTTTCACTTGTTATTGGCTGTATCATTATTATTGTGTTATGCCTTAGCTGTTAAACCGTTCTTATCTCAATCCATGGGGGCTACATTCCTTGGATTCTCCTTCCTAACTCTCCAGGAGTTGGGGGACTTGGTTTAAACCACGACACAGCTGTACCTAAATCTGTGTGGCTGGAAGTGATTTGTTAATATTCATTGTTCACATGTAGAACATGTTCATCTCCACTGAACCAAATGCTGTCTGTGCACATGTTCTTTGCAGTAGAATTTGGAGTTAGAGCAGCAGCTACTTCTGCCCACAGTCCCCAAAGGAGCACAAAACTGTGAGCTGATGAGAGAGTACAGGTGTTACTGATGCAAAATTTAAGGAATGATTAGAAGATTCCCAAATGACTGGGAAAACAATTACCAAGACCATGAGCGTGCAAGCTTAAGGGCATTTAAATTGCCACCAAATAGCTGAGGGAAGATTTACATATCTTATAAGGCTACTCCAGTTGCATTTTCTTCTGCTTTCCAGTGAAGCATTGGATAAAGGACAAACTGTCTGCCAGAATGGTCGAATAATTTATTTCACAGAAGCATTTGCTTACAGAATTCATTCACTGTATTTACGTAGGGTTTTCTCAAGGACTTGTAGTGTCTGTTAATGGGTCTTTTGATATGTAAAAACGCCTGATAAACAATTATAAAAATGCATGAGAATTCAATCTGAAGATTTCCCCAGTAGCTAGTTATGCTGCATGTTTTACTAAATCTCTTTGCAGGCTGTTTCTGTCATCGGTGTTGCTACATGTGATGTAAAAGGACACTGTAGGGCTGGTTATCCATCAAACAAATGTCATGGCAATATCTGTTATGAACGACAGAAAAAAACCCAAAGCTTTTACTCACTTAATGATGTAAGTGCAACAGGGAAATTGAAAAATAAGGGGTAGACTCATGAGTTAGAATTATTATGTACCTTAATTCATCTTTTCTGTTGCTGCTAGCATGATCACAGTTGGTGGTCCTAAAATGACGATTTTTTGTGTGCTTTAAAGGATGGAAACATTCTGTTTAATTCCACCAAAGAGAAACACATTTCAGAATTTAACATTCTGTTATTAAACTCTTTCTTTTAAAAAATCCTATTTCTTTAAAGGTTATTGTGAAGGATAATGTGTTTTATTACAGTTCTAAGCTAATGCTATTTGAAACTGTTTTATGAACACTGGTATAATAACATTTGTTTCACTTGCAGGATTTAGCTAGGGAAAAATGTTGTATTTGATAGATGCTTTATAGCAAGAAATAGGTATTAACAATATTTGCATATTGTATACTGCTAATTGCTGCTGGTTGGTAGCTGGTCCTATTTACAATAGAGATTATGTGCTCAAAGACAGGAAGCACTGATCCATTGTAAAGATGCTGCTTGCACTCCAGACTGTTCCAGTCTGTCTCATTCTGCTTCAGTTAAACTGGTTTTCATCTATTTTTTTAATGACTGTGATTAAAAGGTCTAAAGAGACTGGATACTGCTTTTGATGAACATCAGCTGTCTCCCAGACTTTGGATCCCTAGAGAGCCATGTTGGGTTATTAAGAACATCTTTGAACTCGAGGCATTCCAAAGTCTTAACTTTCATGTTATCAAAACCTTCAAAATAACCTATTTCTTTAAAGATTACGGGAAGAGTAATGAATTTCAGTTCAATTCTATATGCATAGTTTAAGTTGGAAGTACTGAGAGAGTAGAAACTGGGTCTTTTTTGTTATTATTTCATCACCCCTTCCCAACTGGACCAGACAGTCAATGAAAGCGGATGCTCTTTCAATTTTTAAACCCTCAGAGGCTAGATTTGCTTATTATCACCATAGAGCTGTTCACTACATCCACTGTGTCAGTTTTTTCTTGAGTTCTATTTGCATCTAAAGTGTGATAAAGTTGATTATACTCAGTCATGGAGATTTAAGCTAAGCAACTAACTTTAGGCAATACAACTGGATGTACACTATCTTCTACAATTCTTTCCAAATTCAGTTTATGGAGTTTCATGTGTGAGGTGTGTCCAAATCAAAGCTTCTAATTTACCTTAGTCCACACTGCACCCAAGGAGAAATAAATTTGGACAAAGTGTATGATTCATCTTCTGGGCTTCATTAAAGGAGTTTTCTAGCATGTACACACTGCCCTACCTCACCAGTCTCACAAGATGCCCCAGCATTGTAAGAAGAAAAGTACAGCCTTGAGGAGAGGAGGTGCTATAGCTTCCTATGATAATATTTATTCTAAGACCCACTTGAAGGTGAATAGAGCTGTTACTGTCTTGTCACAAAATGAGTGGGTAAGGGTTGCTCAAAGAATGACCATCAAAAATATTAGCAAGAGCAGTTTTGATTATATTATAAAGGCATGACTTAGCAGACCTACTTGATAGAACTTTCTATTGTGAGACTGTGGGATGCTAGACTTATCCTGCTATATCCATACCCTGGAAATGAATGGTAAAATGAGGTACTTAGAAAGAGAGTGGCAGGACAACTTACTATTTGGATGCAAGCAGATTGGAACAATCAGAAGCTATACTTTTCACTTGTTTGGTTTAGGTATTTCTGGAAGGTTCATTTGTTCCTGATCATCTCTTCTGTACTGAATGATCCAAATTAACTGAAGCTAAAGGAGCCACCTGACGTACACCATAGGCTCTGCCCAGAGCTAATGATACATATATACATATACTTGTGGGTTGTTTATTTGTGTTTTTATCAGAGACTGTGGGTAAGATCTCATACCTCATGAACAGTATTCTATGTGTTACAGTTATCTCCATCCCTCTTATAGGTTGCCCCTGTATAACAGAAGCAGAGCTATATGCAATAACATTACTATTACTGAGAAGCAGCTGTTCTTGGGAGCACTGTTGACTTTGTGTGACTGCATTAGGGATGGAAACTACTGTATATTGGATCTTCCATGGCTGCTTATTGATCAGGCATTTTGAAAGGCTGTGGGAAGTCAGAATGGCCACAGCTGTTTTCCACACTCTGCCACTGCTGATTTGCTTTCCAAGTCTGGGAGCATCTCTTGGTTGACTGCTAAAGAACCAAAAGCTTTATGAAATGGCTGAGATATTATATACTGTCTGAAAAAAATGCTAACAGAGAGGAATTTTGCAGAGCAAGTCTAAAGAATTTGGGCCGACTCATATCCAAATGATGGTATGCATTGCAGTACACAGTCTAGATAGTGTATTGTAGTGTCTTTTTATCTCTTTTTCAATAGAAATGCTTTTATTCTAAGCAAAAACAAAAATAAAAAAATATACTTAGGTCAGGGACAATATATCCATTGATTATTCTTACATAGTCCTGAAGGGATCAGGTGGTTTGCAGAAACAGATGTAATTAGACCTGCTGAGCTAGATCAGAACTGGTATCACAGGACTGTGACCCAGGTGCTTGCCTAAGAAAGGAAGAATCTTATGATTAAAGCCCAGATACAAGTGCTAATTAGGGTCTGAAGAAGCAGACTACCAGAAAATAAGATGAGGTTTGTTAGACTAGGAGGGAGACAAAGCTGTGTTTTGCCTACTAACTGATCGGGGGGATTAAGAATAAACTGCTTTTGCCTCATACATTTTCATTTTTCTTCAACTTAGAAGAAGGTGTATGTTTTTTCTCAATTCCTCTGGTTCTGATTTAGACATGTACTTCACCATGTAAAAAGTTAGGACCATCGTCTGGATGTTGGGAAGATAAGAAGTGTTACCATATGTGGCAATTGCCTTTTATCAGTATGAGGGCTTGGACTTGCTTAAGAATAGCAGTTCTGGAAAGGAATTGAGAGCCAATTTACCTTTCCAGATCCCTCAAGGGAAGCCTGATGAAGTGACTGATTTTTTAGGCTGTGCAGTATCAAGTGCATGCATTTGTTTAAGGTTTGCCAGGAGACCAGATACAGAAACAAGAATTTCTTTAGGTACTCATGTGGGTATTACCTAGTTATCAAAGTTGAAACATTTTGTTTAGTTGAGAGGATACAGGATGTCTTGACACCTAAGAAGCATCAAAAAATATAGCACATTTTCTTCTTGTAGCCATCTGATTCCAAGTTCTTGGCTTACACTGAATGTGAATAGGATGTTTTAAATCTTGTCACAGGTCAGGATTTCAGTGCATTAACCTGAATATGTTTAGGAGAACTTATGAGAGCACACGCTTCATGGCTTTTTAAGGACATTCTTATCAGGTTCTGATTGCTGCAACACAAATACTGCATCACCTGTTGTGTCTGAAATAATCTTCTGTGCTTATTCAGAGAGTGAGAAAGGAACAGTGGAACTTTTGCCACAGTAGTTCATATTCAGAATTAAATCATGTCATAGAGCAAACACGGAAGGTAGCTGTTATAGAGCAGAAAGAAAAGATGGAAATAGGTGATATATTTACCTAAAAATTTAAGAGCACTTTCTTTCTCTTGAATATTAAAAGCATGCTGTTATTACAGACCTGGATCAAGGGCATACTTTTATTCTTCTGATCAAAACTAAATAGCTAAGGGAACCTCACTGAATAATTCTGTAACTTTTGGCACAGGTCCCACTGTTTGCTGATAAAAGATTTTGGGAATTTAAAACCTAAATAACAATGTTTTGGAAAGGGATTAGATGAATAATACCTTGACGTATACTGGGCCTGGAAGGAAGTAAAGGAGGGCTATTGAAGGACTAATGGATTTGAAAGGAAGAAAATAGGAAAGAAATGGTTATTAAGATTTGATTGGGGTAAAGAAAGACTGTAGCCCAAGGCTAAGAAATTCATATATTTGATGCAAAAGAATTTTAATTTGAAAAGGATCAAAGAAAGAATTTGAAAGCATACAGTCAGGGTAAAATGCATATAGGGATAAACATCCTTGTGCATTACTCAGTAGAGTTAAGAGACTGTTCAGTACTCACAGGCAATTAATTTCATGTTAATACGATGCAGTTCCTCCAAGTCCTCAGTTCTGTGCATACGTGACCAAAGGTATTGTTGTTTCCTTTCAGCTAAGCCAAATTATATATGTGTCCTGGGTTCAGCAGTAGCAGTCATTTTTTTCTCCTTGGTAGCTCGTGCACTGCTGTGTTTTGACTTTCGGGTTGAGAACGGTTGCTGATAGCAAGTATGTTTTGAGTTACTGCTCAAATGTTTGGTTTGTCCAAGGACTTTCTGAGCTCATGCTCTGCCAGGGAGGAGGGGAGGCCGGGAGGAAGCAGAGACAGGACACCTAACCCAAACTAGCCAAAGAGGTATTCCATACCATAGCACGTCATACCCAGGATGTAATCGAGAATTACCCGGAAGGGCTAGACCTCGGGGGGTTGGAGGAGGTATCGGTCGGTGCTCTGTCAGGCAGGGTGGGGTGAGTTATGAGTCGGTGGCTGGTGAGGTGCTGTATTCTCTTCACTTGTTATTTCCTTTATCTTTATTATTTGTAGTAGTAGTAGCAGTAGTGATTTGTGTTATACCTTAGTTATTAAACTGTTCTTATCTCAACCCGTGGTAGCTACATTCTTTGGATTCTCCTTCCCAGCCCTCTGAGAGTTGGGGGGGCAAGGGGGGGGGGGAGTGCATGATCTCTGTGCGGCTTGGTTTAAACCATGACAATATGGAAAAAAGAAAACACAGGGATTTGGTGCTCCTGACCTGAATTTGTATTCTAGCCAGCACTTTCCTCCTGCTTCACAACACACTGTGCTAGTTTTTAGATATATTCAAATGTCTTCAAACAGTGTAACTTCTTTCCCCCCTCTGGTGGGAATCTGCAGAAATGCAGATAATACAGAAGTACCCTGCACTAGATACTTGTCAGCCCAACTGTCCTCGAAACAGACCTTTTTTCCTCTTCTAAGCCCTTGTCTCATGAGTTTTGTTTCTGTTGGTTGTGTTTCTTCTTTGTTCCCGGTGTTATAATGTTTCTCTGAAAACTCACGACATCACATAAAAAAAAAGCCCTTTGGTGTGTAATAAAGATATAACAATCCTATGTCATAGAATCACAGACTGGTTTGGGTTGGAAGGGACTTAAAACTCACCCAGTTCCAACCTCCTGCCACCGGCAGGGACACCTTCCACTAGATCAGGTTGCTCCAAGCCCCATCCAACCTGGGCTTGAACACTGCCAGAGATCAGCCACAGCTTCTCTGGGCAACCTGTGCCAGCACCTCACCACCCTCACAGAGAAGAACTTCTAAGAGCTCATCTCAGTTTGCCCTCTGTCAGGTTAAACCCATTGCCCCTTGTCCTGGCCCTGCAGTCCTTTGTCCAAAGCCCTTCTCCTGGTTTCTTGTCAGCCCCTTCAGGCACTGGAAGCTGCTCTAAGTTCTCCCTGGAGCCTTCTCCAGGCTGAACCAACCCAGCTCTCTGCCTGTCTCCAGAACAGAGATGCTCCAGCCCTCACAGCATCTTTGTGGCCTCAAATAAAAGGAATGCTTATTTTCACTATTCATCAGAAGTTTCATTTTGAGAGAAGTCCACAGTCCCCTGTCTTAAGATAAAGCAAAGATATCGCTGATCTAATATTAAGCAACAGTCATTTGCCAACATATCTGGCTTCCAACAACTGTCCTAACCAAGGAAGAAGAACTTCAGAGAAGGCTCTTCCCACACTCATAGAACCCAGATCCTTGTGTGGAGCTCCAAAACCCTGCACAGAGCCACAGGGGCAGCACTTTCTCAATCTTGTGCTGTTCTAGAAGACTCAGGTACTCTCAGCAAAACAATAGAGGAGGTCAAACAAAGCAGTATCTCTGCAACAAGGAGGTGTGCAAGTTATGGTAGCTCCCTCAGATGGCTATAGATACTTCAAACAGATATTAACCAGCCATCCCATGGTCTCATGAGTCATAGTAACATGACAGAATATAACATAAAACAAATCCTAGATTGTTTTAATGAGTAGTCTCTATAATTTCCATTTATAAGATGATACCCCTGACCTTCACTTTTAAAAATACTCTAGTATTTGGCTGTATTAAGTGCACATATGGATTAATTTAAAAAAATACAGCATATTTTTTTTCCTTTTATAAGTTTTCACAAAGAGGTACAAGAAGAGAAATGTGATAAAACCCAGTTAAAGGTTCCAGAAAAGACCAGATAAGACTCAAAGTACTTTAGTTTGCCTGTGTCAAGAAGTAAACACTTGAATCTCATATGAAACTAAAAGTTAACATTTAATCTTTGTTTCTCTGAAAATCATACCACAGCTCTAGGCAGCTGTATGCAGAGTCTTGACAATGAATAATGCTCTATGGATGCCCTAATCCCATTGTAGGCTTATGAAAACCAGTGACAGGCCTAAATTTAAGAAAAATACAAACCCACCTCACCCTCCAATTCAAACTTAAGATTTTTGCTACTAATTTATCTTGTCAGTGTTCCAAACCCATCTCACTTTGAGAAAAAATTCAGACTACCTTTTAATTCCCTAAAATGTTTCTGTTTGCCTATCTCTCTAGCACTCTGCAATCTTATCTGCTGGTATAGATATTTAGAACTTATCTTAAAAAATGGATGTAGTAGTTTGAAGACTTTCTTTTTCTCCAAAGGAGAATGGACTAATACTAAGAACTTCAAATAGGATCTGCTCCATGGCTAGAGCATTGCAATATTTATATTAACGCTGTATTTCCAAGGACCTGGCAGCAGAATAGAATTGTGGCAGGAGGGCAAAGAATAGACATGTTTCAGAGAAAATTAGCATGTAACAATAGGTGCTAGGCATAAAAAAAAGTAAACGATGTTAAGTTAAATACCATTATTATAAGGGTAAGGATCGAATAGTATGTCAGGAAATATTTTGGAAAAGTAATCTAAGGTCAGAGACACTGAATAACAGGAAATGCTACTTTAGGCAAGTAAATGTAAGCAGTAAGTAGAAAACGGTAAGTTTTACACTTAAAGAATTTACACTTATAGTACTCACAGAAGGCTGTAAGTAGTGAGTAGAAATTTTAGTAGCTAGAATCAAGTAACAGTGAAAATTTAATTCATCTTTCAGCATCTAGGTTTTTGGAATAGGCTCAGGTTTGCACCCAGTCAAGAGCTTACACAAGAACTGGAAGATTTTAAGAGCTATAAAAAAACCTCCTACTAGGTAGATTTAATGAATAATAAATAGAGTTGGACACAGATTTGGTTCTCTTGAAAACTCAAAACCCAAGAGCTTGGTGGCATCTTCATTTCTACATATACAAAAAGCTTATGTAAGAATATCAAGAATATCTATATTTATTATCTGTATAATAAACTGCACATAAAATGAGAGTTTTGATGCCCTTTGGTAATGTTGTGAACACCACTCACTGGGTAAAACAAACAGAAAATGCAGCAAAAAGACATAGAGAAAGTAAGAGAAAGGATGGTAATCTGGCCCAGAAAAGGTCAAGTGGGAAATTAAAAGAATTTCTGAACTGTCCTGCTTGGAAAGATGGAGCAAGAAACTTGCCTCTTGTCATTTGCTTCCTTCTATGGTCAGGTTCAGGTCTCTGCAAATAAACAGGACTTCATTAATGAAATACACAGTGCTAAATAGTTCTCCAAAGGGATAATACCACAAAATCTGAATTTTTACTGGTTTGTCTATCAAACAGTAATGATGTTTTTCTCAGTGTGGAATAGAATTTATATAGTTTCTTTTTTCTAATATAACTGTCATGTCAAAAGTTTCTGCTCTTAGTAGAAATATTCACCCTTGAGAATATATGGGGCTTCGGTGTTTATAAAACCAAAAATAGTAGTAAATTAAAAGAAAGAATATTTCCTAGCTGCAAAAATGTCATAGCCAGAGAGAAAAGTCTGAGAGCAGTTAGGAAGCCATACTCTAGGCAGGAATGCTGCCCTAATCCAATGTGCAAGGCTGGGCAGCTGTACAGCTAGTTCTACTTCAAGCAATACCCCAGTGCATGTGTGGTGAAATTATAGAGGCAGAGACAAGGAAGGAGAGGACCTGCAAACTCCACAAATGTATCCTGAATAGCCGTGACACATTACAATTGTGAGCCCTAAGACTGTGTTCATCACTTATACATTGCAGGGCCCTGGGCTTGATTTCTTAGGATACGTAAGGAGAAGATGGCCTGGCAATGACCAAGAAACCCTGAAACATTAGGAAGTAAGGGATAATCTGAGCCCACAAAATAAAGAATAAGAACTACAACCCAGTCCTAGATAAAGAAAGAATCACAAACTACTGAATACTCCTGTGAATGCTGTTTGGCACCAGTAACCCAGCTCTTGGTTTGGTAGTGATGGCCACTTCTGTTCTGGAAGAGGAAAAGTCCTTGCTTGCTATAAAATTATCCAAGATGAATTAATATTTGAACTTCTAGTCCAAGCTAAACAGCATGCTGCTAAGCTTGCTTTTCTTGCAGAAGCCAGTTTACAGGAATTATTCACGATCAGCAGCAGATTTTATCTCCTCACTCCCTTAACTAGCTTTAAAGTAGCTCAGATATGCCTACACAAGCTAGAAGCACAGTTGTGCATATCTATATACATATATGTCCCAACTCAAAGCTATTTTTTTCCTGTTGGAACAGTAACACCGTCCCTTTCACAATGGGATGGATTGAAGACTGTGATTTTTGCATTTCCAATGAGAGTGCCAGGGCTCTGAGGTCATACATAGGCTTTGATTGCCTCACCCGCAACCCTCACACTCTGCCAATGGTCTTGTGACCTCTCAGGTCCCTGACACGAGGTTGTGTGTGATAATATTATGAAAATAATGGTTTTAAAACATTAATCCACATAAATTATTCCTGGCTATATTTACCAGTGTGTTGGTTTCACCATTGCAAATGTCATATTATGAAAGTACTAAGAAGAATGATTGGGGAATTGCATGTCTCAGACTACTTCCTATTGTATGAGATAGTGTATTTTCCCAAAATATCTTCCCAGTATTTTCTAATTATGATATGTCAAAAATTATTCTGAACTAGCTAAACTTTTACTTCCTATTTAAGTAAATATTAAAATAGTTCATTGACAACACAAACCAAACTGTAAAGCTATCAAAATATTTGGTGTATAAAAACCCATGATCTCTCATTTGCTAACATAATTGCTATATTTTCTGTGGTTTAATGCTGACATATATAGATAGCAATAGATTTGAGTCTTGTGCTTTTATGTATTTATTTATTTGTTTGTTTATTTTCCTTTGTTATGTGAGTTCATTCTTTGATATATAGCATGAATAGTCAATAAAAGAGGTAAAACAAATAAATTTATAACAATTTTTTGTTTAAATATCACCGGACAACTAAAGGATCACAAAGCACTTTAGAATAAAGTATCAGGCGCCTACTGAATACATACTGAAGTTGACAAGTTGTCCTGGTTTAAGCAGTAGCAGTAATTTTTCTCCTTCTTGGTAGCTGGTGCAGTGCTGTGGTTTGGCTTTCACGCTGAGAACGGTTGCTGATAACAAGTATGTTTTGAGTTACTGCTCAAATGTTTGGTTTGTCCAAGGCCTTTTCTGAGCTCATGCTCTGCCAGGGAGGAGGGGAGGCCAGGAGGAAGCAGAGACAGGACACCTGACCCAGGCTAGCCAAAGAGGTATTCCATACTATAGCACGTCATACCCAGGATGTAGCCGGGAGAGACCCGGAAGGGCTGGAGCTCTGCGGGGATGGAGGAGGTATCGGTCGGTGCTCTGTAGGGCACGGTGGGGTGAGTTATGGGTCGGTGGCTGGTGAGGTGTTGTATTCTCTTCACTTGTTATTGGCTTTATCATTATTATTTGTAGTAGTAATGGCAGTAGTGATTTGTGTTGTGCCTTAGCTATTAAACTGTGCTTATCTCAACCCATGGGGGCTACATTGTTTGGATTCTCCTTCCTAACTCTCCAGGAGTCGGGGGAGCAAAGGGGGGGGAGTTAGTGAACAAGCTGTGTGGACTTGTTTTAAACCACGACACAAGTCTTTCCGTAAACTTCCCTGTGCTTTGGATCAAGGCTTAAAGAACTAACTCTGTTAGCAACCTAGTGGAAGAAAACACATTTGGGAAAAGTTAAAATCAGAAGAGACACCTTAAGAAGTTATAAATCCTTAATCAATAGTTGAATAGTAGAATATGGGAATAGAACTGAAAACTATTTCCAGGCTGGAATCATGTACTTAAGACAAATGTTGTCAGTCATCAATAGCAATCATTTAATGACTTATGCAGAAAAGAGTAAATAGTCCTAGTATTGAAAGATTCCTGAGAGTACTGAATGCAGCATGATACAGTGAAGTTAACCTGTTGGTCTTTGGTTTGCCCCTTCATGCGTATATTCATTTATGTGTAAGAGTGGGCAATAAAGAAAACAAAAAAGGAAAAAACAAGGCAAATAGAGAAGTTTCTACCTCTTCTACTAAACAAAACTCATCATTATTTATTGACCAACTTGAAGAAGAAAAATCACTGTTCCTCTTGGAGAAAATACATTTGATAATTTGAAAAAATATACTTGGAAATAGCTGTGAAATATTAAGAACAGCCTGACACAGAAAGCTTTCTATTCAGCATCCTGTCAGGAGTTATCTGATTCAGTGGTCAAATAAGCTTAAAACAATAGCCTTCAGAAACATTCTATTTGATTTACAGTCATTTCCTTCTTCTCTTTTTTTTCCAAAGTCTTTAAAAAATCAATAACATATTGATATCCTTTAACATCCCACAGCTCAAAACAGTTCCAGGCATACTATAAAATGGTCCTAATCTATAAAATATGGTTTTCTTCCTGCAGATCATTACATCCATGAGTAACTTTATGTACATGAGGGATTATTCCAGGGATTTGCTGGCACTGTTTTTATCTCCTCCCTTAATCATTCACTGTGTACATCAATGGCATTCAGCTAACTTTACCTGTCAGTGTAAGGCAAATGCTCAAGTATGAATACTGCTTCAGGCTAGTAATAGCAGGGTGGCTTAGATTTGAGATTAGAAAAAAGTTCTTCCCTGTGAGGGTGCTGAGGCCCTGGCACAGGCTGCCCAGAGAAGCTGCGGCTGCCCCATCCCTGGCAGTGTTCAAGGCCAGATTGGACAGGGTTTGGAGAAATCTGGTCTAGTGGAAGGTGTCCCTGCTCATGGCAGGGTGTTGGAACTGGGTGAGCTTTAAGGTCCCTTCCAACCCAAACCATTCTGCTTCTGTGATTCTAAGCTATCAAGATTTGTTGAACAGTGTGTGGGTTGTGTCATATCAGTAATAGGACAGGTGCAACATCTTTAGAAATCATTGTGTAGTACTGGGACTGTAAAGAGTGAGAACAGCTATAAGTGGCTTGCTAGCTTAGAAAGAGAAGAGAGAGGGTTCTCTAGCAAAGCAAGTAGCTGTAAGAGGGGGTCCCCCCTCAGTGCCATAAATTGTCTGGAGGGTACATAGATGATGTAGTGATGCTGAACTATGACAGTGACTGGGAGTGACAGATGTGACACATAGCTCTTAGTACCACTGAAAGATAATTAGGGGAGCTGGCAGGGCTAGAGGGAAGAAAGCTGATATCTATTATGAACATAAAGAAGATGAAAACTTGCTGTCAGAAGGCATACAAGGGCATCTATCTCCTGTGAGTAAGGAGGGACTTCAAAGCTTTGTGTTAAAGGTAAGAATGTAGTGTCAGAAGGTGGGGGATATCTTGAAGTATAACAATTTGCCATATTTGAGCCTGTTGTCTTGTAGAGAGCTTGTCATTTGCAAATGATGAGCTTGTGGTGTTGGAGCAAGAAATATAGAGACAAGAATATTATTTGTGCCTGAAAAGGTGAATGTTACAGAGATTCATGGAAAATACTTGCAAAAAAAAATCCATCATAAGGCTGAATATTTTGGTATCTTTCAAAATTACTTGGAACTTTGAGTTAACCACAGCAGTTCAGTGTTAGCTGTGGTAACACTGGAAAACAAGGCTATGTAACTTAGGGTGATTCAGTCTACTTCCGCAAGTTTCATATCCTAGATGTCTGTCACTGCTGAAGTCTGTATTAAGTGAACTCTCCTTTGGACCCTAATGTACAAATCCTTAAGTGGGTAGGAATTCCTGTGCAGATTGGATTATCAAGTACTGAAAGAAGACATAGAACCCAAGAATAGCTGGTCTTGGTCAGACCAAAGGATTCTTCTAATCTAATATTGTGCTTCTGATGAGGGGAGATTGGGCCAGGGTTGCTGGCAGGCATAGGAGAGCCAGGAGATAACTAGTTACTATTGCAGTGTCAAATCTCAAGTCAAGTTGCTTTCAACTCTAGATTAAAGGGGGAAGTCTTTATAACTGTGGTGAGGCTTTAATGCTAGATATGTGTATTTTCTTCACTCACATGCAGAAAGTGTACTTAAAGGACTTCAATTACACTTCACAAGGCCACCTATTCTTACCTGGGCATTTATTGTCTGATTGATAAGTAAAATGACTTTTCTTTGTGCTTGGATTCTGCAAGGAGCAGGCTGTCCTGTTATTTGCATTGAGAGCTAGGCAACTAATTAGAAAGTACATGCCTGAAAACCTTTGATACAGTAGGTCTTTGTCTCTGCAAACAGTTGCTATGCTGCTGGTAACATTGCAACAGAGTGAAGATACAACGTGGATGGTTTTGTACATAAGTGAGGAATCCAAGCTTTTGTCTTTAATGACCTATTAAGTACTCCATAACTTAGTTAAATTACTCAAGCTCAACAGGTTCTTCACTAGCTATTTTCAGTTGCCAGTCTGTCTCCTTTTAAGACACAAGAGGATAATATTTTCAAGATGCTTAAAGAAATATAGGATCAGACAATTACAAATTAATAGGTGAAAAATGGATGCAGAAAGCACGTATTTTTATACATTTTCAGTTGATTTCTATAGAGTGTGCATATGCATTCTTCTTGATAATGTAGAGAAACAAAATACTTTCTTGGGGTAATGTACAGTAGAGTCCATGTTCATGACCATCCAAATGTCTTTGTCTCTTTTAGTAACACAAATCCCTCTATACTATATTCTAGCATTCCACAAGCCCAGACTGAAAATAAATCTATCTGCAATTGTCTTTTTGTCTGATATTTCCAGCTCCAGATAGCAAGCAGAAGAGTATATTAAGGGACAATTTGGTTCTTTGGAATGATTAAATGTAATTCTGCTGAAACTCACTTGATCTAAACAGTAATCCCCAGGGAGGCCTGTGAGACTGTGAATTTTATTACTGAAGTGAGTCTACACTAAGATGATTTCCTTGCCTCTTACATCTTATTTTCTCACAGTTACACTGGAGAGCAGAACCTGATTTTGTAATAGAATTTACTTAGTATATAAAATTCCAGATGTGGAATCAATGAAGATGCTCAGACAGTATTTAATGGTGATTATGAGTGACAGCTCCCTCTTCTAAACCTGGATTAACTCAATGAAGCCATTGAATTGTAGGTGTTCTTTAACTTCAGAAATGCCAAGTAATTGTGAAAAAACAGGGATCAAGGATGCATTTATTTAGGGAAAATATGCCTTTCTAAGTAGCCAGCACTAAGGGAAATATTCTTTTAAAAAGCAATTTAAATAGCAGGTTTAAAAATGCAATACATGAGCTTTTGGGGGAAGAGCTACCTCAGTGTTTTTTTTTTTATCAAAGAACATACAATACTGTCAGTGTGATTGATGTAGTTGAATACTCTGTGAGCTGTGATCCTAGTGGCTGAACTAGACAAGGTGCAGACAGGTTAGTATATATGGGTAGCGAGGTACATACAAGAGTATGTATTCTGTCATGGGCAAAATAGCATCAGCTTGAAGAATTTTTACTCTATCCTATTGCCTCAGTGATCCCTGAGGGAGTGCAGCCATGGGTGACCTGAGGAGCAGCAGACAGTGTGGGTCACCCACTGTTGAGTTTTTGGAGGACAATAAGTTTCTTACACCAATATTGCAGTCACCTGGAATTGGTTGTGATCAGCCAGGGGCTGCTCATGCCCTTCGCACACTAGACACAGCTGCAGCTCCTGCTATTTAAACCAGTTCTGACCCAATACACACTTCTAAGCTTTAGCAGGAACTGATAATTTCTTCATAGTTTGGGTTGGTTTGCATTTTCATTTTTGGTTTTAGGTTTTTTGGTTTTGGTTTGTTTGTTTGTTGGTTGGTTGTTTTTTTTGTTGTTTTTTTTTTTTTTAGCTATCTGGTAGAATTTCAGAAAGTTTAATCAGGAAAGAATCCCTGCTACAAAATGTCACAGGATAGCTAAACACCAGCATATTAAATGAATTAAAAAGGGATAATGCTGTGTCCTAAAAGCTGACTGTTTCATACCTAAGGCAAACTGAAAGAGGGGAGATTTGGATTTGATATTAGGAAAATTTCTTCACTGTGAGGGTGGTGAGGCCCTGGCACAAATTGAATTGATATGATTCTATGAACTGATGTCAGAGTTCTTCACAAAACATATCAATATTTCAGAAAAAAGTCACAATAACTTGCTAATACTGAGATTCTCTTTGCA
The DNA here is from genome assembly GCF_012275295.1 of Melopsittacus undulatus. NCBI lineage: Eukaryota > Metazoa > Chordata > Aves > Psittaciformes > Psittaculidae > Melopsittacus > Melopsittacus undulatus. The sequence goes on from NC_047534.1 coordinate 28,127,525, forward strand.
TCAGCGCTTGGAAAGGCATTTAGGTGTGTGGTGTAAGATCCCACCTCTTGGATGCATACAGGTCATGACAGTAAGATAATAATTATATAATCCCAGTCTGGTTTGAGTTGGAAAAGACTTCAGAACTCATCAAGTTCCAGCTGTCTGCAACAGGCAAGGACACCTTCCGCTAGACCAGGTTGCTCCAAGCCCCATCCAACCTGGCCTTGAACACTGCCAGGGATGGGGCAGCCACAGATTCTCTCTCTGGGCAGCCTGTGCCAGGGCCTCACCACTCTCACAGGGAAGAACTTCTGCCTAAGATCTCATCTCAGTCTCCCCTCTGTCAGGTTAAAGCCATTCCCCTTGTCCTGTCCCTACAGACCCTTGTCCAAAGCCCCTCTCCAGGTTTGTTGTAGGCCCCATTTACTTATTGTAAAACTGCTATAATCTGTTGTTATACATTTTCTTTTTTTTTTTTTTTTTAAGAATGAGATTGGTGGAAGTCACAGCTGTGGCTCAGATGGCAATATTTACTCTGAAGATTTGGCTACCTTTACTTCTTCCTCATTTCTTTTCCAAAACTGCTACTCCAGCTGCTTTGTCCATGGAGAAAGTAAATTTGGACACAAACCCTGAAATCTTAATGAAGACTAAATGATACAGAGTATTTGTATTACTGTAGTTGTTTTAGGTAGATGAGAGGATACATGAGCACAAAGCTAATTTTGGAGTTTTTAACTTTGGAGTAGAGTCTGCGCAATGTACAGTCTTAACAAATTCACTGCACCTGTGAATACATGAGACATCTTTTTTTTTCCCAATTAAGATATCTTAATCTTATTGCTGTTAAGGTCCTTTCCAAATCTAACTATTCTATGATTCTATTCTCTGCCCATGGCAAGGGGGTAGGACATAGATGATCTTAAGATCCTTTACAACCCTAGCTGTTCTATGATTCTATATTCATTACTGTGCTTAGATGAACAATAGCAGCTTCTTTTCTTTTGAGGGCTGCTTTTTTATACGAGGCAAAATAATCTGACACATAACTCATGTAGAGTTCAGCCTATTGATTACTCATGAGGCGCTTGAAGACGTTAGGATCAGTGTCAGTATGTATAAAGCAACATCTTGCTGAAAAGTTATTTGAAAAGCCTAAGGTTAAGTATATATAACCAGAATTTTTCTTCTGTGAAATGCCAAGCATATTTATCTTTATTAATGAAAACCACAATCTTTCTGTATATTAATTTTATCAGCTGAGCATCTAGGGCTTCCACCCACAACTTTTTATCCCACTTTCAGAGTTGTGTAGAGATTTTTAAGTTATTCTGCAACATGTGACAATGAATAAACATCCTTACTTGGGATACAACTTTCTATGAGATTGAACAAGTAATTTTGATTAGCCTGAATTTATTGTTTCTTTGATACCTTTGCATTCAGGGATATTCTTCTATGAAGTCCTCTGATCTGTGAAATAAAATATGTCCCTTCCCTCGCTATCTGTATGAAACCCTCTAAAAAGTCGTAAGTTTTTCTAAACTACACTTACTTCTACAGTGACATTTTGATTATGAAATGTCTTCTGAAGAGAAGATGACTCTTTTCAAAGACTATTTCCCTCAGTGCTGTACAGGCAGCTTAGATACAGAACCATACAGGCTATACACAGCTGTATTGTGGCTTAACAGATGACAATGGAGGCAAAATAAATTCTTCTAGCTTAACTATCAGTGGAAGAGATTTAGGCTGAGATATTTCACCTGTCATTTGCAATGAGTCAAAATAACTCTGCTCAGCTGTACTCAGTAATTCATTAAAATGTGGTAAAACCTCCACAAATCTAAGCCCTCAGTAACTTGCTGCTCAGAACACCTCAGTCCAGGTGCTCATATTTCTAGGAGAATCACAGAATCACAAGGGTTGGAAGAGACCTCGAAAGATCATCTAGTCCAACCCCCCTGCAAGAGCAGGGTAACCTAGAGTACATCACACAGGAACTTGTCCAGGCGGACCTTGAATATCTCCAATGTAGGAGACTCCACAACCCCCCTGGGCAACCTGTTCCAGTGCTCTGTTACTCTTACAGTAAAGAAGTTCTTTGTGATATTCACATGGAACCTCCTATGTTCCAGTTTACACCCATTGCCCCTTGTCCTGTCACTGGATATCACTAAAAAAACCCTAGCTCCATCATCCTGACACCCCCCCTTTACATATTTGTAAACACTGATGAGGTCAACCCTCAGTCTCCTCCAAGCTAAAGAGACCCAGCTCCCTCAGCCTCTCCTCATAAGGGAGGTGTTCCACTCCCTTCATCATCTTTGTGGCTCTGCGCTGGACTCTTTCAAACAATTCTCTGTCCTTCTCGAACTGAGGGGCCCAGAACTGGACACAGTATCAAGCCAATATAGTCACAGGATTAATCTTATGTGACTCCATCTGTGTGGGAATGAAGATGCTTATCTGTACCTTCAAGGGAAGAGTTGATAAATATAATTTTTATATCAGTACTAAAGGCTAAAAGAAAAGCTTATACTACCTTGGCATTATGGCTTTCTTAAAGCAGCATATGTCACATACAGGAAATCATTGCAGGTCTGTGTATGAACAGATAACAGAAACAGAGATGTTTCATTAGGAATTTGCAGATGACACCAAGTTGGGTGGGAGTCTTGATCAGCTGAAGGATAGGAAGGCTCTGCAGAGGGATATGGAGAGGCTGAATCAATGGGCTGTGGTCAGTAGTATGAGGTTCAGCAGGCAAAGTGCTGCATCCTGTATTTGGGCTGCAACAACCCCATGCAATGCTAAAGGCTTGGGGAAGAGGGTCTGGAAAGCTGTTCATGGAAAAGGACCTAAGGATGCTGATTGACATTGCTGAACATGAGCCAGCTTGTGCTCAGGCAGCCAAGAAGACCAGCAGCATCCTGGCTTGTATCATAGTGTGGCCACCAGGGCCAGGGCAGTGATTGTCCCCTGTACTGGGCACTGGTGAGGTTGCACCTCTAATCCTGTGCTCAGTTCTGGACCACTCAGTACAAGAGAGACATTGAGGTGCTGGAGCTGGTGGAAGGCCTGGAGCACAAGTGTGATGAGGAACAGCTGAGGGACCTGGGGTATTTAGTCTGGAAAAGAGAAGGCTCAGGGGGGGACTTTATCACTCTCTAGAACTACCTGAAAGGAGGATGGAGCCAGGAGGTGGCTGCTCTCTGCTCCCAAGGACCAACTGAGAGGACAAGAGGAAATGGTGTCGAAGTGTGTCAGGGGAGGTTTGGACTGGGTATTAGGAACAATTTCTTCCCCAAAGGGTGTTCAGACACTGGAACAGGCTGTGCAGGGCAGTAGTGGAGTCACAGTCCCTGGAAGTGTTCACAAGATGTGTAGATGAGGCCCTCAGTGACATAGTTCAGTGGTGGCCTTTGCAGTGCTGGGGTAATGGCTGGATGTAGTGATCTCTTCCAACTTATTTGATTCTGTGATTCTAAGTTACCCTGGAAGTAAGAAGAAGCAGTAGTAAGAAGAACATTAAAAGTTGTATTTGTTTGTTTGTTTTCCTAGAAGAAAAGAAATACAAGTAAGTCCTAAGACTGCCTCATTAGAACAGAACATTAGCTATTAATACCTATGAGGGTGGTGAGGTACTGGCACAGGTTGCCCAAAGAATCTGTGGCTGCCCCATCCCTGGCAGTGTTCAAGGCAAGGTTGGACAGGGCTTGGAACAACCTGGTCTAGTGGAAGGTGTCCTGCTCATAGCAGGGGGTTAGAACTAGAAGAGCTATAAGGTCCCTTCCAACCCCAACTGTTCTATGATTCTGTGATACGCATAATTGAAGAACTCTTTTGAGTTTTGATAACTTCCAAAGGCCACATAATAGGTGGAAGCAGTGGGCATGGAAAGCATGCCCATTAGGCCACAAGTGATGTAACTTTGAGGAGCTCTAATAGCCCAGAGACACCCAAGTCTTTCCAGGTTTCCTTATGGCCTAGAAGGATGTGTAAGAATAACATTTGTGTGTTTTTGTCAGGGTGACTGCATGACTTTTGTTTATTAATGCCCTGTTAAATTTGTGTGGTTGCTGTGCCTGACCTTGTGCCTTATTCTCTTGTAGTGCTTCAAGCATACTCCTGGGAACAGAATTATTAAGCAATAGTTTTTTCATGGAGTTTGTCATTAGACCATCTCTGAGCTTAATGAATATTAATATTTCACTGTTATTTTTCTCTGTTCATTTTTTAGCATGGTGATAATATGATCTTCATGTTACGCATGGAACAGAAGTTCAGAACACTTCAGATAAAATCAGTGAAAGCCATGATGCAAGGAGCCTGGGATTTTGTTTTTTTTGCTCTTTTCATGTGAGGTCTGATGCACCTTGATTGCCAGCAGCAGTGAGGTGTCACTGCCAGGCTGAGGAAGCACAGATCTTTTAGGTGGTACTGATGGCAATCAGTACCAAGCTGCTTAGGAATATCTGCAGCTGGAATGCAGGCTTAGAGAGCAGGATGAGTGTTAGGAGCTTGTGCCTGTGTAATTTTTCTAGGCAGTCTGACCTGTACCCCTTGGCAGCATAGCTGTCAACTCATAGTAACTCTGTTGAACAGGTGTGAACTGAGTGTATTCAGGTTTTGCATGTTTGTCTTACAAGTTCACAATGCTTTCAAAATATGGATAACAGAAATATTCTGATCCTGGGGAGAGCTGCCTGCTACATTAAAAATTTCATTCCAAAGTTAAAGTACACTAGAAAAATTCTGTGGGTTCGCTGTAATGCTGTCCTTAGCAAATCAAAGTATTTTTACTCTTATTTTTCCTTTCTGAAGTATCTGAATTAATTTTCTTGAAACATTTAGCCTGAAGGAGGTACTTGACAAGAGACATGTAATCCAAAAGTGCTATAGTTTCATAGAATTGTAAACTGTCAATGAGAAAGTATTTTTAGGGATTTCTGGTTTTGCTCAGAGTAAATAGAATAATCAAATAACGTTGATTATGCATGGAAAAATTAACACCTTAATAGTGTGTATTATAGTAGTCCTTCTGAAAAGGCAAATAGAAATTAGCAACTTTTGTTAGATTAAGTGTTTCTACTATCCCATGTGGCAACAAAATCCCTGTTTCTTCTGTATTCATGTCTTTCTGAAGAATCTCATCAGTTCTTTGGGTTTTCTCTGTTGTATCATGGAAGCCCTCCTTCATTAGGTTACCAAATGCACTCACTCTCAGCACAAGATTATTCACTATTGACTGTTGTGCTATTATTTTGTCCAGTCTCATTTGAAGCTAGGGCTTACACTATTTCCTCTGAATGACATCTCCAGTGCTGAAAATGATCTAATTTTCATACATGGTTTTGTGCTTTATGATCTAAACTTATTTTAATATATCAATTCTTAGTGAAAAATTCTTTATGATATAAAATAATTTTTGACTCATGGTTTAGAGTTACTCCATGGCTATTTTATTACCATGGTACATATGCCTCCAAGAAATAAGTTTTCTGGAGGTCTTCTGTTTCCACCTAATGGCCCTAAATCAAGTTTTAATTTATAAGGGTTGCTCTTCTTACTCCTAAATCAGTCAAGACAATTTAGCAAATGTTCTTTTTCCCCCACAAATTATTTACAGTTCAAGTTAAATTGTAAGTAGTTGTATTTGTTTGCTCTTGAGCTGAAGTCCTGTAACAAACTCTCAGTGACAACAACTGGGCAATCACACAACCCCAGTGAGTCTTTGAATCTTGGTTTTGGTGAACATTATTATTATATGGAGCAGCTATGGATTTTTCCCCCAGAATCTGTAGAGAAGTTTTTCTGTGACAGCTTTTCCCTTCTCACCTCTGTTCTTTCTTTCTCTCACCCATGGCAGAAAGAGCACCCCCACTGCAATGGCAACTAATAGAGGTACCTCATATCCAATTTCATCAGTTTTCGTTACATCTCCAAAATATATTTAGTGAATCTCTTCATGTTCTCTTAGTTGTGTAGTTGCAGGAGACTCCAGGGCGTTCAGGAGATTGAAGCAGAAATGGGATGTGAGTCTCTCTATTGATCACAATACAGAGAAACCTTTATCTCTCGGACCAGGCTAAGTAGGTAACATGAAGCAGAGGAAAACATCATGTTTCTGCTTCAGGACTGACAAGGAGCACAGAAGTAGCATTAACAAGAACAGACAATTAACTTCTATAAACACTATTCTCTAAGGTTAAACTTTCAAGGAATAGGTTCCAATGGCTGGCATCAACAGTCATTAGACCTTCAGTCTGTAGGTGGAGCTTATCTATTTGGCAGGCAGTGTATTTGACAGGATACTTTCTGCAAAGTGATTGCAGATTAACCCTTGGTAACAATCTGCTAACACCAAACAGTACCTGCAGGGAAAGTATAGAATGGTTTCAATTGGCAGGACCTTAAAACTCACCCAGTTCCATCACCCTGTCATGGGCAAGGACACCTTCCACTAGACCAGGTTGCTCCAAGCCCCATCCAACCTGGCCTTGAACACTGCCAGAGATGGGGCAGCCACAGCTTCTCTGGGCAACCTGTGCCAGCACCTCACCACCCTATAGTGAAGAACTTCAGGCTTTGGAGGGTCTGATCTCCTTCTTCCAAGTGTAGGTGTCTAAAATGAGACAAATGATAGTGCCCTAAGGTATCAACTCTTTTGAACAGTGACTGTGAAAGGACCTTGAAAGGACAAGTTCACATGTACATTTGTGACCACAAGTGAAAGGATTGTTGTCTGTAACAACAGTTAAATGCTATTTGTTCTGAGACCTATAAGAAAGATGCATCTGTAGGTATCATAATGTTATTGAGATTATTATTACTAAAACATGTTTCCGGAAGTGCTGCACTGAGTGTGGAGGAAAAATAGAATCAAACAAAACAACCTTAACTTGAAGTCTCAAAAGATCTGCTCTTTTCTATCAGCTCCAATCTTAATATAGCACAAGAAAAGCTAATCTTTTGCTGTCTTGCCAGTGGTAATATGTAGGTTTTAGTAAGAAGAGTAAAGGAAATTCTTGTATAAAAACAGCTTTATTGTACATGAGGGACATGGATGTAATGGCTGACAAAAAAAATGTTAAATAGGAAAATATGTCATCTAAGCCTGTAGCAGCCTCTATCAGCATGTGCATTTTGAGGAAATAGAACTCTGCTCATGCAGTAGCTCTTTACAGCATTCACTCTGTGAACTATTAGGCTCTGGAACAGTATCCCATGAAGAGTGATGGAGACCCTATTGCTTAGGTTTTAAAATTAGACTGCAAGCTGATGAATGTATGTTAGAGAGCAGTAACTGAGAGGTGAACTTGTTTGAGAGAGATGGGCATAATAAATCTCTTCCCTTTCTGAATTGCATAAGGTAGCTGCCAAGGTAACTATGAAATCTAATTACTTGATCAGTCTAAACATGTACCTAGATTTTCTCCTTTTTTTTTTTCCATTAATGAGCCAAGTGCGTTCTTCATGGAGCACAGTTACAGCCTTGCAGTGTCAGTAGTGTACAGTATTTGATTAAATTCTATCCCAGTAGATGTATTAGCGTAGCCATCTCTGCCTTGAGGCTGAAGTAGAATTTATTTCACAACTTCTGCAGTACCTTCAGATCTCTTAGGCTCTCACAAAGCTTTTGTGCTCATTGTGAAGTGAAATGTCTTATTTCAGGCATAGCTTGGTTTAAGCTGGAAAGTATTAAAATGCCATGTTTCAACATGACTTTGATATGTGAAAGGAACAGGCTCACTGCAACAGAACTCTTATGAATATAGGTAAAACCCAGAAAGACTCAGGTCTTTTGTCCTCCTTGTGAATCATGAAATCAAGGTTATTTTAATTGTTCATGGTATCCCAGACTGGTTTGGGTTAGAAGGGACCTTAAAGCTCATCCAGTCCAATTCCCTGCCATGGGCAAGGACACCTTCCACTAGACCAGGTTGCTCGAAGTCCCATCCAGCCTGGCCTTGAACACTGCTAGGGATTGGGCAGCCACAGCTTCTCTGGGCAACCTATGCCAGTGCCTCACCACCTTCACAGGGAAGAACTTGTGCCTGAGATCTAACCTGAACTTCCTCTCTTTCAGTTTGAACTCATTACCCCATGTCTTATCACTACAGTCCCTGATGAAGAGTCCCTTTCAGGCATCCCTGTAGGCCCCCTTCAGATACTGGAAGGCTGCTATGAGATCTCTACACAGGTTTCTTCTCCAGGTTGAACAACAACCCATCTGAATTCTCCAGAGAGGAAGAGAGATCATAATTGTCACAGATAAGTGTGAACAAATGTAAAAAGAGTGGTCATATTACCTCAAGCTGAGAGTCTGTGTGTTGGAATATTCTGCTTTGAGCAGTGGCAGTGAGTGGATGTCTCTGTAACAAGAAAGGCAAACACAAGCTGTGTCCCTATCTTCCATGTATTTTCTGCAGTCTATTGACTAGAGAGGAAAAAATACAATTTCCTTTGGGGAGAGGGCGGTGGTGAAACAGTTATATGTTGGAATATAACACCTATACAGGATGTTGGGGTTTGGAGTTTGTGGGTATGGTGCTTTGGTTTTTCTTTTTATGATGATGAGCTGTAAGCTTCTAAAAGAGCCTTTCTTTTTAAAGCTTTCAGAATAAGACTTTAAACCTATTTCTTTTATCCAAAGTTAAAACTTAAGGAAATGTAAATTTGTTTAACTTCTGAATTTTGAGTTTTCTGCCTAGGTCAGGTATTTTCAGGCTTCGAATAGCAACCAAATAGCACAAAATCAAGGTGATTATATTGTTGGATGTCAGCACTGTGGGATTAATTGGAAATCACAAGCTTGAGACACTGAATTAGAATAAATTTTTAGGCAGAAGTTTGGAATATGATGGTAAGTCTCTGTTGGAACCTAAAATACCTGCAATGAAAACTGCTCAATTTGCCAAAGAAGTTGGTTAAATAAAAATGACTGCCACATGTTTATTTTAGGGTAGTTAGTACCCAAATAAAATCATAGAATGGTTTGGTTTGGAAAGTATCTTAAGATCATCCAGTTCCAGCCCCCTGCCATGGGCAGGGACACCTCACACTAGATAATACCTGGTATGTTTCTTAAACTCTGAGGAACTTGTGAGCTTGTGTTGCTCACTGAGGTTTAAGACGTAAAGAGCATAAAGAATCTGTTTATTGTGGTTATGCTGTTGTACTTTCTCTCTGGAAAAGAGAGATTGAGGATGAAAAAATTATTACCATTATTCATATACCTATTGCAACAGGAATAGGTAGACCCTAACCCCATACTTTGTCCAAAATGTTCAGAACAGTAGAAATCTGTTTACTATTTGTCTTGAATGTAAATTTTGCAAACAGGCTGAGGAAAGTGATAGCTGAGCAACTGGTACATATTTGCTTCTGATTATTACTACAAAGGTGTTCTTCTGAGCAGACTAGAGAGCTGGCAGTAGTAACTCTTCAAGCTTCATCAGTCAGAGATGCCTGGTCATAGTCTTGCTAATAGTTTTCTCAGTGTGGAAATTGTAGTCTTAACTATAACTTTTCCTTGATAGCTGTTGAAGATTAAGAAGAAGCAAGGGAGCTGAGCTGACAAATAGCGTATGTATTTGGGATTCACTAAGTCAAAACAGGTTAACATAATAAATAACAGGTGAAACACTTAAAAAATCTTTGGGAGACTTTGGATGATTTCTCTGTGTGTGTATGTGTACTGGGTCAGTGTTTCCTCTAGTGAGAATTTTGCTAAGCAATTTGGGTGCTTAACTTGCAGTAAATTATAGAAGTTTTTAGAGGTGTGATAATAACTGACAGGTCATCAGATTCAGCTGAGGTGGGTGAGGGCCAGAGTGAGAGTGAGCTGAATTAACGGTTTGATTGGTTTTTGATTGCTATTTGTTTGGCTTTTTTGGGGGGAGGGGAACAGGGAGTGGTGTATCTGCCTGGTTTGTATTGTTTTATACACTGCCTTTGTTTTAGAATTATGCGGGAATATGACCAAAGATGCTTGTAAAACTATAGTGGTCAAGAAAGTGCTGAGATGTTTTATCCAAAGTGCTGCCTGTGCTGCCCCATGTAGGATAAAGACAAAAACAAAAAGCATCCAACCCTTAGGAGTGCAAGGGATTTTTTCACCTTTTGATTAATGTGAGAGTTATTAGCACATGGTGTGGTTTTAACATGTAAGGAGACATGAAGTAGGATGCAGGTCTTTGCCTGTAATTTAGGGATTGTGACGAGCAATATTTAGAAGATACATTCATAGCATCATAGAATCACAGAATGGTTTGCTTTGGAGGGGACCTTAAAGCTCATTCATTTCCAATCCCCTGCCATAGGCAGGGCCACCTTCCACTAGACCAGATTGCTCCAAGACCCATCCAACCTGGCCTTGAGCACTGCCAGGGATGGGGCAGCCACAGCTTCTCTGGGCAACCTGTGCCAGCGCCTCAGCACCCTCACAGGGAAGAACTTCTTCCTAAGGTCTCATCTCAATCTCCCCTCTGTCAGGTTAAAGCCATTCCCCCTTGTCCTGTCCCTGCAGGCCCTTCTCAAAATGGCAATATTAATTATAACTTATTCTTGCTCAACACTTAATAATTTTTGGTCTTCTTTAACATGTAATCTAATCTTTTTTATGGAAATGGAAATAAGAATGCAAGTTAGTGTAATTCTTTTTGCTGTTGTTCCAATTCCATGGATTATAAATATTAGATGTGTAAGTTAGCTTAATTAGCTTCTATGTAACCTTTTCTTATGCATTCTAAAGTTCCTCACTGCACCTAGAAAAACACTGTGGAAAAGCCTCTCTGTCCACAGTGGACTTGGTCTAGACATGAGGTCTATCTTATGAAAGCTTAGTTGACTAGTTAGAACTAATGTAATGACAAAGTTAATAGTCTGAGAGTAGTCATATTACTCATGCCACAGTCTTAGAGAGTAGAACATTAGCTTCATTAGTACATGTTCTAGGATTATGTGTTCTCAAAACAGAAAGTATCAACATAATGCTATAAGCTTGTGGCATGCCTATGGCATTTTAGACACTGCCCAACATGGAAAAGGTTTGTGATAAGAGCGTTCAAGTGAATAAAGCACAGTCATTATGAAGGACAGTTAAATACATCAGGGCTTCTCAGCATGAAGAAATGAGTCCAAACAAGATATGACAGAAGATTATGAAGCTATGAGTGGTGTATCCAAGTGCTCAGAGCATTCCTGTCTCTGATCTTGCCAACTTATGGCACAGATAGTTAAAGGCTAGGACAGTGCACTTGGGAAATAGCACTGTTTCACTCCCTTGATCTAATGGTTATCTGACAGCGACCAGCACAGGCAAAACTGTGGCTAGATGGACCTCCAGTCCAACCTACTATGGCTGCTCATGCCTGTATGTGTATAGGCTCAGTTGTGTACCTGGATGAATGAAAGTGCAGTTTTCTTGACTTATGGAGCTTAAACAGAAACACAAGATGTCATGGAGTGGTTGGAATAAGGTGCGTTGTGATAAAAAGAAGAAAAATAACTGCAGCAAAGAGCAGTTACCATTTACAATGTCTCCTGTTAGTTCTGTGGACTTTCACATAAATAAATAATTTTAGATTTAAATTATAACACAAGTTAAGCAAAGAAAAACCCAAGTGACTGTCTGTGATTAGTGGAACATGGCTTGTCTTCCATCTTCTGAAACAGCTCCCTATAGTGCCCTGTGTTTCTCTTTCCAGATAGGATGGAGATCTGGCATTTTTGAGCTTTCTGGTTTTGTAAGTTCACTGGCTGTCAAAACTGCAGGGTTTACTTACCAGTAGAAGGCTTCTACTCAGTGCTAGTATTACATATTGTGACAACAGCTATCATATGGATGAACTTTCTAAAACTACAGCATTTCCATCTCTGTGCTTGTTCAATCACAGTTTAGCTGCTAGAGCTTGCTGTGGTAGTTTGTGATATGCAGCACTAAACTCATTTCATGTCACTCATTCAGTAGGGAGCTCTGACGAGTATATTTGGTTACACAGACCTATGAACTTTACCAGTCCTTACCAGTCTCATATAATTATAATTTATTGTAGTAATCCCCAAACTGCTTATGAAGAATGGTTTCATTTTTCTTTCCAGTTCCCTGAGGAGTCTCAAAGTGTCATCTGCTGCAAAAAAAAGAAGGAATTAAGGAGGCCACATGAGACAGCAGTACTTGCATCCTGAGCCTGCTGCAGAGGGTCTGAATTACCTTTGGGAAAACACAGGCAATATGACTTATTTCACATTTCATGGGAGTGAATTACAACTAGGATTTGTACTTGCCACAGCAGAATACCCAGGTTCATGCCCTAATGCAGGTCAACTATTTAGACAATACATGAAAAATCTCTTTTGTCTGTTGGACTCATAGAATCAAGGAATGGTTTGTGTTGGAAGGGACCTTAAAGCTCATTCAATTGCAAGCCCTCTACCACAGGGACTGAGAGCTCTACGCTCATTTCACAAGTGACAAATTTCAGCAGAATGCTTCCCAGTCCAGGAGAGAATTTCAAGCATGCTGGATGTCTGCCTTCACTGGCCTTCCAAATTTTTCTTTTCCTGCCAGAAAGACTTCCTTTTCTAAAAGTATTTACTTGACTCTGCATATTGCTGCCTAATGTAGAGATGGATAATACAGTGCTGATTTTAAAATCCTTACCAGCACAGGATATAAGAAGACTTCTGAAAGAGTGCTAAAAGGAGTTGTTTTGGAGCAAATATTCTAACCTAACATGCTTTTCTTGATGTAGGGTGGTTTTTAAACCCTCCCCCCAACATTCCCCTCATAACCAGTACTGCAGTCCTCATCTTCTAGACCATTTAGTACCCTCCTCTTAGTGTCAGTAAAGTACAGTTACTGGTGCTGATAATCATTATGTGATAATCCAGATTAGTTCAAACTTTGATGTATAAACTGGTCCTATTTCAGCAGCAAAAGAAATCCAGATGGAAAATGCAGGCACACGTACACACATGCACATACCCAGTATGTAGCATGCCTTCAAGAAACTGTAGCTAAGCACCTTATTAGTATTCCTCCCTCCTCTGTTTCACTTGCGGCAAGAGAGGGCTGAGCAAAATGCAGTAGAACAGGCACAGAGACGGAGCTGGCAATCATCTCAGTGCAGACTGCTGAATGTAAGGGGTGGGGGAGATGCAGCATAGCAAGATTAATAACCTTGCTCTAATCCTGTGCACCCTGGAAGGAGATACCTTTGGTGACTGAGCTGTTCTTGTCTTGATTGATTGGCTGGGTGAACGAGTGGCTGGCAAGGCACCTTGCTGGGAGGAGAGCCCCTGGTTTTGCTGCTCTCCGAAGCCTCTACCCATCTGGGAAGGTAGCAGTGAGACATACCATCTGCAGCACACACAGCAGCTACTACGACAGTTTGCACTACAGGTTTGATGGTGAGCAAGAAGCCAGGTATATTGTGCACTGGGATATTTCTGTGCTCAAGCTACTAAATTTCACAGTCTGATCCTTCTGCAGCCCTGCGAGTTCTGGGCTTTACTTTTGGCATCGTCTCTTTGGACATTTTTTGCTGGGAATGGAAGAGCGGTAAATGGAACCTCTGAAAACTAATTTGGTTTGCCTCTGCCTGACTCAAGCAAGAGGGAAGAAAAAAACATCAAAACCTCCTGAAGGGATTTAAATTTCTTTTGAAGAAGTTTACAGAGGGACCGGACAAAAGGTAAACCCAGGGGGTTGCCCACCCCTTGTTTCCTTGTTTGAACTGCAGGGAAAACCTAAACCACAAGTACTGGCTGCATATAGAGCATGGTGTTTGTAAAGTCTGTGCTTTTTACCCTTTTCTTCCTTTTCTGTATTTTTTCCCTTTGTTTTTCTTTTTTTTTATTATATTTTTTTCTCCTACCCTGCCATTTGCACAGGGAAAATGCTTGGAAGATAACGATCTCTAGTGCTGGAAAATGTTAGTTAAATAGCACTGTAAATCTCCTTTCATTTCAAAGGTATTAGAATTCCTAGGGATAAAATTCTGTTTATTAAGCCAGCTAAAAATATTTGGAAAGCACCTAGAATGGGCAAGAAATGCATCTCATAGGCTATCTTCAACAGAGGTCTCCATATTTTCATAAATCTTTTCTAGGGTTTGTTTTTTTTTTTTTGTTTTTTTTTTCCCTATGCATTTCAGCCAGCTCTGGAATGATGAATATGTAAGTAAAAAGCTGCTTCTGCTGCTGTTAGTGGAAGGGGAAGGTAGCAGAATGGGAATGTGGGGATTTGTGCATCCCTTATGTGAAGTTCCTCTGCTTTTTATTAACCTTTTGAATGCTGCTGCTTTTTTTTATTTCTGCTAAGGAATTTATGAAATCTGTAGGGCCCAAAAGTAATAACTCCTTTGAAACAGAGTGCTATCACAAATGAGTTCTTGTGGGCCCTTAATTTTTTGAGGTAGAGGTGCTACCAAGTGCTCAGGTAGCAAAAGTAAATGTCTCCTCCAGCATGGTCATGGCAGAGTATTTCTGGAGATTTATCAATCATAAGGCTGTGATGCTACTCAGTTTTTAACCTGGCACTTGTAATGCATCCTCCCCCAGTGCAGTTTCTGCAGGAACAGTGAAACTGGTGTAGCCTTTTCCATCTTTCCATTAAATAATAGGAATAAAATACCATTGCAATGCAATAGAATTGGAGCTCTTATAGTTGAGCTTTTTTTTATTGCTGCACTGATAGTACTTAACATTCCCAAGGAGATAAGAAAACCATCTGTAAGTACATTTCAAAGAAGCTTCGTTCTCCAAATGGAATTGCTAGGTACTCACTTCTCAATTATATGAACATCAATGACTAATATTGAAAGATATGGTGTCTGTTTGAAAGGCTGCATGGCTGGTTATTTAGTGTTAAAAGGCATGGATAAAGATACAGTTGTACTGAACAATCAGATGTTGAGGGACTTGCAGGCATATGTAATGCAAGCAAAGAAAAGGGGCATTGCATCAGATTTATCAGTGTAAGTACACATCAGATGGGCTGGACCTTTGATCCATTTGGTATAAAGAAGTGTAATGGCCCTTCTTGTAATAGATCCTTTGTAGTAAAGCTAAAAGTTAATGAAAAGGCTCTGCTTCTGAGTAATCAAATCACTTTGTGTTATTGCATCCTGTCAGTCAGTCCCTCTATTACCCACTGGTTTAGCATAATAGCTTTAAAGAGCAATTAAGGAAGAAAGGAGAAACTGGTTATAGGTGTGTTTCCCCTCATTCTCTGAAAGTGATGTTCTGTGTGTTGCATGTGCCTTTACTCTATATGATTATGACAAACAAATGCCTGTCTGGGCAGGATGCAGTTTGCTACAGTTTTCCCTCATTGTACTTTCCTCAATCTCCATCACATGTAGCACCTGAACCTATTAATCTAGACCAGGCAATGAGCTATCTTCTAACTATGGAGAACAGCCTGTATGTAATGGGGGTTGAAAGTGTGTGTGTAGAAATGACAGCTCATGATCTTTGTAGCCTTACCCTGTTTTTAGGATTGAGCTATGTAATGAGACCTTCAAACCCGAGACACTGACTGGCTTTGAAATCAAAGAAAGCAGGGGGGAAATGTTCTGCCTGAAGATGAAACAGCTTTCATGTTCTGGGGACAAAGATAGCACATTTGCTCCACCAGTAGTATTTCTGCATATTCTGATGTGTAGGATATAGTTTAGTAGTGTTGCCCTAAACTGAGTGGGAGGGTAATCACCTCTGTGCTGGCAAAGAAGGATGTCAGTGTTCTCTGCTTATAGGGTCCAGATGTTATTAATCATATATCTCTGTTGGTCATCAACCTCACATAAGTGAGACTGGTGGGGATGTTATTCTTGCAACTAGCATTTACCTCATTATATACTGTAGACCAAAGCAAATGGTTATTTTACATTTGAACAGATTCATTGAAGAGGAAATGTTATGCTTCTCCTCTTCATCTCCCAAACCATACCTAAGCATTTTTGTTGGTTTAGTAGATTTTTATTAGAACTTTTCCTGGATTTAAATTATGGCTTCCTAAATTATACTGTCAGGGTATCTATTTTTTTGGGTTTGTTTGTACATCTTATGATCTAAATGATATTGTATATAACATGTTATATCACAGGATAGGCTTTTGTTTCTAATTCCAAAATGACAAGAATGTAAATGGGTAATACCCCGTGCTAGCAGGTTTTAGGTGGGAACAGGCTTTAGCGTAAGTTAGCCCATATGTGTTTTTTCTTGATGTTCAGTTAAAAAACTGTGGAAAGAATATCAGGTATTTCTTTTTTTGTGGCCCTTCCATTTTAATTGCATTTCACACTTTAAGACCCCACGTCTTCAGTATGACCTAAATTAGAAAATACTTTCTTCTCTTTACTCTTTGGTGCTTGTGTAAGCTCTATCCACTGTGCATCTTGCTGAAATAGGAAGGCCTACATGAGTCTTGCAGTGGGTGTTATCGTAGGTAAAGTCTCTTAGCAGGAATATGGGGTACAATATGATTCTTGTGAGCTGAATTATGTAAATGTTGCTTTAAGAATAAGGGGAAGATAAATATACACCAAATTTCTTTCTCACTTAGCTCCAGTTAATTGAGCACCTTCTTTTTTCTCACTGCTGAAGTCAGCCAGACAGGCACTAAGCTTCTCCAGCACGTTTCTGTATTTCTAAGATCCAGGGTACTTTACACATGAATTCTTCCTTCCTTCTGAAACAAGCTTGGCTGACAACTGGTAAGTCAGGCTTAGAGCACTGCAGCAGCATGCAAGCAAGGTGGAGGACTGGAAATGGGAGAAGTACTAGCAAATAGAGTACTTAAACCAAAAGAACGAGCTCTGTGGAACAGTAGAACTCCCTTTTGATTGCTGACTCATTGTGTTGGTCTGCAATATTATCTTCATTAATATGACACTGGCCTTGACTTTGAAATAAGGAGCCAGGAAAGAGCAGTTAATCACTAAACATGCAGTGCTTATGAATGTGTACTACTATAATGACAAATGGTATGATCACTGCAAATACCTGTGGGTAGAGTTAATGTTCTTAAATTTCTTACTTTAAGAGAATAAATAGTTAGTAAAATTTACTACTTTTAGCCACTTAAGGACAAAAAAAGAGCTTACAAATATATCCTTTCATTTGTCAAATTAGTTGACTGCAATAAATTACTTTTTTGTTTGTTTGCTTGTTTTCTCCCTGCATTGCTCTCCTTCCCTTTTCATTCAATGTCAAAGGATAAGATTTAGGAATGATGGAGATTCCGAAACCAAAATTTCAGTTCCTTGCCTGGCAAGCAAACATGTTAGATAAACCTCTGAAGCAGCAGCTTAAAAACAAGTAATTTTTTGCTTTCTGGACTCCTAGTTGGAAGTGTGGAAATGAAGTTTGTTTGAGAGATTGTCTTATTTCTTAGCTTGTCAAAAATTTCTTTTGTCAATTCAAAATTGTCAAAAGATAGCCTACCTGTTATTTGACCTCCCACAGATTCTAGCAGCTAAGAAGGCATCCTTTAGTAGTAGGTGTTCCTTATGTTTTTATGAAATTGATGCAAAATATCATGGATTTTTTTGTGAGTTGTAGAACAAAAAAGCATGAGAAAATGTTGACACAGGCACTGCGGCTTTCAGGAGTGGTCCAAAAGGGGAGTTTTGAGAGCATGGATACATACATATAGGTATTGGGTTGGTAAGATTGATGGTGACGTTCTCAAAGTTCAGATGCCCAAAGTGGTTTTCTGAATTTTGTACATCTATTTCACTTTGCTGAGAAGGAAACATACTGTTTCTGTATTCTCAAAATGTGCAATATGCTGCTGTGTAAAGAGCTCTTGCCAAACTTAGAGTGGTGGTACATAAGGCAGACTCCTATAGGTCCTGGAGGAAAGTGGTGGGTAGAGATTCCTTCAGAAGCTGTGCACTTTCTTTCCTAGAACATATACTGAAGAGGCAAAACTGTAGCAAGGAATCTAGGTCTCTTCCTGCTGCATATTGAAGAATCTTTTCCTATGGACAACAGTAACTCGCCAAAGCTTTTTTTTACTCAGTTGTCTATCAATGGTAGTTTTTTTTTGTGCATTGCAACGACTAGCAGAGACATCAGTGTAAAACAATAGCATGCTTAAATGAGGCTCATAACTACAAATATAAGGGAGTTTTGTTGCTGTATTTTTGATATAGCTTTGAGCTCACAAGCTATGCCAGGAAGATTTTCCATGAGGCCCATTATCCTAATGTTTTGGTGTTGTTTTTTGTAGGTTAAATTTATGTCAAGTGCTCATGAAGTTCAGCATGTACTAGTAATTAGGCACTGTGAATCCTAGTCCTGTTCTTTATCCTGTTTACAAGAATCAGAACAGGGTTATATACTTCCCTTCCTATTGTTTATTTACAGGAGAAAATCCTACCAGTGCAATATGAGGCTATCAAGCAGTGGGCACATTTTCCACATAATTTTGGCTTTCTTGTTCTAATTTGTCTACTGGTGTGTAATCTTTCCTGCTGTCTTTTTTGCTGTTACAGAACAAAATTAGTAGATGAAAAAGAAAAGCAACAATTCTGCATTACAAATGTGGTGGATCACCAGCTTATTAAACCAAGAAGACATCGTTCTGGTATTAGGTAAAGCTAGGGATGGCACTCCTTTGCCTGTGTGAGTCTTCCCTCCCTCCATTATTGTTCATCAGTTAAACACTGTTGAAAGCATCATGTTGATTCTAGTTGAAGGGACAAGGAGGTGAATGTTCTGAGATAGGGCTGTCTACAAAGGCTCTCACATTGATGCTATGTTTGTTCCAACTAATTCATAGACTTCTCTCTTTAGCTACTCACTATAACTGTGCATTTTATGTAAACCTATAAATCTTCACTATACCCTCAGTTATTTCAGGAAGAAAATGAGACACTTCGAAGCTGAATGACCTACCTACTTAAAACCTGCAAGAGTTGCTGCCTTCTGAAAAGCAGAAGATTCAATAGTAGAAACTGGAGAGAAAAGAGGGGAATGAGTGAACACAAAGTAGGAAGGAAATATAGTGTGGAGATTACCCCAAAGACAAAAGTGGTTTTATGTTCTTGTAGGGCACAAACAAGGATTGCACTGTACAGACTGCTCCAGAAATAAAATTTTCTTAGTGTATTTTAGCAGTTTGGGTGAGGAAAAACAGGTTGTACAATGTTCCTTTAAGCATCTCAAGCCTATGCTTCAGAAATTCCACTTGGGTCCTAAGTGCATTTTTATTTTAAACAGGAGTAGACAGAATAAGGCTCATAACAGGAGTGTCATTATTAAAACTCCATAGGGGATTTGGGTCTCTCAAAGAAGAAGCTTTGAAGACATAAAGCTTTCACTTTGATAGGAAATTAAGCTACAATTCCTCAAGCAAAGAAATATATATTAAGAATAAATATCAAGCAAGAACATATTTTCCTGTGAATACTGACTCACCCCAAACTCTTCAGTTATTACATTGCAATGAAGTTGTCTATTAAAGTCGTGTTCTTTATCTGTTCAACTATGCAATCATTCCTTTCAGGTGGAAGTACAATCTAGTTCTGAAAACAAATCAGATGAAAGACAGTTCGAATCACATTCTGGCAAAAGGAATATGTGGAGTAAGGTGTGGGCCCAGGAAAACAAGATGGTTTTTATGGCTAGAAGTTTATATGGGTATTTGCTAAACTTGAGTTTAGATGGGGTTGTTGGAAGAATTATGGGAGTGATGAATTCACAACAGTTAACATTTGGATAAGCTGCATTCAGGAAGTCAGAAACAAATTGTGTCAAGCAGAAGAGGTAGAGCCCAAATATCCCAAGATAACATTCAAATAAAATGTCTGAAGCATTGAAACTTTAGATCATAAAGGAAGTATGAAGGAATTTAACTGAACGGGTAGATAATTTAATTAATTTCTGGAAAAAAAAATCCACAAGTATTATGATTTCTGGAGCTTGTGAGTTAGACTTTAGAACATTCGACTGTGGCAATTTTTATGTTATCACCCACATGTTTTCCAGTGAAGAATGCGAGTCAAAACTGTAAGCTTGGAAGGTTTTTTGTGACTAAAAAAAAATGTGAATGGCTTTACATTATCAGCTCTAGAATATACAAAGGAATTTGGCTGAGTTAATGTGTGGCTGAATTAATGTAACCTGACTGTCAGGCAGTTCTTTCTGTTTTTCATGTTTCATATCATGCCTGATCCACATGTATCTGAATAGTACCTGAACTATTTACTGGAGGACAGAGTGGCCTCCGGGAAGCAAGGATTGCCACAGTCTTTGGCACTGTCCTGCCTTGCAACTGCCATGCGGTTTAGCCAAATAGTAACAAGAGACAGTATAGCCTGACTTGTTAGCTGTCTTTTTCCTCTTTTGTCATTGATATTCAGGGCTTGTTGCAGTTACTTGATGCCCTTCTTTTACACAAGTCACCACCCTTTCAAACCACAAACGATCCCTTCAAACTGGGATTCCCTTGACAATCGGCTTTATCATTTAAGCAGCTTTATGCAATACTGAAAAGAGTGACAGCTGAGGGAGATAACTAGGAGGCTTCTTGTAATAGAAGTACTTGGCTTGGAGATGGTGTGCTTAAGGATCTTAGGATGCCTAAAAGAGTCTCTGCCTTAATTCTTCTTCTTGTATTATTTCTCTGAGGTAGGTGGAGATGCAAGATCTTTCTTTTCATCTAGATGAATAGAAAAGTTCCACACTTGTCTCCAGATAGATCAGCTCCATTCTGCACTATGCAGATGCAAGCTTGGATTGCCACTTTGTAATACATGAATCATCAAAAGTGGTGGATTTAGTGGTAGATTTAGGTTGGTCCTTTTTTTAGGCAGGTGCATCTCTGCATTTCTACCTATATCCCAACTTTTTTCTTCTGAAGGGGAATATTTGCCACCAGGCAGGTAGTGTTAATTATGTAGTTTTCCTATATGGGAACTGTTAGATTAGAAGTTTATAAAGAGAGGGTGGAATATCCTTGATCCCATAAATTTCTTCTTGTGAAAATGTGTGTGAAACTTTCCAAGAGTATTAAGTCTCCTTATGAAACACCCCATTTAACACAGAGATGTGTATGTTCTGCTAGATGCATTTCCAGAATGTAGAAAAGCAGGGAAACTTAGTAAAAGGTCTGGCCCAAATACTTCTGTTTATGTAATCTAATTTTCCATTTGCTTTGTGTGAGTCATGAGCATCTTGATGTCTCAATGTCTATTCCATCTGGAACTTAATGGAACCTTTTGAGGTCTAGCAGTGGAGAAACCTAACTCACTTCATCATCTCTTTCCTGTCTGTGATAGAAAACTACATTTTTGCGTTTCTGGCTAGGGATGAGCCAGTTTAAAGTCTTTCTGGTGGTGTCAGCAGGGAATAGGGTATGTTTGTGTCTTTATATTTTCAGCTATGGGGAGGGAAACTTCAGGAGCAATGTTATATAGTGGCGTTCTTGAGTATGCAGAGGAAATGGATCAAGCTTCTACTCTGATATCCCTGTTTACTTTGTTAGGGGAAGCGAGTTTTGTGTTACACTGAGGGATGGGAAAGGGCATTTTGGGAAGTGTTTTTTCTAAATCTATGAATATTTGAGAAAATATCACATATTTCTAAACATAAGTATGTATTTCCTAGGCTTATTTTGTCCAGGTTGTATGTTTATAGTATGATGAGAGTGCTCTCCTTTATTGGAAACCATGCCTGAGCTTTTAGCGCTTAAATTCTTTTACCTCCAAATGTTGCTTCTAGTTGATTCTTTCTTTCTTTCCATGCTGTTTAACTGTAATTGGTGTACTAGAAGACTGCTTTCATGATCTTGTCCAGGCCCTCAGGCAATGAAAATGAGTAGGTAGTTCCAATAAGCCTGTCAGTTTATGAGAATAAGCATTTGGCCTCCAGTTGTTGTTCTACAAATTATTGTCTAAACAGTACTTTTCAAATGTAGGTACATTTCTTCCATCACTTCAGGCTTAGGCATGTTTTATTATTTAAACCTAGCAGTAAGCACTACAAGAAGCAGTGAAGGAATGGTCATTGGAGCAAGAAAAGAATGTCTTCTACAAAAGGCTCAGATGCAGCATTTGATTTTAGTAGGTTAAAACAGGCACTAGAAAACATCAAGAATGTAAGGTTATACAGGCTTTATACCATTGTTAATAATGGGACTGGAAATTGCCCTCTGTTAGTGTAAAACACTGTTTTTCACATTAGAAAGGAAATGCTTCAATTTTCTTTTCTAAAACAAATGATGAATGAGCTCTTACTTTTTATGGAAAATATCTCCTTAGGAAGTAATGTCTTTGAAGCAGCTAATGCAGTTGGAAAAGGCAAGAAGCTAGCATAGCTACACAAAAAGGGGTTTGGGCACTACTGCTAGTGTAAATTTACGGTGGATTGTTTTTAACAACACATCTTAAGGTCTGCTACTCAAGCTTCAGTGCTTTATTTCCCTTCCTGAAGTTCTTCAGAGTCTCGATTTTGTTTTTTTTTTTTTTACCTGAGGCCAGTATTTAGAAGGGGTGGATGTGTGGATGATACAATATGAAGCTAATGGGGTTTTGCCCTTGTTTTTGCCCCAGACTGGAAGTCTTGGTTGAATTCATTGTTTATGCAGTGCTTTTGTTGCCCTATGCATTAACTGTATTAACCTCCAATAGAATAGGCAATATACCCTGCATTTGAATCCAAGAGAGTGTTCTGGCCCCTTTGGAGGGAGCAAGCTCTTTTTTCTGTGCCTGTTGACATTTCAAAAGTTTGGGTATCTGTGGTTAGCCAAACAGTCTTATATTAGATTTACTATAACCATATGCAGCTACTCTGTGATCTGTCTTGCTTACTTTTGCTTTTTCTATGAGTTTTCCTGTAGGGTAAAGAATGTATGGATTTATACACTGTATAGACTCCTAAACCTCTTATTGAGCTATCGCATTAAGCTGGTAAATTGCTCACTCAGTGCCTGGCTACTACCCCTCAGGACAGAAATGAGGAGCTTCCCTCCCACCACTTTATGTTCTCCTGACACTTGTGTTATTTTGGATTAACTCACTTTCTCTGTATTACTGTAACAA
Source organism: Melopsittacus undulatus (assembly GCF_012275295.1). Taxonomy (NCBI): domain Eukaryota; kingdom Metazoa; phylum Chordata; class Aves; order Psittaciformes; family Psittaculidae; genus Melopsittacus; species Melopsittacus undulatus. Next base: position 28,150,567 of record NC_047534.1, read on the forward strand.
ATATCTTTAATGGCATTTCATTCTACATACAATGTTCTGAGCTTCAAAAGATGGGGCTTTTACTTGCTTGAGCTTTCAATCTCTGCTTGCAGGCACTTGGCAAGTACTAATTGCTTCTTTTTGAATGGCTGTTAAAATTCAGTCATTCTGTGAGACAAAGCAGTACTTCCCTTCTGAAATTTTGCTATTTAACTTAGCAGAACTGGAGCAAAACTGGATGCCCAATCAATGCAACATAGTAAGAATCAAGGCTGCGGTTTGAATGTATGATCTTTTGCTAGCTGTGACATTTAAAGCCAAAATTATTCTACTAAACTGCTCCTCCACAGGCAGAAGTGAGAATCAGAACACTGGTGTTGCCTTGCTGCTGCATTCTCCATTGTCTTCAGTGGCCAAACAGGTTTAAAATTATACTGCAGTAGTGCAGGACAGGGATGACAGATCACGTTGGAGATGCCTACATCTGAACTACCTGCGCCAATGTCTAGAACTGATGCATCTACTATATATATTGGATGAGAGGGCAATAAATGTGGGTCATCATTTCAAGATAGCAGGCAGCCTTCTTGTCACTTCAGGGTCTAAGGAGAAACTACACTATTAGCAAGGTTAGTTTTGGTTTTGTTTCTAAATTGTAAATTATTCTTTTTCTTTGCTTGCCTGCTCTGTGCAGGTAAGGATGATGAAATACAGAAACTAATTCTGACTCATTCTCTTCTATACCAGCTAGTTCAAGAATAATTTGAGAAGCATTAAGCAAGAGCTGAGTCACGAAATCAACCATGACATTCTGACTTGCTGCATGGGAGGTTATAGCTTGTCTCCCATTGCTTTGCATAACCCCTGGTTCACAGCAGGTTTGAAGATCCAGTCATGGCCTCTACTGCAGCTTATGCCAACACATCATGTTACAAACCATGCTCTGGAAGTCCAGAGTTGATTGTGTTTCCCTCAAGGATAGAAACAACAAAAGTAGGACTATAGGATCAGTTTGAAGATTAGAGATGAATATTACAAAAGCCATGCAGGTGGTGGGCTGCTTTAACTTCTCTGCAGGTAAACTGGAGGACTGACAACGGCTCTCTGAAGACACTGACAGGTCATAAAACTTAGAATAGTCAGACTTGGCAGCAGCATCGGGGCTTAGAGACACTACAGCATTCTAGCCAGCTGATCCCAGTAAATTATCTTCTGCAGGGTTTGGTTAGAACAACTTCTGTAGAGAGAGTTTTAAAGGGAAGGCTATGGGTCATGAATCTACAGTCCTAGATTTAGAGCAACTTTTGCCCCCTGAAGAAGATCTGTATGGCATTTAATGAATATGAAGATTGTAAGCTTTTATCAAAAAGTTAATAGGACTACATGATGATTACTCTTAAATTTATGGAACAGAATGAAACATTAATATAAGTATTTTCCTCTAGGACTTGACAAACTATACAATAGCATTTAATGTTTAGGATGTAAATTTCTGTTGCACTTGATGGGAGGATCCAAAAATTGAAAATTATTATTAAAAAGCAAATATAGTTACATTTAGGATTTTATCTAGAGGGGAAGCACAGAAGAGCACTGTAACTTTTTAACCTATCACTTCCACTGTGGTGGAGAGGATACATTTAAAATGTAATCTAAGCTTGTTAGCGTTATTTCTGTATTTAAGGCTTCATCTACATTAGGTAAAACTATTTACACTATTGTGATGTTCAGAGAGGAGGTTTGTGCATGTGTGAAATGGGGAAGGGAGGTCCACAAAGACGGTAGCTTTGACTTCTGGTTTTGGAAATTAATGCATTAAGAACTTAGACCTTGATACGAGGTGAGGAAACTTTCTGGGATTCGAAGTTTTAAACATGATAGAGGCAAAATTGAAATAAAGTATACACATTCAGTAGTCTGCATGTATAGTCTCCCTCTAGAAATCTTTAAAATATGGGTTTTTTTATTCCAAATCAGTATTAGACAGAGGAGCACTGAATCCTTCAAGATAGTTCCTACCATCTGCATAAATCTAACTACAGTTTAAGTAGCAGAGTTAATAACATATTAGTGTTGTTATGATGTTCTGTTGCAGTCAGAACAAGGTTGTGTCTGTACCAAAATACTTTGGCTATTTTGCTCTATAAAAGAGCTTGAGTTGATGTCATGTTTTGATCTCAGATCTTCATGAGTACAGATCCCACTCTTGTCTCTTTCTTCTTTATTCTCTTCACACTGCACAGCACTGACATTTCTAGACTTCAGTCAGGGAGTAGCACTATTTATTTAGAAATGCATTCCTGTTACGTCCACAGCTAGAAATAATGTGCATGTGTATATATATACACGCATCTATTTCTTCAGCAGGTTCAAGTGCTGCTGTTACACTTCTGCTCCAACAGAAGCAGATTTTCTGTTCATAACATGATAACTTCTTGTACTTCTGAGGGGAACAACTATAAGAACTTTTTAGATTACCTTTTCTTTTTTTTCATTTAGTGCAGCCTTTGGAAAGAAGATACAGTTTCAACTGAGGAGTTAGAACCAGTGTTTTCCCTTCCCCCAGCTTTGTTTCTGAAAATGAGTTGCAGGTTTTCTCACCTAGGCTCTTTCCCTCCCCTCCTGCAGGAGCAGATCTCAATAGTGTTGCTTCTGGCAAGTGTTTTCCAAGGATTGTATCTGAGACCAAGCATGACAAGACCATTTCAGTGACTTCAGATCTTTCAAACTTTTTCTCTTTGCTGTATTGTTTTTTGTCTGGACTCCTTACTGTTTTATTGAGAGTGAAAGTAGACAGTTTAAAAATCAGTTTGTTTTCTTGGTGACCTGGAACTGCTTTGTGCATAGCTGTTATAGAAGCCTGATTTCTAAATTCAGTTGCCTGTGGTGCAGCACAAGCCCTGTGAACACCATCAGGGCACTGTTTCAGCATGGTTCCTCCCACCTAATGGCAACTTGGAAGGGGATGTGTTGTGTAAGAAGTCCTGCCTGTCCCTGAGAGCCCAGGTCCTCCCAGCAAGCACAAGGAGGTGGTTCTAGCAACGAAATATTTCTCCAATTGTGTATGTATTGATGTTTCTTAACATGCTTATAGGCAAGTAATCTCTCAGGGGAGACCTTATAATAGTCTTCCAATATCTAAAGGGGTTACAAGAAAGCTGGAGAGGGGCTTTGGACAAGAGCCTGTAGGGAAATGGCAAGGGGGAATGGCTTTAACCTGACAGAGGGGAGACTGAGATGAGCCCCTAGGCAGGAGTTCTACCCTGTGAGGGTGGTGAGACACTGGCACAGGTTGCCCAGAGAAGCTGCCCCATCTCTGGCAGTGTTCAAGGCCAGGCTGGACAGGGCTTGGAGCAACCTGAGCTAGTGGACGGTGTCGCTGCCCATGGCCAGGGCTTGGGACTGGATGAGCCTTAAGGTCCCTTCCAATCTAAACCATTCTGTGATTACTTTTGCTTGGGTTGTGTTTTAAGGTGGTTCTTAAGTTACGAACTCTCAAAGTTGGAAGACCTGAAATCTCCACCTCTATGCTAAATGAAAGCACTTCAACAAAGGCCTAAGCAGATTCCACAGCTGTAAAATATTGAAGTTTTATTTAACCATCTCAATTTAAAACTGGCCCATATAGAAGTTATGATTATAAAAATGAAACCTAAGTCTCTACAGGGAATCTGGGCATGTCCAGTCTTTAATTATTTTGTAGGTGACAACATATCCATAGTGTACCTCACTAGCAGTGTAACAGTGTGATTGATTCTGAATATCTCTTATCTTCATTTTCATGTTAATCAACCTGACTCTTGATATATGATACCATATCATTCTTGCTTGTCATGTAGAACTACTGTTGCAGAAGGAAATTCAGTGGTTTGATTTACAGGACTGAGTGATTTCTGAAGTCATTAATACTTACGAATCTAGCAGTGTGAAAAGAAAACAAAACCAACTAACCCACTATTCTACCTATTTCAGTGTAAGCATCATTAATATTAGACTTAACCTGAACCTAGTGTGCTCTCTTTCTTGTCTCCTATTTAATAAATAAATAAAACTGATCTGTACCTGTAAATTGGAAGTCTCCATGAAGATTGTAAGCTTACACAGAATAGTTCTTGAAGTCTTTCGGGACTATCTTGAAAAGCTTTATAGAAACAGAGCTATTTTTTTCTGGTTTTTCTCTCAACATTTCTTTGAGAACCACCAGTCTTTTCTTTTCTAAAAACACGTTACTCCTTGTGGCAGCTGCTTAAATGGCAGATGATGCCAGGACTTTATATGTATATGAAAGGCCATAGCACAAATCAAAACCATATGCATAGAGGACCATAATACATCTGTTACTGGTAATGAGATGCATTAATGTGATGAAAATTATCTTAATTCTAATACACACAACATGTGGGGGGGAAGATGTATGCTCATAGGAAGATGTATGTTCATAGGAAGTCATGCTAGGGATTTATCTCTTTAAAGCACTTTACAACCATTTAAAAGCATTTCTTTCAGCAACCTCGTGACAAAACCCAGAAACACTCACTTTCCAGACAGAAAGCAGTAGTGTGATAGTGGCAACTCTGGTGTGTCTGTGTCAGGGTAACACTTCATGACCTCCTTGCTCCTAAGCTAATGCTCCCCGTTCAGTATGTTTTCATACAGGTAAGCATCTTGGATATATAGGATAATCTGTGAGCTAGAAGTCCAGTGTAACACTGAGTATTTCAATTAACTCGATATTATAAATACCCTTTCAGAAAAATCCTTCTGCATATTTTATGTGTACATATAAAGTAAACTTGTAATGACATGTGCCACAGTTTACCTCTGTGCCACAAGTTAAGTTATTTTTCTTTCTGATTAGGGTATATAAAAATGAAGAAATAGATTATCACATGGCAAGCTACTTCTATATAACTCTAAAGGACTAGAACAAAGCTTAGAATTAAAAAAAAAAAGACTCACAATATCTTCTTGTCTTTTTTCTGTAGAGAGAATAATATCAGTGTCTGAAAGATGCAGTTTGCAACACTGTAATTGATCTTTTTTCCTGCTCAGAACTGAGCCCTTATTAATAGTGTTTGTGGTTGGCACTAATTTAGAGGGTTTTGTTTGGGGTTTTTTTTTCCTGAAAACAGTTGTTTCCACTTCTGCCTTGCTTTCTTTTCTGATCTGCATAAACTTTGTTCTTTTCTGGGAAGAAATGCATTTTTCTTTCCCTCTAGAAATCTCACTTGACATTTAGCAAGGGATATTAGTAAGAATGTCAGATTGATGAGGGCTGTTTGCTGAAGTTTCACCATGTTCATTCAGCTGAACAATATCTGTTGTTAACAGCCATAATTATTATGAACAGGTTTAAAAGGACAATCTTATTGCTGTACTTTGGAAACATGCTTTTGAGCTGCTGGTTATGCAGGAGTAATACTTGGCAGATAAAATTGCTTAATATCATCAAAGTGCTTACAAATACTAATTAAATGTGTTAGAAGCTATCTGCAGGTCCTTTGGTTGGGGGGCAGTAAATAAATGCTTCTTTGTTTATATCATAGTTCAGGTTCATAATTAGAACCAACAGGTAGAGATGTGACACTTGGGGTTGAGGTATGATTCCTAGGTTTTGCCGAGGGCTTTCAGGCTTGGTTTCACTCTACCGTATACCTCGTGGGAATTCAGTAACTAGAAAACCTTTCTCCTTTAGTAAAAAAAGCCAGCACAAAAAAAAAAAAAAGAGAGAGCACAAGTGTGGCTACATCTTGTGGCAAACAAGATGAGGCAGCAAGAAGGTGTTGGAAGCTGCAAAGAATGAGTGTGAAGTTCCAGGAGCCTTGGGATGATCAAATAAAATGAGTTTTGGAATTACAAATGCACAGCGATATCAGTACAGGCGACCTCATCCACAGGCTCTATTACTGAGTCTTATAGTTCTTTATTTTTTAACCTAAGTTCTCTTTCATCAGGCAAGATTCTAGTGATGGCTATTCTGCAAAGAAAAAAGGAAGCAAAGGCAGCTTACTAGGCACAACAAAATTGTCATGTATTTTCTCATGTTTGTTAGTCAAGCATGGGATGTTTAGGAAACAGGAGATTCATGTGCTAGGTTGACTGTCTTTTACTTTATTATTCAGACAGCTCTGAGCAGGCATTTAATCAGGAAAATAGCGAGCTCAGTCTCTAGGCACTATTTCTGCCAATGGATAAGAAGGTTGCTGCATAGTAACCTAGGTTATAAGTGGGCCATATGATAAGGAAAGAAGGCACATATTTGGCCAGGTAACTCTCAGTATTGAATGCACTTGAGAGAATGGGGCAATATCTTACTTATGCATTTTGTGTGTATGATAGTACTAAAGCTAGAAATCATGATGTAGCTAAATAGTTACTGCAAATACAAAGCTTATTTTCCACATGTTTCTGAGAGAACATTGTAGGAGTACCGTTGTTTTGGTCATCCTTTTAGTTTGTGGCAGAGGGAGTTATAGCGACTTTCCTTAAATTTCTCCATAAGCTTGGAAGAAGGTGATTGTAAATGAGTTTCAATACATGAATTTAGAAGCATCATAAACTGTGTAATTTGATCTTTGTGTAGTTATATGCATCATTGCCAAGGATTATGAAATAATGTTTAGCTGATTAATATTCCTAGATAACTGAACTGTGCTCAGAGCAGCTGTACTTAGCTTAGAACTGCATGACACATTTGAAGTCCTTTTAGACTTCAGAGCATTTATCAAGAGACCTCAAAGCTGGATTTTCTTAGACCTTGTGTACCCTTTTTGCATAAAGGAGCATAAGTCACTTGGAAAAGTTCTCCACACTTACTAATTCTTACTGTGGCATTAATAGCTATATCTGTTTCAAAAGGCTTGCATGCACAGTAGTCAACTCTTCATAATCTGACCTTTATTTGGACACGTGAATTGGAATTGAGTTTTTAAAAATCCAGGCTGTTGTTCCCTCTGGTATTGTTTAGATTCAGTTAGCATATTTTAACTTTACACCCTCCCCTTCCCTACCTTATATACCTGCAGGTTTGGACAAAATATGGCTTGTGATCATGAGACACACTGGTTGCTCACTGACACAGGTGGAAATTGTAGTTTCTGTCTCTCTGGCTTGAGTTTTATCCAGGCAGGTGTTGCTTCCCTTTCAACTCTTGAGGTGCTGATGAATAATTAAGAGAAGATAATCCATATTTCTCTTAGCTTGCTAGTTTCCAATAAGTTCAGTTTTTACAATTCTTCTGTTGGGGAAATTATCTGAACTGGCCCTGAAGAGAATTGTTTGTTTTCTGTCACTGAATTAAAGATATCCAATTCAGGGTGTGGGTGATTCATAAACCTTAAATGCACAAAGCTTAAAATAAAGCATAAAAGTGATTCCTGTCTCCTCACCCATTTAGTGATGTCTCACATTATTAGGGATTATATTCATTTTGGGAATGATTTCTGGTGAAACGGAGCTTATGGAGGGAGAGACCAACCCACTTTAAGGCTAAAAAACAAGCAAAACAAAGTACAGCCTTGTATGGCTGTGAGCTTGGAAGGGTTTCAGAATAGTGTCTATGTCTACAGAAGGATCAGTTGTATTCATGTCATTTTTGGCAGATGTCTAATTTCTTTTTAAAGACCTCCATTGATGAAGACAATTTGGACTCCCTAAGCAAGTCCTATACATGAAGCTACGAAGCCGTCTTTGAGAAGTTGCCTGTAGAGCTTGAATGTTATAAATACAACTGACAATGCTGTCAGTGCCTTCATCCATGCACTCATCCGTATTGCCACCAGCATGTGCATGATGATTTCACAGATTAGGGTCCTTTAATTAGAACACGCCAAATTCTGCCAGAGATTGATGTTGCCCAGCCCAGTACAGTTTTGCATATTCTGCCAGACTATTGCTGGGAATCTGAGGGTTCCATTTCACTCGGGCTGGTTTTGATGAGATTGCAGGCACTTCATCTGGAGCTTGGTTGAAGAAAGAGGCAGCTGCTAAGGACAGTCATGTGAAGATCTTGTAGTCAGGGTTTAATTCTTTCCTAGTATCTTGTGGTTTGCTCTCTGAAGTAATTTTCCTTATAATCATGTGATCTGCCCTCCAGCAACTGAATTATGTTTTCATAAAGAGCGCATATGTATTTGATGTTACTTTCTGTGAGTAGGGATAAGTTTCCATACCCAAAAGACAGGGATAACATATAAGTGATCAGAGCAGATGGCACTGTTGTTACCAGAGGAAAACAGCTGAAGAAGTTGCTTAAGAGGGGGAAATGAATCAAAGAACACTGTGCACAAGGATGTTTTCAGCTGTCTCTACATACTTGCCATTTTAAATGCAGCTCATACATTCTTATGCTGCTTAGCACTGCTTTCAGCTACAGGTTTGTGCTCCCTTTGCTCTGTAGACAGAGAACCATGAGAGAACTGTTGTTCCAGGTAGCAGCTGGGCAGAAGGACATAGGAGAGAATTGTTCTCCTGTGTCTGGAATCAAAATCTCAGAAATCCAGGTGACCAAATAGAGGAAAAGAGATGGGACAAGGTAGGAATAGTGCCATTTCTTGAAGACCTGAAACCTTGCACAAGCATCTAGAACTAAGCAATCTCCTCATTTGTTGTTTCTCCAAGAGCTGTCTGGTTTGATCTGCCATATGCTTTTAGTCACTTGCAGCACTTTGTTGATATTTATGAAGTCCCTGTAATGTAGCTGCATCTTGATCATCTTCTATTCCTAGGTAGTTACACAAGCTGCATGTATTTTACATGTATACCTTCGAGCCTTGTATCTAGGCTGTGGGGAGAAATGCTGTCCAGTGATCTTGGCTTGGGGCTAGAAACTGAAATTTCTCCCTGACTTGTGAATAGGCTTTTATCACAACCCCTCCCCTCAACAACAGAAAAAAACCCAAACCATCTTTGCAGGTCTGGGTCTGGAAATATGATGTTCATCAGTCTTCAGATATTTGGAGGAATTTTTCCTAACTATAAAGTACTTGGAGACCATGGTACACAACTGTAGTACAAAATATTTTATCATAGTGTCTACTTTGGTGTCACTCTTCTCATTTTTTAATTTTATTTCTGCTTATCATCTATCTGAGGATCATGAATATGAAAGATCCTGTACTTTCATGTGTGAGATCATAGAATCCCATATTGGTTTGGATTGGAAGGGACCTTAAAGCTCTTTCAGTTCCAAACCCTGCAATGAGTGGGGACACCTTCCACTAGACTGGATTGTTCCAAGCCCTGACCAACCTGGCCTTGAACACTGCCAGGGATGGGGCAGCCACAGCTTCTCTGGACAACTTGTGCCAGCGCCTCACCACCCTCACAAGGAAGAACTTCTGCCTAAAATCTTATCTCAATCTTCCCTCTCTCAGATTAAAGCCATTCCCCCTTGTCCTGTCACTCCAGGCCCTTGTCCAAATACCTTCTCCAGGTTTCTTGTAGCCTGTTTAGGCACTTGGAGCTGCTCTAAAGTCTCCCTTTAAGGAGTTTTCTTTTCTCCAGGCTGAACAAGCACAGCTCTCAGCCTGTCCCATGTCTTCATCTTGAGGGAAGTGATGCAACTGAAAAACTGGTATAAGTTGCTTCCCATGGCTTGTTTGTTTTTCTTTTTCCCTCAGGTTAAGTTTGTTAATAGTGCAAAACAGGAAAGTTTTCCTCTCTACTCTGACAGAATCTGTGAACACTCATTTTTTTAATGCTAATTTTGTATATTAGTGTTACCCATGGTGAAACTGTCAACTTTATTATTCTTAACTTGGAGAATGTCTCGGGGAGATGCTTATGAAATGTTGTTGTGGAGGTGCTGGAATATTCACAGTAAAGATGAGGATGTGAATCACTAATGCCAGCAGTACTGTTGAGATGTTGCTAGCTACTGCTTCTCCTCTGAGGTTTTTCCTCCCTTCAGCTGAAGTACCTTCTCTCTTACCCACTTCCCACTTCATGCTGATTCTTTTATGGAATCAATCCCTTGTGGTTCTGTAGGTGCTTGATCACCATTTTGTTCTGAAACACATTCTGCTATGTCAGTACCTCTCACACCCCTTGCTCATGACTTTATGCTATGCAGAACAAAGAACAATTTTGCAATGTGGTGTAGGCCAGTGGTTGAAATGCACATCAGTGACAATGACATATTTGGCATTGAACATGTAGGATACAAGTGCGTGTTTCAGAGGGCAGAGTCTGCAGTGAAGGACAAAGGTAACATCGAGTGGGATTTGTATCCATGCATCCAGGTTGCTTTCTATCATCCTGTAACCAAGGGCTGGGAAGCCATGTGTCCCTTTTTGTGGTGTTGATACTTTTAAGTGGAGTTGTTTAAGGCTGTGAATAAAACCTCACTACAGGTATAATTTACCTATTCTCTCTTCAGTTGCAGAAGAGTGAAGAGCACTTTCTCTTGTCATCCTGTATGTGCTGCAAGAATTTTTTCTGTCATCTATGCCCACATGTATTTCTTTCCTCTTGCATAATTCATTGTTGAAGAATCTGCATTTCCCTGACGTTGAAAGTTCCAAGAGTGTGTTGCAATGATGAGAGTAATGGGGGCAGAAGGAGCTGACTGTGTTTGGTATTTTTAACCTAGCACTTTTGAAAATTTATTCATTGTACAAAAATCTTGTAACTAAAAGGCAGTTGAGTTCATGCGAGTGGAATATTTCAGACTTTAAAAGTGACACAACCTATTTAGATTTTTACTTGAAAAAACTTTTTTTGAACTGCCTCAGCGCAAGGTGCCCAGTGTGCGTGTCACCTGCTGAACTAACAGTGCAGGAAAGTGAACCCGTTGACTGTCCCTTTGTACAGGCACCCCCATGTCCTCTTGTCCAAACTCAGGAGTTTCTCTGTCTTTGATATGGGGAAACTCTCCCGGTACTGGGCACTGGTGAGGCCACACCTTGAATCTTGTGTTCAGTTCTGGGCCCCTCACTACAAGAGAGACATTGAGGTGCTGGAGTGGGGCCAGAGAAGGGCAACAGAGCTGGTGCAGGGCCTGGAGCACAAGTGTGATGGGGAATGGCTGAGGGGACTGTGAAGGTTTAGTCTGGAAAAGAGAAGGATCAGGGGGACTTTATCACTCTCTACAACTGCCTGAAAGGAGGCTGGAGCCAGGAGGGGGCTGCTCTCTGCTCCCAAGGAACAAGTGACAGGACAAGAGGAAACGGCCTCAAGCTGCATCAGGGGAGGTTTAGACTGGATATTAAGAACAATTTCTTCCCCAAAGGGTGTTCAGGCATTGGAACAGGCTGCCCAGGGCAGTGGTGGAGTCACCGTCCCTGGAAGTGTTCACAAACTGTGTAGGCATGGCCCTTAGTGCCATGGTTTAGTGGTGGCCTTGGCAGTGCTGGGAAATGGTTGGACTTGATGATCTTAAAGGTCTTTTCCAGCCCACTTGGTTCTGTGATCCTAAATGTCACAGGCAAAGGGGTCAGCTGCTGTGGGCACATATACTACAGGGGGATTTTTTTGGTGTGATACAGGTTATGAAGCTGTTCTCAGAGATAATAATGTAAGAGTAGCACATACTGAAAACAAGTCCCTAATGGATGTGGAGCTGATCAAATGCATAGAGCATACATTGGTATAGCTACAGTAATTTCAACCTGGTAAGAAAGCAATTAATCCTCTTTGAGGGGTACTCTTTATGTTATGCCACATCACTGGGTCATGGGAATAACAACTGGCATGCTAGTCACACAATTATTGTTCCATCTTTTACTTTCTAAGGTGTCACTCTAAAGGTTCCAACCTCTATTGCAGTTTAATACCACTGAATGCAGAATGGAGGCTGCACCAGGTAGGGATCACAATATCAGTATCAAAATATCAGAAATATTATTGATGCCATACGTGCTGCTGCTTGACAGAATCATGCAAACCTAAAAGACAATGTAATCAATTTTAGCTGAAAAGTAGTTAGCTGGCAGAGAGGGCATGCTGAATGGCTGGGATGACCTTTCCAGTATAATATTCCATATATAGTATAATTAATGAAAAGCTCCCTGGTGGACTAAAATATTTAGATTCCTTCCTTTGGGAGAGGTGAGCTTAGGGAAAGATAGAAATAAGGGTTTTGAAGAGCCCAAATGCTGAAATCTTGTGAAAGAAGGAGTATCATGAAGTATTAGGCAGCTCAGGTATGCACCTTTTGACTGTCAGGTTATTGAAATTAATGCCTGTATCACTGTTTACATCATTGCAACATGTCTTCTGAAACCTTTGGCAATTTACCTCTCAACTGATAATCATTTTTCATCTTCATGATGCACAAGGAATCTTTTTTCACTGCTGCAGAAGCACTGCATGTGTATTCAGAGCTTGGCTTCTAAGGAGAGGATTTTACAACATGTTAAGAGCTCAGACAGCCATAATTCCCTTTTGGCAATACTCCTTTGGATCCTCTTTTACAGATCAAAGAAAAACACTGGAGTTCAAGGAAAGCAGTGAGTATAGGAAACCCAAACACTGGCTGACACAGCCTAATAGTCCCCTATGCAAGTTGAATCTTGTATTCACACACTGCAGCCATTGGATCCCTATTTAAAAAAAAATGCCTTCAAGTTTCTGCCAACAGCCAAAGCTGTCTAATTTGTATTTAATCAGTTATTTGTCACTGTCTGGCATATCTTGCCTGAATGATTATTATACATTTATTTGTCTTTGTTTCCTGCCCATGTTTTGCTGAAGCAACAATAGCATGGAGACATTTGCCTTTGTCGTGGTTTAAACCAAATCCTCACAGTACTCTCACTCACTCCCCCCCCTTGCTCCCCCAACTCCCGGAGAGTTAGGAAGGAGAATCCAAAGAATGTAGCCCCCACGGGTTGAGATAAGAACGGTTTAATTACTAAGGCATAACACCAATCACTACTGCCATTACTACTACAAATAATAATGATAAAGCCAATAACAAGCGAAAAGAATACAACACCCCACCAGCCACCGACCCATAACTCACTCCACCCTGCCCGGCCGAGTACCGTGTGCTTCCTCCTCCATTTTCCTCCAGAGCTCCACCCTCCCAGCTCTCTCCCCCAGTTGCATCCTGGGCATCACGTGCTATGGTATGGAATACCTCATTGGCTAGCCTGGGTCAGGTGTCCTGTCTCTCCTTCCTCCCGGCCTCCCCTCCTCCCCAGCAGAGCACGTGCTCAGAAAAGGCCTTGAACAAAAAACACCCTCAAAACATGCTCGCTATCAAGCATCTGTTCCCAGCCCAGAAGTCAAACCACAGCACTGCACCAGCTACAAGAAGGAGAAAAAATGCCTGCTGCTGCTCAACCCATGACATTATCCACCCCTTATTCCATACCATTCACGTCATGCCCAGATCCCACATTTCCAATACACCATCACTTTTAAGTCCACCCCTCGATCATGAGTCAATCTCTATGTTGCATCTCTGGACTGATTACCTGAAATATCTGGGCCCACCAGGCTCAAAATCATTCACCGTCCCCTTCAGCAGTTCTACAGCTTGCTGCTAGGGACTCCATACAGCTGCCTTCCACTTCCAATGTTTCCAAAGCACTGGAGGGGCCCAGTGGACCAGATACTTGGCCATACTGTCCCACATGCCCTGGCACTCATGACTGTCCAGACTTGGGGACAGTCTCCTGGTGCTCCTATATACTTGTCTAACCTTAGACAAGACCCATACCTGACTCTGCTTAACTTTTGGGATCAGACAAAATGGTTGTGGATGGAACACACTCTGTAGTTCTCCCACCACCAGCTTCTCTTCTCCTGAGTCCGGATCTTCCTTCTCTGCCTTGCTTGGAAGTGCTGCGTGGTCTCCTGCATCTCACTGCGGCTCGGTGGGTGACTTCCGGGGAATACTCTCGGCCGCTGTGGGGTTCAGAACGGCGGCGGGACTCGGTTCCTCCACTGCCTTGCTGGGAAGTGCTGCGTGTTCTCCTGCATCCTGCTGGGGCTTGGCAGGCGACTTCCGGGGAAGACTCTCGGCCGTTGCGGGGTTGGGAATGGCCGCGGGACTCACCTCCCCTGCTGCCTGGTCCTGCTGCTCAGCTACCATCCTGCTCTGCTCCTTTTCCGCCTCCTCCCGCTGCTCTGCCACAGCCATTTGGCTCCCCGTGCCGCTCTACCTGGCAGCCTCAGCCGCCGGCAGCTCCCGGGGCCACTCCTTCCCGGCTTCACGCAGCCTCACGCAGACGGAGGCGAGGACAAGGTCAAGGACGCCGAAGAGCAGTGGGACGGCCGGGTACAAGTCCAAGTCCACGGCCATGTCCATCCCCCCCTGCTGCCGGAGCCCCACCGTATTACAAGCCTCTGACATAAAGTACAGTGAAACAAAAACTTTAGCCCAAGCCCCATGATTGATAAACACGAACGCAGCTAATCCATACAAAAAGTACCTGGCAAAATCCTGAAACTGTGAGATCCAGAGAAAAAACTCTTAAGAGCCAATAAATCAGCATTGTGACAAGAGACCATAAATCTGCTCAGATCTGTTCTTATCTCAAACCCTCGGGCCCCACGTTGGGTGCCAAAAATGTCGTGGTTTAAACCAAATCCTCACAGTACTCTCACTCACTACCCCCTTGCTCCCCCAACTCCTGGAGAGTTAGGAAGGAGGATCCAAAGAATGTAGCCCCCACGGATTGAGATGAGAACAGTTTAATTGCTAAGGCATAACACCGATCACTACTGCCATTACTACTACAAATAATAATGATAAAGCCAATAACAAGCGAAAAGAATACAACACCCCACCAGCCACCGACTATAACTCACTCCACCGTGCCCGGCCGAGCACCACGTGCTCCCTCCTCCATTTTCCTCCAGAGCTCCACCCTCCCAGCTCTCTCCCCCAGTTGCATCCTGGGCATCACGTGCTATGGTATGGAATACCTCATTGGCTAGCCTGGGTCAGGTGTCCTGTCTCTCCTTCCTCCCGGCCTCCCTGGCAGAGCATGTGCTCAGAAAAGGCCTTGAACAAAAACACCCTCAAAACATGCTCGCTATCAGCAACTGTTCCCAGCCCAGAAGTCAAACCACAGCACTGCACCAGCTACAAGAAGGAGGAAAAATGACTGCTACTGCTCAACCCATGACAGCCTTGCAGGAAAAGCATCTGTGGGTCATTCAAACCCATTTCCATGGCTTTGTCATAGTAAATTTGTGTGTCTGTGTGGTAAGTGAAATAGACTGGTCGCTTGCTGTATCTTCCTCTTCTGCTGCTTCCCAATGACTAGTTAAAATCTCAAATTGCTTCTTCTGAGAAAGACAAATAGTCATAAAATTACAGAATTGTTTGGGTTGGAAGGGTTCTTAAAGATTGTCTAGTTCCAACTTAGGTATATAGATTTAGTTTTAAAAACTCCCATCTAGTACACTGGGTGCTGTAGAGTTACTATAAGACCAGGAACTCAGTAGAACAGAATGATTATGAAATTAATTTCTCACCTCAGCAAAGAAAATTATGTCCAGTCTTTCAGGGCTGTTGTCAACACATACATTTCTCCTCACCTCAAGAAATGGTTTCCATCATTAAAAACTGAGAACAACTGTCAACATTTCTCCCTCTCACACAGAGAGGTGTTCTGCCACATGGCAGTAGTTGCTTTTAAATCTTGAGTTACCTTTAGTACGAATTTTGCTTCACATGTACCTACTGCAGTGTGACTTTGGAAAACTGAGAAGGATTCAAAATTTGCTCACTCAGTGGCATCTAAAATTTGCAGGCACCTTCACGCCTTATGATGGAGACAAATCAAACTGCTGAAAATCTGTTGGTTTCCCCACGGGCTGTGTCACGTCAGTGTCCTACTAGAAAGGCCCCACAGCATTTAGAGAGTTTGGAAGACAGCAGATAGGGAGATCAAAGTGTTTTGTTTTAAGAAAGTATTGGTCTGCTTTCAACAAAACAAGCCATTTGTGAATGCCTAGCTTTTCCAAACACTTCAAAAAGTGAAGAACAGAGACTGATATAGAGCCAAATATATGGGTGTCTAAGTTTTCTTTTTGATAGCTACTGATGAAATCTGATGTCATTCGTGCAGAAGAATCATCTTGTTTTATTCTGAATTTATTTAAATAAAAGCATTCTTGCTTTAGTTTCTGCACAAAGAGGCAGGATTTATACTGCTGTGAAGTCTTTGTGAAGTTTTGGTGAAAGACATAGTGATAACTTTCAGAGAAGGAATATTAATTATGGTTATTTTAGTGATTTTAGCCTTAAGCTCCAGTACTTCAGTGGGGTTTTTTTTCACAAGTTGTGAAGGCTGATGTAAATGCAACACTGCAACTTCTGTGGCTAATGTGAATCCCATAGCATTCTACAGATCTTTAATCGTGTGAAGAATTTGAGCAAAACCATCATACCTTAATTTGAAAATAGAGACTTGCCTTGTTTTGGGCAAGATGTGTGGCTTCCTTTTAGCCTTTCTACCCATAAGGATCTCAACACAATTAAACAAGTGGGTTTTGCAAGAAAGAAAAGATAATGTTGTCTGTATCCACCAGTTACAGCTTGCCTGTGTTCTGTCTGAAGCAGTTCAGAGATGGAAATCTGCCTTCTGCATTCGGCAATACACACTTCCAAGCTCATCCTTTATGGCTGGTGATAGAGTAGACATAACAACTTTTTGGAAGCCAATAGAGAGCTCGTTTATTTTATTGTCTGTGGTACTTCATTCTTATTCTGCCCGGTGGGATGCTTTAAAAGAGTTGTTCTTCTGTATAGTTCATACCAAACAGTGGAGGTTTGCTTGACGCAAAAATGATTCACTCTGTCAGACATCTGTTCTTCCTGTCTTTAACTGCTCTATTCGATCAGTGCAGCCCCTCAAATTTTGGAATGAAAAAACCTCAAGTGAGAAAATGGCATTAAAGTTTTATGTCACCTTCTTTTGGCTCAATAAATAGTGAAGTATGCGAAGGATCAATAGATTCTTCCTGCAGTGCCTCAGCTACATTATCTAGAAGAATTTTGTCTGCTAAAATGAGCCTTACAGTACCTCTGCAGGCATAAATTATTTGGCTTTTCTTGAAGGAGAGCCTGTCATCCTACAGGCAATTTCTCTTTTTCACTTACAGTGTATTTTAACTTTCATGTGCTTGTTCCAGTACACACCCCCATATGCAGCATGTTACTTCTGCACATACATTAACATTGGTACCTTAATAAAGAATCAAAATTGTGGTTTTGTGTAGGTAAGTGAATGCTGGTATTGAAAAGAGCTGACCAACAGAAAATCTAAACCACAGTGATTTAGAACAGCAATAAAGCTTACCACAAGATATTTGTGCATTTCTCTTGCTCTCCACGCGGGATTAGAGTATTGCTGTAGAATGTAGGAGCTTCAGATTCAGGTGCCTGTTTTGCTTCCTGCAGGATGATTTGGCAGATGAAAGCTGATAGCCTCAATTAGAGAAAACAAGGACCTGAATCTCAGTATTGTGCCACAAATTTCACCGGTGGCCTCTTCTTGGGATGGCTGTACCTTTGTGTTTTCCTGTCTCCAATAATCAGAATTGCTTACCAGATTTTATCTAACATCCCTCAAACATAATTGTGTCTGAAATTGCAGGAGTTCAGAGGCATATTGAAATTTTCCAGCTTCTAGGCATCACAAGATTAATGTAAAAGCTTCACTTCTGCTGCTTCCCTTCTGACACATGGAGAATGAAACTTTCTTTTGTATCTGGTCAATTTACTTCTACTTGAGTACCCTGAGCATGTGTATGTATGAGAACATGTTTACAGGGCTGTCTGCTGATCCAGACCTAAGTGAGCCTAAGTTAGGCTTGCTTCATAGGATACTGTTTCAGTGCACTAAAATTCAAAGTGCTGAAGTGCACAGAAATTTCAGACAAGTTAGATAAAGCTACATAAACCTCAAAACAGTATGTATGTTTGTGGCATTATGTATCCTAAACAGATATTGCAAAGGCTTTGCTTTATGAGGCCTCTGTCTATTTGTTCAGAATGATGAAGACTTTGTAGCTATTGCTGAAATCAAATGTTGAAGCAAGAACTGCTGTGGCACCAGTCTTGTCTATCATACACCAGTTAAGTATTTTTTGTCAAATCTTCGTATGATCTGTGTTGGCATCTCTGGGTTATTTTAGTCCGTGGGTTTACAAAGCCAGTGAGGTGCTAATGTTGAAACTATTGATTCATGTTCCTATAGACAATTTCAGACTGTCTTCTGTTCTTGCTTTTGTAAAGATTTCATGGTTCTCATTGATTTCACTCTCTTTATTAATTTTCCTTTGGCAGTGTAATTCCTTATCTTGAAATATTAAAAGATGACCCTTGTACAGCTGAATTTGTGTGCTTAAGGTCAGCAAAGTTCACAGACATCACCTTTAGTAAAGCAGAAGACCAAAGTACATCTTGCTCCTAGAGTGCTACTACATTTGCTGACCATTGTGACTTTTAGTAAACCTTTAAGGAATTTGAAGAAGTTGTTGCATTAAATCAATGTGATTTAAATCAACCTGTGAGGTTTGTGTCAAAATATTCCAGCGAGTCATTATAATGTTTCTATTGGAATCAATACACTAAAGAAAACAAAATTGGGGGTTACGCTTTGGACTAAACTTCTTTACAATATGCTCTCTGTAAAAGCTCATCAGTAGAAGTAAATCACTTGCACACTGAAGGACAAGGTTGTTGGTTAGAAGCTGGTTGAGCAACAGAATAATGTTTGATATTCATTAGTTTTCCAGATAGTGCTGGAAAAAAAAAGTTGCTGGCAGCATCTTGTCTCAGGATTGTATAATATAGCGAAGCATGCTGCTGAATATGCTTAATAGGAGTTATTTCTGATTATCTGTCTCACTTCCAAATGTTTGAAATTGGGAAAACAATTGAAACTTTAAACTAATTTTCAGTAACACCCCCCCCCCCCCTCCCCAAACCAAAGAAAACATAACCAAAGCATTTCTCTGATATTTAAAATCATTATGAATGAGGAAAGTGAAAGAAATGACACAGGTGTCAAAAGTGATCTGAAGTGGGAGAGATTTGAGAATAATAATATTGTTAGGTTTGGGGGGGGGGTTGCTTTTTTTTTGTTAAAGTTTGAAGTGTTTTTTAAAGAGCCTTAAGGAATTTCTATAAAGCTAACACAACAAAAAGAAGTGCAAGGGAATGAACTTTAGAAAGAGGAGATTGAAATGCTCAAAGCAGTTGATGTTTTCTAAATGAAACATTACTGTTCTCTCAAACGAAGACTGGGCTTCCTGAAAATACCTGCTTAGTGCTCTGTTGTGGCCAAAATTATAAAAAAAAAAAAGAAAAAGATAAAGACACTTGACAATAGCCTTGTAAGACTGGAATTGAGAATACACTAGGAATATGCTGTTGCTGCTTCAGCAGAGGATATAGAAAATATTTGCGTGGGTTTTTTTGTTTGTTCTGTTTCTTTGTTCAATCACTTTGGTCAGAGATGAAAGAACAGAGAGGCAGGTAGAGAGAAAACATTGGAAAGCAATAAAAGAAGCTGGTTTTTTGTTTCTGGTCTTAGTGGAAAGTTCAGCTTCCATTGACTTCAGGGATACATCATCAGCGCTCTTGTGGGGGAATTGTCACGAGTCTTTTATATAGGGTATCACAGACTCACAGACTGGTTTGGATTGAAAGGGACCTTAAAGCTCATTCAGTTCCAACCCTCTGCCACAGGCAGGGACACTTTCCACTAGACTGGGTTGCTCCAAGCCCCGTGCAAGCTGGCCTTGAACACTGCCAGGGATGAGGCAGCCACAGCTTCTCTGGGCAACCTGTGCCAGGGCCTCAGCACCCTCACAAGGAAGAACTTCTGCCTAGGAGCTCATTTCAGTGTCCCCTCTCTCAGGTTAAAGCCATTCCCCCTTGTCTTATTCCTATAGGCCTTTGTCCAGATTTGTCAGCCCCTTTAGGCACTGGGAGATACTATGAGGTCTCCCCAGAGCCTTTTCTTCTCCATGTTGAACAAGCTCAACTCTCTTAGCCTGTAAAATAAAGATAACACTGAGCTCTTAAGGGATGATAAGATATTATAAGATGAAGAAAAGTAAACCAAATCATGTAGACTGTGTCATGCTTTTGGACAAGTAAGGGTAACATGCTTACTTAATAAAAAGAGCATGAAAAAAGGGTTTTCAACAACTCTGATGGGGAAAAAGGTATTTTTTGTTGAAACAGAAAAAATTGAGAACCTCATGTTTTCTTCTCTCTGAAGTTGTTCCTTATAACAAAAACCAGTAAATCAAGATGACACCAAGCTGTGTGGTTCTGTTGATACGCTGGAGGGAAGGAATGCCATCCAGAGGGACCTTGACACGCTTGTGAGGTGGGCTGATGCCAACCTCATGAAGTTTAAGCATGACAAGTGCAAGGTCCTACACCTGGGTGGGAGCAATCCCAGGCACAGCTACAGGCTGGGCAGAGAAGAGATTCAGTGCAGCCCTGCAGAGAACGACTTGGGGGTGTTGGTTGACGAGAAAATGAACACGAGCCAGCTTCAGTGTGCGCTTGCAGCCCAGAAAGCCAACCGTATCCTGGGCTGCATCGAAAGGAGCATGACCAGCAGGTCAAAGGAGGTGATCCTGCCCCTCCTACTCTGCTCTCATGAGACCTCACTTGGAGTATTGTGTGCAGTTCTGGTGTCCTCAACAGAAAAAGGACATGGAACTGTTGGAACAAGTGCAGAGTAGGGCCACGAGGATGATCAGGGGACTGGAGCACCTTCCATATGAAGACAGGCTGAGAAAGTTGGAGCAGTTCAGCCTGGAGAAGAGAAGGCTGTGTGGAGATCTCATAGCAGCCTTCCAGTATCTGAAAGGGGCCTACAGGGATGCTGGGGAGGGACTATTCATTAGGCACTGTAGTGATAGGACAAGGGGTAATGGGTTGAAACTTAAACAGCAGAGGTTTAGATTTTAGGATAAGGAAGAAATTCTTTACTGTTAGGGTGGTGAGGTACTGGAATGTGTTGTCCCGGGAGATTTTGAATGCTCCATCCGTGGCAGTGTTCAAGACCAGGTTGGATGAAGCCTTGGGTGGCATGGTTTAGTGTGAGGTGTCCCTTCCCATGGCAGGGGGGTTGGAACTAGATGATCTTAAGGTCATTTCCAACCCTAACTATTCCATGATTCCATGATTCTAAGAAAATGGGTAGGGAAGAATTATGTTGCTTCTGTCTCTATCCCACCTTCCCCGAAATGGAATAAATGAGATGAAGCCAATTCTTGAAATTGGAGAACTAGAGAAAATAGATATTTATACTGTTTGGGGTTGTGTTTGTTGGTTTTATTTTGTTTTTTCTCTTCTCCATTCTGTGTGTTGTGACTTTGTTTTTTGTGGGCTTTTAAGGCAGTCTTTAAGAGCACTACAGGAAGATGAAATAGCTTGGATATTACAACAGAAGGAACAGAGACATGACTTGATTGAAGAAAGTAAATTCCTTTAAGAAAACTTTTATTGCTGAGTACACTGATTTTTTTTTTATAAGAATGACATGAGTATAAGCAAGCTGTGGTACAGAAATTTTAGTGGCTTCAAATATGTGCCAACTGCTAGCCACTGGATTTAGGAAGATCTTTTCCTCACAGAGCCAGTAGTACATAGTTACTAAAACTCCTTGGGGTGGAAATGTATACAAAGGAGGGATTTTTATAGTTTTCTTACAAAGATGGGTAAGTGTGGCAATAACCTTTTATCTGAAATTTAGTTTTTGCAGAGTGTGAATTTTGGTAAGAAATGTGAAAGCACTGGTTTATTTTCCTCCTTTGGTGATGGGACACATTCAGCACTGCAGCCCATCTCTGCTTTAATAATTCTAGAATGTTTTGTGTTGGAAGGGACCTTAAAGCTCATCCAGTTCCAACCCCTGGCCATGGGCAGGGACACCTTCCATTAGACCAGGTTGCTCCAAGCCCCATCAAACCTGGCCTTGGATACTGCCAGGGACAGGGCAGCCACAGGTTCTCTGGGCAACCTGTGCCAGCACCTCAGCACCCTCACAGGGAAGAACTTCTTCCTAAGATCTCATCTCAGTCTCCCCTCTGTCAGTTTAAAGCCATTCCCCCTTGTCCTGTCGTGACAGACTGTTTTCCAAAGCCCCTCTCCAGGTTTCTTGTAGCCTCTTTAGGCACTAGAAGCTGCTGTAAGGTCTCCCTGGAGCCTTCTCTTCAGGCTGAACAAGTCAAGCTCTCTCAGCCTGTCTCCAGAGCAGAGCTTCTCCAGCACTCACAGCATCTCCATGACCTCTTCTGGACTTACTCCAACAGATCCATGTTCCTCTTGTGTTGTTGCCCCACATATATTTTTATATATACATATATTAGCTTAATGCTTGAAGTTAGTTTGCAAGAAAGAGCTCCATGAACAACCAGCTGGGAACAATTCATGCCAGGGGAGATGCAATTACTTACTAAATGTATCCTGCTTATATGAAGGTGATACATTTACTATCTTGCCTCTTGAAATGCCATCACTGTTTTACAGAAATTAAAACCCAACCACCTGTGGTTTTAAAGGTGCCAACAAAGATAAGCACCTGTGTGGGCCTCTGTAATAGCCTGGATGCTCAAAGCAATTGCTTCAGAAATACTTAAGCCACTTAAATAATTGTATTAAATAGAAATAGCAGTGGATCCTTACTGCCCTTATAGTTATTGTCTTGCACAAATAGGGCAAGCATGGGAGGCTGTTTGGAACCTTCATATTCTGTATTTATCTGCTCATGATACTGTATACTGCTTTCTATCTGAGGGGTAGGATGTAGTGCAAATATTCTTTTGGCAGAACCAAATTAATTTGTAGAGTAACTGGGAATTTATTGGTAGTATGTATAGGGAATATATACTGAATTTAATAATAAAAAAATCTGTTTCACTGCAAATATTCGTACGAATGGAGAAGTTAAAATAAATTATGGGAAGTTGGAAAGCATAAAAGTCCAGCTGAGGTGCTCACCTCAGGCCCTCTAGCCCCTTATATTGTTAAACTTTCTAAGATTTTCTGGGAGGAAATTAAGGAACGTCAACACTAATTCATGAATTGGAGAATCTTGTGTAAAATTTTTAGATGAAAGTTGTAATGGTTAAATAAATGCAGCCTTCAGAGAGGCTTGAGGGTGCTGGTTTACATTGCAATATTTTTATTTGAGCAACCTTGTCTAGTGTGAGGTGTCCTTGCCCATAGCAGGGGGCTGGAACAGGTTGAGCTTTAAGGTCCTTTCAACCCCAAACATTCTATGATTCAATGATGTTCAACAATTTTTTTGAAACAAGGAGTTCTTTTTGTGGACCTTTATGCTTCTTTAGAAAGCCATTAAATGAAAATACTAATCTTGATACAGTTAACTGGAATTCCATAGACTTTCTTTGCTGAAAATGGATGTGCTTTGCACCATCAACAACATGCCAAAGCACAGTACTGACATGTGTGCAAAAACAATCACCACATTTCCTTGATTTTTTTCCCTCCAAGTATCTTTTTTTGAGGTCCATTCCCACCAAAATTATCACTGAAAGAATCACAGTTCCTGAAAAGTGAAGTAAGGATTCGATTGCTCTGTTTTCTCCTTTCATGGATTTTTTGCTGCCATTAGACTACAGTTGGATTGCTAAAACATAATGTGGTTCAACTTTGTTTCAATTAACTGTTAAATAAGAATCCATGACATTTTTTCTTTATCCTGGTTTCCTAGGCAAAGCACACAAAATCCCTTCCATTGTCTGCATGTCTCCACTTAGTTTTTTATTTGCTGATCATTGGTATAAATTGAATTTAGAAGAGTAGAGAGATCAAAGGTCCTAGTTAATAGGGTTTGTTTTTTTTTTCTTTAGGAAAAGGAATGGGGCAAATGTACACATAAATCCAGAATGAATAAAAACATTAATATTGGTGGAGCTATTACTTATTAGGTAGAAGAGAATCCATCACAAAATGTATAACCATTTTTACATTTCGAGGAGGGGAATCTCTGATCAAAGCTTGGGAGTTATGAAGGACAAGCATCCTGATATCCTGTGTTTTGTTTTATGCGTATTGAACTGTCTTGAATCTGAAAGCACGCTGTGACCCAGAATATTTTTTTAAAACCATTAATGTATGAGTTCCTTGGTGACTTCAGTCTTCTCCAGTCACTAGTCAAGTTGTCTTATGTCCTTATTAAGCTTCTGCTGCATATCGTTGCTGTGTTCATGGTGACACAGTACTATAGGTAATGCTTCAAAACTGGTTTTAGATTCACAGGAGGCAAATTACTTGCTTTGTAACTTCTTTCCTCCCTTTGTATCCAAAGGTACCCTCCTGTTCAGTGACCCACTGAATGAGAAAGAGAAATGAAAGGTAACTTCTGTCTTCATGCTCTGCTCTGCTGGAATGAAGGAAGCCCAGCTGCTTTTAGACAACATGACTGAGGATAGAACCAGATTACACACTGAGAATAATTAGAACAACATGGATTTAATGTCATTATTGCCAGACATTATGCTAGTCTTGCATTGCAACTTTTCTGTTTCCGGTTTCTGTAAATAACACCAGGTTCAGGGCAGACAGAAGACAAAGTCATATCCAGTTACCTAAGTTACTGCTTATGTTCTTCTCCACATTTTCTAATGTGTCTTCAATATAACCTTTTTCTTTGACTTACATAGCTTCTTATTTGTCTCTTAGAATATAATAATCAATAACAGGAATGTTGAGGATTTTCTCCCTTCTTTTTGGATGGCTTTGAGGATCTTTGTATTGACCCTCTTATATCTTTCATTTGAATTTCAACAGCATCGTAATGTGTGTGGTGCTGCCTTGTGTATGAGTAAAAATAAGAAGCAATGGGAAGGGGAGAGGAAAAAGAGATTGTATGCTTATAAAATCAGAGGTTATGTTAGTGGCCCCATTAACTCTCAAGGTCAGCTCTGTATAAATGTATAGACTGTAATCTGCGCATTCACTGAGGAGTCATAGGGCTGTGTGTGCACTGAGTAGTACAAGCACCTTCTGGAAAACAGAATAATGGACTTTAACATGTGTAATGAATAAATCCAGAATAAGAAACTGGGACATAGCTTTTTAGGAAAAAATCTATTTAGCTAGTAAAGTTTCCTTGTCATATTTTTGACATGTGGGAAAAAAAACCCCACCCAAAAAACATAGAAAACTACTAACCTTATAAAGGCAGTTTCACAATGAAGATGGTCAGAACTGCCAAGCTGGAATGTGATATACTTCCAGTAACTTGCATGTGCAAGCAGATAGCTCTTGAAGGAGTTGTCTTTGCAATGCTCTGACGTACAGCCCTGCATAAGATGACTGTGTGTCAGTCAGAAACTGTACATGTGTGTAAATACATAGATGTGTTTACACCAATGAGCTGATTTACATCAGGAGTGGGCTTTTGATATAGATGTCCCAATCATTATCACCTGCCTTGCCTTGGCTTGGCTCATAGAATGGTCATGGATCACAAAACCTGAATTTAGGATCACTTTACTTCTCTTTTCTGTAATGTGTAGATGGAAGGTGTTTTTCTCCAAGGTGTGTAATGTTTTGGATTCATTGTATTGGATTAACTTCTTATTTTTTATTTTATGTAGCAATGATCTGATTTTCCACTTCTGTTTTTAATGTAAGTTCCTGATTTTTCAGTGTTTCTTTTGTGCAATTTTAATTAACTGCTTCCCTCTTTAATTAGATATATGGCTGTAACATTGAGCAAAAAATCCTGGCAATCATTTTCCCTCCCTAAATATGTGTTTTGAATCAGTTTAGCATTGATACAGTGCTATTAATCCATAGCAGAGAACATTAATCAATTTAGGTTACACAGGTGAATTTAAGAAAGCAAATGCTGGTATACTTTCTAATACTCTGGTCAGTGAGTAGAATAATCCTCCAAGTCCATTTGCTTCTAATCTTTGAGAGAAAATAAAGCTGGGTTTATATATATATTTATATATAATTTGTAGGTGGATAATCCGTGATGGTTGCAGTACTCTGTTAGGGCATCAGCACCAGAAAAAGTCATAAAACCAGCTGAGCTAGCAAGCTTAAAGCAGCAGCTACTCTACATCTATGCACTAATCCCATAGAAAGGAGACTGCTTAGGAATCAAAAACATATAGGCGGAAGGAATCCAATGGAATAATTGCTTTTGAAAAAATACTTCAACCTCAGCAGCCTCAGTACTTTGTACTATTTCCATAAATTCTTCTATAAACCCTCTGTAAGGGGTTTTGGCCTTAGCGATGCAACCTGGTAGAAATTTCCTTCTGCTGTGTTAAAGGCAGAGGAAACTCCAGGAACACCAGCTGCACAAGTCTGAGTCTTGGCTGCCTGAGACATGGGGAGTGGGAGCAGGTCAACATTCATAATAGTTTGAGTGAACTAATTGCTCCTGGTACAAAAATCTTCTCTGACCTGTGTCCTGCCAATTACGCTGAATCTTTCAGTATTTAAAACTGTAAAGATGTGCCAACATCACAAATCAGAAGAGCAGATCTTTATTGTGCACACTCCTCTTCATCTTTGGAACAGTATCTCCTGCTTCTTTCCTATGTTACACTGCTGGTGAGAAAGTATGGGGGTGTTTATGGAAACTGTAATATGAAAAAAAATTGAAAAATCTTGCTTTCTGCTCCTGGAACATAGTGAATGGCTGGAAAATCCAGAACTGTAACAGTGAGGAAGCAGTAGAAGTTCCCTTGTAATAAATGAAGGGAAATTAAGGTGAGGAACTGAATTTTTAACAGCATACAGTACTTGCAAGATTGTATTTAAAGGATATCTAGTGGTTTTTTATTTTATCTTATTTTTTTAACTTATTTTATTTTAAGGAGATCTGATTCATGTAGGCTCTAAAAATAATGGTAAAGGTGATACAAGCTTCCAAGGGCACTCACTCTGAGGAGACCATGTGAGGAATATGGGTAGAGGACTTCTGCAACTCTTAGATCTCTCTCCTTTTACTTATCATAATGAGATCCCAGTATATGTTGTAAGTCAATGAGTTTTGAATGCCTTTCTGGCTGCAGTAATTTGAACTGAGTTCTCTCTGATTCAGTGTGTTGTTCAGATGTGGTAGATACCCTCTGGGTGCCCAAGTGCTGGCAAGAGCAGTGAAGGTACAAGCAACTGGAGATGTTAGGCTAGTTGCAGATTTTGCAGATGCAGGGAAAGACACTGCATGTAAGTGAATGTGTGAGCACCCTCCCCACTGGCAAGCTGTCAGGATCCATTTGGCAAACTTAGCCTAAGTGAGGGCTGAGACTGCCCTGGAGAACTCAGCTGAGGCAGGTGCTTGTGCATTTAGCAGCAGCTGGGGCCCTGGGCTTTACTATCTTGGGAAGAACAGGTCTGCTGGAAGCTGATAAATTGCTGTGACAAAGAGGTTCTTGTTCCTCGTGGTGATGTTATGTAGTAACATAAAGCGCTGATCTAAGTGTGTATTAGGCACAGCTGGTACAAGAGTTGCATCACAAGGTTTTTCTGAAGTACTTCTGGGAGAGAATGTGTTAATGTTTTTCTTCAAGCAGTTAGGGATGCTTTTTTGAAACAAGTGCCAGTCAGTTCAACTTGTTGTATCTTGATTACATCACAGAATAACAGACTGGTTTGTCTTGGAAGGGACCTTAAACCTCATCAAGTTCCAAGCCCTTGCCATGGGCAGGGACACCTTCCACTATAATAGGCTGCTCCATGCCCTGTCCAACCTGCCCTTGAACACTGCCAGGGATGGGGCAGCTGCAGCTTCTCTGAGCAACATGTTCCACGGCCTCACCACACTCACAGGGAAGAACTTCTTCCTAAGATCTGATCTCAATCTCCCCTGTCAGGTTAAAGCTGTTTCCCCTTGTCCTGTCCATACAGGCCCTTGTCCAAATCTCCTCTCCAGGTTTCTTGTAGCCCCTTTAGGCACTGGGAGCTGCTCTCCTTCGGTCTCTTGAATGTGAGAAAGTCTCCCCGGAACCTTCTAGTGTCCAGGCTGAACAAGTCCAGCTCTCTCCAGCCTCTCTTCACAGGCTGATATGTAACTGAACTGCTTCAACCCCCCAGAGAGGAACGATATTACACATAAATAAAATGGTAGTTATAATACAGAAGACCTGGAGACAGAAATTGCCAATCACTGCTGAAATCATTACTGTATGATGTGTGATTTATGCCATCTAAATTTATGTAGCTCAAAATTTGTTATCTGGCCCAAGCTATACTGCCATCTCTCCTCATATTCCTACAGTGTCAAGGTAGGACAAAGGTTCTTTTGAATTTGAACTTCTGTCAAATGATTCGTACTTTCTAGATATTTTACTCACCTAATTTTAAGGTATGGTGAATCTTATCTTTGGCAGTAGATATTTCCAAAAAGTGATTACCTTTGAAAATTTATCTGTCTTAGCCTACTGTTGTGGTTTAAGCCCAACACATAACTCAGAACCACGCAGGCGCTTGCTCATTCCTTGCCTTTCTCTCCCTCGCTCCCAGAAGAATGGGGAGGAGAATGGAAAGAATGCAACTCCCATGCGTTGAGATAAGAACAGTCCAGTAACTAAGGTATAACACAAAACCACTGCTGCTACCACCAATAATAATAATGATAAGGGAAATAACAAGGGAAGAGAATACAATCACTCACCACCCACTGGCCAATGCCCAGCCTGACCCAAGCAGCAGTCTGGGCCTTCCAGGTAACTCTCTGCAATTTATATACTTGGGCATGACGTTCTGTGGTATGGAATACCCCTTTGGCTAATTTGGGCCAGCTGTTCTATCTCTGCTTCCTCACAGCTTCTTGTGCCCCTCCTCCCTGGCAGATCATGAGACTAAAAAGACCTTGATTGGAGTAAACATTACTTAGCAACAGCTAAGAAGACTGGTGTGGTATCGGCTTTGTTCTCAGACTAAAGTTGAAAACACAGCACTGCACCAGTTACTAAGAAAGACTAAAATAACTGTTACAGCTGAACCCAGGACACCTACTGAAGTTAAATGGGTTGGATTCTGAATTGATTTTTAGATACAAGACAGCTAGAGACTTGCAACTGTTTTCTTAAAAATGTAAATTAAAATGTCTAGTATGGCACCTAGTCACTTTTTTGTTTTTAGCCCCCTACGCCTTTTTACTCTCTAAAAAATATCACAAAAATAATTTTTAAAGTAATTTGCTTATTTTCACTGCATGATTTCCAAAGCCAAAACGAATGATAAAAAATTAAAAAAGATAAATGAACTGCAGTCACTAAATCTATTTACTCCTAATTGTGGCCTGAACACTGAGAAAAAGCAAGGAAAAACAATTATCTTAGTAAGTGGTTTCGGTTGGAAGGGATCTTAACAGTCATCTAGTTCCAACCCCCTGCTATGGGCGGCTTTAACATTGATGACCTTTAACAGGAACGTCTGAACTCTGTCTTCATAGTTTGGGTGGTCCAAATGACCAGGAGCTTTGTAGATTTAAATGGCACAGGGGAATGGAGAGTTTATGAGTCTACTAATGTAATAGTATGTCAATGGGATTAGTGTTGATCACTCTGTTCAGAAGAGCAGCTTGATTGAGAATGATGCTGGGTAATATTACATTATCTTTCTGTGTAATCCACTCTGTAATAGCTGCTGTCAGGTTTGACTTTGGGCATTAATCACGGTTTGTCCTCCACACGTACTCAGCTGGGTTGAGCACCGTTTACCTTCCCTGTGTAGCTATCCATGATTCAATACCAAATCCTAGTCACACTTTGTTCCTCTCCCTTTAGCAGTCAGTCTACATCAGACTGTCTTCAATCACAGCTAAGTGTGGAGCTGGAAAGGACCTCTCTTCCATACCAATTTTCAAACACATTTCCAGCTCGTAACCATGACCTAGATTTGTCCAGCCTCCTGAGAATATGCTGTTTATATAGGCACAACATTTTATACACAAACATTCCTTATGTGCGCTATACTTAAGTGTATGGCAAATGAGCCCCTCACTGTGAAGGGTTGTTTTTCTATATATTAACCTACTGAGAATTTGAAATACTGTGGGTTTTTTTTTTTTTAGTGGGAAACCACCTTTTTCTTAAAGAGGCCAGGTTCCTTCTAACATTAACAATCAATTCAGACCAATAACTGTATCTGACAGCTTTTCTACTAAGTCCAACATATCTTCATCACAACTTTTCATTCATTTTCATAGTTCGCAGGGTTTAATTTAGTTCCTTTGCATCTTGGCACGTGAGGCTGTCTGAGGAGCTGGGTGTACTTATTCATCAGCTCTTTCCCGTTCCCAAAAATTATTAGTCAGAAGGAAAGATAATTACAAGGTTGAAGATGAATGGTGTAATCCACTGTCTTGAATTTTTTCATTCTCTTGCATTATTCATATTTCTTGGCTACAGGTGGGAAGTACAAGTTGAATGCTGATACCTGTACTGCCTGCTGCTTGTCCACTGACTCCCAGTTCTTTCCAGGAGAATATCTCCAATGAGAACCTGCTCTCCAGCTCATGACTTAGGAGAGTTGCAGATTTGAATCTCTGGTACCTTTTAATTGTCTCCATACTATGTCTGTAGAGCAGAAAAGTGTCTGACTTGGAATGAACAGAAGCAGTGCTATGGTCTGAGATCTGTACACTCCAGGCAACCCAGGGAATTTAATCTCCTTTGCTGAGCAATTAACTGATTTTTCCTGTCACTTCTTGCCTGTTTATGCTAATACTCTTCTGGAGTGAAACAACTTCCTTAGCATTTGAAACTGGAGGTTTTCTCTTGTGGCCTTTATGAATGAGAAGACCTTCAGACTTCAGTCAAGGTCAAAGGATCACTCTGTGACTTGGGTGAAAAACTGCAGATCCAATTAAGAGACCATTTCCTATCAACAATGACTACACAAAGGGTCCTTATGGCCCTGAAGTTGATAATAAAGACCAGGGTTCAATACAAGACCATAGTAATCTGAAAATCTAAAACCAGCAATCTGGGACCTGAGAAAGTTGTCTCAGTAATGAGAGTTGGTAGGACTGTTACTCCTGGCTCCATCAAGTGTTTGGCTTTTTTTTTGTATATCTAAAACTGAATTACTTCCAGAGATGTTACAACCCATGATTTGCTATATTGCTTTCTTTCAAAAGTAATACTTTTCAAAAGCAAAAGATACTTCTGTAATATGAACAAAAAACCTCTAACATATTGTTTTGGGATTTATTCTATTATATTTACTAAATAGAGGTGAGAGTTCAAATACCTTTGCTGGATAAAATTCCTCCTGGAAGAATACTTCAAGTACAAAATAGCATAATGATGCTTTGGGACATTCAATACAAAGGTTAATAGAAAACTGTCTCAGTGGTTAATGCTCTTTCATACATGTTGTGGTTTAAATTAAATCTGCACAGTTCCCTCACTCACTCCCAGAGTCCCACACACTCCACACTCCTTTGTTCACCCCCCCACCCCCCCACTTTCCCACTCCCGGAGGGATGGGGAGGAGAGCCAGAGGAATACAACTCCCACAGATTGAGGTAAAATCAGTCCAGCAATTAAGGTATAACACAAATCACTACTGCTACCACTAACAAATCAATGTTAGAGGAAATAAACAGGGAGAGAGAATATGATACCATCCGCCACCATAAGGCCAGCCCGGAACAGAGAGCTCAACTCCCCTCCCAGCCAGCTTACAGTTCCCTCTCCGAGCCCAGCCCGGAGGAGTGTTAACTCCTTCCCTTCCGGCCAGCTTCCAGTCCCCTCCCCGAGCAGGACGTGCTGTGGTATGGAATACCTCCCCAACTAGCCGAGGCCAGGCGCCCTATCTCTCCCTCCTCCCTGGCAGAGCATGAGCTACTGCTGAACCCATGACATTATCCACCCCTTATTCCATACCATTCACGTCATGCTCAGATTTCACGTTTTTCAATATGCCATCATATAGATACATATATATATATATACATCTGCATACACCCAGACAGAGAGAAAGAAATCATTTCTTAATACATGGACCAATCCCTATAATGCTATTGAGTCCATTTGGTTTATGATATTAGGTTTGTAATAGTCTTTGTAGCAGGAGGGTCTGTGTGCAGTGCTGGATTGTTGCCTGCTGATGTTGATCACCCCTTTACTGCAGAACTCATCTGGTTCTATCAAAGTTCATTCTCTGTTGGGACGATGGTTAGAGGGAAGTCAGGGCCAGTCGCTCATGACCTGAAGACATCTAGTTGATGGACTATAAAAATATTACACAGCAAGCAACAACGTATAATTAAGTTCATTGGCTGTTTTCCCATAAAATCAAATCCCCTTGAGGTATACATCGGACTTCCCCATCTTCCTGCATTACCCACCAAGTATATCCGGGTCCTTGAGCAAAAGCAATCCCATGAGTGGGTTTGCCTTGGCCTGAAACAGCATTAACCCAGACTGTCTTCCCTAGCAAATTTCTCATGTTCACTACAGGAACCTTGTCCCCCTCTACAATATGTAAAAGTTCTGACTGGGCTGTGCCAGACCTGTTAGCAGATCCTCTGGTGTTGACCAACCAGGTGGCCTTTGGTAAATGTGTATCCCAATGCTTGAAAATTCCCCCACCCATTGCTCTCAGTGTAGTTTTTAACAGCCCATTGTACCGTTCAATTTTCCCAGAGGCTGGTGCATGGTAGGGGATGTGATATACCCACTCAATGCCATGTTCTTTGGCCCAAGTGCCTATAAGGTTGTTCCGAAAATGAGTCCCATTGTCTGACTCAATTCTCTCTGGGGTGCCATGTCGCCACAAAATCTGGTTCTCATGGCCCAGGAGAGTGTTCCGGGCAGTGGCGTGGGGCGCAGCATATGTTTCCAGCCATCCTGTGGTTGTTTCCACCATGGTAAGCACATAGCGCTTGCCTTGGTGGGTTGGTGGGAGTGTGATATAGTCAATTTGCCAGGCCTCCCCATATTTATACTTCAGCCATCGTCCTCCCGACCAAAGAGGTTCTAACCGTTTAGCTTGTTTAATTGCAGCACATATCTCACACTCATGAATAACCTGGGCGATCGTGTCCATTGTTAACTCCACCCCTTGATCACGAGCCCATTTGTACATTGCATCTCTGCCCTGATGGCCTGAAGTGTCATGGGCCCACTGGACCAAAAATAATTTGCCTTTATGTTGCCAATCAAAGTCCATCAGAGCCGCTTCAATCTTAGCAGCTTTATCCACTTGTTGGTTATTGTGGTGTTCCTCAGTGGCCCGACTCTTAGGTATGTGGGCATCTACATGGTGTACCCTTACCACCAGCTTCTGCACCCGGGCAGCGATATCTTGCCATAATGCAGTGCTGCCCAGATGGGTTTACCTCTGCGTTGCCAGTGGCTCTGCTTCCATTGCTGCAACCACCCCCACAGGGCATTTGCCACCATCCATGAGTCAGTATAAAGATAGAGTACTGGCCACCTTTCTCGCTCAGCAATGTCCAGGGCCAGCTGGATGGCTTTCACCTCAGCAAACTGACTCAATTCACCCTCTCCTTCAGCAGTTTCAGCAACTTGTCGCTGAGGACTCCATACAGCTGCCTTCCATCTCCGATGCTTTCCCACAATACGGCAGGACCCATCAGTGAACAAGGCATACTGCTTTTCACTTTCTGACAATTTATTATATGGTGGTGCCTCTTCGGCACGCATCACCTCCTCCTCTGGTGACATTCCAAAATCTTTGCCCTCTAGCCAGTCCATGATGACTTCCAGAATGCCTGGATGACTGGGATTTCCTATCCGAGCTCGTTGTGTAATTAGTGCAGCCCATTTACTCCAAGTAGCATCGGTTGCATGATGTGTAGAGAAGACCCTGCCTTTGAACATCCAGCCCAGCACTGGCAAGCGGGGTGCCAAAAGGAGCTGTGCTTCAGTGCCAATCACTTCCGAAGCAGCTCGAACCCCTTCATAAGCTGCCAATATCTCTTTCTCCGTTGGGGTATAGCTGGCCTCCGAGCCTTTGTATCCCCGACTCCAAAAACCAAGGGGTCGACCTCAAGTCTCCCCTGGAGTTTTCTGCCAGAGGCTCCAGGTAGGACCATTCTCCCCAGCTGCGGTGTACAGTACATTTTTCACATCTGGACCGGTCCGGACTGCTCCAAGGGCCACTGCCTGAACTATCTCGCGTTTAATTTGCTCGAAGGCTTGTTGTTGCTCAGGACCCCATTTGAAATCATTCTTTTTCCAGGTCACATGATAGAGAGGGCTTATGATTGAATTGTAATTTGGAATGTGCATTCTCCAGAACCCCACAGCACCCAAGAAAGCTTGTGTTTTTTCTTATCAGTTGGTGAAGACATTGCTTTTATCTTATTGATTCCTTCTGTAGGGATATGTCTACGTCCATCTTGCCATTTTATTCCCAAAAATTGAATTTCCCGTGCAGGTCCCTTGACTTTACTCCATTTTATGGCAAAACCAGCTTTCAGGAGGATTTGGATTATTTCCCTCCCTTTCTCAAAAACTTCTTCTGCTGTATCACCCCACACAATAATGTCATTGATGTATTGCAAGTGTTCTGGAGCTTGGCCCTGTTCCAGTGCAGTCTGGATCAGTCCGTGGCAGATGGTGGGGCTGTGTTTCCACCCCTGGGGCAGTCGGTTCCAAGTGAACTGGACACCCCTCCAAGCAAGAGCGTACTGTGGCCTGCACTCTGCTGACAAAGGAATGGAGAAAAATGCATTGGCAATATCAATCGTGGCATACCATTCGGCTACCTTTGACTCTAATTCATACTGCAGCTCTAACATGTCCGGCACGGCAGCACTCAATGGTGGTGTGACTTCATTCAGGCCACGATAGTCTACTGTTAGTCTCCACTCTCCGTTAGACTTTCGCACTGGCCCTATGGGGCTATTAAAGGGTGAGCGGGTCCTGCTGATCACTCCCTGCCTCTCCAGTCTACGGATCAGATTATGGATGGGAATCAGGGAGTCTCGATTGGTGCGATATTGCCGCCAGTGCACTGTTGAGGTCGCAATTGGCACTAGTTGTTCTTCGACTTTCAGCAACCCCACAACAGAAGGATCCTCTGAAAGACCAGGCAAGGTGGACAGCTGCTCAATTTCCTCAGTCTTCAAAGCAGCAATACCAAAAGCCCACCGGTACCCTTTTGGGTCTTTGAAGTACCCTCTCCTGAGGTAGTCCATGCCGAGGATGCATGGAGCCTCTGGACCAGTCACAATGGGGTGCTTCTGCCATTTCTTCCCAGTCAGGCTAATTTCAGCCTCTAGTACAGTCAACTCTTGGGACCCTCCTGTCACTCCAGAAATATCGATGGGTTCCACCCCTTGACAGTTCGATGGCATCAGGGTACACTGTGCACCGGTGTCAACTAGAGCCTTATACTTCTGTGGGGCTGATGTGCCAGGCCATTTGATCCACACAGTCCAGTAAATACGATTGTCCCCTACCTCCACCTGGCTGGAGGCAGGGCCCCTCTAATAGTCATCGTCATCACAATCTTGGACACCTAAGTCGTGTTGAAAGGGATTATTCTTCTTTATCACAGGAGCTGGAGTAAAATCAGCTCTGCCGCTCCATCTGGGAACCTGTTCACCAGAGACTGAAGCTGCAGCTCTCATGGGGCGATCAGTCTTGGCCCTTGCTCCTCTCTTCAATTCACCCACAAGTTCCTCCAAGGCTGAAGTAGGTTTTCCATCCCACTTTGTCATGTCTTCTCCATGATCCCGCAGGTAAAACCATAGGGTGGCCCGTGGTGTGTATCTTATATATTTTCTCTCTCGAGCAAAAGGATGCCTTTTGTTAAGAGCTGAAACGCGTGTTGGCACACGTGAGGAGCTAGATAAATCAGACAGATCATCCCTCAACTGTTTGAGATTATGAGACAGTTTTTCCACAGCTGAGATGATGGAAAGGGTAAGATTGTCTTCGAATTCTTGGAGTTTATGAACCATTTCATCCACTGTTAGTGGTGCTATGTCATTCCAGGTTACCGTTGCCAATGGATGGGCATATGACGACGGTGCGTTCCGTGTAAGTTTTCGCCACATGGGTCGTGTGCATTCGACTTCATCTGGGTCTCTGGGTACATTCCCATTATTCGGCTTGGTGTGGTAGATCATCTCTACGATAGCTGATTCCCTCAGGGACCGGATGCCTTTGTCTATAGTAGTCCACTTGACCAAACGACTCATAACATCATCCTTGTATGGGAACCTTTCTTTCACAGCTGCCAAAAGCCGCCTCCAAAGACTGAGGCACTTTTTCTCTCTTGCAATTGCTTTGTCAATTCCCCCTTCTCTAGCAAGTGATCCCAGCTGCTTGGCTTCTGTACCTGCTAGTTCGTGACCATCGGCCCCATTATCCCAACATCGGAGCAACCAGGTGATGATGTGCTCCCCTGGTTGACGAGTGAAATCTTTTCGCATATTCCGCATCTCAGTTGAGGTCTGAGATCAAGAAGTCACGTCTTCTTCTTCGTCATGTGATGATGACCCCTGATCAGATACTAGACCAGGTAGTGGATGCATAGTTTCTTCATCCTGCCTCTTCCTTCTTGCCTCCTTTCTAGTTTTTCTCTTGTGTACAGGAGCAACCGATATTGGTACGAATTGGTCCTCTAGTTCAGCTGCAGTGATTATCACTGTAGTTTGAGTAGCAACTGTACTTGTTGCTGGGGTAGCTGCACTGTCGCAGCCGAGGGTTGAATAGCTGCTGTACTTGTTACTGGGGTAGCTGCACTGTCTGTCACAGCTGAAGTTTGGGTAGCAACTGTACTTGCCGCTGGGGATGGTCTAGCTGCTGTACTTGGTGTTGAAACAGCTGTGCTGACTTCTGCATTGCTCTCACATCCAGGGACATTTTTTTCCTTTTGAACGTGTTGGATACTATCGAACAAGGCCCTATAGGCATAGGCCAAGCCCCAGCACGTTGCTGTAATTTGTCCATCTCTGGTGTTGCCAGGACGACAAGACACCTCATTTAGGTGTTTTACTAATTCTTCCGGATTCTTCACTTGTTCGGAAGTAAAATTCCAAAGTACTGGAGGGGCCCACTGACCTAGATGCTTGCCCATACTATCCCACACACCCTGCCACTCATGGCTGTCCAGCCTCTGGGAAAATCTCCTGGTCCTCCTATGTTGTCGTTTAACCCCAATACAGGACCAGATCTGACTCTGCTTAACTCTTGAAATCAGATAAAATAACTGTGGGCAAAACACACTCTGTATGCGTGCTACTATGGTGATCCCCATCACAATTAGCATACAAGTCTCAACCGTATTAAAAGGCCATTCAAAAACTTCAAAACTCTCAAATGATGTTGTAGACCATCTGGAGAGAACACTGGGAGGATAGAAGAATATCTCCATCACAGGTTGACCACCCGAGAAGGAGAAAAAAAAATGTGACATTGCTAAGCACTTCTATTATATACCTCCCAAAATATAAAGTTGGTGACCACACCGGGAACATAGACCAGATCAGGTTCATGATCAAGGCTTCTATTGTATTACAAGTCATTAACATAAAGTACAATGAGACCAGAACCTTAGCCCAAACCCCATACTTGATAAACACTAACACAGCTAATATATATGAAAATTGGTAAAGTCCTGAAACGGTGAGATCAAGACAAAAAACTGTGAGAGCCAATAAATCAGCATTGTGACAATTGACTATAAATCCTGTCAGATTTGTTGTTATTTCGTGGGTTTGTGCCTCACGTTGGGCGCCAAAAACTGTCGTGGTTTAAACTAAATCTGCCCAGTTCCCTCACTCACTCCCAGAGTCCCACACACTCCACACTCCTTTGTTCACCCCCCCCCACCCCCCCACTTTCCCACTCCCGGAGGGATGGGGAGGAGAGCCAGAGGAATACAACTCCCACAGATTGAGGTAAAATCAGTCCAGCAATTAAGGTATAACACAAATCACTACTGCTACCACTAACAAATCAATGTTAGAGGAAATAAAGAGGGAGAGAGAATACGATACCATCCACCGCCACAAGGCCAGCCCAGATGACAGCTTCCCACTCCCCTCCCGGCCAGCTTACAGTTCCCTCTCCGAGCTCAGCCCGGAGGAGTGTTAACTCCTTCTCTTCCAGCCAGCTTCCAGTTCCCTCCCCGAGCAGGACGTGCTGTGGTATGGAATACCTCCCCGACTAGCCCAGGCCAGGCGCCCTATCTCTCCCTCCTCCCTGGCAGAGCATGAGCTACTGCTGAACCCATGACAATACAGCTTATGGTTTCATTTAATGATCAGGAAAACACATGACAAAAGAAGACAAAGACCTACATTGCTTAATGTAGACCTGTGTGTATTTATTTTGTAGCTGTCTTTGTTAGTTCCACTGGCAGCTGTGTAGCTGTGAAAGCTTCCTCACAGTCTGGAAAACTATATTCTAGATAACATATTACAATGATGTGAGTTCTGGTCTGTGCCATGCTAGAAGATATTTTTGTTTAAGAAACAAACTGATTGCTGTTTAAACTTTGGGAACAGTGTCTTCTGCTATTCTCAGTCTTTAACTCTGCAATCCCCTGAGAAACAGGACTAGATTGGTGAAATAGGGAAATTTTCCGAAGTAGACTAAAATAGGTGGTAACCATTGCAGGAGGAAACCTCAGTCTTACCAGCCTACTGCACTGAGGAGAATCCTTCCGCTGTAGAAGGTGTCAGAGAGGGAGAAAAGGGTGGCCAGCAGGCAGATAAGGACCTACAGCTCTAATCTCTCCCTTTCCACAGAGAGCTACAAAGAAGATGGGAAGAGATAAGAAACTGCAGATGAAAACTGGCAATGGTGTCTTAAAAGTAGTTTGAATTAACTATGGAAACACTGATTAGGAGATTGAATTAAGCACGTATCAAACCAGCATTCCTGAGTTAGTCAGGCAGTCAGAATGACCAAGGTGTTAAAATACCAGTGCAGGAATATTTCAATGTGTGCAAAGGCACAGTTTTTCTGCAGAAAGGGAGCTTGCCCAGGCAGTGGTAGTCAATTCCACCTTGATCACTGCTCAGAGGCTACATTGGAGCTATTGCAATCTGAAAATGCAACTGTATTTGCAGGAGGATCACTTTACAAAGTGCTAGAGGAAGAGCATTTGGGCATTTCTTCACTGGCTTTGATGAACAGGAAAGGTACAAAATGTTGATTTAAGCAACTGAACTACTCTATTTCCTATCGATTTTGAAAATTAATCTGGATTAGTGTGAGAATCGTTCTGTCATCCATTTATCAGTGACTGCACTGCTCTGCCACCTTAGTTGAATCACTAGAAAAATGCTGCAGGTTTATGCCATTTGTGTTAATACTGTAGAAGTTCTACTGGACCTTTCTTTTAACCTGTGTTTTAATTACATCCCCTTGGAGTAACAGTTTGAAGCTTTTCCTGCTCTATGAAATGGAAGATTCACAGTTTTCATGTTCATTGACTTGTTTACACTCATCAACTATTATTTTGAAGTTTCTCCATATGATACTTTCTATCTATACATGGGCAGTTTCCAGTTCTGCTCTGTAGTAAGTTAGTATCTTCTTTGTCCTGTCATCTCCCGGGACCAATTTAAACTATTTATTTCTACTTGATATTGGGTGGTTCTTCTGGGGTATTTTTTGATGTTTGTGGGTTTTAGGTTGTTGCTGCTGTTGTGTATTGGGGTTTTTTTTCTTTTGGTGGTTTTATGTTTTTGGTTTGGTTTTTTTTTTTTTTAGAGCCAACTGTTCGCCTGTTTGGATTCAGTTTGCTTAATGAAAAGGATTTTGTGGATCAAAGTTCTGAATGATCCTTCCCATCCCTCCCCTGCCTCTTTGTCATGATGAACACCGCTGTTTGTAGTCCATTAAATAATAATGGCTCTTGTTGCATTTTCTCTCTAATGCGCTTTATTTTGGTTCTGATCCAAGCTGTGGAAATGAAAACCCCCTCGGGATCTTATGTAGAATGTAATTTGCTCTGCAGTTTTGGCTGTAAACAGATAGTAAATTAGAGAATGTAATGAATATTTATTGAAGCACACAAGGTTTCTTTCTTCACCCATGTCGGCCTATCTGATTGCCTCCAAACTGTACCTGATAAGAGGTGTGTGGATGTTGGCAGCCTCAATGACTTCATATGTTCACTGTGTTATTTTTGCCTTGGAAAAGTATTTACTAAAAAGGGGACAAAAGTGTCTTGTCTTTGCAAATTTTATAGAAGAGGAAAAAATAATCCCTTTGTCTTTCAGTCGGTTAATGAGTTTAGAGTCCTAAGCCATCCTTGTATGTGGATGCAGCTTCACTGCCTTTAGGTATTCTTGTGTTGGGATTCAGGTCAGCTTCTTCACTGGAGTGAGAGGTGGTTTAAAAATCTGCTGGGGCTGTTCTGCCAAGTCCTGTGCTCAGCAAGATTAGAACTATTCATAAAACTCAGTTCATAGCAAAAAAAGGGGTGTTGTACTTTTCAGTGCTGTTTCATCCCTTACAAGAAAACTTGTTCCACATTCAATTGCAATTCTCAGTTCATTCCTTACTAATTCTGTTTCAGACTATTTGGAAATATAGGGGAAGGATACAAAAGTTTTTCTAACATTTAAATTACTTAATTTGTGCAGCTGTCATGTGAGATAGTTAAATTCTAACTACTTCTAAATTATATATACATAAAAAAGCTGAGCAGGCTGGCCACCTGATTACCTCTCAGTATAAAACTAGAATATGCACTGAGTACTGAGCATCCTAAATATACTACATAGGCTTTGAATGAAGAAAGCTTCAGTTTAGAAAAACTCATCTTGTAACTGGTCTGGAGCTTTTTCTCTCCACCCAACAGGTCTGAGAAACCATTATGAATCTTTTACCACTTTTCATAGTGTCAGCATTTAGTGCTGCTACTTTCATTTAGAAATTTTATGAACTTTATCTCTAAACTTTTTTGGTTAAGCAAAACTTTTGATGGAGACTTTATTTATTTGATGTCCATCTTTGTCAGCAGCTTTGGGAGGAATAAAAAGTCTGTTTTTACAGTCTGTTGGGTAGTTTGCTGGCTTGCAATTTCTGAGAAAATCCAAGCAATCTGTGCTATGATTGAGACAAAGCAGCACTTTCAGTCTGGGTCTGTCACAGCCTGACCATGGACTTGAACATCTCTCAGATGTGTATTATTTCCTTCTGCTGGGGCATTTTGGAACACAAATAAAGATTGATGTTTTTCCATCAGTAGTAAGTTATTTCTTAACTCTTTTTCCTTGTCTAATTCTTTTCTGCTCAGTTTGGTCCTTTTTGGTGCTGCTTGTGCTTCATCAAGTTCAATCTTTATAAAGAATTAATATATTTGTTTTAAAACATTTCTACTGTAAATGAGAACATGTGTGTCACAGGAAATCAGTGCTGCAGTGAGAACTGTAACAGAAACCAATAGATTGGTTTTAACCTTGGAAACACCAATCCATTTACTTAATTGATGTTCATTAACAATACGCATTACCAATGCCTCCCTCTTAATCATGATCTCTGCATATTCATGCAGTTGGTCTATAGCAATCTATCCTGATTCATCTATACACCTATCACTGAGTATATGGTCCAGTAGAGGTGATGCCACTTTCTTGGCAAGTCCATAGTAATCTTATATGAAGGTGGAAATGATCTCGCCTAGGTGATCCTTTGAAGTAGTGAAGGTTGAATGGAAACTAATCTCTTGTTTTTCATCCCATCCTTCCTTATCATAGAATGTCAGCATGTTTAGGGTTGGAAAGGACCTTAAAGCTCATCCACTTCCAATCCCCTGCCATGGGCAGGGACACCTTCCACTAGACCAGGTTGCTCCAAGCCTCGTCCAACCTGGCCTTGAATGCTGCCAGGGATGGGGCAGCCACAGCTTCTCTGGGTTACCTGTGCCAGTGCCTCAGCACCCTCACAGGGAAGAACTTCTGCATAAGATCTCAACGCAATCTCCCCTCTGCCAGGTTAAAGCAATTCCCCCTTGTCCTGTCCCTACAGGCCCTTGTCCAAAGTTACTCTCAGATTTCTTGTAGGCCACCTTAAGGTATTGAATAAGGTCTCCCCTTAAGTAGCCTTTTCTTCTTCAGACTGAATCTTATAATTCTTTCCTCAAAATAAAGAGTACAGTCTCATTGTCTAGTTTCACCAAGCATCTTTCTTGCTTGTGTGGTGAATTCAAAAGGGTATGGCAGAATGTCTTTTCTATTTGACATCCTTTATTACTTTGCGGGTTTCACTACTTGCACGTGTCTTCCTCTATCCCATTTGCACAACTTCATCGTAAGTCTCTATTTGCCTTCTGCCATGCATGTCAATTACCTTTAGCTGGGTTAGAAATGCTTGCTGCTGGTAAGGTGATTAGGTGTAACAATGTCACACAGTACTTATCTGCTCTTGCTAGTTGTGCTATGTTTGTTTGCTTATGAATGTGCTTAAGGCATGTGAGTATCAATTATGTCTTGCTAAGTGTCGTGGTTTAAACACAGCCACACAGTCTCTCTCTCACACTCCTCCCCCCTCTTTCTTTCCTTACCACCCAACCCCACCTCACTCCCGGAGGGGTGGGGAGGAGAATCGAAAGAATGCAACTCCCATGCGTTGAGATAAGAACAGCCCAGTAACTAAGGTATAACACAAATCACTACTGCTACCACTAATAATAATAATAAGAGAAATAACAAGGGAAGAGAATACGATACCACCCGCCAAAATGAGCCCAACCCAGAAGAAAGCATACCCTTCCGGGTAACTCCCAGTTACCTCCCCGGACATGACTTGCTGTGCTATGGAATACTTCTTTGGCTAGACTGGGTCAGGTATCCTGTCTCTGCTTCCTCTCTGCCTCCCCTCCTCCCTGGCAGAGACTCAGAAAGTCCTTGGTCAGAGTAAACATTACTTAGCAACAACTAAAAACACTTGTGTTATCAGCGCTGTTCCCAGGCTGAAAGTCGAAACACAGCTAGTAAGAAAGAGAAAAAATATCTGCTATTGTTGAACCTGGGACACTAAGTATGATTTTACTTTGAGTGCAACAGGTCTCTCTGCCTCAGAAGCACTACCAATTCTCTTCCGGTGCTGACACTACAGGCTTCTGAACTGTTTATGTTTCTTTGTGAAACACGTCAAAATTGTTCATTTATTCTTCTGTCTCACTTGGTGTACACAGATCTGAAAGAGTGTTGTAGGATTCCTTGTTTGGTATGTTGAGTTCTGTTTAGGAATTGACAGAAATACTCGAGATGACTCCATGAGG
Source organism: Melopsittacus undulatus (assembly GCF_012275295.1). Lineage (NCBI taxonomy): Eukaryota > Metazoa > Chordata > Aves > Psittaciformes > Psittaculidae > Melopsittacus > Melopsittacus undulatus. Next base: position 28,193,705 of record NC_047534.1, read on the forward strand.
GAAGACTATCACCTTCATTAAGGAAATGTTGTCACCTTCTTAAAGTCTATCAAATGAGAACTTAGGTAACTCAATATCCATTCTCTCATTAGTAGCCTATAAAAGTGGTCACTGCTGCTACTGTATGTGTAACTGACCTGTTGTTATCCAAAATGATGTGAAATATGAACAGATATCATCCTATGGTTTCTGAAATAGAGATTCTTCAACAACAATGACTAATGCAGCATGTCTGGGTAAAACTTAACTTTCAACCCCACAAGACTGCAGTTTCAACAACTCCTCACTTCTTGAAATACACCCACTATTGATAATTCTGTGTATTAGCCTGTAGTAGCTTTGGAGAAATTGTTTCAGTCTCACCGTGTCGAATATTTTTTTTTCACTTTGTTAAGTAGGAGTAACCTTTGTTATATTGAATTAAAACTGACTGCCAGTGTTTTCTGGCTGTTGTAATGTCATGAGCTGGTAAAGAATCTGACCTCACCCTGAAGACATTATGACTGGTGCTTTTGAGGGACTCTGCTCTGGGAGTGCCTTTGAGTAATGCTTCCCTCCTCCTCAGCATAAATGTCTCTTAAAATATGTATACAGAGATGTCTCGTGTCTGATACTGGCAATGCCCAGATTCCTTTCCAAATGCAGAATTATCTTGTTCTTCTAGATTCCAATTTAGTTAAGCCAAAATCCCAAGCTCTAGATGTTGGGCACTTCAACCTGTTTGATTCCTGGTTGTTTAGAATTATAGAATGACAAGATGTTTTGGGTTGGAAGGGACCTTAAAGCTCATCCAGTTCCAACCCCCTGCACAGGCAGGGACACCTTCATTAGATCAGATTGCTCCAAGCCCTGTCCAACCTGGCCTTGAACACTGCTAAGGATGGGGCAGCCACAGCTTCTCTGGGCAGACTGTGCCAATGCCTCACCTTGTGGAGACAGTGTTCTCACAGGAGAATGAATATTTGGTACATGATCTCTGAATGACTCTGAAAGATACAGCAAGACCGTGGGAAGCCCGAGGAAGCTTAAGCAAGCAAGATAAGAAGAAGCTGGAATTCACTGATTTATGAGAACTGTGGACTGTTGGCAAGCTTTTGAGGTCAAGTTCTCACACCTGTGCTTAACCAATTATATGTTAGTCACTAAGGGTCTTCAAGACAAGTATCCAATCAGGATATGCCAAATTGCTGTAGGTGTATGTAAGCAATAGTATATAAAGAGTTAATGCTTTGCAATAAATGGCTTTTTGTCTGGTTATATTGATCTCTGACTGAGTCCATTCCACAGCATCACCTCTCTCACAGGAAAGAACTTTTGCTTAAGATCCCATCTCAGTCTCCCCTCTGTCAGCTTAAAGCCCCTTGTCCTGTCCTTACAGGCCTTTGTCCAAAGCCTCTTTCCAGGTTTCTTGTAACCCTTTAGGTACTGGGAGCTGCTCTAAGGTTTCCCCTTAAGGAGCCTTCTCTTTTCCAGGCTGAACAAGCCCAGCTCTCTCAGCCTGTCTCCAGAGCAGAGCTGCTCCAGCCCTTGAAGCATCTCTGTGGCCTCTTCTGGACTTGTTCCAACAGCTCCATGTCCCTCTTGTGTTGTTGCTTCGGAGCTGGACAAAAGACTTCATGGGGGTTTCCCCAGAGTGCAGTAGAGGGGGAGAATACCCTCCTTTGACCAGATGCTCAAGCTTCTTTTGATGCAGGCTGTGCAGCTCTGGCAGTAGGCTGGGCTTTGTATAGTGCTTTCCAAGAGCCTTGTGTGTTCAGAGTATTAGTAGATTCCTTTCAATGTCAGCAATTCCAACTTAGAAGTAATTTCTCAGTTTAAACTGTATCAGTACATGGCTAAATTATCTTCAAAGCAGCTGTGTCATTAAACCAGATTTTTGTTGTCACTGCCATGTAGTAAATCACCTTTATTTACGTAGCTCATCTACTACTAATGTTTCCCAATATACATATCTTTTCCCCTCCACCTCTACTGTGATGTGGTTTTTAATATTCACTGTCATAGTATTTGATTTGTTTAAAATAAGTAGGTTTATTTAACATTGTATTTAATAATAATAATAAAAATGCTACTAGTATTCATAGTTTAAATAAACATACAAAAAAAATTCTAAAATCCTTGTAGAGAATGAAAACCCTGTAATAAAACTAAATCAGAAAAATAGTGAAATAGAAAGGAGTGACTTCTGCAGAGCCATGAGGGAAACAAGGTAAATTTGCCCTCATACAAACAGCTCTGTTGCAATTGTAAGAGCATTTCTAGTGCCTCTGAATATTTCTTATCAGCTGAACCACAAGATGTAGCTTCTTATTTGTAGTATTAAACTAATATTCTGTCTAATTAGTCTGCATCAAACAGTAGGAATTTATTAAGACTACAGATGGACATGTTACCTTCAGAGAAAATGATGTGTTACAGCAATAATAATAATAAAAAGAAAATCCATAGAACCCAGAATATGAATTCCACATTCCTGATTCAGTTTGTACTCCTGGCATGAAGATATATCATGTCATAACTTTTCTAAAACATTTCAAAAATATATTATAAATGTATTTGGATGTAGTATTTTGACTTGTACATGTGTCAGTCGTAAAGTAGGTTTTATATTAAAGTTTTCCATATCTTAGTGAGAGTCTGTGTCACTTGGAACCAACTGCAGAGAGGTGGTAAGGAATGTGGGACTATATTTTGTCATCTTTCAGCTCAGTCAACTTGCATGTTGTCATTAATCTGTTGTTAATTAGCAGATGACTTTAATATCTATGCATAGCCTAAGATGTAAAAGGATTACGCTGTTAATATGTTAAGTATATGATTTTCAGATACTAAGTCCTCTTATTACAACAGTTTATATTTGATCTTCAGATAATATTCTGGAGGGAATTAAAAACAAATATTAAAGCAAACTATCCTGTATTGAAATTATTTCAAATATCCATGGGTGGTTTGTTTTTACATTTATTTACACTTAGAAAAGGTTGATAAGATTAATGTAGCAAGATATGTCAGGAGGTATACAAATATAAGGCCTCTGAAGTTCTTTGTATCTTAATTTGTCTTCACAACAGTTCTGCTTTGGTGTAGGCACCTTAAATTTGAAGAGTGTGAAACTCAAAGAAGTAAAATGTCTTACTTATGTAAGACTGCATCAGCAAGGACATTGGAAGTATCAAAATGTAGGAGTTACTCTTACAAGATTTTTTATTTTACACTGTTGCAACCTATAATTAAAAATCAAATTATTTAACAGTCTCCTTGAGGACAAATAGATTTTAGTACTTAGACTTTAGAAATAGATTTTAGAATTATCAACTTTTAAATATTGATAGCTCTAGAGACCTGAGAACTCTTGCATTTTTCATCATCTGCTTTTCCCACACCAGGGACTGTGGATGTCTTTTGATAAAATAAGATATATTTGGCTACTTATGGTTTATCACCTCCCCTTTGTCTTTCTCCATCTATCTGTATGATAAACTAACTTCTTTTACGTAAAATAAGATTCACATTCAGCCACCAATTATTTTTCTACTGTTTTCTGGTTAAGAAATTCAGGAATGAGAAAAAGTTAGCAAATGTGTAATATGTTATATACTGTAGACATTATGTGTACTGTTAATATCACTCATTTGAAAACAAGCAAACAAACAAACAAAAGCCTACAAAAAACAAATCCCAAATAAAACTTTCTTTGCCAGAAATTCATTCATATCTTGCTTGTGGTCACAAATGGACCAAGAAAGACTCCAGTTAGAATTTAAAACTAATTTGCCAATACTCGCTCCAAGAATGTAAATTTAAACTCATTTGTAAAAACAAATTATGGTGCAAATATATATAAATTGGAGCCTTTTTATTTCTAGTGAACTGACAACTAGGACCTTTTCACAGAAAATGAGTGCACCTTTAACTCTTCCATTTAATTAACTCTTCAGTTATCAGCATAACAGCTTCTGAACTTATAAGTCCAGAACGAGCTATGGTGCCAAAAAAGATTGGAAGCTATATAGCAATGTGAAAGGATAATTCATAATGCAGAGTGACTGTGTTGAATGACTTAGCAGTGCATATTTGCTTTGAAAAGTGACAGTAAAAGTAGGTATTTTTCTTTATCAGAAATACTAGTAGAAAGATTTTTCCAAGTCAATGACTACATATTCTGCAAGGTTACCACCACTGGAGGAGTTTGATTCTATAAATGAAACTTAATTAGATATGAAGCTGCATGAGTCAGAACAGAGGCCAGCTGGCTCACTTGACTGTAGAACTAACAGCAACCTAACCAATAGCAGCTTTTGTCAACAAATTCATTAGTGGAGACTGATGGCTAAGAACATTCATTTTTGTTCTATATATTTTATTTTTTATTAAAACATTCTCTTAGCCTTTGAATTAATGGAAGAGTGGATCATAACGATTATGCTTGACACAGTGCTGTGTAAAACTTATTACGAACCCTCACAGGTTGCTCGTTAGCTTCTCAGCACTTGTATTCCTCCAGTGAGGACAGGAAAATGCACTGATTGCTACTATCCTTTTCATTAATAGCACAGCACAAAACATAGCTGTTGACACTGCTTCCAGGTCATCACTTCACTGTTTTCTCTCATTTGTCTCAGCTAGATGGATAGTATTCAAGGTCTGGTTTCCCTATTTTATGTAAGTACATTAAAGGTAGACACCTGGTGAAAGTTTGGGTAGCTGGAGTAAAGTGTAAATGGCAGTCAAACCAAGAAAGGACTTTGGTGTTTTCTTTGGCAGTCAGATCTGTATATTTAGGCCAACCCCTAAAGGAAAATGTTATCATCAGCATTTTAGCCCTACTTCATTCCAGAGATTAATTTTACTGTGTTCAATTGAACCAAAGCATGTTTTCTTTCTCTTTTCTTTCCATGTATTCCAATTTTTATTTTTAATTTTATTTTTCCTACTGCTGACCTATTTGGAAGGCTGGTTAGTTACAATGGTGGTATTCAGGGTGATAGCTTGAAGTGATTGGAACAGGTCACTTAAAAGGCTTCTCCCTTTTCTTTGGGAAAATGGGAAATAATTTGTGAATATGGTGATGGGAAATGGTATGCATCACTCTTCATCTGGATTCCTACTGACAAAAGAATGGAGCAGAGATAACTAAATAGGGGTGGGGTATATGCTGCATTTTTCATTTAATGAAATGTGCTTGTATGCTAAAGTATGCTCTTAAGGCGGATGAAAAAAGAGGACAGTGTGAGTATGAGGGAAGAGATACTATATGAGCAGAAACTTTATGCGGGGACTACACTATGGCAATAAAATACCATTTCTAGCCAAAGCTGGAATAGCAACTTGCATTTTTTTTTTCCAGCTTGCTGGGAAAAAAGTCTGTGTTAAAATAATTGTGAAGAGGTTGAGATTATGTGGTCTTCGCCTGTATTATGGTTCATTCTCATCTAAATCTATGTTCAGATCCCAATTTTTATGACTAGAAAATTTATACGTGAAAGAAGGAAAAAGGTAAAAAACCCAACAACGTGCTGATGTTGCAGCTGTGAAAACAAGAGATTCCATGAATTTCAGTGTGGAAGTCTAGGTGGATCCTGCTATTATTGTCAGAGTCTAGACAATGAATTTGCACTAATAGGAGATTATTTTCTATAATCTGCACATGATATAGCAGTGGAGTGCATCTGTCCATCACTTCTGAGTATTGCAGGTGCCTTTCTTCCAGAAAGTGGTGGATAGGAATGTAAGTGGGGTGTGTAGGGTGAAGTTTGGTGGGGTTTTATTTTGAGGCATGCTGAGGACAGGCATTGTCTGAAATGCAGCTGCTGATTTATTGGAAATATTTGTAAAGAATAGCAAAACTTTCAAAAAATTAATGAATGATGCATATGTCATGAGGTGAACAGGCTGTATTCTCCCAGAATATGATTCTATGGAAAAGAATAAGCAAGCAGTAGGGAGAGAAAAAGGTGGTCATGTGTGCATGGAATTTAATGAGGTCTGTTGCTTTTGACCTGATTAAATGCTCAGTCTACTTTTTCTGCTTCTGTTCTTGGCCTCTGCAGTCATAAATAATCCTTGGGATCTACACACTGACAAGGCTACTGCATGCAATGGATTTCTTGCCCTTGTTAACTATTATGATTGACACTAATCTGTGTGTTGTGATGTCATACTGCTGGCGTGTGTAGCGATGTACAAAACTGGAGTATAGGCTATTGATATGCAAAGTATAAGCAGACTAGTCAGATTTCCAGCTTATCCTTTCCAAGTCTTGAATGTTACCTCTTGTTGGGGGTCGAGCATGGGCGCTTGAACAGGCCTACAGCAAGCTGTGAGAAAGTGAACTTATGACCCCAGGTTAAAAGAAGAAGTGTCAAGATCAGCAAAACAGGAACTCAATAACAGGATGCCAGTAATTGCAGAAGCATGATGTAACGCTAAGCTGAAGCGAAGGTGTGAAACCAATCAGGAAAGGTAAAGGGGAGCGTGTATGCCTCCGTGGCCAAAGCGAGGCAGCCAATCAAGTAATGCGTGATCACGTGTAAGGAAGCTTAAAACAGTATATTAAGAGCAGCCTTGTAATCAATAAACGGAGCTTTTGTGAACCTATATCGTATCGGTGTTTTCTCCCCTCCACCTGGCCGTGGCAACCTCTCTGGGAGCTTAAGCAAGATTTAGTAAACACTTGAATAGCACATACAAAAGGAAAGATTTTGTTGTGATAGGTTTTTTTTTTTTTTTAGCAGCATTTAAACCCCATGTTTACAAATCCTTGTGCAGTTGCAGTTGTAATACACAGGTGACATTGGTGACATCTGGTCTTCTGCCATTAAGAAACACAAGCCTCCACCCTGGGAAGTTGTCCTGGTTTCCACTGAGACAGAATTATATTTCTGCCTAGTAGCTGGTGCAGTGCTGTTTTTTGGCTTCAGTCTGCGAACAATAACACACTGATGTTTTAGTTGTTGCTAAGTAGCACTTACTATGATAAGGGACGTTTTCATCTCATGCTCTGCCAGTGAGGGGGGACACAAGAAGCCGGGAGGGAGCAGAGACAGGACCTCTGACCCCAGACAACTAGTGAAAGCAGTATTCCACATCACAGAGCACCATGCCCAGTATAGAAACTGGGGTGGTGCTTGGCCAGGAAGGGACCAATTGCTGTGTAAGATTGCTGATTGAGATGAGTTCTTAGGCAGAAGTTCTTCTCTGTGAGGGTGACACAGGTCACTCAGAGAAACTGTGGCTTCCCCATCCCTGGCAGTGTTCATGGCCAGGTTGGACAGGACTTGGAGCAACCTGGTCTAGTGGAAGGTGTCCCTGCCAGTGGCTGGAGGTTGGGACTGGGTGAGCTTTAGGGTCCCTTCCAAACCAAACCACTCTAGGATTCTGTGACTTACAGTTTGTATCATTGAGAATCTTGATGAGGCTAGAAGCAGCAGCCCTAGTGATTTCTTTGCTTTTCTACTCCTTCCTTTACGTAGATAAAGTGCCAGATTCAGTGTATTCTTTTTCTGAAATCTATTCTGCTTACATTTTGGAAGGTAGGTCTTCCTGAATGTCAGTGGGAGCCACACTAGCTTGCTATATTAAGAACAAAAAATGTTATTTATTTACTGTTCATCAAAATTGGTGTTTTCTTGAGATGAAAGCTTGTGTCTGCTGGTGCCAGTGAGAGCCACCTGCATGTCTAACAACATAATGTAGTCATTAGTAGTATGCTGCAGAAGAGGGAAAGAACAGGAACTGCTGTATTCCCAAGGGAATAAAACCAGACAAACTGTAATGCTAATGAGACAGATGACCCTGTATAATGAAATTATGCTCTCTTCTTGGTGAAACAGTGTAATGTAGTCATTTCCCAGGTCTGTCTGTACATTGCCTCTCCTGTTTAGTCAACAACAAGTGCTGCAGAGAATCATTGCTGTGTTAAAGTATTCTAACCTTTCTAACCTTTTTTCTTACAACAGGGGCTTCCTCTTTTAAATATACTAATTTAAGCAGAATATCACTCTTTTGAGTATAATGCTGATGTTTTGATATTTCAGAATGAGTCAAAAATGGCTCAACTTAAGCTGCATGTTAAAGAATAAAAAACTTGAAAAAGCTGAACAAGTCAAAGCCTAGTGGCTGCTTTGCCATCTTTTAATACATGCAAATAAGCAGAAGCATTACTGTTCTTTATGAGTGGTACTAAAGTGGTGCTTCCTTTAGCAATGAACTTGCCACATCTAGCACAACAGTTTCATGTTGTAAATATCTTCAATCTCATCAAAATAGCTATGGCTGAATTCGCAGTTGATTGATTCCAGTGATATCAAGTGGTGAAGTTAAATGTTATGTTGAAGAACTTAAGAGGATCCTCTACTTTGGATCACTGGCAAATAAGAATCAATGAAAAGTTCAGACAAATGGCTCATGCTTAAAAAGATTTTTTTTGTTTGTTTTTCCAACTATTAGCTTGGCTGTTAAAACATTTTGAACTTCATCAGTTTGTCAATTCAGGTACAAAGAATTATGTCTCATTTGCTTATGAATGTTGATATCTGGTACAAAATATAAAACAAAAAACCAAACCAACAAAATAAAGGGTTGGATAAGTTTGGGTTTTGTTTTTTCTGAAGCCTAACTCAACAATAATGATTACAAAAAGTGTTTAGGACACTTTACTCTGTGTTTTCATGCACAATACTGGTGTCTGGCTTTGTATTCATCCTCCTAAGTGGTTTGTTGTTTTGGCTAGAATGATCCTTATCTGTCTTTGTATACTGACAAGGTCAAATTCTGAAACAACATTTAAAACAATTGAAAAAATAAAAGTGATGGAAAAAATTTGTGCACAGTCACTGCTGTTTTTCAGTTATTGAGTAGCCTTCTATTATCCTGAATAACAGCCTTTGCTACTAAAAGCAGTGAGAGCTCCTGTTTAGTGAAAGTGAAACTAAGGTTAATTATAGGGTGGTCATGGGAAATATAATGAACCACAGTGTTCAATGACACTAAAAACATCCCTTTGAAAAGACAGATATAATCACAGAATCAACCAGGCTGGAAAAGACCTTTAAGATCAAGTCCAACCGTTCCCTCAGCATTGCCAAGGCCACTACTTTGGATAGGTATCCTTGAATGTTTTACAAATGTTTAGGAAGGAAGGTCATAAAGTTGGTTGATTTGTGTTTGTTTTTTTGTGTGTGTTTTTTTGTTTGGTTTATTTTTGGTGTGGTTTATTTTTGTGTGTATTTTTTTTCATTATTGTAGTGTTTTTTTTATCCTTTGTAGCCACAAATACTACAAAACCAATGTAGTGTCTGCTCATAGGAATCCCCAGGATTACTTGATAGTGGGCTTTTCAGTGCTTTCTTGGAGTCTGTTTTATGTGTTCATGTTGTAAAAGAGTAGGGAAGGAGAATCAGCAACTGGAAAGTGGATGTATCCTTCTGAGCTTCTTGCCAGCCTGTAAGGGGAGCTGTGTGACTACTTATTGAACAAGATTAGGAAACAGACATGGCATACTCAACCTAATTTGCTAATCCAGTAGCAGAACTGAATTTGTGCGTCTCTGCATTGTCAGTGTTTAGCCTGCAGATAAGTACTAACCTAGTAAACCTACTGTTTAGTTGGCCGAGAGTAATCATGTACACATTTTGAAAGACAGCTTGCATGCCACATCTATGCTTATTTTAAGATGCAGCCTTTGTAAAAGATAGCTACACCTAGGCGTACCTTTTGTTGTGCAGGCTGATAAAGAGCTCTTGTTTGATGCATGGCTATGGTCAGCTCACCTAGTATCAGGTACTTTATCTTGGTGCATAACTGTTACCATCTGAATAATGAGTGCTTGCTATATCACTATCATACAGTATAATTTTCTGATTTAAATCTCTTATCTCCTTTTTGTATAAAAGACATGATGCTGTAAAAACAGATGGCAGACTTGGTAACAAAGTCCATTCAGTTTTCTGTCGCCTGCTGGCAAGTTTATGGGTTTCTGGCTGCCACTTCCATTTAATTGTTATTAGGTCTTGTTGAAGAGTTGTTCCACACTCTTGGTGCTGTTGGATCTCTGCAGTTTAGTTTAGCTGCTTTCTAATCTGACACAGAGCTCAACATTTGATTTAATAATTCAGTCTGTTTTTTTCTGAGCTGCTCCCTGTGATTCTGAGGTGGGAGACATGCTCGTGGTATGCATATATGAGTTTATGATATTTATATTAAAGATTTTAGGTAGTTTTGTACTTTTACATTTTAGTCTATCAGATTGAGATGAGATCTTAGGCAGAAGTTCTTCCCTGTGAGGGTGCTGAGGTGCTGGCACAGGTTGCCCAGAGAACCTGTGGCTGCCCCATGCCTGGCAGTGTTCAAGGCCAGGCTGGACGGGGCTTGGAACAGCCTGATCTAGTGGAAGGTGTCCCTGCCCATGGCCGGGGTTTGGAACTGGGTGAGCTTCAAGGTCCTTTCCAGCACAAACCAGTCTGGGATTCCATGGTTTTGCTTCAACAAATACACTACCTACTAGTAAACTGGAAAATAATTCATTGTCAGTTCACTATACAAATCAGTACTTTTCCAAAAGAAAAATATAATACATATTAATCTTCCTGAATTACAGGTAATACCACTGTTCCACATTATTAGATTTATATCATATTTCCTTTCTTCGTAAGTGTCGTGGTTTAAACAAAGTCCCCCAACTCCTGGAGAGTTAGGAAGGAAAATCCAAGGAATGTAGCCCCCACGGATTGAGATAAGAACGGTTTAATAGCTAAGGCATAACACAATAACAATGATACAGCCAATAACAAGTGAAGAGAATACATCTCACCAGCCACTGACCCATAACTCACTCCACCCTGCCCGGCCGAGCACCGCGTGCTCCTTCCTCCATTTTCCTCTAGAGCTCTACCCCTCCTGCTCTCTCTCCCCCAGTATGCATCCTGGGCATCACATGCTATGGTATGGAATACCTCATTGGCTAGCCTGGATTTGGTGTCCTGTCTCTCCTTCCTCCCGGCCTCCCCTCCTCCCCGACAGACAGAACACGTGCCTTGAACAAAAGGCACTTGAACAAAAACAAAGGCCTTGAACAAAAACACCCCCAAAACATGCTCACTATCAAGCAACTATTCCCAGCCCAGAAGTCAAAACACAGCACTGCACCAGCTACAAGAAGGAGAAAAATGACTGCCACGGCTGAACCCATGACACTAAGGCATACATTTACTTATAAAAATATGTAATATACATTTTATAATACATATACTTTAAACATAATTTCTAGAGATCATCCTTCTGTTTGTTACCCTGAGATACCTTTGTGTCATTTTATATCATCTGTAGTTCCTACAAAAAAAAAGTACAAAATACACAAGATCCTTTTTTTCCCAATATAAAACTTGATGCACTGCATGTAAGGGTTTTGACTGTGTATATTTATAGAGTGTTAAAGTCATTTGTGTTGAAGGGAGAAGACCCCAAACACCCCTGGCAGTTTTACATCTCCATTGTATCCAATTTAAGTTGGGACCATCTATGCTAAAGCATTTTCCCCATCTTTTTCTAGATGGCAAAGAGCTGAATATTCCACTTTCTTATGAGATTTGGCAATTGACAAAATCGTAATTATAACATTTACCTTTTATATCATGAACATGCAAGTATCTGAGATCATATGTGTCCTGGGTTCAACAGTAGCAGTCATTTTTCTCAGTCTTAGTAGCTGTGGTTTTGATTTTCAGCCTGGGAACAATACTGATAACACCAATGATTTCAGTTATTGCTCAGTAATGTTTACTCTGACCAAGGACTTTCTGAGTCTCATGCTCTGCCAGGGAGGAGGGGAAGCTGGGAGGAAGCAGAGACAGGACACCTGACCCAAACTAACCGAAAGGGTATTCCATACCACAGCACATCATGCCCAGTATATAAACTGGGGGCAGTTACCCAAAAGGGCTATATCACTGCTTGGTTGGGCTGGGTATCGGTTGGTGGGTGGTGAGTGGTTGTATTCTCTTCACTTGTTATTTCCCTGATAATTATTATTTTTGGTGGTAGCAGTACTGGTTTTGTATTATGCCTGAGTTACTGGACTGTTCTAATTTCAACCCATGGGAGTTACATTCTTTCAGTTCTCCTCCCCATCCTTCTGGGTGCCGAGAGGAGGAAGGTGGGAGTGAGTGAACAGCTGCGTGGTTCTGGGTTGCCAACTGGGCTTAAACCACGACAGTTTGTTGCTAGTTACCAGGAAGTAGGAAATAAGTAATATTGTTTTACATGAGTGCAACTTCATTTCTTTTTTCACCCATTTAGTCATTCTTATTAAGGTCATAAATATTTCTTTCAGAATTTCAATTCCAGGGACTGAAATAGCCATATTTTAGTTACTACTTCATCAAGTTTAAACTTGGAAATCATAGAATAAGTAATTCCAAGTACTCTTAAAAATAAGAAGAATAATTAAGCTCCAAAATCTGAGTTTTGCTATTACATGTTTTCTGTGTATATTCTGACAGCTCAATCATTGCCTTTCTCCATTTGACTTTGTGCTAAACAAAACATGTATCTACCTCATTCCATACTTCCTTGGCACTTCACTTGTGAGTTTAAAGAGATTCTGATATATCAAGAAGGTTCATTCTTTGGATATAATTTCACTCTCTGCTGGCCAAAAATCACAAGTTGTATAGCACCATCCTTCCAACTGAAATTCATAGAATCCCAGATTGTGTTGGGTTGGAAGGCACCTTAAAGCTCATCCAGTTCCAACCTCCTGCCACAGGCAGGGACACTTCACACTAGAGAACGTTGCTCCAAGCCCTGTACAACCTGGCCTTCAACATGGAATTAGGCATCTGCAATTCTCTAATGACATGGAAGTTGAGGAGTAAAAAAAGGAGTTTAAGAATCATTGTAAGGCAATGATAATCTTCAGAAAGGGAGATACAGTTTGTAAATTGAAAATCAGTAAAATTAAACATTTTCATAGCAACACAGAGAGGCTTGCAAAATTAAATTATTAGAGACTGTAATAGTAGATGATCCAGAAAGTACAGTGCAAAAAAAACTGTATAAGTGTGATCAATTGCAAAACAAAATCAGAATGAGACTTGGCATGAGACTTGAACTGGCTTTTCAGTAAGGAAAATGTGGATAAAAGCTGCTGACAGGAGAGAAAACTGATGAAGGAGCTGTGAGAATATGACAGTGTCCTGGTTTGAGCAGTAGCAGTCATTTTTCTCCTTGGTAGCTGGTGCAGTGCTGTGTTTTGACTTTCAGGCTGGGAACGGGTGCTGATAGCGAGCATCTTTTGAGTTACTGCTCAAATGTTTGGTTTGTCCAAGGCCTTTTCTGAGCTCATGCTCTGCCAGGGAGGAGGAAGGCCGGGAGGAAGCAGAGACAGGACACCTGACCCAGGCTAGCCAAAGAGGTATTCCATACCATAGCACGTGATGCCCAGGATGCAACTGGGGGAGACCTGGAAGGGCTGGAGCTCTGGGGGGTTGGAGGAGTATCGGTCGGTGCTCCGTCGGGCACGGTGGAGTGAGTTATGGGTTGGTGGCTGGTGAGATGTATTCTCTTCACTTGTTATTGGCTTTATCATTATTATTTGTAGTAGTAATGGCAGTAGTGATTTGTGTTGTGCCTTAGCTATTAAACTGTGCTTATCTCAATCCGTGGGGGCTACATTCTTTGGATTCTCCTTCCTAACTCTCTGGGGGAGCGAAGGGGGGGAGTTTATGAGCGAGCTGTGTGTGGACTTGATTTAAACCACGACAGACAGAAAGCTATCTAAGACTACAGAGAAAAAGATTGTGACAGAAGATGATATTTTTCACTCAGTGCCATTGAAGCATCTGTTGCTCCTGGTTTTGTTCTTGTTTAAACTTTTGGCATTAGGGCATGTTGTTGCATCCTGTTCTAGAGCAGTAAAAAGAAGGCTAATGTGTAATTCCTTAGTTAAAGGACTGGAGTTAAAAAATACTAGGTATTAAGTCATTCTTTTTGCATGTTATTGGTAATTCATGCCTCAGATTCCTCATCTGAATGAAAGACCATGAGGGTGTTTCTGTAAGAGACTGAGTTGAGTTTTGAAATGTTCAGAGATACTTAAAGTCAGAGTCTTTCTATATCTTAATTAGTAGTATAATGATTAAAATCATATATAACCTTTGAGATGTTTCACCATTGTGTATTTTTTCAATGTAATTAATTTTTACAGAGGAGGATCGGGGGAAAATCCATCTTTTATTGGATAAACTTCATTAAAGACATGCACATAGTCCATCAATAATGAGATTCTCCATCTCGGTGAGCTTCCTTGTCTATTCATTTTTCTTTCCCACCTGCACTCACAATGGTGGCTGTTTGTTCCCATTATATTCAACAATGCAGCATTTGTAAACTGGCCCTCATTCATTTAATTCCTGTTTGAAAGGCCTGACAGAAAACCCTGTGAAAAGCCTTTCAATGCAAATGCCAGTTTAATGACTTTGTTCATTCAACAGAGGGGACTCTGAGATAACTTGACTTCTCCCTGCAAATACAAGAAAATGTTTTCATGAAGCCTTAGACGTGTCATGCTTTTTAAGAAGACACTCAGTTTGCAAACAGAATCTGGTGGCTTTAATTTTGAGTTAGCTAAAATTCCAGGAGTTTTCTGCAGTGTCAACCTCCCACACCTCTCCCTTCAGGCAAGGAAGAGAGAGAGAGGGTGAAAGCTATCATTGCTTTGCAGCCTCAGAAATGCATCTGCTTTGGAAAGCTTTGATTTGCTTCATTTCCTCAGCAGAGCAGCAGTTCTCCTTAAGGTTAAAGACTTGTTTGATTGGTTTCAAACATGTTTAAATATCATATTAATGGGAAATTACTAGTGTAGTTACTCTTGTTAAAGCCAAAGGACAAACACGTTTAGTCTGTTTCACCAGCTTGCATTGTGGGTTGTTCTTTGGATACATACTCTTTTTATATTGATTCTCTTTAGAAATTATTTGTTTACTGGATTTTCTCAGAGAAAGGTAAAATCAAAGTTAGGATAATAAAATAATGGGGATCTCTAGGCATCTTTGTGTATTTGGAAATTAGCAGTGGTTGTAGCATTGCTTTGTAAAAGAAATTAGTGAGTTGGTTTTCTATTTGAGAAGCCCATGTTAGAGTTATTGGAAAGCTGTGAGGAACTGACCAAGGATAGAACCAACAGAGCTTATGCAGACCATAATAAAGTTTTAGCAAAATTAATTTTGACAGAGAAATTAAGAGAGTTAATTCCTTTTCAGGGGTTGTCTATCAACGACTTTGAATGTAGCAGAGGGATGACTTTTATGTGATAAACTTCTATGAAGTGAGAATATAAACGTTTAATCTTAAATCTGATGAGTTTCTGTTGCACAAGCAGTTCCACTATAATACCCCAGCTGCCACATCTGCTTGCACATTAGCCTTCCGCAAACAGTTTGAAAATATTTTGAAGGGTATTCTGGTTTAATAATATGTTTAACAAGAGATACTTTGCTGATGCTTTGGATTTGATGGATGCTCACGCATCAATTAATGGAATATGCCATAGAAGTAAAATGTTCCCATATTTCCAAATAAAAATACCTTAAGATTTTACTATTTCTGGTGTATGAATCTAGAATTAAGCTAACTTTCTATGAGAAGCTAGTGAGTTTATTTATCTTTACTAGTGTACAAGCGCTAAATCATAACTTCTGTGTGGTCCTGCAAAAGCTGCCAGACCCAACGTTTCCTTGTTCTTGCTGACCAATATTGGACAAAAGCAACTGGCAGTATCTCCTCTGGCTAAGTGCTTGGAAATCATATTGGGAAAGTAGGATTAAAACTGTGTATTCTAGAAAGGAGGAGAAATTGGAAGAAAAAGAAACTACTCTTGTGTCTCAAGTTCCAAGTAACTGTTTGACAACTCATTTCCTATTGATAGCTCTTGAAATCACAAACCCCACTATATTTTAGGTGGCATTCAACTAGGAATATATCATAGCATCATAATACATTGTTGCCGTGGAATGGACTTAGTCAGAGATCAATATGATCAGACAAAAAGCCATTTATTGCAAAGCATTAACTCTTTATATACTATTGCTTACATACACGTACAGCAATTTGGCATATCATGATTGGATACTTGTCTTGAAGACTCTTAGTGCCTAATATATAATTGGTTAAACACAGGTGTGAGAACTTGACCTTGAACACTTGCCAACAGTCCACAGTGCTCATAACTCAGTGAATTACAGCTTCTTCTTATCTTGCTTGCTTAAGCTTTCTTGGGATTCCCACGACCTTGCTGTATCCCTCGGCATTATTCAGAGCTCATGTACCAAATATCAATTTTTCTGTGAGAACACTGTCTCCACACATTGTAATTAGGTAATCAGGCTTTTCATCCTCGTAGTGCTTAGCAAATATGTGCCGGTTACAAAATCCTCATAATAAGCTGATGTTCAGTTTCATCCCTCTTTGACAGAACAGGAAGATTGAATCAAAAAGGTTAAACCATTAGCCTAAATCTCTAGAAAGAGTTGTGTTTGGAACCAGTAATAGTTTGTGCTTCTGTGACTAGGAAAAACCTCCTATCCAATGAGACTTCCTGTCTTTAAAAACTTGGTGTCTTGTAGATTTAAATATGAACCTCTTGAACAAACTATTCACTGTTCATAAAACCGTTTTAAAATGAGTACACAGTGACATCTCAGCTCAGTTACCCCAACCTTGTTAATTTTGTTCTGTGCTGTACTAATTTTATTAGGATAAATTGCAGAGCATGTACCACCATAAACACTCATGGATCATGTTGTGCTTTTGTGCATTGTATTTGATTGCCATTGACACACACATGCAAATGAAAAATGAAACAGTATATAGTCTCTGCTATAAGAAAATGTGGAGAAGAGGTATGTTAGGTGGCAACATCCATATGATTAATAGTAGAAGCATTTTGCAAAATATAGTACATATAATAGAAAAAATACTAATATCAAAGTGACAGAGTGTGTTAATTGCTCTTTGAATCTAAACTGAATCACTCCAATGTGAACATATCTTCTGTTTGTGGGTGGTTTGAATTTTTTTGTGTTGTATGTGCTGAAGTTTATCTTTTAAAATCACTCACAATGTTTAATTGGTTTTCCACTGGACCAAAGGAGGCCTCTTGGGACTTTTATTAACAAGTGATCTGATTATTTAATGGGGTTTTTGTCTAGTTTAATTTGCACTGCCGAACTACCTTGAGTAATATACAAAAATCAGGATCTTTTTACAACTGGAATTGTGCTGCTGTGTGTGGGAGGAGAAATAGCTGCCTCAAATATCCCATTGACTGAACAGATCAATTTGTACTGACTTGTCCAAAGCAGGAAAGCAGTCTACAGTGATAGGGCCATAAATACTGACTCTAAGGCTTATAGCTTTAACTTGGTGTTGGAATTTAATCTCTTATTCTGTGCAGACCACAGAGATTGCTCTAGTGGAAAAGGATGACTCCCATGACTGAGCTACTGCTGATGTGAAATGTAATGGATCTGCACCCCTGAAGTCAGTCTGACCTTCCCTAAAGCACATCTCATGTGATTGGGATAGGCAGCAAGCTGCTACCAGGGCAAGTATAATTTTTGTCATTTTGCTGCCTCCTCATTGCTGACTCTAATGCAAGGCAGGTTTGAGTTGGATAGTTCATGGTTTATCCAGGACTGTGTGGCTGTATGTATCATTGCATTTGTGAGAAGGAAATATGTGTTAAAATGAAAGCTGAACTGGAAGACTGCGTTTTTTTCCTTCTTTGGTACAAATGAGAAACACCTGGAGTAGGCATCACTGTCCTTGAGGCTGGGGTTTTTTTTTGTCTTTGGCACAACATCTGCTCCTAAGAACAAAACAAACCCGGATATTAATCTAAATAAGATGATGGCAAAGCTATAAGATTTACTTTTTTTTTAATTAATTTTATTTTTTAGTTCCTCTCTTGTGAATATTTAGCTCTGAAAAGCCTAATGGAAAAGCCCTCTTCAGATCTCACACCTTTCTTTGTAATACAGACTAAAATGTGGTAGTATAAGAGACCTTACCTTTAATAAATTTATAACCCGTTGCACTTTTGCCTTTAATTCTAAAAGGCTTCCTTGCTACAGAATTGTTTCAATTATAAGATTTGTTGATCTCATGAGCCACCAGCAAAAGGCTTGGAACAGTAATCGCAACAAGGAAGCAGTCTGAAAATCACATAAAATGAATGAAACAGAATAAAGAACAGTCTGTTGAGTGATGAAACTGAGTGGAGGGGAACATGCATGTTAGATATCTCAATAGATCAGAAAGGGAAGGGGGGAAATTTTGTTACCTAATGAGGCAACAGAAGCAAATCATCAATAAAAACATAATCCTGCCATTTGTTATATGCAGTTGCTTTAGCAATGTCTTAAACTACAGAATGAAAATGAATGTTGGAGTGTAACTTCATTTCTGAAAGATGTCTGAGTGGCCATTACCTGCTGTCTTAATGATGAAAGGTACCATAAGGAAGCCAGAAAGCTGCTTCTGAGTTTTCCTTTCCCAAATCTTGATTTCTGCCAGAAATTTCTTTACAGCAAGCTAATCTTATGTTTAATACCTCATGAGATTGCTATACATTTTATTGCATAAGGCTTTAAGAAATCGTTTGCACTACAGTAGAAAAATTTGAGCTTTTATATGTTTTCCAATGAGAGTGATAATGTTTGATAAGGTGCCAAAAATTATTTAGGGTGTTTGGATATGCTGGACACAAGATTTCTTCTCACATGATTTAGTTTCCAGATATTAGTGTGGCTGACTCTTGAGCCATACAATGAGTCTGAGCATATTTAATCAAATCTACCTACCCAGAACTGGTTCTTTGTTTTGGGGTAGGTGATTCAATGTCCTTGGGTCAATCTTGGGTTTGATTCCTGCTCCAACAGGGTTGATGGGAAATTCATCAAAGCTATATAATAACTTCAAGGAAAATGTATAGAATGCTTTCTGATACCATGTTTTAGAATTGTTGTGATGCTTCAAGATTAGTGAAACTAACTGCGCCAGTCATGAATTTGAGTACTGGGTATGAATACCGGTCCTTAGTTGGGAGGTAGAACCAAATTGGATCTTGAAAATTTGGATCTCTGGAGTCCAGACAAATGAAAATTTTCAGAAAAAGTTAAGTTTAGGTGAACCAATCTGATTTCTGTTTAACGCCATCAATTCCAAATTAGCACAAAACCACTGAATTCATAGAATGGTTTGGGTTGAAGGGGACCTTTAAGCTCATCCAGTTCCAACCCCCAGCCACGGGCAGGGACACCTTTGATTAGATCTTCATTGGAAAGCTCTGTAAGATTTTTATGATGACTTCTCCCTCTCCAACATTAAATGCCTTCTAACAGCATTTTTTGAAGTCAGATCTTTATCCTGTTTATCACAGCTTAATGGTGGCTTTTAAGATACACAACCAGACTTCTTCACATTGTCCATCATTATTCAACAGAGGATTATATATATATATATATATATATATATATATCTGTCTTACCACATATGAATTTGTAACTTCGTAGGATATGATCCTGTGAAGTGTGAAGCAGCTGTTAAGATTAGTAATGGTAATTGCATTTCCTGTGGGAGAAGAGATCACTAAGTGTAAGTTATTTTGGGATGAATGCTGAAGTGGTTTTCTCCTTTCATATTTCTGGAAAAGTCATGCAGTTCATTTCCAAGATTTAAATGAACCATTCTTTATTTTAATCTTACTGACACATGAAGTGTATAATTTTCAAAACTTGTCAGTAGGACTGATCCTACATCATGTGATCATGTGATCCTTTCCTCACTAAGGAAAGCTGCATGATCTGTTTTCAGATCTGATGTGTTTATAATTTGTCTGCATCTTTGTAGAGAGGGGTGAGACAAATGAAACTAGTGAATCAGAGAGGACACTGTGCAATGATAACAGAAATTTATTACCCAATTTTTACTTCAGGCCTGATGTCTTAGAGGAGGAGGCAGTCCATATCCCCTTCAGTCAGTTCTTTAATGCTCTGCAACACCGGATTTTTAAGTTTTAGCAATTTGTGGAGTCCTTTTGGTTTATTCTCAAGACAGTGTATTAAAACCATTAGAATACTGCCCCTCAGGCTGTAAATTGCAGTATTTCCAGAAGTATTTTTATTTTGGATCTGTCTGGTACAGTTCATCTTCATATAGGACTTTCTAGACTGTAGTCCAGTAAAGACCAAATGATGTGTCTAGCTCAGTAATTGTATCATTAGAATGAATGTGAATACCCCATCCCTGGCAGTGTTCAAGGCCAGGTTGGATGGGGCTTGGAGAAACCTGGTCTAGTGAAAGGTGTCCCTGCCTGTAATAGGGGGTTGGAACTGAATGAACTTTAAGGTCTCTTCCAGCACAAATCATTCTAGGATTCTATGAATTCAAACTCTTATCCTCATTCTCCCTTCCCCGTATTAGTCTAGCTTTGATTCCATTTTCTTTTTCTCCACTTTTGCTCTACTGCAGGGACTCATTGTGTCTTGCCTAGTGCACCCTGAACCTTAAAACTTGATGCCAAATTGATTTATCCTGCATTTCTAAAAGCTTGGTTTTGACGGTTAGTCAATAGAAGGAAGGCTAAAGAAAAAAATTAACAATTGAGAACAGTTTTGCATGAGCATTATTGTCTTTGCAAATCACCTTGCCATTGTGTCTTTGCTCTTTCTGTTCCTGTCTTGTTCTCTTTTCTTAATGATGCTCTGTTGTGTAATGTCAGATCAAGATATGTGATAATGTATCTTTGCTTTTATTAGCTTCTTGGAACATTTTGCCTCATTATGAAAGTGCTGATGAATAGCTTATATTAAAAATGTTGGGAGATCCCATAGCTGTAGGAAAGTTACTCTGATAATGTTGAGACTGAAATTAAAATATAATAAAGAAAACATTTTGAAGATAATGTTGCATGTAAAAAGCAAACAGGGTCAGCATTCAGCATTTCCCCATGCTGTGAAATGGCAATGTGAAGATACACAGCTAAAGTACTGCATGAGAAAGCCTTTGATTTAGGTCAGATTGTGTCTTTTATGTTGATCTAGTGAATGAAAACCACTGAAAGAAGTAAAGTCAACCATGACCTTAACCATTAATGGATCAGAAGCAAAGATATTGAATAGAATTTAACTGTTTAATTGACTCAAGTAGAACATTATATTTACCTTGGATATTACTTTATTGAACAGTATATGCTATGTCCAGCTAGCATATTCAAGAACAGTGTTTTTATATGCCGTCTGTTTCAATGTTACCCTTTGTTGCTTGCACAGACTGAAAAACATGTTTGATGTTTTCAAATTACTGTATCACATTGAAGATTTTAGAAAACCTATTCACAAAGTTCTTGTACTTTCTCTGATTTCTCCTGAAGACAAACAGTTTCATGGTGAGAAGACGCAGATCTTCAGCAGTTGGACTGGGACTCCTATATGTTACTACCAGTAGCCATTTAGAGGGCTTTTTTGTTGTTTTTTTTTTTTTTCTGGTTGGTTGTTTGGTTTTGGTTTTTGTTTTTTTTTTTTTTTTTTTTACTGTCCCCATTTGTAGCTTTCTATTATTGTGGATTTAGCAGGGGGTGTTTACTAGTATGCAGGCAAATAGCTCCTCTGGCAAATAAGCTATGCTGACTTTTATGACCTAAATCTGCAGAATTGAGTCTGGTTTTGTTTAGCTGTGGGTGTTTCTTATGTGTTTTGTACTATCACATCTGAGAGCTAATGATCAGTAATGGGGAAAAATATACTGTTGTTAATTTAGGCCCAAGGAGAGTTCAAAGAAGCTCACCTTATTTTCATGAAAAGAGACATCTTTTAAAATCTTAAAAATTACCAGAATTAGATGAGTTAGAACATCAGCATTTTTTTTCCAAGGTAAGCAGCCTGTGTAGTTGCTGTAAGATTAGCTCATTGCTCCCCTTTGTCTCTAGTCATTGTAATCTAAATGACTTTTGAAGATCCCTTCCAACCCAAACTATTCTATGATTCTATTCTATGATTCTGTCTGCTTTATGAGCTTATAATAATATAATAAAATTCAGTGGCAGATTGGGTAAGTTCATGGAAGATAGTTAAAAGAAGGCTACTCAATATATTGTTATCACATTCATTTTAGGAGTTGTTTCAGGTGAAAATAGTTGGAAGTTGAGAGGGTATTGGCTAGGAATATGACCTATGCATTCACTGAACTTGTTGGGATTTTTTTCCCTTGGGTAAGTGTGCAACCACTGCTGGAGGTTGCTACTTTCAGTAGACTAAAGCCTTGTTGACTTTGTATGCTACCATTGTAGTCAATTATCTGAGATAAGGAAGAGTAGTTGCTCAAGATAGTAAAGTTAGCAAAAATGTCTGAAATTATGAAATCTGTGAAATTCTGACTGTTAAGACTAAGTGAATAAATTTAATGAGATCTTACATTTGTAAATGTCTTGATACCTTTCACTGTCTGAACTCATTAACTGGAATATTCATGTTACACTTGAGATCATAGAATCACAGACTGTTTTGGGTTGGAAGGGACCTTAAAGCTCTAGTTCCCAGCCACAGGCAGGGACACCTTCCACTAGACCAGGTTGCTTCAAGCCCTACCCAACCTGGCGTTGAACACTGCCAGTGATGGGGCAACCATGGCTTCTCTGAGCAACCTGTGCCACTGCCTCAGCACCCTCACAGGGAAGAACTTCTGCCTAAGCTCCTACAAACTAAGAGCATTTGGAGCAGACATTTTTGGGTGTCTTGAAAATTCAAACTTCTGGGCCGGGCAGGAGTTATTTAAGAATGGGAAATTCTGTGGAGGTAGGTTTCAGGACTGCTCAGACAGTGGGACACTATTGAAAATCCCTGCAATATCAAAAGTCATTAAATATGACTAGAGGAATGACTGACATTGCAGGGCCTTTTGTCTTGCTTAAGACTTTGGAATTTATGTTCTTATTTCTATGCCAGTAGTGAAAGGAGAAATAAAGGCTTAATGACAAATTTAATTCCGATGAAGCAAAAGTAGGCAATCGTAGCATTGTGAATTCAGGAAGACCAAACTTGGGTTTCATGTAATAGTCAAGAACTGAATATATATGCTTTCAAGGGTTTCTTCAATGGGCTTTAGTCTTTGGCCCAATTTGTTACGCTTACTTTATAGATACATATATGTATATATATATGTGCGTGTGTGTATGCATGTGTGTAGAACAAAGAAAAAAACAAGTGATCCTACCATTTATTCAAGAGATGGTAAAGTATAAATCAACATCCATACTTCATTAGAGGGATGTCTTATGATGATGAGCTCCTATGTGTTCCTTGCAATAGGCGATCAATCACTCCTATTAAAACCTTTTCTGGCTAATGTCTTATGGAACTTTTCACTCTCAATATGTTCCTATTCCTTCACTGGCCAAGGATTCATCAGTAGGATTGGGGCAGGAGACCCATTTTCTACTTTTTTTTTGATGCACAGGAATTGCTATGGCTTTAGAGAATCTTTTCCCTTTACAGAAAATGCAACTTTTCTGAGCATATTCAAATTTCACATTCAAATGGCACAATCTGAGAGGAGTGTGAACATACCTCTAGGTTGGCTTTTATGTATCAGCCAGCACAAGGCACATGCAATGGCTTTTCAGCACAAGTTTAAGTTCATGTCACAGCTGGTTAGGAAACACCTAGAATTTCAGAGAAACAGAGCTCTTTTTCCTTGTGGCCTGTGATAGAGCAGTAAGTTTTGTATCTATAATTAGAATCACTAACAATATAAAGCAGATAGGGAGGTTCTGTACGAAGTTCCTTTCATGGGAGGAATAAAAGGTGACACACAGTGTCGATACAAGTATAAGCAGTACCTGCTGTAGACAGATATCTTTTGTCTTGTGGGTAGAATATCCTGAAACTCAGCTGCTTAGAGAAAAGCAAATAGAGAAGACCAAGGAAGTTGTGTAGTCTTCCTTTCTTCAGACATTTAGACTTCATTAGGTCATGTTCCTGTGTAACCTGCTCTAGGTGGCCATGCCTTGGCAGGGGGTTGGACTAGATGATCTCCAGAGGTGCCTTCCAACCCTAATGATTCTGCGATTCATGGTGGTATAAAATGCAAAGTAGTGCACTTAAAAAAGGCCATTTTCTCAGCTTTCAGCTTGCAACAGCTCTTTTAAACTTCAAGCAGTAACAAGCAACATAACATTCCCAAGGTATCTAATGGGTACTGTAGTTGGCTCCAGACTTCGTGTAGGTTGCAATTCTGTAGCTTGGCTTTACTTCTAGTCTTGATGGTTTTACCCATTACCTTGGACCATATGTCTGTTTACCGAATAGAAACATAGAGCTGTTTGGAGGATATGGTTCATATTACAGTTGTGTAATTTTTACCAAGGGTGAAGGTGGGGAGTAATGGAGCTCTGCCACCCACAGCACTAATTAAATTTATCCATGTGAAACAAAAACCTCCTCATAAGCTACTTAAGGCTAATGGACTGCTATTTTTTTCTATTTGTTTTGGTTTCAGTAGAGTGATGGGTGATGAATGCTCCTAATGTTTTGAGGGTGCTTGGTGTAGAATAAGCTGACACAAATCTTACTCAAAGACCCTTCTCTGCTAGAACAAACCTCTGAAAAGCCTATTTTTACACTGAAGCTTGGAGGAAATTGTTTAATACCCTTAATGCAAGAATTAGCTGTGAGATATCTAGTGTATCTGAATGTCAGTCATATCATCTGAATTGATCTTATGTTGAAATTCCTTATGGGAAAATGTTTTATCAGATATCAGGAAGTGGGATAGGGGTAATGCCAGCCCTGGGGCATCAGGCACCTTGATGGGACAAGTCAAGATCATGCTGGGATGTTGCCCATAGGTGTGGGTCAAGATCATGCTTTGTGAGGGAAACTGGAATCAGATGCAGGGCTGTGTGAAGGTGATGAGACATCATCCCTCTTGCTGTTTTGATTTGTGGAGTTTGAATGCAACGGTTGGTATCATCTCCAACCCTGGTCCTGCAATCAGATATAAATGACTGTTTTCTGTCTCTTCCATTTCACAGAAATAAACACTTGTTTATCCTTTCAAATTGCTATTGTTAGTGGTCTTTGCAATTTAATGGACAGCACTGATCCTTTGCTCTATCTGCCAGGTAATTGAGCACATATCACTGCTATTTACTGACAAAAGTGCCTGGTTTGAATGACTGGACTAGGAGATTTGTTCTTAGTCAATGTGTTGCTTATGCCAAAAGGAAGAAAACACTACATGATGTCAACCATGTGTAAATTCTCAATTTCAATAAGAAAGGAAAAAGTCCTTGTTTTCATAGATAGATAGAACTGTTCATAATTTCATAGACCCATTTTTACACTCTTGCTATGTCAGCATGAACTTCATGTGTATGCTCCTACCTTTAGCCATTAAATATGTTCTTAATGCTATTGTTGAATTTTAGACTATAATTTCATGCATTAATATTGGTAATTGGACATAAAAACAAACAACTTTTATCTCAACGTAGCATTTTGTAATATATAGATAATTTGAAATGAAGAATTGTATGGGCTGAGCCTATCAATCTAGACATAGAGAAAGCACTCCTCTTACAGAGACAGGCTGAGAGGGCTGGGCTTGTCCAGCCTGGAGAAAAGAAAACTCCAGGGGGACCTTAGAGCAGCTTTGAGGGCCTAATGGGACTAGAAGAAACCTGGAAAGGGGCTTTGGACAAGGGCCTGTAGAGGAAGAACAAGGGGGAATGGATTTAACCTGAAAGAGGGGAGACTGAAATGAGACCCTCTTAGGCAGAAGTTCTTCCCTGTGAGGGTGCTGAGGTGCTGGCACAGGTTGCCCAGAGAAGCTGTGGCTGCTCCATCCTGGCAGTGTTCAAGGCCAGGTTGGATGGGGCTTGGAGCAATCTGGTCTGGTGGAAGGTGTCCCTGTCCATGGCAGGGGATTGGAACTGGATGAGTTTTAAGGTTCTTTCCAACCCAAAGCAGTCTATGATATAACCAAGACAGCTTACATTCAAAACTATTCCATTACCAGTAGCAAGACACTTTTTACTTTTTTCCTCCTGTTTAAGGCATACTTTTGCTGAGAGAAGTCAAAGGCAAAATTAGCATCTGTAAATTGAGAACACTGGCATTAAATCAAGCTAGCAGAATACAAAGAAAGATTTTATTTTGAAAATCTAACAAAAAGCATTTTTCTATGATTACTGCAGCTGAGAAGCAGCAGCTGCACTGACTTACTGTATGAATTTAAAGAATTGCACTTAACTGCTCTCAGCGTGTTCTCATAAAACCAAAAGCACTCAGTGAATGTTGACTTTGTCCTGTACTTATAAAGTGCTTTGTTAATTCTGATAGATCTATATTTGTTGCATCAAGACCTGTGGAATGGAGCAATGACTTGGAGCAATTGCCCTTTATTCATGTTTTCAAGATTAATGGATACTCCTAAATTATTATTAGAGCTGCGAATTAAAGAGTCTATAGTAATGAGCTTTTATTATATGAAAGAGCTATTGAAGTGCTAGAGGTAAATAGGACTACCAAGGAAATGTCTGAATGTCATTGTACAAACAGATGACAGTGATTACTGTTCTTGTCTTTCTATAACTCAGTTCAGCTCCATAAGGAATAAGCCTGGAGTCTGCCTGCTCAGGAATTTTCAAGAACAGTAAACCTATCTTATAGTATATCAGTCTCGATTAAAAGGTAATGATAGTTACTACAAATCACCGTTACAGACTGGGATGCAATACCTTTGAATGGGCACCTAAGAATAGGTGAAAAGAGTACAGAAAGGAGAGGTTTACCATTTTCTGGGACAAATAATTAAAATATAACTGTCTCATTTGATGACTTTTTCCAAGGAGCTTAGATCCAAGATATTGGGAAGATGTGACCTGTGAGGCTATTTACTTGTGATGATGCTTAAACTAACCCTAACCCTCTGAAACCCTTCTGAAAGTTTTCTTTGCTGCTGCCTGCAAGTGTGCAGAGACCTGGAGCACTTAAGCTGAACTCCAGACTCTTTTCCTAAGGCCTTTTTCTTTTCCCTTTGAACTGAATGCTTCCAAATACTGCTGTGTGAAATGTGAGTTAATAGACATACCTGGAATTAGGTGCTACTGATTTCAAGTATAAAGCTACTCATACTAAGACCTTGTTTGCTTTTATGCCTGAATTGTATTTGAATTTCAGTCTACTCATGATAGCTTTTTTGATTTTGTGTACATGCAACAGGTATCATTGCTTTTATTCATTTTATGAACGCTGAGATCAAAGAAATGTCAGCTGTCTTCCAGAGATCAAATGCTCAGACCTTGTTAATCACACTTTAAATGAGAAAATGAATGGTGAGAAATGTCATGCTTTAAACTCAAGGACTTCAGCATTTAGCTGCTGAAGAGTTTAAATGGTTTTCCTACTATAATATCTTTTTTCTTCATATTTTCTTACTGCAGTCTTTTATTTGGATGCCTAATAGAAAAGTTTTGTAAAGCTGTCTTATACTGAGGATGGTATTCATTGATGTCCTCTGGAGGGTAACCAGTGACAGCAGCTTGTATGGGCATATCCATGTGGCCTTTAAAATGTTTGTGTATTCTGTTGTAACCTCCTCCCTGTTCATATCAGTCTTGTTCAGATACATTTTACCATCATGAAAAGGGCAAGATATATAAAATGTCTGCAGATTTGTATTGGCTAATGTGAACAGTAAATAAGTAGAATTATTAGATTTATTGATGGGAAAGCTGGTAAGTCTCTACTAGCCAACAGTCCTCAGTAATGTGAAGAATTCAGCCTATATTTTTTCTTGAAACGGGCCAATCTTCTATGTATCTCTATATATTCTTAGCTTTTTATGTTAGTGTTTTTACTATTAAATCTTCAAGCTGATAAGGATCTCTGTATCAAATAGTACATTGTCGCTGTACTAATTACACCAAAACAGCTTTGGTATTCCTAGGTGGAGCTACAAATGCATACTTTGATGGTTAGAAGCCATTAGTAAAATGTGAACATCATTCTGAAAAAAACAGTTAAAAATTGAATGCCTTAACAAAGGATAAACAGTTTGAATAAAGTAATTCAAGTGATATTTCATGAAGATCAGATGTGTTTCTATTATTAAAAATATCACTTGTAAATTGCAAAGGACTAAAATTATAAAATCATAGAATAGTTAGGGTTGGAAAAGAACCCTAGTTCTACTCCCCTGCCATGGGCTGGGACGCCACACACTAAGACATGTCACCCAAGACTCCATCCATCCTGACCTTGAGCACTGCCAGGATAGGGCAGCCACATCCTCTTTTGCCCCTTTGGGGGCAAACACACAAACATGTAGTGCTTTCTTCCTTTAGGCATAAGCAACACATTGACTAAGAACAAATCTCCTAGTCCAATCATTCAATCATTTTGCCCTCTTTGGGCAGTTCCTCACTGCCCTCACAGTAAACCTCACCATGTTCACAGTAAATAAAATTATGGTTTCATTGATGTAATTTACAGTATTTAAGGCTGTTTTTATTTCTTCTGAAAACTGTATCTAGGAATTAACATTTGACTTCAGCTAGTCACTGATAGCAAAAGGCACTGATTTTCATTTTTTTTTCATATCATTATGGTTGCTAAGGTAAAGCTTATGAGTATTTATGAAGCATTTCTGCAAAATAAATTGTTTAGGCTTAATGGTCTAAGTTCTGAACACTAAATGACAAGTAAAATGCTTCTGTCTATTAGATCTGATTGCTTAGAGCAAAGTTCTGGGCTATTAACTGTGTGTAATGAGTCACTGAACCCAATGAAATCGGCTGTCTTAGGTCAACACAGAGGTTAGGTCATTCTTATAACAACAAATATTTCATGGTGTCCATTAAAATTAGAACATTTTTAGTGTAGTATTCTCTCCTTCATTTCTTTGTTGATGAGCAGGATAATGTTTGTCGTAATATTCCATGGAATTTTGTGCTTTAGGTTTTCTTTGCAAATTCTGCTTTAGACTGACATCTTAGTGTGAGGAGAAAAAATTATGTTTATGAAAATGGGATGGGAGAGTTTAGTTTCATGTATGTTGTGCAGCAGAAATAAGGGTTTTGCTTTTTTTAAACTATTTTTTTTCTCTCTGGTATCAGTAAATCAAGTATTAAAAATGGAGAGTAGTTCAAAAACACTCAATTTATTAATTTTAAGTGAATTTTCCTGTAAACAGGAAGTATATATTAAGCAGACCTACCCTAAATGCTTCTATACTTTGTCATAACAAGTCACTTGTATACAGTACTTACATCTGGGAATAATGTGTTTATAATTTCATATTTATATCTTAATATCATTGCTTGTATGTATAAGCTATATTATTTACTGTATTATTTTCTCAAAGCCAACCTGACCTTGAACACTGCCAGGGATGGGGCAGCCACAGCTTCTCTGGGAAACCTGTGCCAGGGCTTCACCACCCTCACAGGGAGGAACTTTTTCCTAATGTCTAATCTAAATCTCCCCTCTATCAGGTTGAAGTATCATGTAGTATGAAGAGAAACATCTCTGACATCAGTGCTAACTCCCACTCAGGTAGTTGTAAACTAATATTAAATTTCCTCTCTGCTTCCCTTTAGCCTGACAAAACAGTTCAGCTCAGGTTTACACTCAAGGCATAATAAACTCTCATGATAGTGTTTATCAACAGCAAAGCATCCTTTTGACAGAATAGATATTTTGTCTGTAAGTTTTCAAAATACCCATTCTGTCATTACGATGGTTTGTGTTTGATTAGGATATGGTAATGTAATACCAAATATTTAGAGGGTTATGGGAGTATTGCGAGCTATTTTAAATGTTTTAAATTACCATAGTTTGCTACTAACAGGCATATCTAATGAATTTGCAGATAAACAGCATCTAAATGGTTTTTTGGTGTTCTTTTGAAAACCTTCCTTATAAATGTCATAAAGATTTTCACAAATTGTCTCCAGTGCACTGGCATATTTGTTATGCAGAGTCAGCAGCTGTCAGTTTGCTTTCTTCCAACACTCCCTTTTCACTGGTTGGGCATGAGATATCCTGGGAGATAAAATATTCTTTACAAAAAAATATCTCTTGTCACTTTCGTGTTTGCTATGAGATAATGCAGTGAAAAATTGCAACATACAGTTCTTGAGCCTATGCTTCGGGTATTAATGGGAAAGCCATGTTTCATTTGACCTCTATATGAATATAACACTTGGTTCATGAAAAATGCCAGTGAAAGGAAGAAGAAGTATGTCAGGAGGAGCTGAGAATATACAGCAAATAAGCTCACAAGAGCTTAGATTGTGTCTGTAATGAATATGTTTACAAGCTCAGTTGCAGTGATTAAGAATTTTCTGTTCTAGTCAAACTGTTTAGTACGCATTAAGCAGTGGCATAACAACAACTGGCTGACCTTGGTGCCTCCCACTTCCTGTGCTCTCATAAGCCACTATGTATCATTAGCAAACAGTTTAAAAAGTGTCCCTAAAGATTAGTACTGTATGTTTAGATAATGGGATCAAAAGCAGTCAGAGCAGAAAACTAGTGATGGGGTGCACATGGTGGCAATGTTCCAGAGGGAATGGTGGAAGTTCTGCAAAATCACAATGTGTTTTTGCTGTGCATGTTGTCCAAAATTTCTTTGCACTATCTGTTACGTCTGAGTGAATACATAGAGCAAAATCTTTGCAGGGATACATGGCAAGTGTTAAAATAGTCCATGAATTATCCTGATAAACTTGACATTTCTCTTCCTACTGTGCATCTTTTACAGAACTCCATTTGAAATGAATTACTACTGTTGTACAAAAATGCAGTTCACTATAGGCTTAGTAGTAGAGTTAGCACTAAAACCAGTCTGTGCTTTTTGATTCACTCCAACATTTATTGTATTATCCATTCTAATGTTTTTCTAGTAGGGTATCACTAAGGTAACTTTCTGCACTTTGATGAGATTTTTAGTTATTAGATAGCTGTTAGAACAAAATTTTACATGTACTATTTAATCTATTGCATTTGTGATAAAAATGATGTTTAGGCTGTTTTATGTGCTTAGAGTGATTCGGAAAAAATTAAAACCCATGGCTTTAGAATTTCAAGATTGACAACACAACTAGAGATAATTGCTTGGCATTTAAACATCATTAATCAAGTTTTCCTTGTGCAAGATAGGGATGTTTTTTAATGACACTACTGAGGTACTCAATTTGAACTACTCTCCACTTATTTACTTCCAAATAAATATTCATTTGTGTGCATTAGATAAAAGACCTACTTTAGAAATGTATTTTCCTGGAGAAAAAAATAGGATGCCCAAAAACTTAGGCAGCACTTCACTAATTTGAATGTTTGCATGTTATTCAGTTTACTCTTTTGCCTCCTATTCCAATCACACCTATTTTGACTAAAATGCATATTTCAGAAAGGATCCAGCTTTGATTTCAGCATACTTATGTATCAGATGCTGCAAAGGATTCTTGTTGTATTGAATTAAAATGTTAAATTATTATTGAATAAAGGTGTTGAATTGCTTATTAGTTTTTTCTGTCTGAAAGCTTCAGTAGATTATTTGGTATGTTCTGTCTCCATATATGTTAGATATAATGCAATAGACTTTCTTTCCTCCTCCTTCTCCTCACCACTGAGAAAAAGTGAAAGCAATTATGGGTGCTGTAGACCTGGATCATAACATTGATATTTAATTGAATTGAATCAGCTGGGTCAGTTTACTGATCTGTTCCCTCTAATCTCTTATGATGCTTTAAAGAAATACATGTATGGGCTAGACTTTCTGAGAAGTCTACACTGAAAACTACATGTGCTGGTTTAACCTTTGGGTGAACTACTTTCTCATGTTATAGGAGAAACAGCATAAAGGTAGGATGTCCAGCAAAGGACACTAAGTCCTGGGACATTAAACACAAGGAAACTCCATATAATCCAGTATCAGGCTTACACAGGTGGTGTCGCTTGGGAATGGTAAACTCTTCATTTTGATCCAAATATCCTTGTACCTGTATTTCTGGTCTTTTTCTTAATTGTTATAGGATCCAGATGGATTTGGGTTGGAAGGAACCTTAATACTTATTTCCAATCCCTGACCCCATTAGAAAATGGCAGTTACTCTACGGTTTCCCGTGAGTCTTCTCTTCTCCAGGCTGAACAAGCCCAGCTCTCTCAGCCTGTCTCCAGAGCAGAGCTGCTCCAGCACTTGCAGCATCTCTGTGGCCACCTCTGTACTCTCTCCAAGAGCTCCACATCCCTTTTGTGTTGTTGCCCCAGAGCTGGACACAGGATTGCAGTGGGGGTCTCCCCAGAGTGCAGGAGAAGGGTAGAATCCCCTCCCTCGATCTTCTGGCCACACTCCTTTTGATATAGCCCAGCATATGAATGCATTTGGAGCAATTGTTTAGGTGTGGAAATGTGGCCACACCACGTGTTTGCCATGTAAAGTCTTGGTAAAATCAGGATTAATTTCACACAGGAGAAGTACTTTGTTAACATGTTAGAGGCTGCAGACTTATGGAAATATAATATGGTTGTAATTGGTAGTGGCAGCTTTTATACAATTTTGCTGGTGGGGATCCATAGATGGGTCTCTGGGATTGCTGCAGGGCCCTGTTTGGTGCTTATATCTGTCTTATCCACACCGTGAAATAAAAGATAGCAAGAGTTGAAGGCATAAAAGCTTTGGTGAAAGTAGACTCACATGTCCCTACTGTAAGAACCATCCTGGTTATCCATGGTTCATGATCAACTGTCTCATGAAAAAGTTTTAACAAAACTGAGCTCCCTACATACAAGAAAATGTCATTCAAATGGGAAGAAACAATGTCAGTTTGTGCTTTCTTGGCACACAAGCTTCATTTTTTTTCTCAGTGCTCAGGTTTAAAACACTTGAAAGTTTTTTTTAATAAGGCCATGACAGAATATGTTTAATATTTATTCACCATAATAATAAAGTTATTGCCCATCTGTACTCCATCATTAGATGCATGTAGTGACAACTTCACAGAGTATTCATGGGGAGTTATTGTTAGAGGTCATTTTCCAAACCTGTAAACTCCAAATGAATAAATAGATGAGGGGAGAACTCGACTAAAAAAGTTTTATCTCCAAAACAGTCTCTGAATTCTATACAAATGATGAAAGTGGTGAACGGTGTTTCTTTTGTTTTATATGTGACTCATAGTTACTTATACTTCTTTACACCTGTCCAAGGTAGACATCAGACACTTCTAGTTCTTATACACTGGCTCTTACAGACACTGTTTATTTGTGAGGTGTGATTTTAAAATAATCTGTTTGCTGCTTGCTTACACTAGGCATCGAGTCCTCCTTCATGCTAACCTTATTTAGTATAGTCTGCTCTTTTATTACTTGATGCAGCAAAGTTAAATCTCTCTGCTTGTCTTTCAGCAAAAGTAAAATTAATTAAATGAATTGAACACTTCTGTTTCTGAATAAGTTGTCTCTATATGTTGCAAGGGTTAAAGTGCTCTCGTGTGGCTGAATCTAGAAACATCTTTTCTCTAATGAGGAGCTGCTTACTTTCTCATAGGGGTTATCAACATTTTAGTGGGGTAGGGTATTAATTTCCCTTACCAATACCTGTATTTGTATGTCTGTCTGAATTTGTTTGACTCTTAGTTCTTATGACAGCATCTCTAAAATGCAGTATTTGGTTTATGTGACTCACTACCTTTGAATAATTAATTACTTCATTGTTTATGTATATTCTTGTAGTAATTTAAAAAGATTTTTTTTTCCTAACATTGACTAATTCATTATCTTGGTTGTATTGATGGAGTGAAAAATTAGTGAAGTTATTCTATGGATGAGGTTTTACCTACTCAGTTAATGAAGAGAAAGAGGAAGATGGTGTAATTCACGGTGCCTCAGTTCCTAGATGGGAAGCAAATATACAGAGCAGTTGATATATGGGGACTTTAAAATGTAGGTACTTGGTTGTATCTAGTATGCATACAGGTAACTCCATGTGATGTTTGTGGAGTAAAATGTTCTCCATGAGGGTTGTGCATGATGTCTTCTGTGGGCTGCTCCGAATACAATGATTAGTGTATGTCAACCTTCGGAATAGGAGCTTCTTGTGAAGCCAATGTGGATAACTTCATGTAACTTTTGGATCAGCATGGCTGTGGGTGGTAGGAGCAAGGATATAGACTGAAAAAAGATCTATAGAAAACCTGTCAGCTGAGGTAATATAGACAAGTCCTGTAACATTTAAAAGAACTTACTGAACGGTGAAGACTGACATTTGCATCATAAAATTAGGCTCTGTTTAATGCATTTTAAGCTTGCTTTGTCTTTTGGTTTTATAAAATAGAAGCAACAAATGATTTCAGAATTTAAAACAGATTGGCTCCAATTTTTAACTGCATCAGGTTTAATTTAGAAGATATATTAATTCTAACTTTTTAATGGTTGAAAGCAGTAGAAGGTTTTCATGATTAGCTGGAGTTTCATGGTGGGTATGGACAGCACCAAGTTTGGCCTTCAAATGCAAGTAATTTGAATTGTGCATTTCCTACAAAGCAGTTCTGGGATGCCGAATAGAGTGTCTCTGCCTTTCCACCTCTTTTTCTTCTCTAAAACTAAGTTAGGAAAGCTAAGGCCCAATTGGAGCTAAACTTGGCAAGGGATAATAAAGATAACACGAAGGGATTTTATACGTATGTAGTGGCTAAAAAACATACTAAGGACAATGTAGCCCCCCCCCCCAGAAACTTTCAGGAGAACTGGCTACACAGGAATTGGAGAAGGCTGAGGTTCTGAATGGCTTCTTTGCCTCCGGCTTCACTAGCAAAGGCTCTGACCGCAGCACCCGAGTCTTGGAAGGCGGATGCAGGGACTGTGAAAACCTAGACCTTGTGCCCACTGTACGAGAGGATCTGGTTCGAGACCATCTTAAGAACATGAATGTACACAAGTCCATGGGACCTGTTGAAATCCATCCGTGGGTCCTGAAGGAGCTGGCGAATGAACTTGCAAAGCCACTGTCCATCATATTTGAAAAATCATGGCAGTCAGGTGGAGTTCCTGATGACTGGAAAAAAGGAAAATATAACCCCCATTTTCAATAAGGGGAAAATGGATGACCCGGGGAACTACAGACCAGTCAGTCTCACCTCTGTGCCTGGCAAAATCTGGGAGCAGATTCTTTTGGAAGGTATGCTAGGGCACATGAAAAACAACAAGGTGCTTGGTGACAGCAAGGGAAAATCCTGCCTGACCAATTTGGTGGCCTTCTATGACGGGGCTACAGAAGTGATGGATGGGGTGGAGCAGTTGACGTCATCTACCTGGATTTGTGCAAAGCGTTCGACACTGTCCCACATCACATCCTTGTCCGTAAATTGGAGAGACATCAATTTGATAGGTGGACCACTCGGTGGATAAAGAACAGGCTGGATGGTCGCACTCAAAGAGTTGTGCTCAATGGCTCTATGTCCAGCTGGAGACCAGTAACGAGTGGTGTCCCTCAGGGATCAGTGTTGGGACCGGTCTTGTTTAATATTTTTGTCGCTGACATGGACAATAGAATTGAGTGTGCCCTCAGCAAGTTTGCCGATGACACCAAGCTGTGTGGTTCTGTTGATAGGCTAGAGGGAAGGAATGCCATCCAGAGGGACCTTGACAGGCTTGTGAGGTGGGCTGATGCCAACCCCATGAAGTTTAAGCATGCGAAGTGCAAGGTCCTACACCTGGGTTGGAGGAATCCCAGGCACAGTTACAGGTTGGGCAAAAAGAAAATTCATGGTAGTCCTGCAGAGAAGGACTTGGGGGTGTTAGTCAATGAGAAAATGAACATGAGCCAGCTTCAGTGTGTGCTTACAGCCCAGAAAGCCAACCGTATCCTGG
Organism: Melopsittacus undulatus; assembly: GCF_012275295.1. Lineage (NCBI taxonomy): Eukaryota > Metazoa > Chordata > Aves > Psittaciformes > Psittaculidae > Melopsittacus > Melopsittacus undulatus. Next base: position 28,229,632 of record NC_047534.1, read on the forward strand.
GCTGCATCAACAGGAGCGTGACCAGCAGGTCAAAGGAGGTGACCCTTCCCCTCTACTCTGCTCTCGTGAAACCTCACTTGGAGTATTGTGTGCAGTTCTGGTGTCCTCAACATAGAAAGGACATGGTACTGTTGGAACAAGTGCAGAGGAGGGCCACGAGGATGATCAGGGGACTGGAGCACCTCCCAGGTGCTGACAGGCTGAGAAAGTTGGGGCTGTTCAGCCTGGAGAAGAGAAGGCTGCATGGAGACCTCTTAGCAGCCTTCCAGTATCTGTAGGGGGCCTACAGGGATGCTGGGGAGGGACTATTCATTAGGGACTGTAGCGATAAGACAAGGGGCAATGGGTTGAAACTGAAACAGCAGAGGTTTAGACTGGATATAAGGAAGAAATTCTTTACTGTTAGGGTGGTGAGGTACTGGAATGGGTTGCCCATGGAGGGAGGTTGTGAATGCTCCATCCGTGGCAGTGTTCAAGACCAGGTTGGATGAAGCCTTGGTTGATATGGTTTAGTGTGAGGTGTCCCTTCCCATGGCAGGGGGGTTGGAACTAGATGATCTTGAGGTCCTTTCCAATCCTAACTATTCTATGATTCTATGATTCTATGACTTTTCCTCCCACCATTTCAAAGTAGTGGTTTACACTGTTGCTACGAAATTACAGACTAGCTAGGAGACGAGAACAATACCATGTTTCACTGCTGTATTCTCCTCTCCCACTAGCTCATCCACCTCAACAGACTTTTCACTCCTGCAGTTATGCTCCCTAATATTCTACTATGATCCAGATCCTTTTCTCATGGAAACCTGAGGAGGTTTATTTTTTTTCAATTGGGCAAAAGTTTTTTCTAAACTACATTATCCAATGATTCCTGGAGTGATTTTTCTATGGTGTCCCTGTTTCACTGATTTAGCGTCTCTCACGTGATGAGAAAACAAAGTTGAATGCTCAAAGTAGCTGATACTTTAGTTGATTGAGTTCTATGTATGCAGTCAACAGTTATGTACAACTTACTTCATGGCAATGTCTGCTTCCATGATCCTTCTTCTAGTCCCTAAACCCCATTTTACTCTCCAACCTGGATCTGTTCTGTTCAGCTTGGCATCAAACAGTGACAGCTTCTCTGGGCAACCTGTGCCAGCAACTCACCACCCTCATAGGGAGGAATTTCTGCCTAAGTGAATAAAAGCCACATTTCAGTTACTTATTTGTATCTAATTGTTTTCACACAAGTTAGAGCAAGACCATTAATTAGCAAAGATTTTAATGAAAGCAAGATAACACATCAATTTAAGTAACTCAGTATTACTCAGTAGTATTTACTCAATATATTGTCTTATATGATTGTTGTGGTTTAAACTAAATCTGCACAGTTCCCCCTTTGTTTCTCCTCCCCCCCCGGAGGGATGGGAAGGAGAGCCAGAGGAATACAACTCCCATGGATTGAGGTAAAATCAGTTCAGCAATCAAGGTATAACAGAAATCACTAACGGTACCAATAATAAATCAATGTTAGAGGAGACAAACAGGGAGAGAGAATACGATACCACCAGCTGCCACGAGGCCAGCCTGGAAGAGAGAGAGCTCCCCCTTCCCCTCCTGGCCAGCTTCCAGTTGCCTCCCCGAGCCCAGCCCGGACTGTTAACCCCTTCCCTTCCGGCCAGCTTCCAGTCCCTCCCTGAGCAGGACGTGCTGTGGTATGGAATACCTCCCCGACTAGCCCAGGCCAGGTGCCCTATCTCTCCCTCCTCCCTGGCAGAGCATGAGATACTGCTGAACCCATGACATTATCCACCCCTTATTCCATACCATTCACGTACATTTTTCACATCTGGACCGGTCCGGACTGGTCCAAGGGCCACTGCCTGAACTATCTCGCATTTAATTTGCTCGAAGGCTTGTTGTTGCTCAGGACCCCATTTGAAATCATTCTTTTTCCAGGTCACATGATAGAGAGGGCTTATGATTGAATTGTAATTTGGAATGTGCATTCTCCAGAACCCCACAGCACCCAAGAAAGCTTGTGTTTTTTCTTATCAGTTGGTGAAGACATTGCTTTTATCTTATTGATTCCTTCTGTAGGGATATGTCTACGTCCATCTTGCCATTTTATTCCCAAAAATTGAATTTCCCGTGCAGGTCCCTTGACTTTACTCCATTTTATGGCAAAACCAGCTTTCAGGAGGATTTGGATTATTTCCCTCCCTTTCTCAAAAACTTCTTCTGCTGTATCACCCCACACAATAATGTCATTGATGTATTGCAAGTGTTCTGGAGCTTGGCCCTGTTCCAGTGCAGTCTGGATCAGTCCGTGGCAGATGGTGGGGCTGTGTTTCCACCCCTGGGGCAGTCGGTTCCAAGTGAACTGGACACCCCTCCAAGCAAGAGCGTACTGTGGCCTGCACTCTGCTGACAAAGGAATGGAGAAAAATGCATTGGCAATATCAATCGTGGCATACCATTCGGCTACCTTTGACTCTAATTCATACTGCAGCTCTAACATGTCCGGCACGGCAGCACTCAATGGTGGTGTGACTTCATTCAGGCCACGATAGTCTACTGTTAGTCTCCACTCTCCGTTAGACTTTCGCACTGGCCCTATGGGGCTATTAAAGGGTGAGCGGGTCCTGCTGATCACTCCCTGCCTCTCCAGTCTACGGATCAGATTATGGATGGGAATCAGGGAGTCTCGATTGGTGCGATATTGCCGCCAGTGCACTGTTGAGGTCGCAATTGGCACTAGTTGTTCTTCGACTTTCAGCAACCCCACAACAGAAGGATCCTCTGAAAGACCAGGCAAGGTGGACAGCTGCTCAATTTCCTCAGTCTTCAAAGCAGCAATACCAAAAGCCCACCGGTACCCTTTTGGGTCTTTGAAGTACCCTCTCCTGAGGTAGTCCATGCCGAGGATGCATGGAGCCTCTGGACCAGTCACAATGGGGTGCTTCTGCCATTTCTTCCCAGTCAGGCTAATTTCAGCCTCTAGTACAGTCAACTCTTGGGACCCTCCTGTCACTCCAGAAATATCGATGGGTTCCACCCCTTGACAGTTCGATGGCATCAGGGTACACTGTGCACCGGTGTCAACTAGAGCCTTATACTTCTGTGGGGCTGATGTGCCAGGCCATTTGATCCACACAGTCCAGTAAATACGATTGTCCCCTACCTCCACCTGGCTGGAGGCAGGGCCCCTCTAATAGTCATCGTCATCACAATCTTGGACACCTAAGTCGTGTTGAAAGGGATTATTCTTCTTTATCACAGGAGCTGGAGTAAAATCAGCTCTGCCGCTCCATCTGGGAACCTGTTCACCAGAGACTGAAGCTGCAGCTCTCATGGGGCGATCAGTCTTGGCCCTTGCTCCTCTCTTCAATTCACCCACAAGTTCCTCCAAGGCTGAAGTAGGTTTTCCATCCCACTTTGTCATGTCTTCTCCATGATCCCGCAGGTAAAACCATAGGGTGGCCCGTGGTGTGTATCTTATATATTTTCTCTCTCGAGCAAAAGGATGCCTTTTGTTAAGAGCTGAAACGCGTGTTGGCACACGTGAGGAGCTAGATAAATCAGACAGATCATCCCTCAACTGTTTGAGATCCTGAGACAGTTTTTCCACAGCTGAGATGATGGAAAGGGTAAGATTGTCTTCGAATTCTTGGAGTTTATGAACCATTTCATCCACTGTTAGTGGTGCTATGTCATTCCAGGTTACCGTTGCCAATGGATGGGCATATGACGACGGTGCGTTCCGTGTAAGTTTTCGCCACATGGGTCGTGTGCATTCGACTTCATCTGGGTCTCTGGGTACATTCCCATTATTCGGCTTGGTGTGGTAGATCATCTCTACGATAGCTGATTCCCTCAGGGACCGGATGCCTTTGTCTATAGTAGTCCACTTGACCAAACGACTCATAACATCATCCTTGTATGGGAACCTTTCTTTCACAGCTGCCAAAAGCCGCCTCCAAAGACTGAGGCACTTTTTCTCTCTTACAATTGCTTTGTCAATTCCCCCTTCTCTAGCAAGTGATCCCAGCTGCTTGGCTTCTGTACCTGCTAGTTCGTGACCATCGGCCCCATTATCCCAACATCGGAGCAGCCATGTGATGATGTGCTCCCCTGGTTGACGGGTGAAATCTTTTCGCATATTCCGCATCTCAGTTGAGGTCCGAGATCGAGAAGTCACGTCTTCTTCTTCGTCATGTGATGATGACCCCTGATCAGATACTAGACCAGGTAGTGGATGCAAAGTTTCTTCATCCTGCCTCTTCCTTCTTGCCTCCTTTCTGGTTTTTCTCTTGTGTACAGGAGCAACTGATATTGGTACCAATTGGTCCTCTAGTTCAGCTGCAGTGATTATCACTGTAGCTTGAGTAGCAACTGTACTTGTTGCTGGGGTAGCTGCACTGTCGTAGCCGAGGGTTGAATAGCTGCTGTACTTGTTACTGGGGTAGCTGCACTGTCTGTCACAGCTGAAGTTTGGGTAGCAACTGTACTTGCTGCTGGGGATGGTGTAGCTGCTGTACTTGGAGTTCGAACAGCTGCGCTGACTTCTGTGTTGCTCTCAGATCCAGGGACATTTTTTTCTTTTTGAAGGGGTTGGATAGTGTCGAACAAGGCCCTATAGGCATAGGCCAAGCCCCAGCACGTTGCCGTAATTTGTCTATCTCTGGTGTTGCCAGGATGACAACACACCTCATTTAGGTGTTTTACTAATTCTTCCGGATTCTTCACTTGTTCGGAAGTAAAATTCCAAAGTACTGGAGGGGCCCACTGACCTAGATGCTTGCCCATACTATCCCACACACCCTGCCACTCATGGCTGTCCAGCCTCTGGGAAAATCTCCTGGTCCTCCTATGTTGTCGTTTAACCCCAATACAGGACCAGACCTGACTCCGCTTAACTCTTGAAATCAGATGAAATAACTGTGGGCAAAACACACTCTCTATGTGTGCTACTATGGTGATCCCCATCACAATCAGCATACAAGTCTCAACAGTATTAAAAGGCCATTCAAAAACTTCAAAACCCTCAAATGATGTTGTAGACCATCTGGAGAGAACACTGGGAGGATAGAAGAATATCTCCATCACAGGTTGACCACCCGAGAAGGAGAAAAAAGATGTGAAATTCCTAAGCACTTCTATTATATACCTCCCAAAATATAAAGTTGGTGACCATACCGGGAGCATAAACCAGATCAGTTTCATGATCAATGCTTCTGTTGTATTACAAGTCATTAACATAAAGTACAATGAGACCAGAACCTTAGCCCAAACCCCATACTTAATAAACACTAACACAGCTAATATATATGAAAAGTAATTGGTAAAGTCCTGAAACGGTGAGATCAAGAGAAAAAACTGTGAGAGCCAATAAAACAGCATTGTGACAATTGACTATAAATCCTGCCAGATTTGTTGTTATTTCGTGGGTTTGGGCCCCACGTTGGGCGCCAAAAACTGTCATGGTTTAAACTAAATCTGCACAGTTCCCCCTTTGGTTCCCCTCCCCCCCCTCACCTTTCCACTCCCGGAGGGATGGGGAGGAGAGCCAGAGGAATACAACTCCCACAGATTGAGGTAAAATCAGTCCAGCAATTAAGTATAACAGAAATCACCACCGCCACTAATAACAAATCGATGCTAGAGGAGACAAACGGGGAGAGAGAATACGATACCACCCGCCGAAATGAGCCCAGCCCAGAAGAGAGAGAGCTCCCCCCTCCCCTCCTGGCCAGCTTACAGTTCCCTCCCCGAGCCTAGCCCGGAGTGTTAACCCCTTCCCTTCTGGCCAGCTTTCAGTCCCCTCCCCGAGCAGGACGTGCTGTGGTATGGAATACCTCCCCGACTAGCCCAGACCTGGTGCCCTATCTCTCCCTCCTCCCTGGCAGAGCATGAGCTACTGCTGAACACATGACAATGATTTTGAGTTATTTTATCATATTTAATCTGTTCTGTCTTTTACCTCTCAACTTCCTATGCTATTTCTTCAAATTGCTTAACAGCTGTTATATGCAAAGCAGGCATAGTTGCATATTAGTTCCTTTTCTTTTGCCATGCATCTTTTGAGATTTAAAATTAGTCTGAGGTTGCATTGTCATCTTCTGCCAATGAAATCTATACATGAATGTTTCTGCTATTTCTAAAATTACAATTAGTGATGCTGCCTTAACTTTTTGAATGCAAAATCTTTCTCCTCTCTGCTTTTTCTTATCACATGGACTGTTCAGGAATGTCTGAAGAGCATAGGCTTAACCAGTTGCAATTGACAATGATGCAGAGCTCTGATCCAACTAGAGGGTTTTATACCATGTTTAAATAACTCCTCAGAGAAATTTTCTATTACTAAAGTTGATTTTTTACATCACTCTGTATTAGCAATTTTGTTCATAGTGTTAACAAGCAAATAGGAGCCTCAAAGCTGAGAGAATATTTAGGAAACTCTAGCAAAATCATTGAAAACATGTGGGACAGAATAAAATGATCAAAATGACATATTTCCTAGTTAAAACCAGTATTTTTGGCTGTACCCATAAGTGATCAGAATTTTCTCTTTGGCCTCAAGGTTGGGAAAAAACGTGTAGAACAGATTAGCAAAATCTTCTAATGATCATGCTGGCTAATTTATAGTTATTGCCAAATGCATGTGATACAGCTTTGAATGTTCTTAAATTTGCTTCATTAGGGGTTGCTCAAGTTTTTAGAGGCATACCTTGACACTAGGTTTTTCTGCTGTCCCCATCAGTATACTCTCTTGTCCTATTCTGTTCTTGAGTTGGTTCATTACAGTTCAGTAGTTGTGGTTTGGTGTTTACCTTATTTGGGAATTGTGTAAAATTTAATTAGCTTGAGTTAAAGTTGAGTTAGTTGAGTTAGCTGTTAAAGCACCTTGTATTTAATGTGTGTGAATATATGGAGATATGTGAGGGTTGTAGTGCTCATACACATTTAATTTTAATGATTATAAATATAAAGCTTTCGGTTACCAGAGTATAAACCACCGTAACAGGGTTTTCATAGGATGAGCTACCTCCAAGACTGCAAGAGCAGAAGTAGCCTACACCCATATAATCAGTGATGTATTTTTAGTAGGCGAATGGTAATTGCAGTGCTTGGATGGGTTTAGGGCACTAGGGAAGGCATCTTAAACTCCATGAACTCTTTAATACATAGGAAGTGATTGAATTCTGTTTTATACCTACACAAAAGGATAAATTTTCCAGTGAAATTACTTTCTTTTCTTTGGTAGAGAGCACTGTGTTCCTCATCTTTGGCATTGCTTCCTGCAATTTCATTTAACCTTCCATCTGCCTTGCATAGTGGTTTACCAAGTTGTGCTTTGCCCAGTTTGTGTACTTTAGCAAGACCAATACCTGAGACAGTATTGGCTACTTTTTTCTTACCTCTTTGAATGGAGATTTTCCTGCCAAACTGCCTTAGGGCAAAAGCAGCTTTTCACATCCATTTGCTATACGTATTTCGAAAATGTACCTTCTTTCTAGTGACTCTTCATCAGTCTTTTTTCTTTCTTGATTTTTTTTTCTCCCAGCAGCTTCCTTTCCTCCCAGTAGGTGCCAACTTGGCACAGCCCAGGCTTCCTCTGAACTTGATGCTGGGGCTGTTTCCAAGGCTGGTGAACAGGGAGCTCTTATGTGAGCAAGTGCAGCTGGAATTTTTCTTTTTCTCCTCCTCTCCCCCCTGCTTTCCCCTAGCTTGCTCTGCAGCAGCAGTGCTCTCACAGCCCAGTGAGCTAGGAAGGGAGAGCTCTTTGTCTCCTGCCAGAAGCACAGCATGGATAGGTGCTTGGTTCAGTGAGGATAATACACATTGCACAGGTCTGTAGCTGCACAAAGCAGCCGTGCATCTCTTGTAGCTGAAATGCCATGCAGAACTGCCACCAGCCTCCTCTCCTTACTTGGATTTCCTTCTGCAGGAGCTTAAAAATGAAATCCACTGTCTCTCATGAACATTGTAAGAACACTGGGACAACTGAGATAATTAATCTATGCAAGAATTAATAACAACAATGATCTGGGAACTGTTTACTGCTTTAGTGTTCAAACGTAATGAAATGGCACAACTGCCTGTTGGAATTTTACTGGCCTGTTATTATATCTGAAAAAATGGCACTCTCAAGTTTATCTTATTAAGGAAATAAGCTGTTCAAGAACAAGAAAGTTACAAAAGGGTATATTGTCACTTGTCACAAACTGGCTCTGTTTTAAAGCAAAGTTTTTTTGTGCCTTAATCATTATGAATAAAAATATCTTCACAGTAGATCTGCAAATGCTTATTAGGAAAGTGCTATTATTAGCTTTAATATAAGCACTGATATTAACATGGATTTAGCATTAGCATTTAATATTAGCATTAATAGAAGCTTTAGTATTGAATTTTAGTGATGATAGAACAGAAGTTACAGGGATATAAAAGTTTTATAACAAATGGTTGGTAGAGAAATAATAGACAAGTATTCAGAAACTGCTGGTGCTCTTTTACAAAGAGACTGGAGAATGTCTCGAAAGGCAATTCTTAAACAACGTGTTTCTTGGACTCTCTGACCTTTGTTTTTTTCTTTCACATGTAGTAACTAGGGGAGAAATACTGAGGAGAAAAATAAATTAGTTTCTCAGATTACACCTCCCTCACTGCCACCCTTCACTGCTGATCTCTTTAATCTTCTGATTTTCTCCTCTGCAGCCAATTAAGAAGGAAGGCTTCTCTTGTAGAGAATTTACAATGACATGATTTAGTTTCCATGCTGTCTGAGCTGTTTAGAAACATGTGGAAAGTTAAGGGCCTGCATCACACTCAGTAGTATTGAACTGTGTGGTGTTTCAAATAAGTTGTATAGTTTAAAGCAGGAAGGGATTAATTTGCCTTCTACTTTGTTCTAGGCTACTACACTTTGTCCAGATAATCCTAATCAAGGCCAGGTCAGATGAGGCTTGGAGCAACATGGTGGAAGTTGTCCCTGCTTGTGGCAGGGGTTTGGAAATGAAAGCTCTTTAAGGTCCCTTCCAACCCAAATCAGTCTGTGATTCTATGATCGTACAGTGACGTTTCCGCTAGACTTTATACCAGAGGTGCTACCTGGTTAAAATCATGTGCTCTGTTGAAGTAGTTGTAACAAATAAATCTGTTTTTACAACTCTTCTGGAATTTTCTGAGAGGTGGAAAATACTGCACTCCATCATAGTATAATAGAATAGTTAGGGTTGCAAAGGACCTTAAGATCATGAAGTTCCAATCCCCCTGCCATTGGCAGTGACACTTGTCATGGTTTAAGCTCAGCTGGCAACCCAGAACCACGCTGCTGCTCACTCATACCCTATTCCCTTCTTCCCACCAGTCCCAAAGGGATGATGAGGAGAATCGAAAGAATGTAAATCCCACAGGTTGAGATAAGAACAGTCCAGTAACTAAGGTATAACACAAACCACTGCTGCTACCACCAATAATGATAATAGTAAGAGAAATAACAAGGGAAGAGAATACAACCACTCACCATGCACCAACTGATACCCAGCCCAACCCGAGCAGTAATCTAGCCCTTCTGGGTAACTGCCCCCAGTTCATATACTGGGCATGACGTGCTGTGGTATGGAATACCCTTTCGGTTAGTTTGGGTCAGGTGTCCTCTCTCTGCTTCCTCCCAGCTTCCCCTCCTCCCTGGCAGAGCATGAGAATCAGAAAGTCCTTGCTCAGAGTAAACATTACTTAGCAATACCTGAAATCACTGGTGCTATAAGTACTGTTCCCAGGCTGAAAGTCAAAACCACAGCACTGCACCAGCTACAAAGACTGAGAAAATTTACTTCTACTGATGAACCCAGGACAACACCCCACACTAAGCAATGTCACCCAGGGCTCTGCCTAACCTGGCTTTGAATACCAGCAGGGATGGAGCATTCACAACTTCCTTGGGCAATCCATTCCAGTGTCTTACCACCCTCACAGTAAAGAACTTTGTCCTTATATCCAATCTAAGATTTCCCTGTTTAAGTTTTAACCCATTACCTCTTGTCCTATCACTACAATCCCTAATGAAGAGTCCCTCACCGGCATCCCTATAGCCCCGCTTCAGATACTGGAAGGCTGCTCTGAGGTGTCCACGCAGCCTTCCCTTTTCCAGGGCCCAACTTTCTCATCCTGTCTTCATACGGGAGGTGTTCCAGTCCCAGATCATCCTGGCAGCCTCTGGACTTGTTCCAACAGTTCCATGTCTTTTTTATGTCACTTCTGGCAAAGAAAGTATAGGTGCCACTGACCTTAATAGTGGGTATCACTTACTTGAAATAGTAACAGGTTTTTCCAGTCCTTTAAAAAACTGTCAGGAGGACTGCCTAAATCAATTCCTAATGGACAGAACATACCAACATGTGAAAATTATAGCTTATTTGATTGTGCATTTTGGATGAAGCACTCTACAGACAAATATGAAAAACTTCAGGCCCAATGACCCTTGTTCTCATGGGGGACGTCAACCACCCTGATATCTGTTGGAGGGACAGTACTCCCTGGCACAAGCAATCGAGGAAGTTTCTCGATTGTGTGGAAGACAACTTCCTTCTGCAAGCAATAGAGGAGCCGACAAGGAGAGGTGCCATGCTTGACCTCGTGCTCACCAACAGGGAAGGGCTCATTGGAAATGTGACTCTCCAGGGGAGCCTTGGATGCAGCGATCATGAGATGGTTGAATTCGAGGTCCTAAAGACAGTGAGAAGAGCGTGCAGTAAGCTCACCGCCCTGGACTTCAAGAGAGCAGACTTTGACCTCTTCAGGAACCTGCTTAGCAAGGTTCAATGGGATATAGCCCTAGAGTTGTGGTAAACGGCCCAGTTTCTGGCTGAAGACCAGTAACGAGTGGTGTCCCTCAGGGATCGGTGTTGGGACAGGTCTTGTTTAACAACTTTGTCACTGCCTGAGGAGTATAAAGAAGGACTACAGAGCTCTGGGAGAGGTGGTCAGGGGCTCTGGAGCTCACTGTTTACAACAATTCTCTAAGACACAGGGGAGGACCTTCCAAAGGCAAGGAGGATTGGACAGGTTAATAAATGGTTAAAAGGGTGGTGTCGTAGTCAAGGGTTTGGGTGTCTTGGACATGAGGCCCACATTTGTAGGCCAGGCCTACTGGGGGCTGGTGGAACTGCTCTGATAAAGAAAGGGAAGAGTGGCTTTGCTGGGAGGCTTGCCAGACTTGCCAAGGATGTTTTAAAGTAGTTATGTTGGGGGAGGGGAGCATCATTCCATCCCAACACACCCAGTCAGTTACCAGCACCTATAACAAATACTCTGAGCAATGTAGTAATATTCTAGCCACTCCAGCCACTGAGCTGGCTTCATTTGGAGCTCGGATCAGATGCCTCTATACAAATGCCCGTAGCATGGGGAATAAACAAGAGGAATTGGAGATGTGGGCACATCTACGAGGCTATGATATAATAGGCATCACAGAAACATGGTGGGATGGCTCCTTTGACTGGAGTGTTGGAATGGAAGGTTACAGGCTTTTTAGAAAAGACAGGCCCAGTAAGAGGGGAGGGGGAGTTGCCCTTTATGTTAGGGAAAGGCTGGAGAATATGGAACTCTGTCTGGGGACAAGGGATCAGATAACAGAAAGTTTGTGGATCAGGGTTGAGGGGAAATCGGTGATGGGAGACATTACTGTGGGGATCTGTTACAGACCGCCTGATCAAGAGGAACCTATGGATGAAGCACTCTACAGACAAATAGGAAAAGCTTCATGCTCGATGGCCCTTGTTCTCATGGGGGACGTCAACCACCCTGATATCTGTTGGAGGGACAGTACTCCCTGGCACAAGCAATTGAGGAAGTTTCTCGATTGTGTGGAAGACAACTTCCTTCTGTAAGCAATAGAGGAGCCCACAAGGAGAGGTGCCACACTTGACCTCGTGCTCACCAACAGGGAAGGGCTCGTTGGAAATGTGACACTCCAAGGGAGCCTTGGATACAGCGATCATGAGATGGTTGAATTCGAGATCCTAAAGACAGTGAGAAGAGCGTGCAGTAAGCTCAGTGCCCTGGACTTCAAGAGAGCAGACTTTCGGCTCTTCAGGAACCTGATTAGCAAGTTTCCATGGGATATAGCCCTAGAAGGCAAGGGGGCCCAAGACTCTTGGCTAATATTCAAGGATCACCTGCTACAAGCTCAGGAGTGTTGCATCCTGACTAAAAGGAGGGCAGCAAGAGGGCCAGGAGACCTTCTTGGATGCATAAGGAGTTACTGAGAAATATTCACAGGAAAAAAGAGGCTTATAAAAGGTGGAAGCAAGGACAGGTGGCCTGGGATGAATACAGGGATGTTGTCCGGAAAGTTAGCGACCAGGTTAGGAAAGCTAAGGCCCAGTTAGAGCTAAACTGGACTAGGGATATTAAAGATAACAGGAAGGGATTTTATAGGTATGTAGCGGCTAAAAAACAAACTAAGGACAATGTTGGCCCCTCCGGAAACTTTCGGGAGAACTGGCTACACAGGAATTGGAGAAGGCTGAGGTTCTGAATGGCTTCTTTGCCTCCGGCTTCACTGGCAAAGGCTCTGACTGCACCACCCAAGTCTTGGAAGACAGACTCAGGGACTGTGAAAATGAAGACCTTAGGCCCACTGTAGGAGAGGATTTGGTTTGAAACCATCTTAAGAATCTGAACGTACACAAGTCCATGGGACCTGATGAAATCCATCCGCGGGTCCTGAGGGAACTGGTGAATGAACTTGTAAAGCCACTGGCCATCATATTTGAAAAATCATGGCAGCCAGGTGAAGTTCCCGATGACTGGAAAAAGGCAAATATAACCCCATTTTCAAGAAGGGGAAAATGGATGACCCGGGGAACTACAGACCAGTCAGTCTCACCTCTGTGGCTGGCAAAATCTGGGAGCAGATTCTCTTGGAAGGCATCCTAGGCCACATGAAAAGCAACAAGGTGCTTGGTGACAGCCAGCCTGGCTTTACTAGGGGGAAATCCTGCCTGACCAATTTGGTGGCCTTCTATGACAGGGCTACAAAAGTGATGTACAGGGGTAGAGCAGTTGACGTCATCTACCTGGATTTGTGCAAAGCGTTCGACACTGTCCCACATCACATCCTTGTCCGTAAATTGGAGAGACATCAATTTGATAGGTAGAGCACTCGGTGGATAAGGAACTGGCTGGATGGTCGCACTCAAAGAGTTGTGCTCAATGGTTCAGTGTCGGCTGGAGATCAGTAATGAGTGGTGTCCATCAGGGATCGATGTTGGAACCGGTCTTGTTTAATATCTTTGTTGCTGACATGGACAATGGAATTGAGTGTGTCCTCAGCAAGTTTGCCGATGACACTAAGCTGTGTGGTTCTGTTGGTATGCTAGAGGGAATGAATGCCATCCAGAGGGACCTTGACAGGCTTGTGAGGTGGGCTGATGCCAGCCTCATGAAGTTTAACAATGCCAAGTGCAAGGTCCTACACCTGGGTGGGAGCAATCCCAGGCACAGCTACAGGTTGGGCAAAGAAGAGAGATTCAGAGCTGCCATGCGGAGAAGGACTTGGGGGTGTTGATCGATGAGAAAATGAACATGAGCCAGCTTCACTGTGCACTTACAGCCCAGAAAGCCAACTGTATTCTGGGCTGCATCAAAAGAAGCGTGACCAGCAGGTCAAAGGAGGTGATCCTTCCCCTCTACTCTGCTCTCGTGAAACCTCACTTGGAGTATTGTGTGCAGTTCTGGTGTCCTCAACATAGAAAGGACATGGTACTGTTGGAACAAGTCCAGAGGAGGGCCACGAGGATGATCAGGGGACTGGAGCACCTCCCAGGTGCTGACAGGCTGAGAAAGTTGTGTCTGTTCAGCCTGGAGAAGAGAAGGCTGCATGGAGACCTCTTAGCAGCCTTCCAGTATCTGTAGGGGGCCTACAGGGATGCTGGGGAGGGACTATTCATTAGGGACTGTAGCGATAAGACAAGGGGCAATGGGTTGAAACTTAAACAGCAGAGGTTTAGACTGGATATAAGGAAGAAATTCTTTACTGATAGGGTGGTGAGGTACTGGAATGGGTTGCCCATGGAGGGAGGTTGTGAATGCTCCATCCGTGGCAGTGTTCAAGACCAGGTTGGATGAAGCCTTGGTTGATATGGTTTAGTGTGAGGTGTCCCTTCCCATGGCAGGGGGGTTGGAACTATATGATCTTGAGGTCCTTTCCAATCCTATTCTATGATTCTATGATTCTATGACATGGACAGTGGGATTGAGTGCGCCCTCAGCAAGTTTGCCGAAGACACCAAGCTGTGTGGTTCGGCTGATACACTGGAGGGAAGGAATGCCATCCAGAGGGACCTTGACATGCTTGTGAGGTGGGCTGATGCCAACCTCATGAAGTTTAACCATGACAAGTGCAAGGTCCTACACCTGGGTTGGAGGAATCCTAAGCACAACTACAGGTTGGACAGAGAAGAGATTCAGAGCAGCCCTGCAGAGAAGGACTTGGGGGTGTTGGTTGACGAGAAAATGAACATGAGCCAGCAGTGTGTGCTTACAGCCCAGAAAGCCAATCGTATTCTGGGCTGTGTCAAAAGAAGCGTGACCAGCAGGTCGAAGGAGGTGATCCTTCCCCTCTACTCTGCTCTCGTGAAACCTCACTTGGAGTATTGTGTGCAGTTCTGGTGCCATCAGCATAAAAGGGACATGGAACTGTTGGAACAAGTCCAGAGGAGGGCCATGAGGATGATCAGGGGACTGGAACACCTCCCGTATGAAGACAGGCTGAGAATGTTGGGGCCTGGAGAAGGCTGCGTGGAGACCTCATAGCAGCCTTCCAGTATTTGAAGGGGGACTACAGGGATGCTGGTGAGGGACTCTTCATTAGGGACTGTAGTGATAGGACAAGGGGTAATGGGTTAAAACTTAGGGGAATTTTAGATTGTATATAAGGAAGAAATTCTTTACTGTTAGGGTGGTGAGGCACTGGAATGGGTTGCCCAGGGAAGTTATGAATGCTCCATCCCTGGTGGTTTTCAAGGCCAGGTTGGGTGAAGCCTTGCGTGGCATGCTTTATTGTGAGGTGTCCCTGCCCATGGCAGGAGTGTTGGAACTAGCTGATCTTAAGGTCCTTTCCAACCCTAACTATTCTAGGATTCTATGAGTGTTCTTGCTATGTTTTCTTTTTCTCTTTTGTTTCTCTACTTTTCCTCCTGAAATTCATTACCACCATGACAGCAAATGGTTTCAATAAAAGGACAGTTCACTCTGATTTAATTTTCTCGAAGGTTGTGTTGTGTTTTCCAATCCCACAAAACAATATAAATAAGAAAAAAATACATAAAATGTATTCACAAGATATTGAGTCCTTACTGTAAGAGTCAGCCTTGTTTCCCAGAAAGAATCTAAGCTACTCTTTTTATAGACGTTGTGTAAGTTTATAGTATCGTTGTAGTTGCTATTATTATCTTTTTATTAGATATTTTGTGCCTTAGGGACAGGAATATGAGGTGGCAGTTGCTACGGAAACTAGTTTGAAAAATGTTATCGAGAATCAGTGAATCTACTTGCATGACAGCTGTCACTGTGGACATAAATTAGACCTGTCATAATTGGTTATGTGCTCTCTTTGGTGTGGTGGTGGTGTTAATCTGACATTAATTCTGTTATTTACAGCAACAGTAAGGCTCCTAATGGAATCAATATTTTCATTAATTTCTTTTTGTTATATATCCTGATGCTGAGCCTAGTTTGTTTTCCCAAGATGCTAATACAGAAAAAAAAAAAGCTTCTTTGTTTATTTTTAATTCCACAAATACTGGCAGTTTATATTGCACAGATATGAAGTAGTAAACTTGTATGACAGAACACAGGGTTTTTCTAGTGTGACAGAACTCTGCATCCTTATGGGTTGGTCCTTGCGGGTGACAATTCAGCCTTACAGTGATTCAATATCTATAGCTGTTCTGCCCCCTTAGCCTTATACCCCAATCTGCTCTTCCTGTAGCTCCCCTATGCATAAAATCGAGAATCCATTTTAATCAGCTGGTGTCGGCTCAGCCAATTGATGCCTTTGGGGAACCGAATGCAGGCTCTTAATTCTGCATTTTTCAGCAAGACATTTCAACAAGTACACAGTTTTCTTCTCAGAGAAGGGGTAATTATTCTTACTTTATGTCCTTGTGTGATCTGAAACTTTTTATTCATATGCTACTTATTTTTTTCCTTTCCAAATGCTCTCCTCAGGGCCATTTTTTAGTACTGAGCTCATCTCATGTAATCTATAGGTGATAAGTTTCCCTTACATCTACTCATTCCTCGAAGAATTCCTTTGCTCAGTAATTTTTCACCTTCAGGAGCTAGAGATGTATGTATTTCTATCTAACTGTTCGGTATATTTTCAGTCTTATGTCGTTCTTTTTTCATTTCATTCATTTTTCATCATCTGTATCTTTCTGATTAGGAGAATCAGTATAATGATTGTCATAAATTTTCACTGGGAGGGGAGAAACTAATCCTGAACTACCCTCTAGTTAGAAAGCTCTTGTTACAAAATACTGTAGGGCTTTCTAATCAAGCTGGTAAAGGCAGCAACTGCCTTGCTCTTTTATAAAGTGATAAAAGGAGATAATTATCCTGGAAAGTTGAGGCCAGCCAAATTTAAATTAGAAATTAGTACATTTTAACTTGATTAACTGCTAGAATAAACTGTCATGGAAGGTGTATTTTCTCATCTTTTGATGTCATTTATACCACCTTTAGAAAATACGCCTTAGCCAAATGCAAGTTAAACTTTCATTAAAGGCAAATTAGTGAGCTCAATGTAAAAGTAAATGAGTGACAGACAGGAAGTCACACTGGGTTGAATGCTCACTTCACCTTCAACTTTCATAAATCAACAATGCAGTTTTCCTTCATTGCCCTCCCATTTTGGTTTTTTTTTTTATAATTCACAAGATGAAGCTGACCAAAAGTATTATTTTGTTATGTTTTTTGTTGCTAGCTTATGGATTATAAAATCTTTTATACTATTTGCAAAAATTCATAATAAATGAGAGAAAAGTACCTGAATGTAGAACTGATGCTGTGACTTGTATTTCTATACCAACTCCTTCAGTGCAAACCTGTAGGTTGTGAACAGACAGCTCTTTGGCTTTACTGCCATGCTACCACTTCATTAGACCTGTATATGCTAGACTGTTACCTGTTCTTGTCGTCCTAGTTATGATTATATTCCTATAAGCAGGATTTGGTCTCACATATGATTTCTTTCCAGATGTGGATACCTGCTTGTTTGAGGCAACCAGATCTGGCAAAGTAATTTAATTTTAAATGAGATTCTTAAAATATTTTGTTGTTTAGTAAGGAACTAGATGAGGTTAACTGAACCTGAACAGCTCTATCTCTGTTTCCTATTCTCTCTACTAGTGCAGCGATCTTGTTTTGGGTTTACTTGCTGTACAAATACATGTGCAAGTCTTCCTCCCCTATTACATTTATTTTCTATGCTGATAAGGCTGCAGGAGGAAAACATTCTTATTAGTAAAGAGTGGAAATTTAATGATAGGATAAACTCATTGTTGACATTTGCATTTTAAACCTTCATGTCTGATGACTTCTTTGTATGAGCAGGTTCAGTTTTATTCTTGTTCAAGATTAATCTTGTCATGATTGTTCAAATGTCATTTCTCTACACCTGTGTATGTATGATATTAGTCAATACGGTTTTAGACTGAATCGTGATCTCCAGACACTCATTTCATTTATGCTTTTCTTAATTGTAAAATTGCTATGAATTATTCAGACTCAGGGAGTTTCTTTGCTATGCATAGTTTTGGACATTCAGTTCTTGGACCATGTTATGTTAAATGTTTCTGGAGTTGCATACTAGAGTCAGAAATCTGTGTCTGATTGCAGTGTGTTTCTGATACCTGCTTCAGTGTGATGTATGGAATTAGGAAGATTAGCAAGTAAGTAAAATGAGAGATCTGTTCACCATATTGTCCCTGCCCATGGCAGGGAGGTTGGAACTAAATGATCTTAAGGTCCTTTCCAACCCTAACTACTCTATGATTCTATATTGTATATTGCACAATAATTTGATTTGGTTTTTATGTCCATAGTTTTTTTGAAGAACAGTATAATCCAATAAAGGAACATTGCTAATTTGAGGGATAATAGAAACACCAAATAAAGGTTTTCTGTTGTAATTTTAAGACAAACTTAGGCAGTTGCTTTCATTTGATCTTTGCAGAGCAGCCTGAGACCTTCATGGATTCTTTTAGTACAAATTTATTTATATACATGCAGAGAGGGACATACAAATGCAATCTTTAGCTAATACCTTTTCTTGAATACTGTATATGTATTGAGGACCATCACATTTAGGAATATATCTGTAAAGATAAAAGTCTGTTGTTTTGTTCAGAATGTTTTCTCAAAATGATTGCAAAGGACAAGCAATATTTATCCTTGACTTTTATTCAAATTGTTGGGCTCAGGCTTTTTGTAATATGTTTAACCAGTGATCAGTCGTTCTTGGTATGCTTTGTGATATGTCTCAAAATCATCCACATTTTCATCTGGAGCATGAGGCTAGAAAACCCCCAAGTACAACCTTTCATCTATCCTTTGCTTCCTATTACCAATATTTTTAGGAACAGCATTTACTCCTATTGTAATCATGGGCTTAAAGCATTGTAGAAACTTCCTATGTAATTCTATTTATGTAGTGATTTATGATGA
This sequence comes from Melopsittacus undulatus, assembly GCF_012275295.1. Classification (NCBI taxonomy): domain Eukaryota; kingdom Metazoa; phylum Chordata; class Aves; order Psittaciformes; family Psittaculidae; genus Melopsittacus; species Melopsittacus undulatus. Next base: position 28,248,349 of record NC_047534.1, read on the forward strand.
ATTCTGGAGGGCTTATAAATCCAAATGTCACTTTCTGTGAGTCCTGTGTAAGTTTTTGAGAATCTTAACCATCTCTCTGTGCACCACTTCACTGTCAGTTTAAACGGGGGGGAAAAAAAAAAAAAACAAAAAAAAACAAGAGGAAATAGAAAACCCCTCACACTTGATGATTTGTCCTTGGTTACTATAGTGATGAATCCTATATGAAAACCCACACAGTTCTGACTGGAATCCAGACATGCAGATACCAATCAGAAAAGACAGCAGAAAGAGAATAAATTCAACAGTATAATACTGAATTGTGGTGTGAATCAAATCCATTTCAATGAAATTATTTTCTGAGCTTTTATCTGGAGCTTATTATTTCAGACACTGTTGTTAAATTGTTCTTCCAGACTGATTTTAAGCACAGAAACCATGGGATCTTGGTGGGCCATTGTGCAGGAAGCCTAAAATTAAACTGAAAGTCCAGATCTGGCTGGCATTCCCAGGTTGTGTGACACTTTCAATATGTAGTCTTTCCTTGTGTGTTTCTCTTATCCTAGTGCAGGAACCATAACAATTAAATGTTTTCATAGAAGACTCTCTTTGTGTCTTCAAAATTCACAAGATCACAGAATGGTTTGGGTTGGAAGGGCCCATAAAGATCATTTTTGTTCCAAACCCCCTGCCAACACTTTCCACTAGACCGGATTGCTCAAAGCCCCACCCAACCTGGCAATTCCAAAACATTTTTCTTCTTAAGTCTTCAATTTAATTTCTTTCCAGTAAAATCAGTTCACCTTCTCTCAAAGTAGCTTCTGTACAGGCTGAGAGGTTGAGGTTTGCTTGTAGATCCTGTAGCTGCCAAGTCCCCACTTGTAGGCCTGGGGTCCTTGCTCTGGGGATTGCTGTAAATTAGCTCCAGAGAATTTTGTCTCTGAGGCAGTAACAAGAACTAGATGAGTTCTTTTGCTTCTCTTCTGAGGGTATCCTGTCCAAATGATTTTAGCTCCTAGTAAGTTGAATTGGTAATTACTCTCCAATTTTCGTTGTCATTCCTGTTGATCTTTTATGAATGCTGTTTTTTTTTTTTAATAGGGTTGGCTAATGAATTTAAAAATCCTAAATTTAATTTTGGAATTAAAGAATAATAAATTTTAAAATTTAAATTCTAAGAATTTTCCACTTGAGTGTTAAGCAGCTAGTTAGTCTAGTAGTCATATTTCATAGAAATATAAGGATTTTGTTGAATTTATTATTAAAAATATACCGTAAGAGTTGTATTGGTTTGCTTCCCACCTGGTAAGTGGCAGGGTCAGAAGGTGCAGGCAACCTTGGCTTCTGGACTGATTCAGACTCTAAGGGTGTGATACCCCAGTGATTTCGGCATCTTGTCTATGAACTCTGAGGTTTTCATCTCTTGATAGCTCTGAGGTCATCCCAGTTATGGGTTTAAAATGTATAATAATACCTATTTCCAATAGATAATAAAACCAAAGAGGATAATATATCTTGAAAATTCAGATTAAACTTCTCAGAAGCTAAAGCTTCTCAAACGTAGCTCATATACAAGCTTCTTCTGTCTTGCATGTGCAAGACATTTGACGCTGTCCCACATCACATCTTTGTCTCTAAATTGAAGAGGCATGGATTTGATGGACAGACCACTCAGTGTATAGGAACTGGCTGGATGGTCACTCTCAAAGACTAGCAGTCAAAAGCTGTATGTCAAAGTGGAGATCAATGACACCTCAGGGGTTGATACTGGGCCCAGTACTGTTTAATATCTTTGTCAGCAACATGGACAGTTAGAGTGAGAGACCTGAGCTTGTTTAGCCTGGAGAAGAGAAGGCTCTGCAGAGACTTTACAATAGCTTCCAGTGCTTAAAAGGGCTACAAGAAACCTGGAGGGGGCTTTGGACAAAGGCCTGTAGGGACAGGACAAGGGGGAATGGCTTTAACCTGACAGAGGGGAGATTGAGATGAGCTCTTAGGCAAAGTTCTTCCCTCTGAGGGTGGTGAGGCCCTGGCACAGGTTGCCCAGAGAAGCTGTGGCCATCCTATCCCTGACAGTGTTCAAAGCCAGGTTGGATGGGGCTTGGAGCAACCTTGTCTAGTCGAAGGTGTCCCTGCCTGTGGGAACTGGGTGAGCTTTAAGGTTGCTTCCAACCCAAACCATTCCATGATATTCACACTCACTCTAATTCTCTACTTTGTCACTGTTACATCTGAACCTTTTTTAAGAAGGTTTTACACTTGTGTATCTTCTCACAGCATATGCTGCATAAAGTTATGACATCTCCTGCTCTGAGCTGGTGACTACAGTGAAAGAGAGTCAATTCACCTTTTTGAGTATTTTAAGTTATATCTGTTATTTCAAGTCAGAAAAATAATCTCATTCAAGATGATAATAAATTAAGCTAATTATTGAAATCTGTTAAAGAGTTCTATATTACATGGATCAGAAAGCTGCCTTTAAAATTTTTATATCTCATTGTTAAAATGACTTCTATTAAGTTTTTTTTTTCTTTAGTATTGTCTCAGTGCCTTACCTAAGTAATTAAATGCTTAAAATAAATGGTAAAGCAATTTCACTGTCATTATCTATAAATACAGAAATGCCATTTTGGCTTTTAATAGTGCAAAGCTTGGTTTTTACTGATAAGAGCTCTGGTACAGATCATGCAGAACTTTAATAGATGACTTACACAATGTCATATCCAAATGATTCAGACCTGTAATTGCTGTGTGGTAACATGTATTTTTACAAAGACACCCAGGGATATCAGTGATATTCAGTGATAACCCCTTCATTTTGAATCTGGTGTTACTGTGGCTGTGATAATTTAATCTTCCTTTGTCATTGTGGTGATAGTGTCCTTCTCCATGGTCTGGAAAAGTCACTTATAAATGAGATCAGCACTTTCTACCTACTGAAGCTCTAAGAGTGGTTACAGTGAAATTTTATTGAAATAACAAGTTTCCCTCAAAAAAATACCCCTCATCAATAACACCTACCTCCCTGTTCCACCCTGCCCAAGCCAGAGGGGAGAAAGCAAAGACAGCAACCTTCCTTCTGTTTATGGTCACTCAGCTAGGTCTTAGCTCGGACCATATCTAAGTGTTGTCCTATCTTGTCAGACTAATGGCATACCTATCTATTTTGTCCTGGGGGCAACTATATGGCCAAGGTTGGATGGGACTTTAAGCAAGCTGGTCTAATGGAAGGTATCCCTGCCCATGGCAAAGAGAGTTGGAACTCGGTGAGCTTTTAGGTCCCTTCCAACCTGGCCTTGAGCACTGCCAGGGATGTGTCAGCCACAGGTTCTCTGGGCAACCTGTGCCTCACCACCCTCATGGTGGTTGCTGTCCTGTGTTTAACTGGCTGAGTTGTGAAGCTAGTAAGTTCTGGCCAATGTCTGGATGAGAAGCAGGAGAAACTGATGGAGTCTTCAAAAAGAATATTATGAGTCCAGGTAGGTTGGAGGGAAGTCTGTCTGTCTGTTTGAAGAACATGAGTTTTGTAGTTGCTGTGTGAGAGCGCAAAGGTAGTAGGTAGTCCATTAAGCTATTGTACTTAAGCTAAGTTCCTCTACTTCAAAGCTTCACTTAAATAAGATGAAGAGTGCCTTCTTACAGCTCATGTCTTGCTTAGGGACTTGTGAAAAATAGACTTATTTTTCTTATTTATTTTCCTCTTCAGACAACTCTTCATGTGACACCAGTTAAGTATTTTGGTGATGGTGACTCATTTAATAAAGAGGTAAATGTCCAGATGGTAAAACATTTGGCAGTAACTTCAAGTAAAAGGAATTTATTTGAATAGATATCTCTTTGCCAGATCAGTAGTTTGATAAAATTATAATTTAAAAATAGACAATTAAGGAAATTGAATGAATTTATTACAGAATTAACCAGCTCAAATAATGAACTAAAAATAGGCTTAAATAGTGGTAATGGTCAATTTCTGGAAGATTATTGTTTCATTAATTTTCTCATTTCAGAATTTCTGTCTTACCAGAATTAAAATGTTCTCTGTGAGACTTTACCTACAGATACGTATTTGTACTGTACAGTGTGCAGATCTTGATTTTAAAGTGTTGGAGCAAAAATGAGAAAGTTTTGGTTCTGTTCTGAACTTCCCTTCCCTCTATTGGAGGTAAAGAGTATTCGGGAAGAATCACTCACGTTTTCTTTTTTGGTTAGTGTTTTTTTGGGGGGTCGGACATCAGTCTTTGGCCACGGTTCAGAGAAAGGACATGGGGTATATGAAGCTGTTTCCATATTCATAGTATGCGACATGAAACAAAAGATTTTCATTGCTGCTATGCACTCCTGGCTTATGTGCCTCTCTTCCCTCATTTCCTGTTGAATATTTTCATAAATAGTATGTATACTATCAAAGCAAATACTGCTTTTGCAGAGTATTTCACACTGGGGGTTTTGATATTTGTTTGAGCCTCAAGGAATGTTTTCAACATCCATAACAGCAAAATTATTCCTTCCTAGTAATTACAGGGTTTTGCGATTTTTCAAGAAGAGGAGAAGAATAAATTTAAAATCATTGGAATATGACAAGAAGAAGACCTTTGGAGTCATGAAGATCAATTCTTGCTTGTATATAAGAAGGTTGTTTGAAAATAATTTTATTGTATGTATCAAACTGGAAAAAAAAAGAAAAAAAAAGAGGGGCATTCAGTACTCCTGCTGGAAATCTGTTCTAAAATTTCATTTATCTCTTAATTAAAGAGCTTATTTTAATATCTGTCTTCTTTCCAATTTATAGAATTTCTTAGTGATTATATCTTGCATGCCTAACCCTTCTTCAGAAAGACAGCCAACCTTGCATTAAAGACTTTTTGTAAAGGATTTGTTAATTCCCCAGGCATCTATCTGAATTGCACTTACTGCTACTGTCAATTTGCATTGTTTCTTTTTCATTGGGTTTTTAAGTTTTGAATTTTACTGACTGCTTCTTCTAGCTACTGAGGGTATTTTTATGAATTGTTATACTGAAAAGGCTCTGTAATATTGAATGCTTTGTACATTGTTAGACCATGACCAAATTGACTGTCCTTCTGCTTTTCTTTTTATTAAGTCTTTCTTGAAGATTGTAGATGGCTGGGAGTCCTTGAAAGAGGTGCCCTGAAAAGTGCCTCTTTCATTCCTTAAGCAAAGAAGCAACATTAACTCCAGAATCTCTGACAGTGTTCAAGACCAGGTTGGACAGGGCTTGGAACAACCTGGTCTAGTGTAAGGTGTCCCTGCCTGTGCAGGAGGTTGGAACTGGACAAGGTTTAAGGTCTTTTCCAACCCAAACCATTTCATCATTATATAATGCAACCTGACTGAGGAGGAATAGGGTTCATCTGAAGCTGTTACTACTGCACAGGAGAGTCACAAATTAGGATGAATAAGGCTGCTGCATGCAATCCTAAAGCTTAGCAGATATTTTAAAGGGATTTTCAATTCTGGTGTTCTAAGCAAACAAAAAAAAAATCAACCTCAAAATTAAAAAAACACTTCACTTGGTTTATTTTGTGGATTTAGTGTTTAGGGAGGCTGGTGTAGACTAATTAAGTAAATGGCAAACTTCTGTCTTTTAAGGAATACTTCTAGTTTATTTTTCTCTTTGTACTTTGTAAGGATATTTGGATATACTAACAAGGAGCCTTGAACCTCAAGGACATAACTGCAATCTAAGAATGTATTTCCCCAAATTTGAAAATGTGCACTTTGAAATTGTTTTTTATATGAAGTCCTGGTCTTTTTTACAGTGTGATATTATGAGATCCTTTCCTCACCTGGAAAATTAAGGGAATTAATGAGTCTTGCTTTAGTGCTGCTGTAAATTTTGTTGTTGCTGATTTCTTTTAGTTTTATTTTATTTTATTTGAAGGAAACAGAAATGATGTGTTTGCAATAGCCTTCTGCTTGTCCATATGTGTGATAGGAGTAATATTACTTCTATTACACATGCAGTGGGTTGACCCTAACCTGATGCGAAGTCCCACCAAAGAGCTCTATCACTGCCCTCCTCAAGTGGACAAGTAAGAGAAAATACAATTAAAGGCTCATGGGTCAAGATAAAGGCAGGGAAAGATCACTCATGGGCAAAACAGACTCAACACAAGGAAATTCATGTACTTTATTACCAAACAAATCAGTTTAGGAAAATGAGAAATAAAACCAACTCTTAAAACAGCTTCATCCCACTCCTTTCTTCTTTCTGGGCTCAGCTTCACTTCCCGTTTCCTCCACCTCCTCCTTTCCCTGCCCGTGCAAGGGGGACAGGGAACGGGGGTTGTAGTCAGTTCATTTTGTGTTGTCTTTACTGCTCCTTCTTCATGGTAATATGCCTCACAGTCTTCCTCTGCTCCAGCATGCATCTGTTCCGTGGGGTGCATCCTTCAGGAGCAGACTGCTGTAGCATGGATCCTCCACAGGGTCACCAGTCATGCCAACAAACCAACTCCAGACTGGGCTCTGCTCTCCAGGGGACCACTGTTCCTACCAACAAATCAGCTCCAGTCTGGGCTCCGCTCTCCAGGGTACCACTGTTCCTACCAGGAGCTTGTTCCAGTGTGGGCTTCCCATGGGGTCACAGCTTCCTTTCGACACACCCTGATCTGGTGTGTCATCTGTTGGAAGACCCATGGTGTCTCCATGGGCTGCAGGAGGGTATCTGCTCCACCATGGATCTCCACAGGCTGCAGAGGCACATCCGGCTTCACCATGATCTTCACCACGGGCTGCAGGGGAACCTCTGCTTTGGCACCTGGAGCAATTCCTTCCTTCTTCTGCACTGACCTTTGGGTCTGAAGGGCTATTTCTCTCTCAGATTCTCAGTCTCTGTGGTTGCAGTTTCTGCTGCTAAGGGTTTTTTCCTCCCCTTTTAAAATAAGTTATCCAAAGGTGCTACCACTGATGGGCTTGGCTTTGGCCAGTGGTGGGTGTGTCTTGGAGCCAGCTGGCATTAGTTCAGTTGGACATGGGGGAAGTTTCTAGAAACTTCTCACAGAAGCCATACCTGTAGCTCCCCTCCTACCAACACCTTGCCTTTTAAACACAATACAACAGGCAACACAATCATTTCTGCATGTCAAATATAATGTCTGCAATTTCAGGGTAAGGAACCTCTTTACCTTCTAATCATTTGTAGGCATACTGAATTTATACTAATTTTGGAGATGAGTACTATATTAATTCTATAAATTGTTTTTCTATGAGAGGATTAAAAATTAATATCAAAATACCAGTTAGGAAACAAAACAGTTATTAAGCCATAAAAGGCAATATTATTGGTATTCTTTAAAAGGTTACAGTCTTGAAAGAAAGTGTGTGTGTATAATCCGGCCATTATTAATAATATCTCTAACAGCTATTAGAATAGAGGTAACACATATAAACCCCATCTATATAAATTATACTTTACATATATACATAATAATTAGCATGCTGTATTTCAGGCTGCATGTCAGGATATCCTGAATTAGTGAGACAATTAATGCATGGGATTAGTTGTCTAAATATTTCCATAGATCTTATTTCAAGGTTGGAAGCAAGCAGTATTTAGAAAGTCTTATGTACTCTCAAACCACAACATGAAGAGTGTATTACAGCCTCATTAAGATCATTTACTTGAGCAATTCATGTTCCTGAGAGTGTGATCAGAAAAAGAATGAAGAAAAAGTTACAAATAGTAACTGCAGATACTAGTATTTTAGAAAGGCTCCTGTTACGTCTCAGTTAGTTCTGTCTACAAGTTAAGAAAACAAGTTAATTGGCTGATTTTGACTATATTTAGTCTTTTACTAATCTAGTGCATCCAAGATGTTTCAGGTAAAGCTAGAACAAACTTAAAACCAAGTGTGTATCTCAGAAACAGCAACCTTCTGCAAAGGCACTGAAGGGGTTAAAGATGCTGCTGCCACTAGGTGTCATGCTGGGATCATATCTTGAAGCATGAGAGATTATCAAAGGTGCTGAATGAAGGAACCAGATGTCCTTTATGTGTTTTTACATCTAAAAAGTCTAATTTTGCAGGCTTTAATTGCCATTTGCCAGAACAGTGTATCAGGAACATTCGCAAGAGGCCAGAACTGTACATGTGCATGTCGCTGGGTAAGAAGGGATCATGCCACGCAACCTCAAGCGACAGTGGCTGAATGTTTCTGCTTTCATTTCAGATGATAGAGCCCTATCACAGAGATCCTCAAGTCACACGGACCTGCTTAGGAAAACTTATTTAAATTGCTTCGTGTGGGTGTGTTTGGCAACAGGGGGGGAAAGCATACACTACTTTTAGTCCTTCTCCAATATTTCTGTTTTATAAAGCTCAAACAACCCAAATAAAAAAAAAGCAAAGCCAACCAAAAAACCAAAACCCAACCAAAAAACCTTAGCCCAAACATAATGCAGCTTTTTATACAGAACAACCCTTAGAAGAAAAGTTCCCTTTCATAAGCACTGAACACAATGTCAAATAATTGACTTTATATTTATTGGTATTAGTTTCATAATATGAAAATCATCATAGGATTGTGAATATGAAATTAATGTGAGGGCAGTTATTTTCATTATTAAGTCTCCTGCATTCACTTACAGAAGTTGTCACGTTTCTTAACAGTTTGTTAACAGGGGGATCTTACCAATGTATGTAAATACTTGATGGGAAGAAGCTGATTCAGAATCTTGTAGGTGGTACCCAGTGAAAGGACAAGAGGAAATGGGTAAAAATTTGAAATGCTGGGATTTCTCATTTTCCATAAGAAAAATCTTCTAACTGTGAGGTGATTGATTCCTCAACACATTGCCCAGTAAGTCTGTAGAATCTCCTTGGAGATACTAGAAACCACTTGGGTGTGGCTTGGGACAACCTGCTCTATTTGCTGCTGTTTGAGCAGGTGGTTTGTATTTAGATGACCTCCAGAAGTGATTTCCAACCTCAACTCCTCTGTGGTTCCAGGTGTTTTCATTCTTCCCATTGATCCAGCATTGGGAATGCCTAACCCTTCTTCCCTCCCACAAAAACACAACAACCTCCCCAGAAACAAAAAATCAATACATAATGCTAAGAATTGTGATCATAGGCTTTAATTGTCAAGCAGCAATGAACTTCTGACAGGAATGTTTTTACAACAGGAAAAAAGCTTTCTTTGCGCCATACTATATGCTTAACAGCTGATGAAGTAGATTTTATCTATTGAAATTATTATACCCATTGTTCTGTCCCAAGCTTGTACATAGCTGAAGTAACTCAGGTATTGTGAAAATTTCTCACTGTTCTGCAGGTCCTTAAGGCTAGTCCTCCACACACTAGAAGTTTCTGTGCTGGAAATGGAAGTATTACTTGGATGTATATACATACATCATCATCATCTGTACAAACTTTCTCAGACATACCATGTATCATAAAGAAAAACCTTATTCTGGCACATTTGAGTTGACAGGGGCAAAAGGGTATCTAGCCCACTTGGAGGATAGCACATTGTGCAGTACCTGTCCATCAGTGTGATGTTTGACCTCACAAACTCACAAACTACGTTAGTAGAGTTGTGCCCTTCATTGCACAAAATATGATTTTATATTAGTATTATCTGTTAAATAACTGCCTAGTCTTAGCCTCTCATCTAAATTCTCCATTTGTAAACATGAAGCAGATTACATTGGAAGTTTTCCCACAAAAAAAATAAGTGTATGTAGGCCGATGCATGTGGTAACATGCTGCGAGCTCACACAATAGCTTCTTTGGGGTTTCTGTTCTACAGATTTAAATTCTGTTATTTCAGGCCAGTGATGTGCTGAGATACCAAAAATTTAAAATCCACTTTCAAAGATTTTTTATTTATTTTATGTTTTGGCTCTTAGTCTGTATCCAGACCAAAATTGGTTGTCTTGGTGTATAATGACACTAAATGCTTTACTTAGAGGCTGCGTGTTTGTCGCAGTGTTTAGCGCAGCAAGACCCTAATCCATGTTCTTTGTGCCATGTCTAAATGGTAGGAGAGAAGTTTCACATTCCTTTAATTTGGTATTTTCATTTATAATATGTGTGAAGTTATAATGTACTTTTACATAGCATCATAGAATCACAGACTGGTTTGGGTTAGAAGGGACCGTAAGCTCGTCCACTTCCACCCCCCTTGTACAGAGGTGACAGCAATGCTGAATACTCATACAAGTTTCATAACAAGTGATCCTGTCATATCATAAGCCAGTGTTGCAAAGTACAACAACATGATAACTTTAGTCCTGTTCCCATAGGTAATAAACTCCACAACAGGGAACACAGACTGGAAGTAAGGTATTACATGTATTACATAGTGCAACTTTAAGAACAATTGCAAGAACTCTGAGTGGAAATACAGCAACATTGTGACCAGTGACTATTAAACTAATTGAATGAGTGATTATAACAGGTTTGTTTTAACATGGTCAGGTCAAATCTGTTGTTATCTTAATCCTTTGTGCCCCACACTGGTTGCCAAAAAGGACTGTCGTGGTTTAAACCCAGCCAGTAAGTTAAGTACCACACAGCCCAGTGGGATGGTGGGAAGAACTGGAGAAAGTTAAAACCTGTGGGCTATGATAAGAACAGTTTAGTAATTGAAATAAAATAAAATTATAAATATTTAATATACATAGGAAAAAAAAAGGAATAAAAATCCAGGAACCCAAATGATGCACAATACAATTGCTCACCACACACTGGCAGGTGCTCAGCCCCACCCGAGTAGTGATTTGTCTTTCTGGGTGACTTCCCTCAGTTTATAGAATAGGTGTGACATGCTGTGGTATGGAATACCCCTTTGGCTAGTCTGGGTCAGGTGTCCTGTCTCTGCTTCCTTCCAGCTCCTTGTGCTCCTCGTCACTGGCAGAGCATGAGACTGAAAAGTCCTTGATCAGGGTAAGCATTACTTAGCAACAACTAAAAAGATCAGTGTGTTATCAGCATTGTTCTCAGACTAAAGCTTAAACACAGCATTGCACCAGCTACTTAACTCTATGCCAACCAAACCCAGGACGGGCATGCTCTTTTATTTATATTTTATTTTTGGTTATAAGTCAACCTTTCAAACACAGTATGTGTGTGATTTTCTCATGGACCTTGGGAAGGATTCTTGGGTGACACGGCTTAGTGTGTGGTGTCCCTGCCCATGGCAGGGGAGCTGGAACTAGATAATCTTAAGGTCCTTTCCAACCCTAACTATTCTATGAGTCTATAATTACTCAATTGGAAGTTTCCGTGTTTCCAAGCTGTAGCACAGTGTTCTTCAAATTGTGAATTTCTGTCTACTCTGTCAAGTTGATTCATTTCCATGACATCCCACTTCCGAAATAACTCTTAGTTTAGTTATAAAATGGGGTGGCTATAAAGATCACAGGCATGATAATGACCTACCGCAAAATAAGTCTTGGTTGCGTAGTTTAAACCTGAAACAAAATAAACAATAAATTTTTCACTTGTGTATTTGGTTGATAGGCTGTAGGTCCTTGTGCAGTTAAAACTGCCAAGGTAAACATAATATGAAAAATTCTCTATTTGTGGAAATGACAGAAAAAGATGCAGTTCAGCAGAAAATTCAATACAACATATTTACTATAAAATGATTGAGACTGGTGAAATAGATAAGGTACATTCTTATGTACAACAGCCAACAAAACTGAGATAAAAATGAGAGAACAGATTTAGAGGAGGAGGTAGAAATTCTTTGGAAGATCAACAAAAAGAGGTTTGATGACACATGCTGCCTAAGGGCTTTTATGTCTAAGCGATGGGGGTGGGAATAATGTTTATAAAGCACAAGGTGAGTGGGTTGCCTGCACAGTACAGAAGAGCATTGTACAAGCTCCAGAGTGTTGCATCCCAACTAGAAAGAAGTGCAGCAGGAGGGCCAGGAGACCTCCTTAGATGGATAAGGAGCTGCTGAGAAAAATTCAAAGGAAAAAAGAGTCTTATAAAAGGTGGAAGCAAGGCCAGGCAGCCTGGGATGAATACAGGGGTGTTGTCCAGGAAGTTAGGGACCAGGTTAAGAAAGCTAAGGCCCAGTTGGAATTAAACTTGACTAGGGATGTTAAAGATAACACGAAGGAATCCTATAGGTATATTGCAAATAAAAGACAGATTAAGGACAACATGGGCCCTATACAGAAGCTATTGGTAGAACTGGCTACACAGGATTTGGAGAAGATTAAGATTTATTTGCCTTGATCTTCCCTGGCAAAGGCTCTGACCGCACCACCCAAGTCTTGGAAGGTGGACTCAGGCACTGTGAGAATGAAGACCTTAGGCCCACTGTAGGAGAGAATCTGGTTCAAGACCATCATAAAAAACTGAACGTACACAAGTCCATGGGACCTGATGAAATCCATCTGCAGGTCCTGAAGGAGCTGGCGAATGACGTTGGAAAGCCACTGTCCACCATATTTGAAAAATCATAGCAGTCAGGTGAAGTTCCCGATGACTGGAAAAAGGGAAATATAACCGCATTTTCAAGAAGGGGAAATTGGATGACACAGGGAATTTCAGATCAGTTAGTCTCACCTCCATGCCTGGCAAAATCTTGGAGCAGATTCTCCTGGAAGGCATGCTAAGGCACATGAAAAACAACAAGGTGCTTGGTGACAGCCAGCCTGGCTTTACTAGGGGAAAATCCTGCCTGACCAATTTGGTGGCCTTCTATGATGGGTCTACAGAACTGATGGACAGGGGTAGAGCAGTTGATGTCATCTACCTGGACCTGTGCAAAGCCTTCAACCCTGTCCCACATGACATCCTTGTCTCTAAATTTGAGAGACGTCAATTTGACAGGTGGAGCCCTCGGTGGATAAAGAACTGGTTGGATGGCTTCATGCAAAGACTTTTGATCAATGGCTCAGTGCCTGGCTGGAGACCAGTAAAAAATAGTGTCCCCCAGGGGTCAGTGTTGGGACCGGTCTTGTTTAATTTCTCTGTTGCTGACATGGACAATGGAATTGAGTGTGTCCTCAGCAAATTTGCTGATGACACTAAGCTGTGTGGCTTGATTGATATGCTAGAGGGAAGGAATGCCATCCAGAGGGACCTTGACAGGCTTGTGAGGTGGGCTGATGCCAGCCTCATGAAGTTTAACAATGCCAAGTGCAAGGTCCTACACCTGGGTGGGAGCAATCCCAGGCACAGCTACAGGTTGGGCAAAGAAGAGAGATTCAGAGCTGCCATGCGGAGAAGGACTTGGGGGTGTTGATCGATGAGAAAATGAACATGAGCCAGCTTCACTGTGCACTTACAGCCCAGAAAGCCAACTGTATTCTGGGCTGCATCAAAAGAAGCGTGACCAGCAGGTCAAAGGAGGTGATCCTTCCCCTCTACTCTGCTCTCGTGAAACCTCACTTGGAGTATTGTGTGCAGTTCTGGTGTCCTCAACATAGAAAGGACATGGTACTGTTGGAACAAGTGCAGAGGAGGGCCACGAGGATGATCAGGGGACTGGAGCACCTCCCATATGAAGACAGGCTGAGAAAGTTGTGTCTGTTCAGCCTGGAGATGAGAAGGTTGCGTGGAGATCTCATAGCAGCCTTCCAGTATTTGAAGGGGGACTATAGGGATGCTGGAGAGGAACTCTTCATTAGGGACTGTAGTGATAGGACAAGGGGCAAAGGGTTAAAACTTAGGGGAATTTTAGATTGGATATAAGGAAGAAATTCTTTATTGTAAGGGTGGTGAGGCACCGGAGTGGGTTGCCCAGGGAGGCTGTGAATTCTCCATCCCTGGCAGTGCTCAAGGACAGATTGGATGATGTTGACACAGGAGTCACAGACAACATGGAGACGATCAATATTATCAAGCGATTACCAAAGTTTATTCAGATACAGTGCTCCTTTTATACCCTTATTCCCTTATGTAACAGCCTTGGATACTGAGCTCTAATTGGTTAGTCTAGAGGTTACTACCATTTACAGAGCTAATATTTATAACTTGTTATAATTGCGATTAAATACCTTACTCAAAAAATACAGTGGGAAACTACAACCTTGGCAGAGATCATTCTCTGCACATTTTCAGTGAAAAATTACAGAGGCCTAACAAGACAATTGACCTTGCTTATGCCTGCCAAGAATCTTCTTACTTTACAGTAGCAAGGGTCAGGGTATCGGGATCGCTCACTACATGGCCTTGGTTCTTTAAGAATTCCCACAAATCCTCCTTCTTGTCTTTGAGCGATCCATATACCCTTTACAGCTTTTTCTGCTAGCAGTTCTCCTTTCAACTTAACTGCTCCTCCAAGTCTTGGATTTACCCCCAGGTTACAAACTGCCCCAGTACTTTTCTTTTTTCCACTCCTCGGCTCCAGTGTCCATCCCAGCCATTGCACTGGGGGGACAATGGGAGCCGAATTGGAGGGCATCTTCATCTGAACATGGGTACCAAATTGTTTTCAAAAGTAGCTCACCCTGCTTTAAGCGGCTACAAACGCTGGCCTGCTCGGCAGTAGCTATAAATGCCTGCCTGTTCAGCAGCAGCTACAGCTGCCTGCCTTTTCAGCAGCAGCAACCATAAATTCGTGCTTTTGCATTATCCCTTTCTTGCCCGAAATGTTAAACTGCTACTCTTTAAAACTTTTACATGAACCCGACAACAAAAAAATACACAGAACAATGTCTACCCTCATCACACACACACACGTATGGGATCCCACAAGCACACTTCCCACAACTACAGTATTTGAAACACAAAATCCAGATAATCATTACTCCCACTACACAGTCCCACATACAGAACGTGGCACAAGGACCCTGTGAAGACTATCAGGAAACCAGCTCCGAGAAGCATCATTGCAGTGTGTCATGACAGGCTCAGCCTTAGCAGGTGTCCCTGCAGAGGCTCTGCCTCCCTCACATTGCATGAGGCTTGGGCTTTTATACTGACCAAAATGCACACTTGTTCCAACGCAGGTGGCCAGCCTATGTTGGAAGAAGTTGCCAGCAATATCTTTATAGGTTTCCAAGGGTTGATAGAAATACGGACATACTTATATTTACCAGCTTCTAGTACATGATTATCACAGAGAGACTGTATCAAAGGAGTTGTATATGGGGTCCCAAGTACATGGTCTGACATATTCTGCCCAATACCCCTGATAAGAGCATACAAGAGATCTTCCCATCTTGGGTGGGAAGCACACACACCATCACACACACATCCATCCAGCACACACACCATGGGAAACTGTGCAATACATCTGCATCCCCCCTCATCTTGCTTCTCCCTTTGCAGCTGCCCATTTATCATGAGGATCTGGGGGATACAAATCAGGCTTCTTTTCCGGATGAATAGGCTCCAGGTCAAAAGGACTATCCAGGTCAGCATTGGAATTATCAGGTATCAGAATCTCAGGATCAGCAACAGTAAACTGATGGATGTGCACAGGCTCCTTGTTGGGGTCAATAGGACCTGAGTCAAAAGGATCGTCTTCATCCCCGTCCTCAGTCTTCGCTGCCGTGGTGGCAACAGGCGGAGGTTCGAGGAGAGGGGGTGCGCTGGTCTCCATGATCTGATTTTTTTACTTTAACATCTCTAAAACAGTTCTCCAAATGACTAACAAACTTTTCACAGTGTCATTGCCTTTCATGGCTGCATTCCACAGTTTAACTCCTGCCTCATTCCACAAAGAGATCTGAAGTCTGGTAGACTCATCAGTCTCTGGGTGACGTGTCTTTGACCATTTCAGCATTAACTTTAGGTCTGTCTCTTTAAAGGTTGCTCCCTTTACCTTAAGAAGGACTGAAAACATCCATAAATCAGAGGCTTCTTCCTTAGTAATTTTCTCCCAAGTCTCGACATTAAAAGCTTTGCCGACTCCCATAATTAACTCCTTACTCCAGAGCAACAATCTTTTTAGCATAGGCTTCATTTCGAGGCTTCTACCTCCGAGTATGTTCCCATTACTGATCTTGTCCCACAGCATCTGTCCTATATGTTCCCATTCAGAAACTTCAAACGCTGCCTGCACAGTGAGCAGAAGACCACGGTCTTGGGACCATTTTAACAGCCTTTGTAAGGCGGCACTATCATATTCTAGTCTTCTCTTAGAGAGAAAATGTTGGAGGAGCTCCATTACCACCTGTTCATCTTTGGATAGCAAGTGCCCCATCTCCTCCCCGGTCGCTCACCTGATCAGAGCGAGATCCCAACTTTGCAGCTAGCTGACTTCCGCAGCGCCAGGGCAGCATCAATTTCGGCCGGCTCCTACCCCCTTGTTCCTGATCGGACTTCAAACCCTCTGTGAAAGTTACCGATGTGAGGGTCCCTGTTCGGGCATCACTTGTTGACGCAGGAGTCGCGAACAACGCAGAGACAATCAATGTGATCAAGCTACTACCAAAGTTTATTCAGATACAGTGCTCCTTTTATACCCTTATTCCCTTATGTAACAGCCTTGGATACTGAGCTCTAATTGGTTAGTCTAGAGGTTACTACCATTTACAGAGCTAATATTTATAACTTGTTATAATTGCGATTAAATACCTTACTCAAAAAATACAGTGGGAAACTACAACCTTGGCAGAGATCATTCTCTGCACGTTTTCAGTGAAAAATTACAGAGGCCTAACAAGACAATTGACCTTGCTTATGCCTGCCAAGAATCTTCTTACTTTACAGTAACAAGGGTCAGGGTATCAGGATTGCTTTTCTGCTGCTGAATTCAGAACTCACTGAATGCAATTACTATCAGTGCTCCTTTCTTCTTCTGTGCCGTTAATACATTTTAAGTGTAGCCAGATCTGTTTGTTGTTCTTGGAAGAATGCAATGTGGTAGAATACAGAAGGCTTTTCCAAGATGCTCTTACAGTATCCAAGAGGTATATAAGCATGGATACTGATGCACAGTGATTATTCCTTTGTTTCATTCCTTTTATTCCTTTCTTCTCACTGCAGTCATTCTGAGACAATGATTATTTCACTTTCTGACATAATTAGTATTGTGATTAAATTAGGAGCAATATAAAATCACCTGGCTTTGTACAGTTCTTTGCAATTTAAGATTTGTTTACTTTGAAGCTTCTCTGTGACATTTATCACTGGACTATGATAGATCTTATTAAGAATAAGAGAATAAAGGATTCAGAATTTCTGAGCATCATAACTTCTGTTGTGTGCAACTAGAGCTGTGTATCCTTGTACCAAAGCTTTGAGAGTTTACGGATATAAAATCTACAAAACATTGTACATTCCGTCCACAACATAGCCGTATAATCAAAACTGTTACGTATGTCCTTACATTTCTTCCTACAAGGCATCCTTTCCTTGCATGAATTTGTACAAGTGTATGTTTATTTTTAAAAGATTGAGTTTAGGAATGGATTAGGAATCCATCTATGTTGTTCACACATAGGTAGACAAGTTTTCAATTACCACTAAATATTTTATTGCCTTTTTTAAAGTCCTTGAATTTTCAAAAGTCCTACTGAAATGGAACTGTGAAATATTCTGGCACCTGGAAAAAGATACTAATGATTTTCCAGTTTCTTTTTTTCCCTTCTCTGTTTACCCTCATGTCTGCCTTCTGTGGTTCGCATTATGATTTGATAACTCCAAAATTTGAATACATGCATGAAAAACAAGACAATGCCATTTTTTAAATGCAAAGTTACATGTATGTGGTGGAAGAGGTCTCCTGGTGTAATATTTTGTAAAGGACATGTTAAGCTGATACTTTCTAAGAGGAGTCATTTAGAAGTGTTCAAAGCCAGCTGGAGCAGGGTTTGGAGCAACCTGGTCTGGTGGAAGGTGTCCTTGCCCATGGCAGGGGGTTGGAACTGGATGAGCTTTAAGATCACTTCCAAACCAAACCATTGTTAAGCTAAGAAAGCCTTTTGCCTGACTCTGCGGAGTCTGAAATGGATTAACTTTTTCTAGGGCTGAAGCTAGAAGGAACAGAATGCTAAATGAACACAAGTAAAAATAGATACTGAAATGATGATGCTGAGACAGAATGATTAAGTGCCCAACAACTCCACAAGCACTGATAAGCAGAAAATAAGTCAGAATTTCTGTGCATTTTATAATTATAAAGTAACTAATGTTTTTGAAAATTGTGTTCTTGACTCTGTCATCACTGTAGTTGTCACAAAATGGACTTCCCAGAAGAATTTTTTGACCAGCCATCAGAACTGGGACCTGTAGTGGAGGCACTGTTTGTGCAGTCAGACACACTGATCTCATTGACTGAGCTGCTGCTTTCAGTCAGGGAAAGGTGAGGAGAAACCCTCAGGGTCACAAGACCTTGGTGGGATTATAATGAGTCTAAGCCATCCCTTAAATAGGGTAACAAATTTAAGTGTCTTTCCTTAGTCTTTGCTCATATTGTGCTTTTTACCTTCACCTACAGTCTTGTGATTTTTGCTTTGCTCTTTCTGTATCCTCTATGAATTTCACAAATAAATTAGAAATAAGGAACTGTTTTTCTCAAATAATAATGCCGATGTTCTTGATTAGTAAATGAAACTTCTTGAGGAAAAATACCCTACCGCAAGTAACAGTCCAGATCTGACCCTTGAATTTTGCCTGTTTTAGCAGGGAAACAAAGATAGTTTGATATTCTGAGGTGGGAAACACACTAGGCCACTAATTTAAATGTGTTGTGGGCTCTCTAAAGTGTAAATTCCAAGGAAGATTAGCAAAACATCGACTGTGGGAAGGAGATGGAAAATGCAGATTTCAAATTATGGTAAATGTTATTGATGTTTCATAAACTGGTAAAACCTCACTTAGAATTGCATTTTTAGCTACTCCCTCTTCAAATAGTGTTATATATGAACAGCTGTAAGGACAGGTTATCTGATTTGCTTTCCAACTTGCTTGTATAGCACTGGAGGGTTTAAAAGATGGATAACTTTCAATTATGTTTTTTTGTTAATAGCTATATGTTTTTTTCTACCTGTAAAGGTAACTTAGCAAAATAATTCTTTGGATCTCAATCTGAACTTCATTTTCTGAACTCAGCAGTAAGTGTGTGTCCAGTATGTGTCCTTAAGAATAAAGGAAATGCCAGAATCAAAAGTCTATAGCAGGATTTCAGGTACTTGACTATTACGGTCAGAAGCTGAAGCTACATCTGACAGGCAGTTCATATGGCTAGGTTAGTGTATTTATGAAGGCCAACAAGCAGGCAGAAAGAAATAATTTAACAGTGACACCTCTTATAGCTCAGTAAAATGAGGGCCAATGTAACCTGCAAAGAGCTTAAAAACAACAGAATTAATAAATTAAACCTGAACATTTCAATTATGCAGAGCCCAGTCTCTTGTTCTATTAGAGACAAATAATTATTTTTATCAGGTACAGGAAATCTTTCAATAATAATAATACCTTTAAAATATTAAACTTATATATCATTACATGAGGTATTTATTCTGTCTTCCTTACATGTCCAAAGGGGACAATTGCATAGCTGGAAATTAACTTCTATTAAATAGGGATTTGTGAATTCAGTGAACTGATAACACAGGAATAGTTAGGCTCAAACTCTGTTTCAAATCTAATGAAAGAATATAATTATTACATCATAACTTTAACTTCCTTTTTCTCTTTTGGATTTATTTATCTTGCACAGACTCAGAGTTATCAAATGCAACACCCTAAAAAATGGCAGATACTCATTCCAGGACTATTATTTTATTGAAATAATTTTTGCCAACAAAATCCTTTACTCTAGACTCTGAAATTACAGTAAAAATTGATTTGTTCTTACTATCAAGATTTTATAGTACAAATATCTGTGCTTGTGATGAAGTGCAAAGAAAGTACGTATTGCTATTTGTGTGTCCATTAGGTGTGATACAAGCACACAGCAGCCTGCTATCACTGATTTTTCTTTACACAAAATAAATTGGTAGATGTCAGAGTGGATTTTTCAAGAGGAATGTTAAGCTCTTTAATGAAGTGATGTAGGAAATGGTTCTAAGGAGTCCTCTACGAAAGGGGAAAAGACAGCATGGGAAAAATGATTGATTGGCACAGTTGGAAGGGTGATAAAGTTGGTCACCTGTAGTAGGGAGACAGCCTCTTTTTGCACATGAAACATCAGGCAGTAATAGGAAAGATGAGGAAGGATATTAAGCGTGTGACAGCATGTGCTACTGGTTAGGTGATAGCTGGCTTTGTACCTGCAGTTGTGTCTTTGTTGTGTCTGCTTCTGGCTTTGGAGATAGGTTTGGTAATATGAAGGACTGGCAGCAGAGACTTTGGATAATGGTTGGGAAAGAAAATGAATTAGAAACATTGCTTTAGGTGTGCTGAGCTTAACGTGGGTGTCATACTTCCACACCCTGAACAGAGAGGCCAATATTTCATTTTCAGAGAAGTCAAATTTGAAGTAGAGAGGTAGACAACAATTGTTTCCTATGGATAAAGCCTCTACAAAAATTCCAGTGAACACTGGAGAGGTGGCTGACAGCTTGCTGAAGGAATGAATAAAGCAATATAAAAAGAGAACTAGAAGGATGCAAAATTTTGGACCAAAAAGTCTAAAGTGACTAGCAGAATTAGCAGAATGTGGGTGGAAACCTCATTCTAAGCTTTGAGCAGGAACAGATTGTTCAGAATGAAAAAAGATTGTTCAGCTGAAAAATGCCCTTTATCTATGTCACACTGAGATGTTCTGTTCTTATCTGGAAAGAAACTGATGGCCCAGGCCAATGGTAAATGGAGAACTTGAGCTCACTGCTGAAATCACCAGTGGTGAATGTATTTGCATGTTATGACCTGGTCTAGAGCCCCTCATTCATCTCTTGGAAGTTATCAGAGAGTCTATAGTAATTGCAGTGTCTTTTATAAGTAGGATAAATCTTGAATAAGTCCTGTTAGAATGAAGCCTTGACTTTAAATCTGTTTAAAAAAATATGTATTCGAGGGGTAAAAATGTAAGCTATCCTACAGCCTGAAGCAAAAACCTTTTATCTCTCTTCTGTCATATCTAAATATCTGCTGCAGATCTTTGGCACTGGAAGAAACCCTGCAATTTAGAAAAAAAAGGTTTCTTAATTTTTCCTTCAGAGCCTTGTGAGAAAATTAAGGAATTTTTGGGGGTAATGGACCTTTTTGTTTTAGACTTTCAGAACATATCTACAACTGAAAAAAATGACAACAAAAATGATTGTTTAGTAGCTTTTGTAGAGCATTTTTGTAGAGGATTTTTGATCCTGAGCCTGCACAGATAACTAAAATTTTCTCAGTATTCATCAGGGAAGATTTGAGGAAGAGAGTTTGAAAACTTCTTCACAGTTTGTCTCCAAAAGGTAGAACTTTGAGGAAAATGTTAAGGCCCACCTGGCAGAGCTTCAGATGAAGATTTTGACCCTGTCATGGCTTCAGCCATGATTTCTTATGAAAAATTCATTCTCCATTCCTAGCACTTTTTCATTGTCAGAGAATGTATTTAAAGGAAAAAAAATATAAACTTTTTCAAAAAAATATAGTATAAAGCATAGTAGAAATTCTGTGAAAAAAGCACATTTTCTTAAATGTAAATTTATTCAAAACCACTTCAAGAAAAATCACACATTTTACCTGAAATATTCCTGAGTTTTTCTTCTATTGAAACACAAGGGTACGTCCACCAGAGCTCTTAGCCCTCTTTTTGAATAATTTCTTTTAGTTGAAGCACTGTCTTCTTGTTTTCAAAACTCTTTTGTCCTTCACACAGGAAGGCCTCAGGCCAGTTTTTCAACTTCCTGAGATATTCCTTTGTCTTTTAGGGATGGAGGAAATAGACTGTTTAAAGAATTGGATCAGACCTCCAGAAAGCTTATAGAAGTTGATGCTAAGGAAGACCATCTAAACTCTGTTTGGCAACTTCATTACTCTTAATTCATTCTGATTTTCATCAAGTTAGGCTGATACTTTAGTTTGTCAAATATTTGAGTCATTTGCTAAAACTATCACTTGTACCTGTTGAGAAGAATCTGCTTTCTATTTGCAAACATTGCTGTGGAGACGAATAACAGCATAAGATGTCATAAAATATATAAAACAAATAATATGGACTTATTCCAGTGCAAAATTGGATTAAACTTATCCATGGGAACAAGTAGAATGAGAAACTTCTGAGGCAATCCCTATAGAGACTTTCCAAAATCAGGTTTAAATATGATGAGGGAACCTACAGCTGTAGAGAGTGGATGGAAAAAGCAATATTTTTCAACCTATTGAATAAATTCTGAAATATTTTTTATGCCAAGTGTACTGTTAGTACTGAGGTATGTTGACAGCCATTGATAGATCAGAATTTGTAGATGCCTGTAGGGTCAATTGTTGTTATATTAGCATTTGTATGTCAGTCTATAATTCTGTGTGAAACGCAGTATTAAAGCTGACAGACTAAGTTAAATAATCTGGAAAAAAAAACCATAAAGTGACAATAGTCCAATAATCTTTCTCTCTCCCATTAAAGTGGACAGACTGTCAGTAAGTAAAGTTTCTACTTTGATTCTAATTATTGACAGAATCTGAGTGTTTGAATTCTGGTTTCAATAGTGGCCGTACTGTCTAGCTGCCTATGTGTAGCACTTAGAGATCTTGTCTATCGAGGTAGTAACTGGAGTCATAAGAACATTACAGAGACCCCTGTTTTGAGCACTGCTGGCCTCTAATAAGCAGAAGTGACTGTGTAATTTGTTTGAATTTACTTTATGAAAAGCTCCGGTAGCTCAGGTAAGATATTGCAGGTAATAAACACATGGAATTTCTGTGGGGGTTTCTTCTCCCAGAAATGAGGAAGACAAATATGACACATAGAAACTTAAATGGAGAAGCTGACCATTTTGTTTTCAAGTTGCCTCAATATCCTCACTTTGATGAAAATGATTTTGTAATTCTTTCAATCAAGCAAATTATATTTCCATTACATATTCATTAGTATATTATCATGACATCTTACATTAGAAGCCAGAAGATGGTTAAATATTTGCTGATTCAGGAAGATCCTTTTCCAATGGCTTCATAATCTGGCCTGAAGGGTATCCATGACATTGCAGAAAATTTATATTGGGTGAAATGTCAATGAAGTTCCTTGATAATAAGCATGATTATTAAAATGAGGGGGTGAGGGGGTTGTTTGAGTGGAAAGAATGGGACAATGTGAAAACCATCTTTAATTTAGAAGTAAAAGTTAAGCAAGCAAATGCTATAGTCTCTTCATCTTGATATCTGAGTAGGTAGAATAAGCATTTTGAAAAGTGATTTTACGTGAATGCTATCTTCCAGTTCAGTGTCTTTCTCATTGTTTTCACCTTGTTTTCACAAGTTAAGAGTAGGAAAAAATTACTATATGATGCCCTTGACATCATAACAAAATACTGTATTCAGAGAGAAAACTGCCTTCACCAGATTCTTCAATTTTTTATTTCAAGAAGGGTGCCCTTCAGCCTACTGCTGTTGCAGTCCCCTTTCAGTCACCAGTGGATTATATTGTGATTTCTTCTAACAACAAGAAAACTGCCTACTCCACTGACCACATGGTAATCTCTAGTCAATATAGGCAGTCCTGTTTGATTGCCTGATAGTTTTATAATCTCATCCTGGGAAGAAGTTCATATAATTAGCCTGAATGAACATGCTGTCAACTGATAGGCAACATAATGTTTGAGCTTTGTGAGAAGAAAGGATGATTGTGGTGTATCCTTGTCAAAAAACAAACAAACAAACAAACAAAACCAACAGTCAGCAAACCCTCATCTTTCCCTGGTGTATTGTGTAATACTAAAACCAGAAGCAAAAGTACGTACATACCTCTCTAAGAACTACAGATACTATGTTTGTCATTTTTCTAGCACAATTGCCAGTGCCAGCATTCCACCAGGATGAAAGCCACAGAAAGGTATTTTGGATAGACGCCAGTGTAAGGCATCCAGAACATACTTTGGAAGTTCACTCTTTACAACAGCACCTTTATTTCAGTAGAACTTCATGCTCTAAAGATACACATTGCAGGTGGCAATGGGTGCAGTGTGGACTTATAAAGAAAGATGGGGAAGAAAAACCTCCGTTATACTGAAGCCAAAAGACATTTCTGAAATTGAGAACAACTATTTTGCTTATTGAGAAAAGAATTTGTTGCTGAGTTGCCAGATATCCTGCTTATATGGATAAGAGCTTACATTAATTGCAAATTAATGCAGATGTTAATCACAGAATGCCAAGGGTTGGAAGGGACCTCGAAAGATCATCTAGTCCAACCCCCTTGCAAGAGCAGGGTAACCTAGAATACATCACACAGGAACTTGTCCAGGCGGACCTTGAATATCTCCAACGTAGGAGACTCCACAACCTCCCTGGGCAACCTGTTCCAGTGCTCTGTCACTCTCACAATAAAGAAGTTTTTCCTGATGTTAACGTGGAACCTCCTATGCTTCAGTTTACACCCATTGCCCCTTGTCCTATCACTGGATATCACTGAAAAAACCTAACTCCATCATCCTGACACCCACCCTTTACATATTTGTAAACACTAATGAGGTCAACCCTCAGTCTCCTCCAAGCTAAAGAGACCCAGCTCCCTCAGCCTCCCCTCGTAAGGGAGGTGTTCCACTCCCTTCATCATCTTTGTGGCTCTGCGCTGGACTCTTTCAAGTAATTCCCTGTCCTTCTTGAATTGAGGGGCCCAGAACTGGATGCAATATTCCAGATGCGGCCTCACCAAGGCAGAGTAGAGGGGGGGAGAACCTCTCTTGCCCTACTAACCACACCCTTTCTAATGCACCCTAGGATGCAATTTGCCTTTCTGGCCACAAGGGCACATTGCTGGCTCATGGTCATCCTCCTATCCACCAGGACCCCCAGGTCCCTTTCCCCTTCACTATTTTCCAGCAGGTCAACCCCCAACCTGTACTGGTACATGGGGTTGTTCTTCCCCACATGCAAGACTCTACACTTGCCCTTGTTGAATTTCATCAAGTTTCTCCCCGCCCAACTCTCTAGCCTGTCCAGGTCTCGCTGAATGGCAGCACAGCCTTCTGGTGCGTCAGCCACTCCTCCCAGTTTAGTGTCATCAGCGAACTTGCTGAGGGTACACTCAGTTCCCTCATCCAGGTCATTGATGAAAATATTAAACAGCACTGGTCCCAGCACTGACCCCTGAGGGACTCCACTAGTCACAGACCTCCAGCTAGATCCTGCCCCCATAGCTTTAAATGAAATACAGATAAAAGATTCAAATAGCAGAAATATGATGTGCTATTCTTTCATGTAGCTTTATACATTTATAATCCAACATTGCTCATGTTTTTTAAAACAATTAAAAAACGGCAATGGAGAAGCAACAAATATACATGGAAACACTGACTTTCTGAAAGGAAAAATCTTACTATTCTTTTGGATTTAGAAGTGCATTTGGAAATGTCATGCATTAGCTAGAAGGCTCGTTTTAAAAAGAAATCAAAATAAGAAAAATTTCCTCCTGGCCTGGGACAGATGGATCTCACTTGAGTGAGGTGTTCTTAGAAAGCTTGGACTGGAAAAGAATCATTAGGAAGCACTGATTCTGAGAAGGCTTAATTAGAACAACTATAGGGAAAATAACCTACACTTATTACGTATGTAAGAGGTGTGGAGAGTGAATGCTCATTCCAAAGGTTGTTCTTCTTGTCCATTATATTATATGCAAGTTGTTTATTTTTTAACTAAAATGAAAATAGTTACATAACAGTGTAACAGTTCATTTATTTGATTTATAAGTGGATCTGATTACAAGTTTGAGAGAGTGTAAGAAGGCAGCAGAAATAGGAGACGATTAAGGAAATCTTATAACCTAGATGTCATCTTTAGGACTAAAGGACATTTTCTCCTAAATGTGAAAAGAAAATGCCTGTGAGGTTATGAGCAGTTTCTCCACAATTCCTTCAATTCTGGGAAGCATGTCAGAATTTGAATGTATGTTTGATCAAGTTTCTTTCCCTGAAGAACTTCCTCTGCTTTTCTCCATTTTGATATATGAACTCTGACAATCACTTTTCAGTTTTATAGGTAAGTTAAAGCAAAGAAGCACTGAAAAAAAATGTGCTTTTGTCCTCTTTCTCAAAGAAAATTAGGGAGGTAACAGAAGTGTATTGTGAATAGTGGGGTTAAGTAGCAACACCATGTATTTGCTGCTTCACATTTTTGTAATTGAATCTGAAACATAGAAGGTGTTCAACCTTAAAACCACTCTTGAGTTTTCAAGCCTAACTACCCAAATAGAAAGCTGTGTAGCACTGTTAAAGGGAGTAACACACTCTGATCATTAAAGACTCATAGGCATTTGAATAGCAGTCTGACCATCATTATTTCTTCCAGCCAAGAAGTTATCAAGTTGGAAATGGATCATTGCTTCATTTTGCATCATTTCACAATGCATAGTGATAAATGCTTTTTAATAGTCAAAGATGTCAGGCTGTAATAATAAAGTGGAAATATAATGGATTAGGGCAATGAGCTTCTAGGCTAGGACTCCTAAGATAAAGGGAAAACAGAAACACTACTAAACAAGATGTGTCTTCATTCTCTCAGTGAAATAAAGCTGCCTGCATGCCCTTTTCCTTTTACCCATTAAAATTATAAATTCCCAGTCCTGGAATTCGCATTGAATTCCCTGACCAGTTATAATTCCAGATACTTTTATTTACGTCTAACATCTTTTCCAATATTTTAATTAGATTTCTTGACTGCCATTTAATTTCTGGAGGTAAATTTTGAAACATATTGAAATGAAGCATCTGGTGCTGTGTTGACCAGTTCAAGATTGAATTCTTTGCCTATGACTCCTTTATTTTAATTTCCTATAAGTAAATCAAAATATTAGTACTAGAATTACTCTTATGATAGTGTTATCTTTCTTCAGACCCTTTAGTCTAAAGAATACTTGACTCCAGAGTAATAGGACTGAATGCCACACAAATTTTCCCTAAGACTAGGCTATTTCTACATTTCCCTTTGTCAGTAACTTCTTTTCAAACTGTCTCTACAAAAATTGTCTCTACAAAAACCTCTGTTTTTGAATAAGTCCCACTCCTAAATTTCTTATTCAAAAGTCACCTGAAAAGCCAAATGACATCACTAAATGTGTAACACTACTTACTGCTTAGTCTTTTCCTGCTAGGATCATTGCCTACTGATGGCAGCCAGTTCCAGAAAAATGTTAATATCCTATATGCTCTCTAACTGCTGCAATTATGTTTCAGAACTCACATTAAGCATTAAGTCAGAATTAATATCTTATACTATTTCAGTACTCACAAACAGTGTCCTTTAAGTAAAGAGCCCCTTTTTTTCTGAAAAGAAAAATTTCTAATAGTTATACTTTTATTTATTACTTTCAAAAAAGCTACTTCTGTTACTTATGGAGCAAGAGTGGAAAAACAGAATACCAAAGAGTAGAGCAAATAGAATGCATCTATAGCTTGTTTTCTTGTTTTTAAACCTCTCCTAATAGTGCCTAGGGCAAAAGGACAATACCCCAGACTCAGCTAATAAGAGGAATAAATAAGAGGGCAGGTAAAATTCTGAAAAATACGTAGTAGTGATCATTAGAAATTGATGAGCAGATCATTGGTTTACCAGAGTGCTACTTGATTTGATGCCGTTGTATTTATCTTTCTAAAAAGTTAAAAGATGTTGATCATTTACTGTTTCTGTGAAATCAGTGAGAGCTGGAGATAGAAAACATCTAGGAAAATCCCTGCTGTTCTCAGGACTTTAAACTCTATATGGAAAAAAAAATTCCTTTTATTGTCCATTGGATAATAAAAATTTAGTAGTTACATTAATTTAATTTATTCACAAAATTTATTCACAATAATTTAATTTAGTCACATTATCTTGAAAATTCAGAGATGAATGACCTACAAAGTTCAAAACACAGAAATGTTCATTTAGCTTACTTGATGATTTTCCCTTTGGAATTGTACATGAATGAACAGATGGCAAGCAATCCAACCCACTGACTGTTAGTGGAGTACTGTCATTTCAGATCAAGATTGCAGTTCATTAGCACAAAAGAAATATCTGTTCTCTCTGTAATGGGACATCTTACTATCAGGCTTGATCAGAAAGATTCATTAAATAGGAAAAGTTGCAAAATGAATTTCTGTTAATACTAACTGTTGATACTGAAGAGTACAGCCTAATGGATATAGTAGAGGACTTGGGTTCTGTGTTGAATTTGCCAATAAATTACTTCATACAAGTGACTCAATCATTCATTCTTGATTCCTCCATCTGTGAAATGTGAAATTCTTCTCCAGGGTAGCATAAAATCTGATGAAAACTTTTATTACACTATTAGTTTCTGAGCCACAAAACACTTTCATGTTGATATGTGTTGTGTGCTGTGTACTAATCTGGGCAAAACAGACTGAGCAGAAGCGTTATAACCAAAACTTAGTTTCTTTTTCAACAGTGGACAAAGATAGTGCAATGACAGCAACAAATATCTCATTTGCTGGCATGTACAGGGTAAAAAGAGTAGTGACTCTGCATGGATAGAGGCAAGAGATGGAGTGCTTATTTCAGACCTGGTTCAGATGCTAGAGCACCCCTTCTCTGCAGACAGGCTGAGAGAGCTGGGCTTGTTCAGCCTGGAGAAGAGAAGGCTCCTTAAGGGGAGACCTTAGCAAAGCTCCTGGTGCCTGAAGAGGTTACAGGAAACCTGGAGAGGGGCTTTGAACAAGGGCCTGTAAGGACAGGCCAAGGGGAAATGGCTTTAACCTGATGCAGGGGAGATTGAGATGAGCTCTTTGGGAAGAAGTTACTTACTCTGAGGGTGGTGAGGCACACGCACAGGTTGCCCAGGGAAGCTGTGTCTACCCCATCCCTGGCAGTGTTCAAGGCCAGGTGGGACAGGCCTTGAAGCAACTTGATCTACTGGAAGGTGTCCCTGCTTTGTGGCAAGGGATTGGAACTGGATGAGCTTTAAGGTCCCTTCCAATTCAGACCACTCTGTGATTCTGCGCATTTGAGCAATATTGTGAAAGACAAAATGACCAAGTAAATAGTAAGCAGCAGAGAATAGGACGTCTGTTAAGTGGACTGTTTCTCAGTACAGCTCAGTTCCCATAGATGTTGGAATAATTGCAGGGCAGTTATGAATCATGATACGTAACTGCACTATGAGATGGAAGCAACATTATTATGGAAGTAGCAGAGGCTGGATTATAGAGGAGAAGGGATATTTTTCAGGTGAAATTTAGAAAAGTATTTTTTACTGAGGAAGTTGCTGTTGTTGGAGAATGAATGTGAAAGAAAGGTAAAACAAAGATTATTGCTACTTCATGCTGACTTTTTTTCTTGACTGATGTTTGGAGGCTTCATGTAAACTCTAATAGTGGTGGGGTGGTATATTTTTTCTGCAAACTTAATTCCATTAAGAACTTGAACAGAGGTTAAATTGAGGGGCCCCTTTGGCAAATATTTTATGTCCTTATGTGCTTTAGCTTTGATCTTTCATGTTCTCAGGAAGAGAACTATGAATTAATATTTCAGTGGTGCCAAGAAGCACAGGAAAAAGTCCTTAGTCTTTCATATATTTCAGCTGAACGTACTTGCTGCCACTGTGGTATTCAGTTCCAAGGCTGCTGTCCTTCAGCAAGTTAAGTATTGCTTAAGCAGTGAAGTTAGAGTTGTTACATGTAGGAGCTTTTGATGAAACAGAAGACAAAATGAAAGATACATGTTCTGTAGCACATGTCCTTGGTGCGTATAACTGAGTCCAAAGCCCCTGAAATCAGTACAAACATGCTGGTTTTGCAAATTGACTTTTAGTAACCTCCTGGTCTGGCAAGCATAAATTGTCAGGAGTTTTCAATCTTTATACTTAAGAGGACCCAGAGAAAAATTTGTATTTTATGGCATGCTATTACATGATTTGTTGTGCTTATGGAGTTTACAGCTTCCTCTCAGCATCTCTTGCAGGTCTCACTGTATCAAGAAATTTGTTTTTAGTAGGTCATTGGTATGGATCTTACCTTGCATCTTGATGGAGCTCTTGGAGTTACCCTTTTAAGACCTGGTGCTCCGAAGTTTTCCAACTGGTCCCTTTTATTGTCAAGTCTGGACTTTGACAGCTTATGCTTGGTTCTGGATTCAGCACTGTATTTGTTCCTACTGATGATATCTTGTATGTGTTGATGCCTGTGATTCTTGCACATATCCCAGTGTCTCACATGAAGTGAAATTATTTGGTGACTTTTAAAAATACATATTTTGAATGTCTCTGTATATTTGTGAGTTGAGAGTATACCTATTAGCAGTACATAGATTTTTACCTTTTCCTCCCTAGTATACTGGAAAGTTGTTAGAATCATCTTGAGTTTTGCATTGATTTGAAACAAATAATTGAACAATTAAGTTATAATAACAAATTGATTTGAGCTGAACAGCCCTGGAATTGCTAGGAACTCACTAAACAAAGTGAAGACACAATGAGTTAATCTATCCAGCCTTTGTCATTGTCCTGGGTTCAGCAGTAGCAGTCACTTATCTCCTTCTTAG
Organism: Melopsittacus undulatus; assembly: GCF_012275295.1. Classification (NCBI taxonomy): domain Eukaryota; kingdom Metazoa; phylum Chordata; class Aves; order Psittaciformes; family Psittaculidae; genus Melopsittacus; species Melopsittacus undulatus. Next base: position 28,278,836 of record NC_047534.1, read on the forward strand.
AAGCTGGGGCAGTGCTGTGGTTTTGACTTTCAGCCTGCAAACAGTGCTGATGACACCGATGTTTTTAGCTGTTGCTAAGTAATGTTTATTCTTACCAAGGACTTTTCCGAGTCTCATGCTCTGCCAGGGACAAAGGGAAGTCAGGAGAAAGCAGGGACAAGACACCTAACCCAAACTAGCCAAAGAGGTATTTCATACCACAGCACATCATGCCCAGTATAGAAACTGGGGGCAGTTACCCAGAAAGGCTAGATCACTGCACAGGTCAGGCTGGGTATTGGTTGGCAAGTGGTGAGTGGTTGTATTCTCTTCCCTTATTATTTCCCTTATCATTATTATTATTGGTGGTAGCAGTAGTGGTTTTGTGTTATACCTTAGTTACTGGACTGTTCTTATCTCAACCTGTGGGAGTTATATTCTTTTGATTCTCCTCCCCATCCCTCCAGGAGCAGGGGGAGGAAGGTGGGGGAATGAGCAAGAGACTGCATGGTTCTGGGTTGCTGGATGGGTTTAAATCATGAGTCATTCATCAACAAGCTAATCTGAATTGTCATTTTTTGCTCAGTAATAATTTAATTCAGCCTTTGTTCTGCCTTTATTGTTTTGTTGTTTCACTTCTTGTAAACCAATCTCATCAAGAGAAATAACTGGAAGTTTGCATGTCAAAAAATGTGTGCTGGAGTAACCCAGGAGTGATACTATGGTACTGGCCTTGGTTGGTAGTATGCTCCCTGTAGGAATCTCTCAGAGCTACTCCTTAGCTTGCAGCAGGTGATTAACATGCTACCTCTGGGTCACCAAAGATTGGTTTGTTCATTCTTCAGTGAAGTTTCTGCAAGGTTTGTCTCAAAATACCAGGTCTTCTTTCATGAGGTGCAAGAGTAGAAGAAACATAGCACTGCCATGCTTGTCCCACATAAAGAGTAACTTTTGCCCAAAAATGAAGATTGATGGATATTCACATTAAATTTTTTATTCTAATAAATAAACATATTTTTACTACTGTGGTGGGTTTGATCATGACTGGATGCAAAGTCCCACTGAAGTCACTCTATCACCGCTTTCCTCAGCTGGGCAGGGGAGAGGAAATATAACAGAAGGTTCATGAGTCAAGATAAAGACGGGGAGAGATCACTCAGCAGTTACTGTCACAGGCAAACCATATCTGGGGGAACTAATGTACTTTGTTACCAACCAAGTCAGAGTAGGGTAATGAGAAATAAAACCAAATCTGAAAATACCTCCCCCCACACCTCCATTCTTTACTGGCTCAACTTCGCTCCCTATTTTTTCCACATGCTCCTTTCCACAGTGGTGCAGTGAGATGGGAAATGGGGTTTGTAGTCAGTTCATCACGTCTCTGCTGCTCTTTCCTGCTCAAGGGAGGACTCCTCACTTGCTCCAGCATGGGGTCCCTCCCACAGGAGACAGTCCTCCAGGAACTGCTTCAACATAAGTCCCATGAGCTGCAGTCCTTCACAAACTGCTCCAGTATGGGTCCCCTTTATGGCACACAGTCTTTCAGGAACAGACTGCTCCAATGTGGGTCCCCTTCACAGGATCACAAGTCCTGCCAGCAAACCTGCACCAGTGTGGGCTCCTGTATCCATGGAGCCACAGGTCCTGCCAGGATCCTGCTCCAGTGCGAGCTTCCCATGGGATCACAGCCTCCTTTAGGCATCCTGCTACAGCATGGGGTCCTTCATGGGCTGCAGGTAGAAATGATGTTAACAAAAGGGAAGAAGGAACCCCTGTAGTCCCCTACCCCTGTAGTCCCCCTCCTAGTAAAACCTTGCCACATGAACCCAATGCAACTGCTATTGCTGTTTCATGCTTGTCATTTAAAAGCAATAGCACAGCAAAATGTTCATGAGATCTATGGCTTAATATTATTTATATCATCTTGCTGCACTAAGACAATTATACAGTCTTAGGAACCTATAGTGTGTGTGTCTGCACACATGTAGCTATTCCTATAAAGAAGTAGAAGCAGTACCCATTTAATGCTTCTCTATCTTCTTCCTCTGCTAATTTCTTTACCAAAATTGCCACTATTGGCACAACTCTAGTCAGGATGGCAGGACTGTTCAGGGTAGTATCTGCATTATTTAAAGGATCACCCTGGAAGAGTTGTATTGCAAAGGTGATTTGTTTGATGGGAGGAGGGAAGGAGGAAAAAGGCTAGTGAAACTATCCATTATTAATTTTCTACCTGGAAGTAGCAATTTCTTTTTTTTTTTCATACTTTTAAATTGCATTTTCATAATAGAATCTTTCTATATCTTTAGTAATTTTTTGTATCTGTCTCTTGGCTTCTATCAACATTGTATTAATTTCTCTTTTTATGTTAAAGGACATTCTTCAAATGCAAGTAATCTTTAATAACATATTTTCATATAATGACTTGGGGCTTTTTGCTTTTTATGCTTGCATCCTCTGTCATACAGGGGTCAAACAAGATGCTTACTTTCTCGTAGGTCTCTCAGAGGGGGTAGAATTTTTATGGCAAATGTAATAACAAGCTCTGATAGACTGTCATATGATTGAAGTTAACAGATTCAAAATTAGCCTGTTAGGGAATTGTCGTGGTTTAAAGTCCACACACTCCTTTGTTTCCCTCCCCCCCCTTCCCACTCCCAGAGGGATGGGGAGGAGAGCCGGAGGAATACAACTCTCACGGATTGAGGTAAAATCGGTCCAGCAATTAAGGTATAACACAAAATCACTAATGGTACCAATAACAAATCAATGTTAGAGGAAATAAACAGGGAGAGAGAATACAATACCACCCGCAGACAGGAGCCCAGCCCAGAAGAGAGAGCTAACCCCTCCCCTCCTGGCCAGCTTCCAGTTCTCTCTCCGAGCAGGACGTGCTGTGGTATGGAATACCTCCCTGACTAGCCCAGACCAGGCGCCCTATCTCTCCCTCCTCCCTGGCAGAGCATGAGCTACTGCTGAACCCATGACATTATCCACCCCTTATTCCATACCATTCACATCATGCTCAGATCCCACATTTTCAATATATCATCATATATATATATATATATATACACATCTGCGTACACCCAGACAGATAGAAAGAAATCATGTCTTAATACATGGACCAATCCCTATAATGCTATTGAGTCTATTTGGTCCATGATGTTAGGTTTGTAATAGTCTTTTGTAGTAGGACAGTCTGTGTGCAGTGCTGGATTGTTGCCTGCTGATGTTGATCATTCCTTTACTGCAGAACTCATCTGGTTCTATCAAAGTTCATTCTCTGTTGGGACGATGGTTAGAGGGAAGTCAGGGCCAGTCGCTCATGACCTGAAGACATCTAGTTGATGGACTATAAAAATATTACACAGCAAGCAACAACGTATAATTAAGTTCATTGGCTGTTTTCCCTTAAAATCAAATCCCCTTGAGGTATACATCGGACTTCCCCATCTTCCTGCATTACCCACCAAGTATATCCGGGTCCTTGAGCAAAAGCAATCCCATGAGTGGGTTTGCCTTGGCCTGAAACGGGGGTAACCCAGACTGTCTTCCCTAGCAAATTTCTCATGTGCACTACAGGAACCTTGTCCCCCTCTACAGTATGTAAAAGTTCTGACTGGGCTGTGCCAGACCTGTTAGCAGATCCTCTGGTGTTGACCAACCAGGTGGCCTTTGGTAAATGTGTATCCCAATGCTTGAAAGTTCCCCCACCCATTGCTCTCAGTGTAGTTTTTAACAGCCCATTGTACCGTTCAATTTTCCCAGAGGCTGGTGCATGGTAGGGGATGTGATATACCCACTCAATGCCATGTTCTTTGGCCCAAGTGCCTATAAGGTTGTTCCGAAAATGAGTCCCATTGTCTGACTCAATTCTCTCTGGGGTGCCATGTCGCCACAAAATCTGGTTCTCAAGGCCCAGGAGAGTGTTCCGGGCAGTGGCGTGGGGCACAGCATATGTTTCCAGCCATCCTGTGGTTGTTTCCACCATGGTAAGCACATAGCGCTTGCCTTGGTGGGTTGGGGGGAGTGTGATATAGTCAATTTGCCAGGCCTCCCCGTATTTATACTTCAGCCATCGTCCTCCCGACCAAAGAGGTTCTAACCGTTTAGCTTGTTTAATTGCAGCACATGTCTCACACTCATGAATAACCTGGGCGATAGTGTCCATTGTTAAGTCCACCCCTCGATCATGAGCCCGTTTGTACGTTGCGTCTCTGCCCTGATGGCCTGAAGTGTCATGGGCCCACCGGGCCAAAAATAATTTGCCTTTATGTTGCCAATCAAAGTCCATCAGAGCCGCTTCAATCTTAGCAGCTTTATCCACTTGTTGGTTATTGTGGTGTTCCTCAGTGGCCCGATTCTTAGGTATGTGGGCATCTACATGGCGTACCCTTACCACCAGCTTCTGCACCCGGGCAGCGATATCTTGCCATAATGCAGTGCTGCCCAGATGGGTTTACCTCTGCGTTGCCAGTTGCTCTGCTTCCATTGCTGCAACCACCCCCACAGGGCATTTGCCACCATCCATGAGTCAGTATAAAGATAGAGTACTGGCCACCTTTCTTGCTCAGCAATGTCCAGGGCCAGCTGGATCGCTTATGTACCTGCTAGTTCATGACCATCGGCCCCATTATCCCAACATCGGAGCAGCCGGATGATGATGTGCTCCCCTGATTGACGGGTGAAATCTTTTCGCATATTCCGCATCTCAGTTGAGGTCCGAGATCGAGAAGTCATGTCTTCTTCTTCGTCATGTGATGATGACCCCTGATCAGATACTAGGCCAGGTAGTGGATGCATAGTTTCTTCATCCTGCCTCTTCCTTCTTGCCTCCTTTCTGGTTTTTCTCTTGTGTACAGGAGCAACTGATATTGGTACCAATTGGTCCTCTAGTTCAGCTGCAGTGATTATCACTGTAGTTTGAGTAGCAACTGTACTTGTTGCTGGGACAGCTGCACTGTCTGTCGCAGTCGAGGGTTGAATAGCTGCTGTACTTGTTACTGGGGTAGCTGCACTGTCTGTCACAGCTGAAGTTTGGGTAGCAACTGTACTTGTCGCTGGGGATGGTGTAGCTGCTGTACTTGGAGTTCGAACAGCTGCGCTGACTTCTGTGTTGCTCTCAGATCCAGGGACATTTTTTTCTTTTTGAAGGGGTTGGGTAGTGCCGAACAAGGCCCTATAGGCATAGGCCAAGCCCCAGCACGTTGCCGTAATTTGTCTATCTCTGGTGTTGCCAGGATGACAACACACCTCATTTAGGTGTTTTACTAATTCTTCTGGATTCTTCACTTGTTCGGAAGTAAAATTCCAAAGTACTGAGCTAGATGCTTGCCCATACTATCCCACACACCCTGCCACTCATGACTGTCCAGCCTCTGGGAAAATCTCCTGGTCCTCCTATTTCATCATTTAACCCCAATACAGGACCAGACCTGACTCCGCTTAACTCTTGAAATCAGATGAAATAACTGTGAACAAAACACACTCTGTATGTGTGCTACTATGGTGATCCCCATCACAATCAGCATACAAGTCTCAACAGTATTAAAAGGCCATTCAAAAATTTCAAAACTCTCAAATGATGTTGTAGACCATCTGGAGAGAACACTGGGAGGATAGAAGAATGTCTCCTTCACAGGTTGACCACCCGAGACGGAGAAAAAAGATGTGAAATTGCTAAGCACTTCTATTATATACCTCCCAAAATATAAAGTTGGTGACCATACCGGGAGCATAAACCAGATCAGTATCAAGATCAATGCTTCTATTGTATTACAAGTCATTAACATAAAGTACAATGAGACCAGAACCTTAGTCCAAACCCCATACTTGATAAACACTAACACAGCTAATATATATGAAAAGTAATTGGTAAAGTCCTGAAACGGTGAGATCAAGAGAAAAAACTGTGAGAGCCAATAAATCAGCATTGTGACATATGACTATAAATCCTGTCATATTTGTTGTTATTTCGTGGGTTCGTGCCCCACGTCGGGCGCCAAAAATGTCGTGGTTTAAAGTCCACACACTCCTTTGCTTCCCCCCCCCCCTTACCTTCCCACTCCCGGAGGGATGGGGAGGAGAGCCAGAGGAATACAACTCCCACGGATTGAGGTAAAATCGGTCCAGCAATTAAGGTATAACACAAAATCACTACGCTACCAATAACAAATCAATGTTAGAGAAAATAAACAGGGAGAGACAATACGATACCACCCGCCGACAGGAGCCCAGCCCAGAAGAGAGAGCTAACCCCTCCCCTCCTGGCCAGCTTCCAGTTCCCTCTCTGAGTCCAGCCCGCAGGTGAGAGCCAACCCCTCCCCTCCTGGCCAACTTCCAAACCCCTCCCCATCAGGACATGCTGTGGTATGGAATACCTCCCCGACTAGCCCAGGCCAGGCGCCCTATCTCTCCCTCCTCCCTGGCAGAGCATGAGCTACTGCTGAACTCATGACAGGAATCTGGAGAATTGTAGGTAGCATTGCATGCTCCAGGTGGTGCAGCCTTTATTATGGTCCTTTACTGTCAGTTATAGTGGCAACTACTATGCAACTAAGTGTGCAATATTGTTAGGTTTTAATTCTGTATTTTCTTTTCCTGCTTGTGAGGAGAATAGGAGGATTGTTTTGGCTCGTATTAGGCTACATTAAGACTTTGAGAGTTTCTTCTTACTGGTTCTTCTGGCACATGTTGCCCAGAGAAGGTGTGGCTGCCCCATCCCTGGCAGTGTTCAAGGGCAGGTTGGATGGGGCTTGGAGCAACCTGATATAGTGGAAGGTGTTCCTGCTCTGTGGCAGGGGGTTGGAACTGGATCAGCTTTAAGGTCCTTTGCAACCCAAACTGGTCTGGGATTATATGAAATAATTTTTATTATGTCTTTCTCTGAAAGAAAGATTCTTGAGGGGAGGGGAGGCGAAGAGGGACCCCTGCATGTAACTATATGGTCTTTGTATTTAAGGAATTTGGAATTTAGAAATAAGCAGGCTTGTTCTTATCATCACAATTGGCACAGAAACTAATTTTTGTGCTTTGCTACAAGATTTCCCAAACTATTGAGGTCACTGAAATTACATCTGTGAATAATATAGCATTACTATTTTAGAAATGTAGCTTGAATTGGAATTTTTCAGTGAAACCAAACATCTTCCTTCCTCTACCTGCTTCAATCCAGTGATGCTAAAGTGATAGCAAGCATCTTATTATGGACGTCCCCTCCCCTAAGTAACTTTTTAGAGATATAATCTTTTTGTTATTGTTATTTCTTATGGTTTAATGTATTTCAAGCAAATGTGAATGCATGGCTGGTTCTTCCACCCCATGAATCCATGTTTATAGCTTTTGAATTGTTAGAGTGCAAGCACCCTATACATACATGCATATATGCAGTACATGTACTGTCGTAATTACCTTTCAACATATATATGTGTGTGTTCTCACTTTTTGGATGACATTTGAATTCATTTCATAAAGATAGGGTTCACTCAGATCATGAAATCCTACACAGTTCTGGCTAATAAATCAAAACCTGTCTGCACAATGTTGAATTCTGTGACTTAGACAACTCTTCACCTTCCCCCAGCTTGTTGAGTCATCCAGCAGATTGTTTTATTAAAAGATTTTTTTGTATAGTCTTGATTATATTCAACACAGGTCATATATGTTAGGTATATATGGTAACATGTATATGTTACCATAACTCCTGTAGAATGTTTTATTTCAAAGCTGGTGTCAGGATATGGTATTTATAGGATGCAAGTGAAGTTGCATAACATTTAGGTACTTGTGCAAATAATAAAGCAGAACCTTACTGGTGATAAGTCTGGGGGACTTCCAAGTATCTGGTTATGTGAGAAAACACTGTTCATAGGACAAAGCCTGTATCTTTAATACACTTGATTTTGCCCTATATATTTTTTTTATCTGTAGCTTATGTCTGATTTAAGGGAACCTTTTTTTGTGTGTTTTCTTCAACATTTTCTTGCCCCTTGCCTGGGTATTATTCCACTGTTATACAAAGTTCTGAATCCTGAGGCATTCTAAAAAGAAATAATTGACTCCATGGATCAATTAATTCGAAATTTCTGTCTTGCTGGCCTTTTAGGAGGTTGGTGTCACTGAATTTAAAGTTTCCCCTTTCTCTATTTCAGTCATTAATAATATTATAAGCCTTGCTGGTGTTCTGTCTGTAGTTATAAGCCACACTCTGAGGAAAATATAAGTCTTTTCTTGAATATTAAGTATTAAAATAGTGGAAAACATAGTATATTTATTCTCACCCTTGCTTAATTCCCAAATGGTGCCTCATCAGAATTTGAACTAATTCCACTTGCTACTGTGGTCCACAGAAATGCTTACAGAAATAGTATTTTGAGCTACAAAATATGAACTGAACTTTGTTTTGCTCTGATTTTCCATGAATTTAGTCTTAATGAAAAAGGAACTAAAAAAAATAGGGAGCTTTCCTTGTGTGTTTACTCCCTTTTCTACTGCTGCAGTTTGGTTTTATCTAACCTCTCTCTTCCTGTTTTGCACGTAGTATAGAGTGGTAAACAAAGAAAGCAGAAAAAAAGAAAAGGAAAGTAAAAGAAAAAAAAATGTTATGTTTTTCAATGAAAAACAGTCAGTGTAATGTTGGAATGAAAGTGTAAAGTTTTTATGCCACAAAGCATTGATTTTAAATCCTTAGTATCATAGATATTTAGATATCTATTGTTTAAATATAATGGATATTGCGGGACAATTTAATCAGGTCTCAGGATGTTCTTCCCTGTGAGGGTGGTGAGGCACTGGCACAGGTTGCTCGGAGAAGCTGTGGCTGCCCCATCCCTGGCAGTGTTCAAGGGCAGGTTGGATGGGGCTTGGAGCAACCTGATCTAGTGGAAGGTGCCCCTGCTTTGTGGCAGAGGGTTGGAACTGGATGATCTTAAGGTCCCTTTCAACCCAAACCAGCCTGTGATTCTATGAAAGTGATATAAAAAGATGTACTTTCCTTTCTAAGTGAATTGGAGTCATTAAAAGTTACACAAATGAGCTGAAATCCCAAATCAATAGAGATATGTTTAAAGATGACTGATTGAAATTATTTGAGACCAATGTGAGGTTTCCAGTTTTAATTTACTTGATACTTTTCTTATCCCTTTTGCAACCTGTACCTGCCTGTGTTCATCTTGCATCATTTGCTCTTTATTGTTTTTCCTTGTGGAATTATTCTTTCCAAAATGGACACAGAAAATGCATTGTGGATAAAGTATCACATTCTTTTTTCTAAAATTCGTTGTGAATCTACTATTTTGCCTTTATTTTCTGCTGGAACCATACCAAAATGCACTTTTTTTCATGCACTTACACAACTGGTTCCTTGTTCTTCATGGAAATTCCCTTGTTATTTCTATAAGTGTCTGGAGAAGACAGTAACTGCCTACATTAAGGCTTTAAGACAGTGGCCCGAGGCTTTGTCATCCTCTGTTATCCAGGTGCATGATATAATTTAAAGCTTTAAGAAGAGCAAAAAAAGCTCAGAAGTTGGAACAGCACTGGTAAACTAATTTGTTGGACTGCTGTGAGATTATAGATACCCACATTTCAGTCCTGTTTGTGTTCCACTGCTCAGGACTATGACTAGAACAGAGTTACCTTTTCTCCCATTTTTTCTGTAACTAGCAGCAGTTGCATCAGAATTGAATTATACTGGCAAAAAAATAAAATTAAAGCTAAATATTGAAATTAAAATTGGAAACTTGGAAAAGAAATCCTGGATTTTATTTGGAAAAGTCTCTGAAAGGAATAAATCCTGGTGTAGTTTGACATGATGGTGAAAGGTGTGTAACCAGTAATGCCTCTCAGACATTTGCATTAAACTGCCATCATATGTTTCTGTATCAGATAAGACTGCTTTAAAAGTTAAAGGCATTTTTTATGTTCATCAGGTTTAGAAACTATGTTAAGATCACATGAACTCAAAGAGGGGGATGTTTATGGATACTAATCCAGTCAACGGTCTGTAATGCTTTGCAGTAAATCCAAGTGACCCATTTTAGATGCTAACTCTGGAACTTTACTGACTGGGGGGAGAAAGAATGCAAATTTTAGGTGAAACATTTGTAACTGAAGTCAAGTTTTGAGCTTTGATGTCAGGATGCATTTTTATGTCTGTATTTCTCTGTCACAATAAAAGTTTGCCAATGTTTCTAGAGCAGTTTCTTCACTTCTGCCACTCTTTTTCTTTTCTTTTTTTTCTGCAATCTTTGTAGAAAAATCTTGTTTTTCATTAGTTTCTGCTGCTGGAATGGTTGGTTCTTTATGTGTGTGGTTAGAAGGACAGAGGGGAATAAGAAAAGAAACGTTCCTGTATTTCTCTAAACTCCTTATTCTTCCTGTCTTGATTTTGCATTCTCTGTTGTTTCTTCAGAATCAGAATAATATTGTCTCCTAAGAGATCTGTTCATTTATTTTAGCTGCAAGCAATTTCAAGTCAAATGCCAAGCTGCTTACCAGTCTTTATTCCAATTGCATGCTGTCCCTTTTTACAGCAAACTTTATTTCCCTAAATATTTTTCCTGTGTGAGGTAGTTTTTCTTCTTAAGAAAATTTTACACATTAAGCTGTGCTGGAAAGTGATAATATAATGCTCTTGCTTACAGCAGTCATGTTCCCTATGTGGGAGTAGCTGGTGATTTTCAAGGAAAGGTTTGCTCTTTAACTTTAGGAATTTGAAGTTTTTAAAGGATGGGAAATAGGTCATGACTTCTATAGAAACTCTTCTAGATTCTATATGGTCAGTATTTGAGACATGAAAGAAATTTCTAAGGGTGTAAGTTCCACATTCAAATTTATGTTTCAGTGAATGTGTTTTAATATTTTTTTGGCTTTGAAAAGTTTCTTTTCATTAATTGCTTTGGTAGCGATAGTAGAATTATTTTTGCCTATTATTATTTGTCTGCTGTCTTATTCTATGTGATTTGCTGAATTTCAAGGTCTCTCATAGAAGAATGTAAAGTGCTTTGAATATTTGTGTGGGTTTTGGAGAGAATCAGTTGGGATGACGTCTGGGTACATCTAGCCTATGATTTCCCATGTGGGATACTTATGTGCTCATATATAAGATGGGATTAATGAATTCACAGATGGGATTAGTGAATTCTCTCTCAACAGCGAATCGGAGGTTTCAGGGTGAAAGTGTCAAAGTTGCCAGGTGAATCCAGAAAGGTCTTGGAGTAGGGGGTTCACTGAGTGTCAAGTTGTAATTTATTTCTTTATTTCATATCATTACTGCCTTATAAGTCTAATCCTTGTTATTTGTCTAGGTCTCCTCAAAACTATTCATGTTCCATATTGGAATAAAATAATACAATTGAAGTTTTTTGTTTCAGGGTTTTTTTTTTGTTGAGTTTGTTGCATCCAAAATATTTGATTTTAAGCAATTTCTCTTTTCTCCTTGAGAACGTTTATACATGAATAACTGTCTTGCTTTATAATGTTTTTTTTGTTGTTTAATTGATATCTCATCTGCTAATGAGAAATGATTTGCTTCTCACTGATTTTCCTTTTTTCCCTTGTTTCTCAGATAACTTTTTTAGTGTGAAGAAAAAGTATTTCTTTCACTTTGACTAGACCTTAACAGAGATTAGAAAAAAAGTATAACATTTTTCACGTTTCTTCTTGATTAGGTTATCATATGACAGCAGAGGACTCACAAATCATTCTCCAGTCATTTCTCATTTAAACCACTTGTAATTCCCTGGTGAGATCTTCAGAAGTGAAATGGTAACTGTACCTGGTGCTTGCTTTCTGCTGTCTTTTGACAGTTTACTCTGTCTCTCATATCTGGCTCAAGTTAAAGTACTGAGAGTTAAATCAAGTTTGCTTCTTCTCCTTTGGATTGATTTTTCTTCTTTCTCACATTTTCTCTTTAAGTCTGAGAAAGAGCATCTCTATCTCGTTCCCACTGGGTCAAAGCTTCCTTTTCATCTATTCCTCCCATTGTTCCTCCTGTCACTTCTGTCTTGTGTAGCAAGTTAGTCCAGTCATAAAAAGAGTTTTAGTTTTGCTCTGGAACAAGTTTTCAAATATTTGTGGATTGAAAATAGTGAAAAAAAAATCAGGAAATTCTAGAAATACTTTCCACCCCTCAGAAACAAATTCAGAGGAAGGTGTGATGCATTTGGGAAAAGGATTTGGAATTTCAGAATTGTTTGTGAATTTTTTTATTTGCAAGTTGTATATAAATAATGAGGACTTTATGGAAATTATTTTCTTAGAAACAATATCTTCTGAAAAGAGGTTCATGAAAACTGCTGTGTAGAATAAAGAGGAGTTTGATGTATTGTATTACTGATTTTTTGCCAGCAGCCTCATATTGTTAATACCTAAAGAAGAAATTTGACCTTTTCTTTGAGAATTGTGCAGCTGAATGGATGAAATATGGTAGTATGGTAGCTTATGTGAGTGAGAGCAAAAGTCCAGACCGTTTCTAATATGGAGAGTGTATTTAAAAAAAAAAAAAAACAAACCAACCAACCAAACAAACAAAAACAAACCACAAAACCAAAACCCAAACCAACCCACTTTTTTTTTTTTTTTTCCTGGAAAGGAAGAACTAATCTAGTTCTCTGCTTTTCATTAAAGTCAAGTGTTATAATTGTTTACTAAATCTTGCATGACTATTAAGAGAAAATCTACTCTGAGAGTTTTAGAAGTCTCTCTTTTAGGAAATCTTTTGTAGCAGCTTCAAATACAGTTTAATTACAAAGGAAAGATTGACTTCTCCCTAGAGTATCATCTTGTAATAATCATTCTAATATAGTGGTCCTCTTACAAATAAGAAATATTTCTGGGTTTGGAGCATGTGCATATTTACTGGAATGTGCACACTTCCACTGCACTGTTCAAAATACCAGTTAGAGAATGTAAAGTAATACATTCATGAGCATCTGTTAAAGTTGGCTATTTGCAGTTTGTGTTCCCTTGCATTATCCTTTTTCTTCATGTGCACCTGAAGATGGTTAGTATGTTTCAAGTATATTGAGACTGGTAGTCATAGTTTTCCTGTCTTCAGAATTGTTGCATTCATTAAAAATGCAGTGTGTGGTAGGTCAGTAATTAAACTTCATATTTTTGCTTCAGTACTTCTTGTGTTTGGCAGCACTTGCAGTACCTGGCATCGTTATGTACTGAATAGTATCTGTTATTCCTCCAAAATGACAGCGCTTCAGTGGTTGTACTGTGTACATGACTGTGAACTTGAGGACATAAGAATCATAGAATCCTAGAATGATTTGGATTGGAAGGGACCTATAAGCTCGTCCAGTTCCAATCCCCTGCCACAAAGCAGGGACACCTTCCACTAGACCAGGTTGCTCCAAACCCCTTCCAACCTGGCCCTGAACACTGCCAGGGATGGGGCAGACACAGCTTCTCTAGGCAACCTGTGCCAGTGCCTCAGCACCCTCACAGGGAAGAATTTCTGCCTAAGAACTCATCTCAATCTCCCCTGTGTCAGGTTAAAGCCATTCCCCTTTCTCCTGTCCCTACAGGCCCTTGTCTAAGCCCCTCTCCATGTTTCTTGTACCCCTTTTAATCACTGGTAGTACTAGTATGTACAGGTACTTAAAGGCACAGATGACTTTTTGCATCCCAATTCAGCACTATCCTAAGAACTGTGTATCTTGTGATCTGCCTATTGTGTTATGCTTATACATGAGCATAAAGTAGACATTTGTTTTAGGGATACTACATATACCACGTGAAAAATCATTGTAGATCATTAAGTGGGTAAGTCAAAATGTAATTATAATTTCTTCAGGGGAAAATACTTTTCAAGATACTAAAAAAATTTTTGAAGTATATTTGCTTTCATGTGAGTTGTTAAGATGCACAGTCTTTATAATAAACCATGGAATTGTTGAAGGGTGCAGGAAAGTTGTCGTGGTTTAAAACCCAACCACAGTCTCCCTCTCACCCCCCCCTCCCACTCTTTCTCTCCCCCCCTCCCCCCCCCCCGGGGTCCGAGAGGGATTGGGAGGAGAATTGAAGGAATGTAACTCCCATGGGTAGAGATAAGAGCAGTCCAGTAACTAAGGTATAACACAAATCACTACTGCTACCATCAATAATAATAATGGTAAGAGAAATAACAAGGGAAGGGAATAAGATACCACCCACCAAAACGAGCCCGACCCAGAAGAGAGCAAACCTTTCCAGGGAACTCCCAGTTACGTCCCCAGGCATGGCGTGTTGTGGTATGAAATATCTCTTTGGCTAGTTTGGATCAGGTGCCCTGTCTCTGCTTCCTCCTGGCCTCCCCTCCTCCCTGGCAGAGGATGAGACTCACAAAGTCCTTGGTCAGAGCAAACATTACTGAGCAACAACTGAAAAACATCCATGTTATCAGCTCTGTTCCCAGGCTGAAAGTCAAAACAGCACTGCACGAGCTACTAAAAAGAAGAAAAATTGACTGCTACTGCTAAACCCAGGAGAAAAGGATATAAAATTATGGCTGGAATGCCAGTGGAGGATTAGAAATTGTGTTTACATAATAGGTGGAGAAATTAATTTTTGTTGAAGTACATTGTTTCTGAAATGTTTTGAGTTTATCTCCCTTTCTTGAGCAAGGTCTCCTCACTTTAGTAGCTTGGCCACCACAGGAAGAATCATCTAGTAATCTAGTAGTGTTGGTGAACCAGTTTTGTCTTGTTTAGTGCTATGGTCTGCATAATAATAGTTTTACCTTCGTAAAGACACACTATGAACATGTCTCCAGCTCAGCAAACATACTCTTCATATTTCTGAACTTAAGAAAATAAGCAAACAAAAATGCCACCTCCCTGAAATTTTCTACTTGTGTAATTTTCAATTAAAAAAGTAATTCTGTACGTTTTGTTTTCTTTTCAGTTAAGAACTACCTTGTATCTTTTTCTTTTATTTTTTTAATATCCAACTTCTCCTACATAAAGAATAGTTATGCATCACAATTCCCACAAACTTTAGGATTTATGTTGCAAAGTAATATTCTGTTTTCTTATAATAAAATTTTGAATTATAAACGCTCATTACATGCCCTTGCGAAAAGTCCCTCTCCAGATTTCTTGTAGGCCTCTTTTAGGCACTGCCCTCTTTTGCATCTATATCATCTTCTGATACCTAGTAGAAGCCCATGCAGTGTGCAGGGATGGGGCAGCACAGTAAGTGCATATGTTTATAAAATAGAATTTCTCAGCTACTCCAGTGAAAGGAAAGGAAATTCTGTAGCTGAATGTACATGTAACATATACTCGGGACTCAAGGACAGAACAGGGGACAGGTCATAATGTGTTTACAAGACACTGAGTACTTTTCCAGTATGTCAAAATTTCATGTTGAATTAGTGCAAGTGTTTTAAAAATCCCTAAACATTCTTAGACTTTCAAGCTTATATAACTGTAGCTCTGGTTTATGGTCAGTTCCTCTTTTTGTTGTTTACAGTATTTGGCATTTTTTTGCCTTATTGTTGAAGAATTGTTTCAAAAGACAGTTAATGATATATTTAGTCAAAAAGACAGTAATATATTTAGTCCTGTATGAAATGCAAAAATAAGCAAATCGAGTACAGAAATGGGATGGTATTAAAGGAGTACGGAGGTAGAGATTCCAAGTTGTTAAATGGGGATTGAATGACTAGGAAGCATATGAGAAGGCAATGAAAATTTCATGTGTAGTCAGAAATGGAGAGCATGGTGGAAAGGACAGGGAATAAAGGCTGGTTGATAATTGAGGTTGAAAACAAAGACAGCAGGTTTGAAATAGGTTAGGAAAGCCACATATAAGCAGAAGCTCAGGGTAAAACTAGAGGCCTATGTGAGGATTCTTGTCAGGATGTTTAAACACAAGACTTCTTGCTCCTTGCAAGGAAAAATAATATGTCTTTAATTTATAAGCAGGCTATGTTCTTCAAAAACCATGAAGTTCAAATCAAAATGCATGGTTGGAGGATCAGCCCCAGCACATGGCCTTTATATTACTTAACTATTTAGTAGCAGCTGAGATTTGTAATTGCAGAGAATTCAGTCCAGCCAGCTTAAGAGAGTAAATTTGTCATGGTTTCAGCAGTACCTCATGCTCTGCCAGGGAGGAGGGAGAGGTAGGGCGCCTGGTCTGGGCTAGTCGGGGAGGTATTCCATACCACAGCACGTCCTGCTCGGGGAGGGGACTGGAAGCTGGCCAGAAGGGAAGGGGTTAACACTCCTCCGTGCTGGACTCGGAGAGGGAACTGTAAGCTGGCAATGAGGGGAGGGGTGAGCTGTCTCTCTTCCGGGCTGGCCTCGTGGTGGCGGGTGGTATCGTATTCTCTCTCCCTGTTTGTCTCCTCTAACATTGATTTGTTATTGGTGGCGGTGGTGATTTGTGTTATACCTTAATTGCTGGACTGATTTTACCTCAATCCGTGGGAGTTGTATTCCTCTGGCTCTCCTTCCCATTCCTCTGGGAGTGGAAAGGTGGTGGGGGGAGGGGAAACAGAGGGGGAACTGTGCAGATTTAGTTAAAACCACGACAAAATTGCATAGCTTTTTTTTTTACTGTAGTTCTCTGTTAGTTCTTGATGTTAGTTTAAGCCATATTTTCTATGTGCTTTTGTAAATGTCCACTGAACTGTTAAATTATAACAATGAATTTCAGAAAAATAAGCCATTTCTGCAATGATTTTCCAATAATTCTAACTTTGGCAGAGGCATTCTTTGGGAATTCATTATCATATTGAATTATTTCTATAAAGGGAAGTAGAGAATTTTCTCTTTTAAGATAATGGAAAGAGCTTTAAGCTTGGATGAAGTCTTATTACTTTGAAGATGAACTTGGCTTGTGCACAAAAATAACAGACATCATTAAATCCATGTACAAAAGGAGGCATTCCTCAACTGCCACTGCAGTTCAACTAATGGTAGATATATAGCAGAGTAGTGTTTACTCCATGTGACTTCTAAGCGAAATGTAACACTTATGGGAAATGAGACCTCATTCAATGCCCTCTGAAGTCAATGAGAGAAATCTCATTCAGCTGATGAATGGGTAAGTTCTTACTTTTGCAGATCTGAGACAGTATTTTACCTCTATAGCATCTCTGCTTATGGATCTTAGAGCATTTTACAAACTTTAATCAAGTGAGGTCAAATATAATTTTTGGCGTATGTTTTCAGGAATAAATTCATTCAGCAGAATACCCAACAGGAAAGAAATGTACAGAATGTGAAGAGACGGTTGATGTTTTCAAATTAGAAGGAAGGCTTGTTTGTAATTAGCATTATTTGTTCATTTTTGCTGGCGGAAAGTTCATACTGTACTCACATTTTTTCTCGTTTATTTTTCTCTAGAATAGTTGTCTACACTGGAATCCCAGAAATTATTTTTTTCCTCTAATGGCAAATTCAGCAGAATTCTGCTCACATCCAGCCTCTCATTTCCCCCAGTTTTGCATGTTTTTACTATCAAGTAATTTCAGAAATTCTTTTTAAAGTACATTCCTATGAGCATTTGCTTAAGAGGTTACTAATCTGTATTAACAAATCTCAGTCAGTGGCTGGAATTGAGCTGAAATCCCATGAAACGCATTTCTCAGCTGTGAAATTACAGTAGCCACAACCCAGCTTTGCCACGTATTGAGTGAACAAGGCAAAACTTATTTCTGCTCTGGGTTGTTTTGAATCTAAGTAGCAGATCGACAACACTGCATGTGGGAGCACAACAGTAGAATCATAGAATCACAGACTGCTTTGGGTTGGAAAGGACCTTAAAGCTCCAACCCCCTGCCATGTTCCACTAGACCAGGTTGCTCCAAGCCCTGTCCAAGCTGGTCTTGAACACTGCCAGGGATGAGGCAGCCACAGTTTCACTTCCAGGTTCTAGCCACCCTTATAGTAAAGAAAAATAATGCCGGAACAATACTGGTTGATTTGGTGGCAGTACTAGTTTCAATTCAGTGAAAGTACATAAACTATTAACAGGAATTAGTGGGTTTGGAAGCCCTGAAACTAGCAGGTATAAATGAAAAGGAGATAATAACATTATGTGCATTCTGTATGATATTAAAAGCATTACACTTCTTGACACATTTTCTTGTTTTGAAAGGATTTAAATTCTAGAGCAAACAGACCATGAATGTCCATCTTCAGCACGATATTCCTAGCTGTTGTTTCCCTTCCAGAATCTGGGGACATTTTTTCTCCTGAATGATTAATTCTTCTCGTTATGCTGATATTAGAGGGGTGAAAATGCAAAGCCAAGCCTGGTGCAGAACAACAATGACATTTTTTTATTTTATCAAAACATTAACTTGATTTCAGTCAGCCATAATAATCAATTACACGTAATTTCCAGTATGTGCCCTTTAAACTGTAAACTGTCTAGAATCAACCTGAATATTATAAATTAAATGAGAGCTGCTTTCTGAGGTTTGCTAATGGTGATGATTTCAGAAAAGGGAATAATGAAGCATGTTCTTAGTGGCAGAATCTTATGTGATAATGAATAATATAATTTTGTTAGTCATCTTTATTCTATGTTTTCCTGAAAATAAACTATTCAAATGATTTTTTTTAATGATGTCAAGTTAAGAAATTTGTGGAAAGGTCCATCAAATGCATTATTGAAAGCTCATACTCTGGTTGAATATTAGGAAGACGTGATTTTATTTTTGGGTGGTATTTTTGGAGGTTTGACTGGAATTTGATACAAATTTTATACTAGACTTTATGATAGAATCACAGAATCATGGAATGTTTTGGGTGGAAAAGACCTTAAGATCATTTAATTTCAACACCCTGACATGGGTAGGGACACCTCACCACATTCCCCCAGGCTCTGTCTAATCTGACCTTGAGCACTGCCAGGGACAGAGTATTTATCACTTCTTTGGGCAGCCTGTTCCAGTGCCTCACCACCCTCACAGTAAAGAACTTCTTCCTTATATCTAACCTGAACTTCCCCTGTTTAAGTTTAAACCCATTCCCATTTGTCCTATCACTACAGTCCCTGATTGTCCACTGTAAAGACATGAATGCTATCACCTTCTTCAGGGATTGAGTAGTTTCCAGCTGCACAGAATGGTTAGGTCTAGGGTTTTCAAGTAGATTGAGTGTGTAAGCAGTTGAAAGTAAACTTACAGCACACACAAGAGAGGTTAAATGAGGAAACATTTACCCCTCCTATCTTCTGAAAGTACAGGTGTTTCTGGTGGGGGAATACATGAAGGAAGTGAAGTACCTTCAGAAGGTGCATTATTAGCTTAAAGCCATGAACAGGTCAGACAAGTTGCATTGCATCATAGAACCCAGCCAACTTTTTCTTATATTACTTATTCTCTCCATCCTGTGAATGGGAGATTTTTCTGCAGTTGCCTAGCAAGAAGGTAGAAGTTAGTTACAGGAGAATCACAGCAAATGACCGTCTAGGCCAGAAGAGCAATAGTCAATTTGGCCTAATATTCCATCTCCAGAAGAGTTCATGAGAGCCCTGAAGATAGGGAGAGCTACAGGAAAAGCACGCCCAAACCTGGATGTTTTCAATGATCTTTTATATACTTGCTCCCTCATTTAGAATTTGGGATGTTCGCGTGTACATTTCCCATCCCTGGCAGTGTTCAAGGCCAGGTTGGACTGTCTAGAGGAAAGTGTCCCTTCCCATGGCAGGGGATTGGAACTGGATGAGCTTTAAGATCCCTTTCAACCCAAACCATTCTGTGATTCTATGATTTCTCATATTCCTAGGCATATTAATAGCTAATAATTGTCAGATTTGCCTAAATTAAGAATCATGATGCAACTGTGACATTGATCTACTTTCTGAATTGACAAAGATACTGTTTTGGTTGTTTTTTATGTAATCGGTACTTAAAATAGATGCGGTATGCTTAATCATTCAGTTCTGCAGTGCTCAGTACAGTTTTTGGTTAGGGAATTTCTAGAAATGCGTTCCATGTTCCCCTTCCTCAATACTATTTTTTTTTCATTAGGAGAAACAAGATATTTAATCAGAATTTTCAGTAATGTTTCATGTATTCTAAATGTTTTGTATTGTAAGGGCAAATTCCCTTCCTAAAATCAAATTTTAGTTTTTTTCTCCTTATCTCAGGGACTTGTTTTTTATTCTTCAGGTATGTCCTGGTTTCACTCACGCTGTTCTAATATTTGTGTTGGAATTTATTTCCCAACTTTCTCATCATAACTGAAAATGGCTCCACTTTGAGTAATGTGTGATCCAGCTCTAGATAATGGATATGAGATTTAGCTTGGTTTTGTTTTCTGTTGTTTTTTTTTTTTTTTTTTTTCTTAACCTTATTGCTTTCTGAAACACTGATATGATGTATTTTTTAAAGCAGGCAGCTTGCTACCCTGATCCATTAGCAAATGTTCCTGGATCAGGATGCAGCTAGAGAGGCATGTCAGGGAAACATGCAATTTGTAGCTTATTGAATAATAATAATGATGATAATTTTGAATCTGTATCTTGGTAATTAATAATAGCTTAAAGAAATACTATCAGAATATCTTCTACAATTTTGATTTCTAAGCATTTTTCAGAAGCATCTGCTGCCTCTGGCACTGTGTAATAAACTCATTATCCTACACTACAGGGCAATAATGACAGAACACATGCTGTATAATGTAAATTTACAATCCAGTTATAGGCAGATGTTATTAGGCTGTCATCACTTCAAGCACAAACAAATAAAACCCCAACCCCTCCCAAATACTGTTTCCTCCCTCCCGTCCCATATTTATATCTGCCAAGTGGTTTAGCATTGACTAAGGCTTTTCTTCCTTAATAGATTCTTTTTTATTTAGTTTTGTTTCCCTTGCCTCCCCAGGGAAGGCAAATTCAATCTAGACCATATGTAATCTAGTGAATGATGTGACATGAATTTTTCTTTGAGGTTTGCTTTCAAAACTGTACATCCTGAGAAGCAGAGGAGAACCTCTGGAAAACAGGTGTTAGGAAGGGAAACTATGTCATAATCATTCTGTGTTCCTATATCTGATTTAACAACAAGGAGCTAACCTGCCTTCAGTTTTATCTGGTTTAGATTATAATCTAGGACTACATTCAAATACCTGGTGACTGCTTCGCAGCCATTGACATTTTTTTCTTCTATGGATGTTTGAGTTAGGGAAGCAATATTGTAGCAGCCAGAAGAATAATCAAGTTCCTTATAAAATATTATTCCAGAATGTTGGGAAGTGTATCTAGCATTTCTGAGCACTGACTTTGAGCACTATATCTGTAGTTTCCAAGTTTCCACAGCTTTCACTAGATGCAATGTTGTGGTGAGAAAGGAGGGCATCATAAGAAGGGGCTTCTTGCAAGCCCTCAACATTAGGATGGATTCCTTCTTCCCCTGAGGTTCAGATTGCTTTCACTTTTTAAAACTCGATTATATAGCCCTATTGATAGAAAAATACCTATTTCCTGATGGCTTTGTGTAATACTGTGCTATTGCTTCATGTTAAGTGATTCGGAGAAAACTCCAGGAACAAACTTGCCAACAAAGTTTTCAAGCTGACAAGCAGGTATTCTTTATTGCGGCGCTGGGAGACACGGGGGATAACTCCTCCTAACATGTGTCCCCCTGTTGCTACACAAGCCATCCTTATATAGTCCCTGGGCATACATACATATTCATGAGGCTACGTATGGATTACATCACATTCCAGAAAGCTCCCTGCATGCGTACAGAATTGTGGTGGTGGTCTCTGAGGGTCGTTTACTTCTTCCAACAATCTTCATCACTTCTGGCAGCCTTTGAAGCACGCGCAGTAGATGCTTGTACCAGTTTAATTGGTTCGTTAGCACCAGAGACATAATAACCCTCCTATCCTCCTACTTATCAGTTAGTTTACCCGTAGCCTATCCTGGACACCTGCTATTCCTAGATACTCCTTATCCCTGCGTCCTGTTTTTCTAGACTGTTTTTCTTAAGACTACATCAACTATAATGATTTGTCTTGTGCCAGTATGTTCTCTAGCTGTACTCTATTTTTTTCTATGTATTATGCACCTCAGTAATTTTCCACTGCTACTGTTGCAAAACCATTGAACTTAACATTGTTTAAAACTAATTCTAAAGGTTTATATATTCCATTTTGTGATTTTGTGTTCCCCTTGTTTCATAAGCAAACATCAGAAAGAGATCTTCATTCCATCAACTTCTTTCCTTCGGTTCCAAGACCTCATTTCTATTCTGTGAGTACAAGAACACTCATTTTTCTCTCAGCTTTGTCCTGCAGGCAGGAGAAAGCTGGGGCATCAGAAAGAGACATTCTGCCTGCTTTCATGCATGGCCATCAAGTGGTAGGCCGTATCTAGGATGCTGCTGCTTGTGGTTGCCCCTTGAAAGCCTTATTAGCAGCCTATATGACCCAGCAGTAGATGAAAACAGACATTTAAGTCTCTTGCTACCAGTGATATGATGCTCTGGTTGTAGCACCATCACATTTTGCATCTTTTTTTGACCACAACCTTATGGGTTTTTCAGCTTGCCTAAAGTATCACCCTCATGAAATAATGGAGGAAAAAATATCTTTCTTCACATTTCTTTTTATGCATCTGGGTTTTGATCTTAATTGCTGCAGGGTTTACATCTGGTAATTTCTTTTGACATAAAGAGAGAAAGAAAAGAGTAATATAACTAGAAACAAGGAATAAAATATCACTCATTATAAGCTTTGTCTTATATTACAGTAACGTTTTTCCCCATAGGGAATGAATTGTGGATCTTGCCATCTTCAATGCTTGACAGGTACTTTGCACTACAGAAATAAATAAGCCCATCAGCTTGATTTAATGTGTACCCTTCAGTTGAGGCACAAGGGACCATTGTCAATATGTAAATTGTTGCATAGCAATTTCATACTGTTCCTTAAATAGTCATTATATGTACATCAATTTTTTGGCTTTGGAAGGAAATTTTATGCTGCCATTTAGATATGAACAATAACATGAATAATATGAAGGTCACTTCATCATTCAAAGGAAATCTGCCCTCTGTCATGTGAATGGCATGTACCTCGAATGTTCCCATTGAATTCTCTCTTCTGAAGCATGCTGAGTGCTTTCCCTACTTTCATAAAGATGAATTCTCAGACCCACAGGGATCACTGGCTAAAACTCATATGCAGCTTCCCTAACTGGAACATAGAAGGGAGTGATGTTGCCCAGAGAAGTTGTGGCTGCCCCAGCCTTGGCAGTGCTCAAGACCAGTTTGGACACAGCTTGGAGCTTCTAGTGGAAGGTGTCCCTGCTTGTGGCAGGGGGCTGGGACTGGATGAGCTTTAAGGTCCCCCCAAACCAAGCCATTCCATGTGACGTAAGTGCACTGCCCTAGGCTAAGGTCTTTAACAGGACATGTTGCCAGCAGAGCATCATGAGGGACCAGCAGTTGTAGGTACTTTACACTGAATGCTAGTCAGGATTTAAATCTGAAATCAAATATAAACTTACAGGGAATGAAACAAGCAAATTAAGGCTGCCATGAGAAGATTTCATAGCCTCTGGGATTTGTCAGTAACTTTGGATAGTTTGCCTAGTAGCAGTAAAAAAACAGACCTTTAAAAATAAGGAAATTCTCTATTTGGCAGGGAGACAGGAAAAAGATCCAGTATTGTGCCCTGAAACAGCCAGAATTCAACAGTGCTTGAGTGAGGGGAAAAATGTTTATTATAAGTTATTTACTGCCAAATTATTATTTAATGTTCTAAATATCCTGAAGAAATAGGCCAGGATGTAAAGCCATATGATAAAATATTTACAGTTGTTGGGCCAACTGGAGGTGTATGGGGGGTGGATGGAGTGTTGTATGTGACCTAGATATATTTGAAGCCTTGCTAGATGGAAGAATATGATCTGAGATGAGGTAATTCCTGAAGATTTCTGTCACATGTCAACAACATTTCATGGTTTTGAAATGTTTCTCTTAGTGAGATGATCACACCTGAAAAAAAAACAATTCTCAAGTCTTTTCCCAAATTCTTTCCTAAATCTAAATGACTTCGCATGCATTAATGATACTGGTGAATATTGTATAATATTCTGTAAGTTGCAATGATAAGATCTTCTGTAGTTCTTCTCTGAGAATAGTGTTTTCTACAAGGGAAGGGAACACAGGGAAGTGGATCGTCTATGAGATGTAATACAGCTGAGGCTCTTAAAAAAATTGCATTTTGTCTCCCTTCATGGGAGATGCAACTCTCTTTGGATTTTCCTAATCTGGAAAAATTTAATTTTGTTCAAAATGATTGCACAGTGGCTGATTTTGGATAGGCTGTTAAATGGTAGAGGGCTGGTGAACTGTTATTTTAATCAAATATTGCTGGTTTATCTTCCATCCGAATGAGAAGTAGTCCTACTACTCACACTTCCCTAGTCTTCCAAGATGGGGTGTATTTAAGCCAAAAGGCAGCAGGAAGGATCTAATAGAGGCTGAGGGGACAATGGGATTGTTTGGGATAATATGCATAGTGGGATTATGTGTATCAGTACTCGGAAATACATGCTAGGATATCCAAAGTATGCTGTGTATCCTGGGCTGAGAACAGTGCCTGAAATTCAGCCAGACCCTACATGTTCAAGGAACCAAGGGTTGGCAATTAACCTGAAAGCCTTCTCCAAAAAGGGCACATAACAAGCTTGATGAAAGCAGCATAGTTTGTCTTAAAGTATTTCTGACTTTTTCTTTTTTCTATTTCAGTGAAGGTAGATGGGCATAATATCCCTTACTCTCCCTCTGGTCTAACAGGAAAAGCTAAAGATAAACAAGGTTGAGAAATATCTCAGTTGTCTGTAATGAAAAAAATGCACACAGTGGACACTTTCATTTTACAGCTATTACCCTTAGGACCCTCCTTATTCTCTCAACTAGTTTTTGCTGATGATTAAAGTTTTGGCTGATCATTTTTCTGTGAGGTACTTTGGTAGGATTTATGGCTTTGAAGTGGTTGTTACATATGCCACTAAAGTACTTTACTCCTTTTTTAAAAATCCTGACACCTCCCACCACAAAAAAGGGTTGACTGGACTGGAGATTTAATGAAATTGGAATCATAGCAGCTTTGTCAGTGAGAAAGGATTTAAGAGCAATTTAGTACAAAGATAAATTGTTAAAGGGAAATCATGGCTTTTCAGATGATTATTCCTGGGTCAAGTTTCATATTGCTATTTATGAAAGTATTTTCTTCTCTTTTTTTCACTCTTCAATTGATTTAATCTTGATCAAATCTGTAGTGGAAGTTGTATTTTATAAACACAGAATAAGAAAGTAAAGATAGGCTAGCTTTAAGGAAAAGAGGTAAAACCAAGTATTAAGTTATGCAGAGTTGTTACATGCAAGAAAGAATACTAGATGTGCTGCACCGGGTCAGTGAAAGATACTCTGTTTGGGAACCTCCCCAGTGGGGTTAAGACAGAAGAACTCAGATGTGAAGCCAATAAACTGAGTCACAAAGTACATAGGTCTGAAGCAAATCATTAGTGGGAGAACTATGCAGGTCCTCAAGAGCTATTCTCATAACCATTACTCCAGCAATGAAGGGCGATGAAGTGTAACATCGCTGTTGAATAAATACCCACTGTATCATCTGAAATGGATAAAATGCTAAAAGTGCTGCCAAAACTTCTAAACTCATCAACTAAGTGAGAAAAGCTCAGGCATTACAAAAAGACTGAGTTGGAGAAGCAGTGTCCTGGGTTCAGCAGTATCATTTATCTCCTTCTTAGTAGCTGGTGCAGTGCTGTGGTTTTGACTTTCAGCCTGCAAACAGTGCTGATGACACCAATGGTATTAGTTGTTGCTCAGTAATGTTTACTCTGACCAAGGACTTTGTGAGACTCATGCTCTGCCAGGGAGGATGGGAAGCTGGGAGGAGGCAGACAGGACACTTGACCCAAACTAGCCAAAGAGGCATTTCATACCACAGCACATTGTCCTGGGTTCAGCAGCAGCAGTCATTTTTTCTCCTTCTTGGTAGCTGGTGCAGTGCTGTGGTTTGACTCTCGGGCTGGGAATGGTTGCTGATAGCATGTATGTTTTGAGTTACTGCTCAAATGTTTGGTTTGTCCAAGGCCTTTTCTGAGCTCATGCTCTGCAAGGGAAGGAGGGAGGCCAGGAGGAAGGAGAGACAGGACACTTGACCCAGGTTAGCCAAAGAGGTATTCCATACCATAGCATGTCATACCCAGGATGTAATCGAGAGTTACCCGGAAGGGCTGGAGCTCTGGGGGGATGGAGGAGGTATCTATCAGTGCTCAGTCGGGCAGGGTGGGGTGAGTTATGGGTCGGTGGCTGGTGAGGTGTTGTATTCTCTTCACTTGTTATTTGCTTTATCATTATTGTTTGTAGTAGTAGTAGTAGCAGTAGTGATTTGTGTTGTACCTTAGCTATTAAACTGTTCTTATCTCAACCCATGGGGGCTACATTGTTTGGATTCTCCTTCCTAACTCTCCAGGAGTTGGGGAAGTGACGGGAGGGGGGGGGAGTGAGTTGAGGAGCTGTGCAGTTTGGTTTTAAACCACGACAACATCATGCCCAGCATAGAAACTGGGTGCAGTTACCCGGAAGGGCTAGATCACTGCTCGGGTCAGGCTGGCTATCGGTTGGCAGGTAGTGAGCAGTTTCATTCTCTTCCCTTGTTATTTCCCTTATCATTATTATTATTGGTGGTAGCAGTAGTGGTTTTGTATTATACCTTAGTCACTGGACTGTTCTTATCTCAACCTGTGGGAATTACATTCTTTTGGTTCTCCTCCCCGTCCTTCCAGAAGTATGTGGCTGCATGGTTTTGGATTGCTGGCTGGGCTTAAGCCACGACAAGCAGTTATAATGAAGGTTAGAAATTTTCCTGTAGTCTAGTTTCAAGTTCTTCACATGAAAACCAGTTGAAACACAGGGTGTGTCTTTTCAGCAAGTGGGAAAGTAAAGGTATCCAGGCTGCAGGACAAATAGGAGCCTGCTGAGGTCAGGGCAGAAACTGGCATTTTCAAACCCATTATTGTCAAGGTACTGTGTTTATGTGAAAGTTCAGCTAAAGTCTGAACTCGAAAAAGTGCCCGACATTACCATTTGAGGGTAGAAAGGGAGTACTGTGTTCTTGGTCTTTGCTCTTGTGATAGTCACTCAAGCAAGCAAATGCCAGTGTTTCTTCTCAGTATAGTTTTGTGACATTTTCTCTAGCAGTTGCTCAGTAGTTTTTCAGCAGAACAGTATTTTCCATGGAGCTGTGTTCTGTGGCAAAGCTAAGCCAGAAAACTCCTTTCAGAGGCAGTAAAGCTAACCTTCCTCACACACCTTCCTGATCAGTTGTCTCTCACAGGTTACTGTGTCAGGTGATAGAGTTGATCTGTGTTGGCTTACCTTTATGGTAGACCAACAAGCAGTGTTACCACTTTGCTTTTACTGTGTATGTGGCAAATGGGGTAGCTTTTTTAAAATCATAGAATCCTACGATGGTTTGAGTTGAGAGGGGCCTTAAAGCTCATCCAGTTCCAACCCCTGCCACAGGCAGGGACACCTTCCACTAGACCAGGTTGCTCCAAGCCCTGTCCAACCTGGCCTTGAACACTGCCAGGGATGGGGCAGCCACAGCTTCTCTAGGCAACCTGTGCCAGCTTCTCACCATCCTCACAGGGAAGAACTTCTGCCTAAGAACTCATCTCAATCTCCCCTGTGTCAGGTTAAAGCCATTCCCCCTTTTCCTGTCCCTACAGGCCCTTGTCCAAAGTTCCTCTCCAGGTTCTCTCTAGAGTCCACTTTAGGTACTGGAAGGCTTTTATAAGGTCTCCCCTGAGCCTTCTAGTATGTGATATCACAAATCCTAAAAATGAAAGAGAATATTTTGAGGACTTGATGACCAAATGTTCAAAAAGTTAATACAATGGCTATAGCTGTTTGGGATCTTGGAGAGATGAAAGAATAGACAGAATAAAATTTCCTTACCCAGTGTCTATTTGTCATATTTTTTCTTGCAAACCACCACAGTGTGCTTTGCACCAGTCTCATTGCCTTAGATTAGTCTTTTGAGATAATCTAGTAATTTGATTAATCACTGAGTGTGAACTGAGGGAATAAAAAGGGGGGTCATGTCCTGATCTGAAACTAGGAAACCTTTTCAAAAATCTTGTTTTTCTGACTGCTTAGGAATTATACCTTTAGTTCTTGCAGTTTCAGAGAAAGGACATGAGAGAGAATTACCTGTTTCCTTGTCAAGTGTTCTCTAAATGCACTTGGTGCAGCCATTAAGAGCTGTAATGTCAATATAGTTTCTTTGTTGTCAGAGTTCCCAACTCAAATGCAGAGATGGGTTATTGAGTACTGCAGCTGACCTAAGTGACAGGCATAACCTTTCTCCTGTATTACATAACCCTCTCCATACTTCTTACTTTTTCCCTGTTTCAAGTTGTGTCTCCTCAGACTTCCATTTAATTTTCCTTTTTCTTCAACATACAGTCTGCTATCAACTTCCCCAAACAAGGCAAGGCTCCAAGATACAATAGGGCAACTAACATGTAGGCTGGAACACAGAAACACCATGGGGGGGTGGGGGTCGGGGTGTAGCTAAGAGGCAACCAACCACTTGGACTAGATGGATGCCATCTGGCTTCCCTATCAGCACCTATCTATTCTGACCAAGATACGTGAGCTATCTGACTGCTTAACTGTTCACCCAGAAGATACATACTGCTTTTTTAACTCTTGTGGAGAGTCAAATGTCTCATGCAGCCTATCTGCTTTTGGATTCTATTTTGTCTGTAGTATATGGCCTGTTGTTTTAATTTGATTAGCGACTGTTCTCCCTAATAATAAACTCTGAGAATAAACTCTATCTTGTCATTATTTCCTGAAGAGTTTTCAGCACTTCAGTGTTATAGAATCATAGAATCACAGGGTGGTTTGGGTTGGAAGAGTCCTTAAAGCTTATCCAGTTCCAACACCCTGCCATGGGCAGGGACACCTTCCACTAGACCAGGTTGCTCCAAGTCCCATCCAGCCTGGCACTGTTTCAAATCAGACTTTGATGAAAGACGCTGTATGGTCTCTCCATCTCTTTTTTTACTCCCTTTCTCAATAATTTTGTTATACAAAACAACCAACCATCCACAAACCACATTAATTCCTTTTGGGGGAGGGGGGAGAGGGGGGGAGGTGGGAACAGACAGGATAGGAAAATCAACATTACAGCTTCTCCTGACTATCTGAAACTATTGGATTATTTGAACCAGGCAACTTGACTGTGACTCCATACACTGTCCTGTCACACAGGACCTAAAAGTACTTTTGATTGCTCTTGTAATGTGTTGTCCTTTAGAAACAGTGCCTGAGGTTAACATTTTTACTATTAAGTAGCACAGTTCAAGATCAGAAAAACAGCAGTGAAGGTAGTGTGTGAATTTCAGTCTCCATGGTTTATCTTGTACCCTTGGAGAGATAATTTTCTGCTGTTTGACACATGCAGTCTTGTTTTCCATTTGTAAACAAACTAACATAGCTTGCTTAATAATAATAATAATAATAATAATAATAATAATAATAATAACAATAAATCAGTGGTTTTCACTTATTTTTCAGGTACCTAAGCATAAATGTTTACATGCCTTGGTTGAAATTTGATGTTGTCCTGAGATGATGAATGGGTGTATGTGCATGGGATGAAAAAGTAAGGACGTGTGTGAGGAGACGCTAATGGAATCATATCCCATGCAGTCTATGTTGTTTCCCTGTGGGAGGTTTGGTAAAAGGTAGGTGTTCTTAGTGTCATGATCATGTCATATCAGAAGTGTAGCAATATGGCCAACTGCTGTATATGTTTTACAACAGGAGATTCCTGCAGCAATGATCCTTAAAAACATGGTTGTTAGCAGGAATTAATGTCTGGATTGTTAGTTAATGCTCTAGGTAGGAAAAAGCAGAATCATTTATGACCTCTCTAGCTAGCCATTAAATGTGGGAATGACTGTGTTTAAGAAGTGGGCTGTTCCTGTTCAATCATAATCATCATTGTTAAGATAGAAAATTCAGCCTATTGCCTGTTTGTGTTTCTGAAGTCTATTTAATCTGTGCATCTGTTTTGGAAAACTAATTCTCTGTCCAGAGATAAATACCAACTTTGTATTTAAAAAAAAAAAAAAAAAAGTAGAGACCTTTAGGAGGACTTTAGAGAATACAAATTAGACTGATGTAGAGAAATATCATGGTTAGGCAAGTATTGCAATTTGGGAGGGAAAACAAAGTTAAGGATGGGCCTGGCTGGCTGGGTGGCCTAATACGCTCTTCTCTCGCTGCCCTTATAGAAATTTAATTCAAGTGAGGGTTTTTTTGGAACTGCTTTAAATTCATCAGTTTGCCTGAATTTAAAGGATGTGCAAGAGCAAACCAAGCCCTCATACTTTGACATAATTCACAGCATTCTAAGGCCACTACTAGACTCTAGGAGTTTTCTAAGGCAGATTCGGTGGAATGCCATGTTTTAGTACTGGGATCTGGGACTTAAGGGCTCTGGAATGGGGTGGAAAGGTTCTGCATCATTGAAGTCAGCATTTTGCAAGCTAGTGCTTGTATTTTGTAGAGAAGCTACATGTTGCAGTGTGGAATAGAATCACAATGTGAACAGGAGTGCTACTGTGGTAAAATGGCTTTGAGGTGAGTCATACATTAGATGAATAATAATTAAGAATAGATTATATTTCTGTATTGCTCTTTTACTTTAATTTAATAACTCTAGTTTTAATAAGATACCAAGGAAAGACAGCTGACAGTGAGAGAATATTAAGCAAGCCAACCCTGTAACACTTGTCTACCTCTGTTAATGTTAAAATACTGTGTGTTAATATGTTTATGTAGCACAACAGCAAAAAGCAGTTGGTGTAAGCCGTGTGCTATAATCCATATTGTTCTGCTATTAAGAGACCTCCTGGTCCCCTTGTTGCGGCTCTCTTGACTAACTTTCCTTTACAGAGAATGTGTTTACTAGCCGCTGGTTTACTTCAGTGGGGGAAAAGATATCTTTTGTCAATGGACTGTATCTTTTCCCTTTGTTTTGGAGGGTTTTGTTCATATTGGCAATGCTGTTTTTTACATGCTGTGCTAATAGGGTTTTAAGAAATTTAGTGCCCCCAGCCCATATCCCTTTTTTACCCCTTGAGAAATGCTGTGGGCTCCTTCAGCATCTTAACGTTCATTTTTATTATAAATACTTATCTCCAAAAGACATTATAATTTGTCTCTTTCACAGAGATAGTAATTCTAGATTGATTATTAGAGCCTTATCGGCTATTTTTATATTCCTTTAACCATTGTATATATTTCCTCATGTCAGAAAGCTAAAAATGTCATGTGCTTCCTTATATTCAGAAATTAAATATAAGTATAAACACAGAAAATCAAGCCAGAGAAACAGGAGAGAAATGGCATTCCTGTCATTATAGCAGCATTATCTGCTAAAGCCTCTTAGCAATTGCTTGCATTTGGAACTACTCAGTTCTGGGACAGCATTATAGCATTCTCCTTAATTGTTTCTGCTTATTACCTAAAACTTGTTTGACAGCTGAATGTTTCAGTTTCCTGACAGCTAATAATAAAAATTAGAAAAGGAAGGTCTGGCATTGTGCCCAGAAAGCCTTGTGGAACAGTGAAGTCTCCCATGGTGAATACAGACTCAGCTGCTGGGAGACTTCAGAGAGCCTAAGTGTATTGGAGGAAAAAAGAAACTTCAAGTATCTCTATTAGGGCCTTGGAGTGAGCTAATATGAAAACAAAGATGAAGAGTGAGATGATTCAGAAATGACCAGAATGAAGATTGTGTGGTGGGGAATGAATAAGGAGAGTGAGAAACACATCAGAAGATAAATTCAAAAACATCTGTTTGCATTTTTGAGGTATGGGGTATTCCAGTTTTGGGGAAAAGAATCTGCAGTACTGTGAATGAAAACAAATAGCCTATGAAGGTAGCAGAGGATAGGATGTCTGTAGAGAATTAGAGGGCTTGTAGAAGTTAAGGGCTGCCTTCATCACGAGTAAAAGGCTAGCAATACATGATAGCTATTAAGTATCCAGGTAGTATAAGCACACACATTGAATAGAAAAAAAGAAAGCGAATAATTGCATGGGCAAACTCAGGACCTTTTAATTTCTTTCATCTGAGCCTATATTTCTGGGGTTCTGACATGGAAAAGGCCAGGACATATGTGTCCAGAGAACTGAAGTGCTAGGGTAACAAAGAGCCTGTTATGGGACTTTCAGAAATGTTTAATGCTTGATTTCTCTGAAAATATTTGTCACGTGTATAATTTTTGAGCATCTTTCAAATAGTGATGGGTTTATTCTAAATGATACACAACTGGTATGTTTCACAAATACTTTAATGCAAAGATAACATTTTTCCCTGCCTGTGTGTGTGTCTTATTTGTTAAACCAAAAGATCAGTAGTGATGTCCAGGCTTTGAAAAAGTCAAGGAGATTTCTGGAAAGATAGATCAGAACAATCATTTCCACTTTCAAAGTGGAAATTCAGTGGGAGGATTAGCTAAGGGAGGGGACTAAATTCACCTATATTAGTGAATTGGAATTTAGATGTCTGGTGGGCAGAGTTGTAAACTGTATAGATCTGTAGTCATAATAATATATGAATTTGTATTTTATGACTGCCATACAAGTTTTATAGGGCTCGTGATAGGGTAATGTTTTGTCCCATTTGCCAACATTTGTCATCCAACAGAGCAGGGAGACAAAATTCAAGTTCAGTAGTATTTTAATCTTAATGCATTTCATGCATCTTCCAAACTGGAAAAAAAAAATCAGTTCCTTGAGGTACATGCTTTGGGGTTTGAAGCTTATTTTAAAAAGTGTAAATTTGGAAGGCTTTTTGAATGACATTTTTACTTATAAAGAATAAATCACTACCTTATGTCAATCATGTGTGTGGTACTGACTGTTACCCAGCTCTGTCAAGATCACCAGCACATTTCTATTGACATTTGAGTGACCTTTCTTTGAAACATCTTTGAGTTGGGCTAATGAGATTGAGCATTCAAAGTTCCAGCCATACCTAATGAAAACTGCATTTGCAGCACCTTTTCAAAACCAGGCTTTTAACTGAACAGGCAGGTTGCATTTATCATATGGTGGCCTATTCAAAGTCAAATTGTTTACTTATCTTTTGTAAATTCACAATATCTCATTTGGAGTTGGTATCACTCCGTTTTTATAATGTGCACACAATGCTGAAATCTTTCCTGTGGATCTGTGCATGGAGTGCTGAAAAAACCTAAGTAAATTGAGTTTTTTATCTAAACATGAAAAAGAGGACATATATGCAATAAATTCAGGTTGGAGTGTGATGGGTGAGAGGCTGCAGTTCTGCAAGGAGATTTAGATTGTTATTAGCAAAAACCTGCTAATCTTTATGAGAAGAAAATTATTACAGGGAGGGATTTTGGAGACTGCAGGAGTGGCAATTTCATCTGGGCTGCCTTTAAAATCCTGTTGGCAAGGAGATAGCCAGCAAGGATTTCACCTTAGCTTCTTCTCCAGCACTCCTAATCTGTGGCTTTATGATGGGGATTTGATGCAACAATGCACTTTTCCTGCAAGCTGCTCGGTTTGAGTCTTTATTCTTTGGCATAAGAAAACAGCAGAATGCTGTCTCAGCTCTCCTGTCACAGTTGTTTTGCCTCTCTTTGTAAAAAAGAGAGGTTAGAGAGATCTACTGAGAAGGTTTCACAATAAGGTAGTGGCAAGAGTTATATTACAGAAGCTGCAGCATGAAGGGAAAAGAAAAGATAGAGATTAAACTTTTCTCTGTCCTTTCAGAATAACTGTAGCAAACCCAAATCTGGATAGTTTTTCAGTAAAGCATGGATCATAGGAGTGCATTGCCCTTTGACAGGTCACTGACATCCTGGCAGTGAAAGGCAGCCAGAGGTAGAGGCATGATGTGAGAACAGAGTTTAAGAGAGTTGAAGTGCAAAGTTACCTGTTAAAGAAAAGAAAAGGAGTGTCGTGGTTTAAACCAAGTCCCCCAACTCCCTGAGAGTTAGGAAGGAGAATCCAAAGAATGTAGCCCCCACGGATTGAGATAAGAACGGTTTAATTGCTAAGGCATAACACAAAACCCCTACTGCCATTTACTACTACAAATAATAATGATACAGCAAATAGCAAGTGAAAAGAATACAACACCCCACCAGCCACCGACCCATAACTCACTCCACCTTGCCTGGCCGAGCACCATGTGCTCCCTTCTCCATTTTCCTCCCGAGCACCACACCCTGCCTTCTCTTTCCCAGTATGCCTCCTGGGCATCACGTGCTATGGTATGGAATACCTCATTGACTAGCCTGGGTCAGGTGTCCTGTCCCTCCTTCCTCCTGGACTCCCCTCCTCCACCTGGCTGGAAAAAAAACCTTGAACAAAAACACCCTCAAAACATGCTCAAACCATGACATTATCCGCCCCTTATTCCATACCATTCACGTCATGCCCAGATCTCACATTTTCAATACACCATCACTCTTAAGTCCACCCCTCGATCATGAGACATCTACATGTTGCATCTCTGGACTGATGGCCTGAAGTATCTGGGCCCACCAGGCTCAAATTTATTCACCGTCCCCTTCAGCAGTTCTACAGCTTGCTGCTGGGGACTCCATACAGCTGCCTTCCACCTCCAATGCTTCCAAAGCACTGGAGGGGCCCAGTGGATCAGATACCTGGCCATACTGTCCCACATGCCCTGCCACTCATGACTGTCCAGCCTTGGGAACAGTCTACTGGTGCTCCTATGTACTTGTCTAAACTTAGACAAGACCCAGACCTGACTCTGCTTAACTTTTGGGATCAGACAAAATGGTTGTGGATGGAACACACTCTGTGTGTGTGCCACCATGCCGAAAACCATCACAATCAGCAGGCAGGTCCCAAGGGCACCCAAAAGCCATTCAAAACCATCAGAACTCTCAAATGATGCTGCTGCACTTGTCACTGGGGCTGATGTAGCTGCCGTGCTTGCCAGCTCTCCCACTATCAGCTTCTCTTCTCCCGAGTCCAGATCTTCCTCCTCTGCCTTGCTGGGAAGTGCTGCCTGGTCTCCTGTATCCTGCTGGGGCTCGGCGGGTGACTTCCGGGGAATATTCTCGGATGCTGCGGGGTTCGGAACGGTGGCAGGACTCGGTTCCTCCTCTGCCTTGCTGGGAAGTGCTGCGTAGTCTCCTGCATCCTGCTGGGGGTCGGCGGGCAACTTCCGGGGGACACTCTCAGCCGTCGGAGGGTCGGGAACGGCCGCAGGACTCACCCCCCCCACTGCCTTATCCTGCTGCTCAGCTACCACCCTGCTCCGCTCCTCCCCCGCCTGCTCCCGCTGCTCTGCCACAGCCGTTTGGCTCCCCGTGCCACTCTCCCTGGCAGCCTCAGCTGCCGGCAGCTCCCGGGGCCGCTCCTTCCTGGCTTCACGCAGCTCCACACAGACGACGACGAGGATAAGGACAAGGACAGCGAAGAGCAGCAGGACGGCCTGGTACAAGTCCAAGTCCACGGCCACGTCCATCCCCCCCTGCTGCCGGAGCCCCACCGTATTACAAGCCTCCGACACAAACACAAACACATCCAATCCATACACCAAGTACCCGGTAAAATCCCGAAACAGCGAGATCCAGAGAAAAAAGTCTAAGAGCCAATAAATCAGCATTGTGACAAGAGACCATAAATCCGCTCAGATCTGTTCTTATCTCAATCCCTCGGGCCCCACGTTGGGCGCCAAAAATGTCGTGGTTTAAACCAAGTCCCCCAACTCCCTGAGAGTTAGGAAGGAGAATCCAAAGAATGTAGCCCCCACGGATTGAGATAAGAACGGTTTAATTGCTAAGGCATAACACAAAACCCCTACTGCCATTTACTACTACAAATAATAATGATACAGCAAATAGCAAGTGAAAAGAATACAACACCCCACCAGCCACCGACCCATAACTCACTCCACCCTGCCTGGCCGAGCACCATGTGCTCCCTTCTCCATTTTCCTCCCGAGCACCACACCCTGCCTTCTCTTTCCCAGTATGCCTCCTGGGCATCACGTGCTATGGTATGGAATACCTCATTGACTAGCCTGGGTCAGGTGTCCTGTCCCTCCTTCCTCCCGGACTCCCCTCCTCCACCTGGCTGAAAAAAAAACCTTGAACAAAAACACCCTCAAAACATGCTCAAACCATGACAAGGAGGTATGTGCTGTCCTCTCTGCTAATTTTGTGTCAAGGACTTCACAAATAGCAATAGCTATTCCTTCAAATGTATGTGTCTTGTAGGAGTAGACATATGCAAAAAGATAAAGATGGTTGAGTAATGGAAAAGCTACTAGGAACACTAGTAGCTGAGAACTGGTTAAAATCAGTACCTTTCAGTTCTAAATTGGGTGGGTTTATGGCAAAATAGAAATAGGGGTTTCTTGTTATCTTTTGTTAGAATATTTATTGGTTTTGCTAAATTCAAAATACCTACATAAGTCTGAAAACATTGAATGGTGGTTTAAATATGTTCCCTTCAGGTGCTGAACAAATCTAAAAGGCTACTTCTGGTTAATTTGCATTCATTCTAAACTTGTTCTGAGCTAATTTAATTCTTGACAACTTACAATTGTATTACAACTAATTGCTGCCCACATACTTCCTGCCCAAAAATGTCTGCTTCTGGATTGATGCATTAATAGTTTTGGTGCAATGCCCTTGAATATAGAATCATAGAATAGTTAGGGTCGGAAAGGACCTTAAGATCATCTAGTTCCAACACCCCTGCCATGGGAGGCACACCTCACACTAAACCATATCACCCAAGGCTTCATCCAACCTGGTCTTGAATACTGCCAGGGATGGAGCATTCATGGCATTCAACATGGTCTCAAATAATGGTCACATTTGTTAGTCTTTGCAGTCTTTATATTCTCCCCTTCTCTGCTGGTCACCCCAAAAAGCCCCCCAGAATGTTATTATTTTGAATATAATTTCAACAATAGCCAGTAGAGCTTTTCCCATGTTATGCTGTTGTGCTTTTTGACCTTATTACACAAGAGCAAGTATTGTATAGAATTTATGCTAGGTAATTGATATTGCTGTCTACTACTGTGTTAGAGTGTGCTGAAAAGCAAGTCTTTGCAAAATGAACTTAGAGTTCAGAGGTGACAATTGTGGCAAAATGTATGGGTTTACATTCAAGGGAGATTCCTGAATGCAGGATAAAGAAAAAATGAAATAAAATGAAATCTGGGACCTTTTTCCTACCTGTGAATCATTAAGTACATAGAAGGCAGCCCTCTTTCAGAAAACCTGAGTACACGTTATAAATAAATATTACCCTGAGCAGTCATAAATAACGCTATTAGCTTTTAATGCATAATTAACATTGAGGAGTAGCTAGGAACACAGCTGCATAATTATGCCACATTTTAAGACTATTTCTGTCTGCTTCAGCCACACAGTCAAGCAGTTAAATATTGCCAGTTCTCTGGAGTTTGGCACAGTAATTTTTAGTTACAAATTCCCAGTGAGCTCTTTAAAATCCTAATTAGTAACAACCATTAGTGTTGGCTTAATCCTCTGCTTTAGATGCTAAGTAAGCATCATGTTTTTGTAGGGTAAAGTCCTTCAATGTCCTCAGAATGCTAGCTACAATGGTTTGTTTTCCTTTACCTTCTGAACCAGAACAACTTGGTGTGAGTGGCTGAATCCAGTGATGGTAACTCTCAGTTAGGTGCCAGATTACTTTCATTCCCTGATTGTGACCAGGAAACACCATACCGCAGTAAGAGCTGAAAGCCCTCACTAGCTCACGTATTCAGTTGGGGCCCATGTTAAGTGGCTTGCTTAGAATAAATAGACAGAAGAAAACAATTAGCTGAGGCTGCCCATAAGAAATCTGACTGACATTAGGTGAGAAAATTTGTTTGTGAGGTTAGACAATACAGTTACTTTCATAGAGTCATAGACTGGTTTGGGTTGAGAAGGGACCTTAAAGCTCATCCAGTTCCAACCCCCTGCCACAGGCAGGGATGCCTTCCACTAGACCAGGTTGCTCCAAGCCCCATACAGCCTGGCCTTGAATACTGCCAGGGATGATTTGTTTAAATTAATATGTATAAATTTAAAAGCTTTTATGTGGCTTTGCTTCCCCATTTACAGTGTTAACTTGTGTAAATGTAGTGGGGTCGACCTGATTTAATATTGCAGGGTTCTTAGAGATTCTTTCCAGAGGTTTCAGTAAAAGCAGGAGAGGTGTAGCATTATGTATGTCTTCACAATTATTTGGTTCAAGATCTATGCAACAAATAAAATGTTGCATCCACTGTAGAATTATAGTTGTACACTGAACTGTATGTAAAGCCATTTTTATGCTCAACAAATTGCATTTTGTCAATACTTTAGAAGTAGTTCTTATGATTTGTATTACATGCATATATTAGTGGTATATTTTACATTCAGTTTGCAAACTGTGCACAAATTAAGCAGCATAAGACCATGGATACCAGTGTAGGTCTAGAATACAGGAAATATTTCAGATCCTAATTATTTTACTTTTTAAGTTTGGAGTGTTTTTTGTTGTTTTTTGTTGTTGGGGTTTTTTTGTGTGAAGTTAAAAGGGACATAGAAAGTAAGTCTCAATACTAAATAAAAGTACAATATTTCCAAGGCTACTCAGGACATGCTCCCACCTGTGTTTTCTGGATATAGTGTTATTAGAAACAGTTATCGTCTATCTCTTAGTGGCTTACTCTTTAGTGACACAAAGTGTCTTCTATTTGTGAGGCTTTAGGTTTACCTCAAATAACAATTGTCTATTTTGATGGTCTCTGGTTCTTAATTGAGGAGTTAATTTCCAAGAGACTTAGATCTTATTCTGATGTGACTTTATGTAGTGTTCTGTGGGTATGAGTATATATATACATAGTTCTTTTAGAATTTCTTCCACTCAGATCACTATCAAACATTTATATGCTTCCAAGGTTGTCAGTTTTAGGTGTGTATTTATATTTGTTATGTGTAACAAGTGTCACTGAGTCCTAAAAATGGTAATGACACATCATCATTCTCAATGTAGTATTACAGGGGATTTATGCGATGTGTATCCCCACTATGTAGTTGAACTTTACATATTCATGTAATAACTGTTGGACATACTTGGGTTGTAGTGAAGAGTTAACTTATTTTTCCAAGTAGCTTCAAAGCCATATTTTTAGACAAATGTATATTATTTTTACAGTAGATCCTTGGTTATAAGCTTTCTCGTGGTACTTGAAAAGGTTTGAATTATCTCTCTTATATACTCAGAAGCTGAATTTACAGGCTGAGTTGCCATTTCCTCACAGGGCAAAACTTCACCAATTAAACACTTAGTGATGATCACTTCATAAATGCACCCACAACTTAGTTCTCTCTCCAAATGCTGTTCTGTGTAGCTTTTTTAAGGGTTTCTCCTCTCCTTCAGATGAAGAATAAAGGAGGAAAACTTACTTGGGTTTTCCTCTGTCTCATCACTTATACTACGCAAAAGTTCCAGACAGCGATTATTCCTTACATCCTGTTTCATCATATTTTTTCCCAGACTCTTAATGCTGTTTAGTTTGCAACCATATTATTTTACATTTTAGGAGGAGGAGATTGGGAACCTTGGCAATACCAGGGTGAATTCCAAATAGAAGAAGAAATTGCCCCTTTTATTTTTTCCTAAGTGAGCGAATCTTTCTGAAGACACATAAATATCATCAATGTTTATAATCTGAGTGCAGCAGAAAGTATTCTGAAATTAGCAGCTATCCAGCACTTACTGGCATTTAGGACCTGCAGTTTTACAGCTGGTGATTCCCTCTGTTCTGGTCCAGAATACAAACTTCCTTTCAGGAGTTCTTTTTTGAAAGAGTTAGTATACTGAGCTCATGACCATTTTTAAAAGCACCCATTTCCCCTGCTTGCTTCATTACTTCTATCCCAGCCGTTTTGTTAGTCACTTGCTGAGGGGGGTGGCTTGAGAAAGGACGCCTGTGGCACCGGAGCGGAGCCGGGGGAGATCAGCGTCCAGAAGCCTCACCACAGAGCGACAAGAGCCACTGAGGAGGGAGCCTCAAGTCCTCGACAGGACTTGCAAAGAGCTCAGCTACCGTGAGGAGGTGACTCACTGGGCGCAGAGACAGGAGGAGTGGCACCAACTGTGAGGGGTTAAAAATCTACCCAGGGAGCGCGATGAACAGAGCGGGCAAACAGAGCGGGTCAAGGCAGTTTGCACGGCAGGCACGTGGGCAGGCGAGCGGGATGGTGAGCACTCGCCGTAAGACCAGGGCCCAGTCTGGGAGCTCTGCCCTGGCCGCCCCGGTGGTGACCAGCGTAGGCACCCAGACAGAGCCGGTAAGAGGGGAGGTTGCGGTGCAGAGCTTGGAGTGTAGAGAGTGCCTGCACTGGTCTGGTGAGGGAAAGGTGCAGAATGGGCAGAGCTGCACTCACTGCTCCCTGATGGAGGTTCTCCAGCAGGTGGCTGAGCTGTGGGATGCTGTCAGTAAGCTGCAAGATGTCAGGGAAGCTGAGAGGAAGCAGGACTGCTTGCTCCAGGACCAAACAGCACAGGGGCCTCAAGATTCCCCTCTAACTCATGGAGGAAGAAAGGAGGCTGTTGATCAGAGAAGCTGGGAATTAGTAACAAAAAAAACAACAAAAGGAGGAAGAGAGCAATTAAAAGCAAGGGGCTTCCTCCTAAATCTGCTGTACCCAGCCAGAGCTGCTTTGCTGCCCTGCAAGGGGCTGATGAGGAAATGCACTTGCATCAGAAACAGTCGGCTGGTGCACTGGTACAGAAGATCTCTACTGGTACCACCAGGAAAAAGTGGTGGGTTGTAGTAGTAGGGGACTCTGCCTTGAAAGGGACAGAAGCTCTCATCTGTCGGCCTGAGCTGGTCGCAAGGGAGGTGTGTTGCCTACATGGGGCATGGATCAGGGATATTGCGGAGAGGCTGCCTGCTCTAGTAAGTCCCACGGTCTATTACCCGTTTCTAGTGATACATGTGGGTGCTAGAGATACAGATACTAGTAGCCTGAGGAGTATAAAGAAGGACTACAGAGCTCTGGGAGAGGTGGTCAGGGGCTCTGGAGCTCAGATAGTCTTTTCGACAATTCTCCAAGACACAGGGGAGGACCTTCCAAAGGCAAGGAGGATTGAACAGGTTAATAAATGCTTAAAAGGGTGGTGTCATAGTCAAGGGTTTGGGTGTCTTGGACATGGGGCCCACATTTGTAGGCCAGGCCTACTGGGGGCTGGTGGAACTGCTCTGATAAAGAAAGGGAAGAGTGGCTTTGCTGGGAAGCTTGCCAGACTTGTCAAGGATGCTTTAAAGCAGTTGTGGTGGGGGAGGGGAGCATCATTCCATCCCAACACACCCAGTCAGTTGCCAGCACCTATAATAAATACTCTGAGCAATGTAGTGATATTCTGGGTGCTCCAGCCAATGAGCCGGCTTCATTTGGAGCTCGGCTAAGATGCCTCTATACAAATGCCCATAGCATGGGTAACAAACAAGAGGAATTAGAGATATGGGCACATCTACGAGGCTATGATATAATAGGCATCACAGAAACATGGTGGGATGGCTCCTTTGACTGGAGTGTTGGAATGGAAGGTTACAGGCTTTTTAGAAAAGACAGGCCCAGTAAGAGGGGAGGGGGAGTTTCCCTTTATGTTAGGGATAGGCTAGAGAGTATGGACCTCTGCCTGGGGACAGGTGATCAGTTAACAGAAAGTTTGTGGGTCAGGGTTGAGGGGAAATCGGTGATGGGACACATTACTGTGGGGATCTGTTGCAGACCGCCTGATCAAGAGGAACCTGTGGATGAAGAACTCTACAGACAAATAGGAAAAGCCTCACACTCACAGGCCCTTGTTCTCATAGGGGACTTCAACCACCCTGACATCTCTTGGGGCGACGGTAGTGCCCGGCACAAGCAATCCAGGAGCTTTCTCGATTGTGTGGAAGACAACTTCCTTCTGCAGGCAATAGAGGAGCCGACAAGGAGAGGTGCCACGCTTGACCTCGTGCTCACCAACAGGGAAGGGCTCGTTGGAAATGTGACTCTCCAGGGAAGTCTTGGATGCACTGATCACGAGATGGTCGAATTTGAGGTCCTCTAGACAGTGAGAAGAGCATGCAGTAAGCTCAGTGCCCTGGACTTCAAGAGAGCAGACTTTGGGCTCTTCAGGAACCTGCTTAGCAAGGTTCCATGGGATATAGCCCTAGAGGGCAAGGGGGCCCAAGGCTCTTGGTTAACATTCAAGGATCACCTGCTACAAGTTCAGGAGTGTTGCATCCCGACTAGAAGGAAGTGCAGCAGGAGGGCCAGGAGACCCCCTTGGATGGATAAGGAGCTGCTGAGAAAAATTCACGAGAAAAATTCACAAGAATAAAGAGGCTTTAAAAGGTGGAAGCAAGGACAGGCAGCCTGGGATGAATACAGGGATGTTGTCAGGGTACTTAGGGACCAAGTGAGGAAAGCTAAGGCCCAATTGGAGCTAAACTTGGCAAGGGATGTTAAAGATAATAGGAAGGGATTTTATAGGTATGTAGCGGCTAAAAAACAGACTAAGGACAATGTAGGCCCCCTCCGGAAACTTTCAGGAGAACTGGCTACACAGGAATTGGAGAAGGCTGAGGTTCTGAATGGCTTCTTTGCCTCAGTCTTCACTAGCAAAGGCTCTGACCGCAGCACCCAAGTCTTGGAAGGCGGACACAGGGACTGTGAAAACCTAGACCTTGTGCCCACTGTACATGAGGATATGGTTCGAGACCATCTTAAGAACACAAGTCTATGGGACCTGATGAAATCCATCCACGGGTCCTGAAGGAGCTGGTGAATGAAGTTGCAAAGCCGCTGGCCATCATATTTGAAAAATCATGGCAGTCAGGTGAAGTTCCTGATGACTGGAAAAAGGGAAATATCACCCCCATTTTCAAGAAGGGGAAAATGGATGACCCGGGGAATTACAGACCAGTCCGTCTCACCTCTGTGCCTTGCAAAATCTGGGAGCAGATTCTCTTGGAAGGCATCCTAGGCCACATGAAAAAGAGAAAGGTGCTTGGTGACAGCCAGCATGGCCTTACTAGGGGAAAATCCTGC
Source organism: Melopsittacus undulatus (assembly GCF_012275295.1). NCBI lineage: Eukaryota > Metazoa > Chordata > Aves > Psittaciformes > Psittaculidae > Melopsittacus > Melopsittacus undulatus. Next base: position 28,321,961 of record NC_047534.1, read on the forward strand.
CTGACCAATTTGGTGGCTAGATGGTCGCACTCAGAGTTGTGGTCAATGGTTCAATCTCCGACTGGAGACCAGTAACGAGTGGTGTCCCTCAGGGATCGGTGTTGCGACCGGTCTTGTTTAATATCTTTGTTCCTGACATGGACAATGGAATTGATATGCTAGAGGGAAGGAATGCTATCCAGAGGGACCTTGACACACTTGTGAGGTGGGCTGATGCCAACCTCATGAAGTTTAACCATGCCAAGTGCAAGGTCCTGCACCTAGGTAGGAGCAATCCCAGGCACAGCTACAGGTTGGGCAAAAAGGAAATTCATGGTAGTCCTGCGGAGAAGGACTTGGGGGTGTTAGTCAATGAGAAAATGAACATGAGCCAGCAGTGTGCACTTACAGCCCAGAAAGCCAACCATATCCTGGGCTGTATCAAAAGGAGCGTGACCAGCAGGTCAAAGGAGGTGATCCTGGCTCTCTACTCTGTACTTGTGAGACCTCACTTGGACTATTGTCTGCAGTTCTGTTGTGCTCAACATAAAAAGGACATGGTACTGTTAGAACAAGTGCAGAGGAGGGCCACGAGGATGATCAGGGGACTGGAGCACCTCCCAGGTGCTGACAGGCTGAGAAAGTTGGGGCTGTTCAGCCTGGAGACGAGAAGGTTGCGTGGAGACCTCATAGCAGCCTTCCAGTATCTGAAGGGGGCCTACAGTGATGCTGTGGAGGGACTATTCATTAGGGACTGTAGAGATAGAACAAGGGGTAATGGGTTGAAACTTAAACAGCAGAGGTTTAGACTGGATATAAAGAAGAAATTGTTTACTGTTAGGGTGGTGAGGTACTGGAATGGGTTGCCCATGGAGGGAAGTGGTGAATGCTCCATCCGTGGCAGTGTTCAAGGCCAGGTTGGGTGAAGCCTTGCGTGGCATGCTTTATTGTGAGGTGTCCCTGCCCATGGCAGGGGGGTTGGAACTAGATGATCTTAAGGTCCTTTCCAATCCTAAATATTCTATGATTCTATGAACATGGAAAATGTGCTTGAACAGTCATCCTATTCTTCCTTGAATGTGGCAGGTCATCTTTTTCTCACTGCAGCCTTGTGTAGCTGGAGAGGAGGGTGATGTGCCTGGCTGAGTACTATCTAATATGCTGGCTCTCAGATTTTCTAGCTAGGAGTTCTCAATTTTTCCCCCCATTTCTCTTAATTATATCACTTAATCTCTTTATAGTACATTTTTCCCTTTCCCTTGCTTTGTTTATCCACACAGGTTTTGACAATCACTCCAGTAGGGACACTGCAGACATAATATATCCCAAATTCATTATGGAAAGCTGAGGCAATGGCCTTGAAAGGCACCTACTTAATTTCTGTTCCCTGCTCCAAGGGAGCTTGGATCCATGATCCAGGCAATATTCAGTGCTGTACAGCTCTGTTTGCTAATGCAACCCAATAACTGGTATTACTGGCCTGAATTAACCCTTGCTGGAAATAGCCCCTTTGCTTTCAGTAGAGCTATTTTGAGGATGGATATAGGTATCTACCTTGTTAAATTATGCTCCTTTCTATTCCTTGATTTCCTTATTTCCCACGGTGTGAAGCCTATAGTCTCATCTCTTGGGTCAGCATTTTACTTTCAGTGTGAAATACAAGTCCTGGCTTCAAGACAGTGACAAACTTTTGGAAGAGATTCCGTTATATTAACGGTTAATATTACATGTTTATTCTACCACTGAGTAGGAGGATTTGAATTCTAGAAGGTCTGCAATTTTTGCCAGAATGTTTTTACAAGAAGGTGCCAGGCTAATGGGTAAGATTGCATTTATTCTGTGCTATACTATAAATGTCTAAAGACAGCAGAAAATCAGGAGGGGAAGTAGGGGAGATGTATGTGGATTATATAGTTGGTATCCATTGGACCTGGAAAACTGAGTAGTAACAGGGAACTGGCTTATTGTAGGTGATCTTGTCACTCTAAATTCTCGACTTTTCACAAAATCAGGGAGAGGCTTGCGTTGGAAGGGACCTTAAAGCTCATTCAGTTCCAACCCCTTCCCATGGACAGGGACACCTTCCACCAGACCAGGCTGCTCCAAGTCCCACCCAACCCAGCCTTGAACACTGCCAGGGATGGGGCAGCCACAGCTTCTCTGGGCAACCTGTGCCAGTGTCTCACCACCCTCATAGGGGAAAAGTTCTTCCTCTCTCCCTTCTGTCAGGTTAAAGCCATTCCCCCTTGTCCCGCTCCTTACAGGTCCTTGTCAAAAGCCCCTCTCCAGATTCCTGTCGGCCCCTTTAGATTCAAGTTCTACTAGTGATTTAGACTAGCTTCCTCACTGATAAGACCTGAGGAGGGGGGAGCAGAGGTGCACAGGCTCTGGTGTCCTCCACCTCAGCCCAGCTATCCTGCCCTGCCTCGCTGTTGTCAGCCATTCCCATCTCAGAAGTTAGGCCTGGCAGTGAGCGGAAAGAGTGTGGTGACCAGTAGTGCCACAGCTTGCAGAAGTGATGCCACGGTGCCAGCATCTGCCAAGGGGGGCAGAGAACACCATAACGATGCTGAAACTTAGACAAAGCTTCCAAGTGAGTCAGTGCTGGGATGCCTGGAGTCACAATTCACAGCTGAGCTGAGGGAGGTGTGAAGCATGACCCATCCCCTGCAGACATTTACAAATTAGAGGTATGGAACTCCTGTTTGCTGTGTCAGTGGTTTGTTGGTTTTTTTTTTCATATTTTCTTTTAATATTTTTGACGTGTACAGGCTGGATCAATGGGCTGCGGCCAGTGGTACGAGATTTAACAAGGCAAAGTGCCAAGTCCTGCAATTGGGCCACAGAAACCCCACACAACATTACAGGCTTGGGGATGAGTGGCTGAAAAACTGTCCATGGAAAAGAAGAAGGAGATCCCCTGTACTGTGCACTGGTGAGGATGCACCTCTAATTCTGTATTCAGTTCTGGGCTGCTCACTACAAGAGAGGCATTGAGGGTAACGGAGCTGGTGAAGGGCTTGGAGCACAAGTGTGATGAGGAACATCTGAGGGAACTGGGGGGTTTAGTCTGGAGAAGAGAAGGCTCGGGGGGACCTTATTGCTCTCTACAACTGCCTGGAAGGAGGCTGGAGCCAGAAGGTGGCTGCTCTCTGCTCCTAAGGAGCAAGTGACAGGACAAGAGGAAATGGCCTCAAGCTGCATCAGGGGAGGTTTAGACTGGAGGTGAGGAACAACCTGGTTGATTCCATGATTCTATTGCTGCTATGGAAATATGCTCTAAAAAGGAATGGTTATAATTATGAATCTGCACTTTTATCAGTCCTTTGAAGGCTAGCAGACTATTCAGTGCACTTTTTGCATCTACCTCAAATGAATTTAAATTTGAGAAGATGATTTTTTTCTATTCTGTGCTTGAAATTGCCATAGATTAGAAGAGTTACTCTGCAGACTATCCAAACTGTTGAGATACCTTCTTTAGTGTCTGAGGCCTATCTTGTGATTTTGAATTCTTTTTATGCACCCTGAACAATGTGTGAGTCTGTGTTGTACATTTGCAAATGTATTAAATGCTAAATATAATATACACTAAAATGATTTTATTTGATATTAAAATAGTTTATTTGATGTTAGTATAAATAGCTTAAAGTGTTATGGAAGTGATACAGATCAAGACTTTTTTTGAATGATGACATCTATAAAAGTTAGCTGAGATTGGTGATGATCAGAGGACTGGAGCACCTCCTGTATGAAGACAGGATGAGAAAGTTGGGGCTGTTCAGCCTGGAGAAGAGAAGGCTGCATGGAGACCTCATAGCAGCCTTCCAGTATCTGAAAGGGGCCTATAGATGCGAGTGTAATGATAGGACAAGGGGTAATGGGTTAAAACTTAAACAGGGGAAGTTTAGATTGGATATAAGGAAGAAATTGTTTACTGTTAGGGTGGTGAGGCACTGGAATGGGTTGTCCAGGGAGGTTGTGAATGCTCCATCCCTGGCGGTGTTCAATGCCAGGCTGGACGAAGCCTTGGGTGACATGGTTTAGTGTGAGGTGTCCCTGCCCATGGCAGGGGGGTTGGAACTAGATGATCTTAAGGTCCTTTCCAACCCTAACTATTCTATGATTCTGTAATTCCTATTATTTTGTTAGCTAGTAATGTTAAAGGTGAACATCTTAGTGAGATTCCACTTGCATTAGAAGCAGCCTTGCACTTTTGTCTCCTGACTCTCAAACTAGCATTCTGACCATCTAAAATTAAGTAAAATTGTTTTGGTTTATTTAATTTTTTTTTTAAGTTATGTGTGCAAAAGCTAATGAGATATTGGAGCATTTTAAAGGTGCGGAATGTGAATAGAGAAGATTTTTCAGATGTTAACTGGAATGGGCAAATGTCATTGAGTAGCAGATTTCTATTGTTAAAATTAAAATAGGCTTAATTTATATAATTATAGAGTTACAGACTGGTTTGTGTTGGAGAGACCTCAAAGCTCATACAGTTCCAAAACACTGCCATTTGCGGGGACACCTTTCACTAGACCAGGTTGCTCCAAGATCTGTTGAGTGTTCAACCTGGCCTTGAACTCTTCCAGGGATGGGGCAGCCACAGCTTCTCTGGGCAACCTGTGCCAGTGCCTCACCACCCTCATAAGGAAGAACTTCTTCCTAAGAGCTCATCTTGTCAATCTTCTCTCTGCCAGGTTAAAGCCATTCCCCATTGTCCTGTTCCTCTAGGTCCTTGTCTGAGGTCCCTTTCCAGGTTTCTTGCCAGTCCCTTTAGAAAGCAAGATGAGTTTGTGCATAGTAGTCCTTTATGGAGAGTTAGTTGTGCAAATCATTAGTTTATGGAAAGGAAACCATGTATACAGAGATGTGATGTGATATTCTGTTACTTCTGCTGAGGTATTCCATGTTGAAAGTGAATCTGGTGTTAGTCAAGAAGTAAGCTTCCACCTTTTTACCAAAATGCAGAGCAATGGAGTTCATTCCCCTTCTGTTAGATCTGGAGCCTAATTCACAAGGCGACTGCATTCTCAATCATGCCTTTAGCTGGATGTTTGCCTGCTGCCTACTTCGGGAAAATAGGAGGGAAGAAACAGATAAAACAGAAAACTTGGTGCTAATCTTTTCCTTTATTCCCTGATTTTTTTATTATTTTTGTTTTTTTCTTTCTTCTATTCTCCCCATATCTGCTGTTCTGTGGCTTCTGATTTGCTTTGTAGGGAGGAATCTGAATTTTGTGGCAGAAGCTCATTGCAATGCAAAGCTCATTGCAATGCAAAAGGTTCAAGCATTCAAACTCTATGTGCAGTTTATACATAACTGTCATGGCTCACAAAAAATTACCAATCCATGGCAATTAGCACAAGATAGACTGATCATTTTTTTTCCCCTGTTGTTTCCTTGGGAAGTTCTAAAAGAGGAAGCAGCACAGAGCAGTTTAAAATTTATGTGCAGGTTCACATTAAATGTTGAGATATGGGTCAGCTTGCAGTTTCTGGTACAATTGTATTTTCCATTAGTAAACTGGAGGCTGCATTTATACACTGAAATAAACAACAGTAAATTAGGTGGATGACTTCACAGAAATATTAGAGTGAATAGATGGAAGGGTGCAGCTGGGAGGTGCAGTGAGGAAACACGCATTATAAAATAAATGTCCCATTTTAATATTGCCATCTACTTTCCTCATTTCATAGCATGTGGTCCTTTCATTTTTGTCTGCCTTCATAGTTTCAAACTTTTGAGAAACACAATATTTAAGAGAATAAAAGTATGAAGAAAAACAGTTTGCCAGGCTGTCCTCTACAAGCTGTAGTTCCTCCAGACACTTGGGGCAGAAGTTTAACTTTCAAATCTTTCTGCAGTTGAGCTTTACATGGTTTTCTTTATGTCCTTAAAACCACAGCTAGTCTTTTCTATCCTCTCCTTGTCTGCTGGATCAGAAATGCTCCTAAAATAGTAAAAACTTGTGGGAGTCACCTATAAGATGTAAACAAAGAGCAATTTTACCAGAACATTCTCTTATGGAAAAGAAATAGTGCATTCTGGGATTTTTAATAACTGTAATGGACACAGGTGTTAACCTATTCCCTTCCTTTCATAGAATCATAGAATAGTTAGGATTGGAAAGGACCTCAAGATCATCTAGTTCTAACCCCCCTGCCATTGGCAGGGACACCTCACACTAAACCATATTACCCAAGGCTTCATCCAACCTGGTCTTGAACACTGCCAGGGATGGCGCATTCACTACCTCCCTGGGCAACCTATTCCAGTACCTCACCACCCTAACAGTAAAGAATTTAAGTGCAAGCAACTTCAAGAACTCTATCAGCATTTTTGAATGTTTCTACAAGGGAGTTTCCAAATGCATTCTAGGATTTCCTGATGTTCCTACATACTTCCAAAAGTTTGTGGGAGATGGTTTTGGCAACCTCTTGCCTCCTCTGTGTACTGACTGCTAGTAAAAGACTGTCATTACTAAAACATTTCAAACTCTGCCATCTGTCTGTTACTATTAACTGAAATATTTTGGCTGTAAAACTACAGTCTGGCTTACAGAACCTAATGTAAATATCAGCAAGAGAAATGGAACAATATTAAAAAGAATTTTAGGATGGAAATGGATAAAAATTCTGTGGGAGAGGGGAAGAGAAAAACAGAGGAACACAAACTAAAAAAGCACATGAAGAAAAAGAGACATGAGTATTCTAGGAATGATGCAATTCTGAATGCAACATCCTTCACCTGGAGTATCTACATCTAGAGATACCTGTGTTTTATTTGCCAGAGTTATTTTTCTCTAGTAAAAAGAAAGTATGAAGGTGACTCCCTGGAACCACGCTGTCACGCTTCCTTCTTTTTTGCTTTCCACCACCAACTAGCTTTTACGTTTTTCTGTCTCCAGAGGTGGATGGGTCATGACTTCTCTGCAGTAACTTCTTTTCTGCTTTTTTATAAAAAAACAAAATCCTAACCAACCAGACCCTTATTTTGTGTTATTATATCTCAGCAGATGTTTTGGGATGTTGACAATAATAGAACAAAGAAAACAGAAAATATAACACTAATCCAAATGACAAAACCCTAGAAAAACAGGTTGATGCATACTACAATTGCTCAACACCTGCTCAGCATTGCTCAATGCTCTTTGTCCCACGTGTCTATGAGGTTGTTTCAGGAATGAGTCCAACTGTCTGTCTCATTTATTTCTGAGGTACTGTCACCATAAGTAAACAAGGGCTATTGCTTCTCGCTTTCTGGTGATTTATTATACAGTGGAGCCTCCTCAGTATGTGCCACCTCCTCTTCTGGTTCTGTACCAAAATCTTTGCCCTCTGGCCAGACCATGATGACTTCTAGAATTCCTGAATGACTGAGACTTCCTATTTGAGCTTGTTGTGTAATTAGTGCAGCCCACTTAGCATTGTAGCATTCCATGTAGCATTGGTTGCATGATGTGTAGAGCACACCCTGTCTTTCAACATCTAGTCCCCCCCAGGAAATCGGGGTGCCAGGAGGAGCTATGCTTCAGTGCCAATCACTTCCAAACCAGCTTGAACCCCTTCATAGGCTGCCAGTATCTCTTTCTCCATTGGGGTATAGCTGGCCTCAGATCCCTTGTATCCCCGACTCCAAAAGCCAAGGGTTGACCTCAAGTCTCCCCTGGAGTTTTCTGCCAGAGGCTCCAGGTAGGACCATTCTCCCCAGCTGCAGTGTACAGTACATTTATTACATCTGGCCCGGTTTGGACTGGTCCAAGGGCTACTGCATGAACTATCTCGTGTTTAATTCGCTCAAAGGCTTGTTGTTGCTCAGGGCCCCATTTAAAATCATTCCCTGTCTGGGTCACACGATAGGAAGGGATATGCATTCTCCAAAAAGCCACGCCTAAGAAAGCCTGTGTTTCTTTCTTATGAGTTGGTGGAGATATTGTTGTTATCTTGTTGATCACACCTGTGGGGATCTGGCAACATCCACCTTGCCATTTTATTCCCAAAAACTGAATCTCCTGTGCAGGTCCCTTGACCTTACTCTGTTTTATGGCAAAACTGGCTTTCAGCAGGATTTGAATTATTCACAGAATCACAGAATGACAAGGGTTGGAAGGGACCTCGAAAGATCATCTAGTCCAACCCCCTTGCAAGAGCAGGGTAACCTAGAGTACATCACACGGGAACTTGTCCAGGCGGACCTTGAATATCTCCAACGCAGGAGACTCCACAACCCCCCTGGGCAACCTGTTCCAGTGCTCTGTCACTCTCACAGTAAAGAAGTTTTTCCTGATGTTAACGTGGAACCTCCTATGCTCCAGTTTACACCCATTGCCCCTTGTCCTACCACTGGATATCACTGAAAAAAAACCTAGCTCCATCATCCTGACACCAACCCTTTACATATTTGTAAACACTGATGAGGTCAACCCTCAGTCTCCTCTTCTCTAAGCTAAAGAGACCCACCCAGTTCCTTCAGCCTCTGCTCATAAGGGAGGTGTTCCACTCCCTTCATCATCTTTGTGGCTCTGCGCTGGACTCTTTCAAGTAATTCCCTGTCCTTCTTGAACTGAGGGGTCCAGAACTGGATGCAAGATTCCAGATGCGGCCTCACCAAAGCAGAGTAGAGGGGGAGGAGAACCTCCTTTGACCTACTAACCATACCCTTTCTAATGCACCCTAGGATGCAATTTGCCTTTCTGGCCACAAGGGCACATTGCTGGCTCATGGTCATCCTCCTATCCACCAGGACCCCCAGGTCCCTTTCCCCTTCACTATTTTCCAGCAGGTCAACCCCCAACCTGTACTGGTACATGGGGTTGTTCTTCCCCAGATGCAAGACTCTACACTTGCCCTTGTTGAATTTCATCAAGTTTCTCCCCGCCCAACTCTCCAGCCTGTTCAGGTCTCGCTGAATGGCAGCACAGCCTTCTGGTGCGTCAGCCACTCCTCCCAGTTTAGTGTCATCAGCGAACTTGCTGAGGGTACACTCAGTTCCCTCATCCAGGTCATTGATGAAAATATTAAACAGCACTGGTCCCAGCACTGACCCGTGAGGGACTCCACTAGTCACAGACCTCCAGCTAGGTTCTGTGCCATTGACCACAACTCTCTGCCTTCTTCCTTTCAACCAGTTCTTGATCCACCTCACTACCTGATCGTCAAGCCCACACTTCCTTAGCTCATCTATGAGAATGCTGTGGGAGACAGTATCAAATGCCTTACTGAAATAAAGAAAAAACACATGTACCGCTCTACTGTCATCCCTCCACCTAGTTACTTCCTCATAGAAGGCTGTAAGGTTGGTCAAACATGACTTCCCCCTGGTAAAACCATGTTGGCTGTTCTTAATGACCCCCTCATCCTTGATAGAGATGGAGTTAAGAATAAGTTGTTCTATCACCTTTCCAGGGATGGAGATAAGGCTGACAGGTCTGTAATTACCCTCCTTCTTGCTCTTCTTATAGACTGGCGTGACATTTGCCATCCTCCAATCCTCAGGCACCTCTCCCGTTTCCCACGACTTACCGAAGATGATGGAGAGTGACCTAGCAATGACCTCCGCCAGCTCCCTCAACACCCGTGGGTGTATTCCATCTGGACCCATCGATTTACAGATGTCCAGATTGCATAGCTGATCCCTAACCCAATCCTCATCTACCAAAGCAAACTCCTCCTTTGTCCTTACTCCTTCTGGGGCTAAAGGAATCTCTCCTCCCTTTCTCAAAAACTTCTACTGTTGTCACCCCACACGACAATGTCATGAATGTATTGCAAGTGTTGTGGAGCTTGCCCCTGTTCCAGTGCAGTCTGGATCAGTCCATGGCAGATGGTAGGGCTGTGTCCCCACCCCTGGGGCAGACAGTTAAAAGGGTACTGGACCTCCCTTCAAGTACAAGCAAACCATGGCCTGCACTCTGCTGCCAAAGAAATTTAGAAAAATGCATTGGCAATGTCAGTAGTGCCATTCCACTTGGCTGCCTTTGACTCCAGATCATATTGAAGTTCTAGCATGTCTGGGAGAACAGCATTCAGCAGTGTCACGACTTCATTCAGGCCATGATAATCTACTGTTAGTTCCCCACTCTTCATTAGACTTTTTCACTGTCTACGTAGAATCTACATGTTAAGAGTTTTATTTGCTACCCTGATGATAATTTTAGTATAAAGAAAAGCAAGAGAAAAATAGAGAAAGAAGGGAAGTATTTTGGGTACCCTTACACCAACTGTTGATCTTAGTAATTTAATATTTTTATTACATTTAATTGAAATTAGGTAAAATCGTAGTTAAACGAATTGCTGTTCATTCAGGCAGAAACTGCCATCAGCTGTATAGAAACATAAACTGCTTATTGCTTATTTTAGTTTTTATACTGCTGAAAGCTATTGGTAGTGTTACTTGTTTAACTCAGGTTATAAGAAATATAGCTTCTGTAGAAGCTTGATCAATTAAATTCTTAGAACTGTTAGGCAGTTTCTAATCAGTATTCTCTCCTATGCCACAAATTATTGTTGTCTTGTATAGTTTAATATAATCACAGATTGGTTAGGGTTGGAAAGGATTTTAAGATCATCTAGTTCTAACCCCCTGCCACTGGCAGGGACACCTTTCACTACATAAAGTTGCTCCAAGCCCTGTCCAACCTGGCCTTGAACACTGGCAAGGGTGTGGCAGCCACAGTTTCCCTGGGCAACCTGTGCCAGTGCCTCACCACCCTCACAGGGAAGAACTTCTTCCTTATATCTAATTTCAATCTATCCTCTTTCAGTTTTAAAGAGAGTAAAGGTATTCTACCCACCTACAACCTAAGTCCCTACCCATCTTTTCTGTAGACCCTGTTTAGACACTGGAATCTGCTCTAAGATCTCCCTGGAGCCTTCTCTTCTCCAGGCTGAACAAGCCCAGCTTTCTCAGCCTGTCCCCATAAGAGAGTTGCAGCAGCCCTTGAAGCATATTCATGGCCCTCACACGTAACATATGTAATGAAAACATCAATTTAAAATCTGAATGATGGTTGATTTCTTTGATGACTTTCTTCCATTATATTTATTGATTAATGCCATTAATATTAGGAAGTCACACTTTGTTAAAGTTCGTGAAACCACAAGCTTTCCTCAAATATGTCAAAAATAGAACATTTTCTGACAGAGTTTCTTGCATTAGGGAAAGAATGCTTTCACCTTGTCAACTAAGAAATGGTATCTAATTTACTAAGATACCACAACACTGTTTAGGTGGCATTACAGGGATTTGTGACATTGAAAAGAAATGTGAATCATCTGACATTTTGCTAAGGAAAAAAAAACTGTAAGAGTCAGAACCTGCTGGCATATTAGCATACAAAATATAAATGACGCTGGAGACATGAGGCTGGATAAGCAGAGTTAAGGGGATTTATAATTAAATAAAAGAGGAGAAAGCCAACACTTTAGGTACTTTTTTGTCTTAGAAATGAATGCAGCCAAGTTTTCTTTTTGCTAATAATACTCATTTTAACATTTCAGTGTTATGTAAAATATTTTCAATGATATTAGAAAGTAGCCTTTTTTTCCAGAAGATGTATCCAAATAAATTTAATGGTATGGTTAGAGCAATGATTCTTGGAAATGTTTCCTTGATCTATATCACAATTTGATGTGTTAATGTTCATAATGTCTTGGCCAAAATCCAGTCTTGGTAATTACACTTAGTGGACCAAATTTCAGCTGGCAGTTTCCAATTGAGAGAAAAGGTTTATTTCTTTCCTGCATCATTATTATGTCCTCTTAACAGCTGCCATGTGTGGCACTGGAGACCTGTTCATCAGAAAAAGTGTGAGTAATATACTGAAGTAGAAAGTGTAATTCTAGGATTTGAATTTTAATTTTCAGATTACTTTGTAGATTCATGTTTTTAACAGAAAAAAAACCAGACTATTCAGTAACAACTTTTATAATAAATAATAAATATATATTATATATTATAAATAAATAATAGTCTGGTTTTCCGTCTCTTTAGCAGAGAATTTCTGTACTTCTTTTTTTTTTTTTTCTAACATGTTCTAAACATTGGAGTTAGGGTAGACACTGATTTTGCAAGCTAACATGTGGCTGACTTCAGCAAGACCACTTCTGAACTCACCTTTCTGGCCTTGTGTCTGGATCTATATAGCCATATAGCCCAATGCAAATTCAGTAGCTGTATCACTAAAATAAGGGTTTAACTTCTGAAATAAGATCTGACCTATGTTCTGTGGCACAAAGGTTTTCTTCTGTTTTCAATGTTTAGTTCATCTGATAGTAATGAAAATGTAAGACATGGGCAATTTATGCTAAGTTATTCCATACATATTTCCAGATTGATTTAAAATACCTTTTTCTTTTTAACAAGAAAACAGCCAACCCCAAGCATAATATGGTCCCTCTCTTTTGCATCTTTTTATTCCAGCTGTATTGTGATCTTTGTAATACTTCCCATGCGGTGAGTGTACATGAGCTTATTATTTCATAACCTTCTGAGGCATGAGTTTTGGATTGGTTTTTAATTAGCATTTTGATTGCTCATCAAAGTAATTGAAAACTGTGTTGGAAAAATAGTGCATTTGCTAATCCCTTTGGTACTAGTCAACACTAAGCTTTTCCCAAGGTCAAATGTGTATTTGTGACAGTGGTAACTTTCTTTTGCTGGTGTGATGACAAAGACATAGTGGCTATAGAGATGTTTTTTACCATGCTTTGCAACCTGCCTCTGCCTGTCATGGGGGAGCAGAGAGGTATTATTCTGTGCATAGCTACTTATGCAAAATTGCTCTGAGATGTATTACTCAGTCATTTTATAAAGCCATGTTTTACTTGTTTAAGCATACGAGATGAGTTTGAAGTGGTTAATGATGGTAGGGAAGCTTTAATTTATGCCAGTACTCTTGGACAGTGTGTGCACTCAGGGGCACTCATTCCACTGCAAACATCTGGTCACTGAAATCTAAGCTAAAGCTCAGTTCCTGGAACTGTCTAGAGAAGACATTGAACAGGCAAGCTTTCAAGTAGGCTGGATCATATTAAGCTGGAAGCCATACTAAAAGGCTATTGTTTATTGTTTAAACAAGCTGTATGAGGCCTCAATAATTTTTATTTACCTTCAATGAACTTACCCTTCTTCAGCTACCAGATCCTTGCAGTTTCTCAACAGGGAGCTCAGTAAGAATATCAAAATATTAGATTTATCTATTTTCACTTCAAATTTATAGTTTCAAATAATTCATGCGCTGTCTTGGGTCCTATTTTCCCATCCCACTTGTGCAAAGGCAACTGTGCTCATTCTTCTGTGGTCTAAAACTTGGTGTCTGAAGAGTAAGAAATGTGAGATGAACCCATCCTTTTCTGTGAGTGTGTCTTTTCTGATTAATCTCCCTGAATCTTTTAGTAGTAAGTACTTGACAGAGCTCTGTTGAAGTTGGTGAAAAAGTTCCTTTTTGTTCATTCCTTGTAAGGAGGATTTGAGCATGGCAGTCTTCTGTCTTCATGTAGTGCAGGATAATGCAATTCACAAGTCTCTTCGATGGTTTTGTAGGATATTTATTTATTTATTTATTTATTTATTTTAAATAAAGATTTGTTTTGAAAAATGTTAATACCTGTAAAGTTTCTCTGAGGAATTAAAATGGAATGACATGGAACAAGATTTTTGTTTCAGAAACAGATTGTTGTTCAACTTTACATTGTATTATAGGTGATTGTTCTGTACTATTCTAACAGGCTGTGTTCTGTTTTTACAGTATTTATGATTTGTTGCACACCAGAGTGCATAATAAGAAATCAGCTGTTCAACAAATTCCAGGCATTGGCAAATTCAGTTTGCTTTCCTCCAGTCCAGCCCCTCTGTGTGAGCTGAACATAGACTATTTGTTCTTTAATGTGTAGGAATTTTAATGTATGGAAATTGCTTAGATAAGTTGTGTACTTGAAAGTATTGTCTTTTCAGTTATACTTTGTTCTGATGTTCAGAGATAGTAACCAGTCCCAGTGCTTACTGAAGGTAGAGGATGTGTTTTAAACACATATATCTCTTAAAGGTTGAGAGAGTCGGGGATGTTCAGCCTGGAGAAGAGAAGACTCCAGGGAGACCTTATTGCAGCCTTCCAGATCTTAAAAGGGGCCTATAAGAAAGATGGGAAGAGATTTTTTAGCAGGACCTCTTGCAACTGGATGAGGGGTGATGGTTTTAGAGTAAAAGAGGGGAGATTCAGGCTGGATGTGAGGAAAAGATTCTTTACAATGAGGTTGGTGAAACAGTGGCACAGGTGGCCCAGAGAGGTGATGGATGCACCGTTCCTGCAGACATTCAAGGCCAGCCTGGATGTGGTTCTGGGCAACCTGATCTAGTTGAAGATGTTTCTGCTCATTGCACGTGGGGTTAGACTAGATGAGCTTTGAGGTCCCTTCCAACCCGAGTTATTCTATAAGTCTATGATTTTTACATTCATTTTAAGAGATAGACCTTACTCTTTTCAGTCAACCAGTTTCTGAAGTGGAGGTATTGCAGATTGAGCAAGAGAGGAAACAAAAAAAAAAACATTATACTATCTTTGATGGACCTTCAGACCTCTTCTGGATATAATAATTGTCACAGAACATCTGAAGCCTTAGGGAAAGCTTGTTCACTGGTAAATTAAATTAATTGCTAGCTGAGCTTGCAGTTGGCATATAATAGGCTTATTGTTATTGAACAGGCTTAAGAGGGGAAATTTCACTGGTTATTGCTTTGGAAGTTAAAAAAAGTCTCTGCTACATATGAAATAGAAATAAAATAGCTGGAGATTGACCCATTGAAACAATTCATACTTTTCATTGCTGTCAGGAGATCCTCAGTGAGGCAGATCAAATGAAATTGTTGAGAGAACATAAACCAGCTTTGTTTGCCCTGCTGTAATGAGGATGGCTCAGCAGGATTGGACCTGAGTGTACTGGATTCTGACTGGTGTACAGGCTTGTAAGCTGCAGAGTTAGTAGGGGTCTTAGGCACTTAATTATATGGAGCTACTTTTGCTTTTGCAAGCACTACTAACTTTCTTTTAAAAATAGGCAAGAGCTTCCATTACTTAACGAGCATTTCGTATCCTCAAGGTGCTTTACAATAGTTAAACCATTAGAGTGAATGACACTTGGGTTTCCTTCTGTCCTTTCAGATGTATATTGTAGTGATGGATATTACTTAAAAATGTCTCAAGAGATGTCCTTTTAAAAATGGAGAAACAAACCCAAAATGAGTTATTTTTGCGTGACTGAAATAAGCTACAGGGAGTTTAAAGGAGTTGAAGTAATCAATGATGAATTTGGAAATGTAACTTGGTAGTAGACTCCTGATCCTTTTGGACCAGATGGGGGTTTATTAACTGCAATACTAATGTCTGTCTCCCAGGTTGTGGCCTCCAGTTCTTGTACCCATCTTTTATGAGTAGAAATTTGAACACTGTTTAGACTGGGAGAAAGGATAAGAAATGGATATCTGCTTTTCTTTTGTTTAGGAGAAAATGTTCAGTTCTTAAAAGTATTTTAGTTTAGTCCCTGAGAAATTTAATATATCTAAAAAGGACAAAGATCCTTCCAGCATGTGACACAACAGAAATGTGATGGAAGAGATACAAGTTGAAGATTGATCTGATCATCAGAGAATTATTTTCTCTGAAGAATTCTCTTGCTCGCTGTGGATGACATAGGGAGACAAGGGAGATGAGTCTTCTAATCTCGCTATCTAACGTTAGGCAATGTTAATATGCTCTCCTGTTTTCCTGAAAATCCAAGTATGAGATTCTTATGAGAAAGATCTTCAGCAATGAACACCTATATGTGTAAAAAACTATGACTTCTAAATATTAATATAGTTAGTGATATATGCCAAGAATATGTAAATAACATATGTCAAAAAGAAGCCATCTTACAGAATAGCTGATAAAATTTCTTAAGGATCACATCCCAATATTTATTTTGTTTTGATACAGACCACCACTGAAGCTGCAAAGGGTTCATTAGTAGCTATAAAAGTACTGAGATACCCATGTTTTACATTTGTATGCACTCAAGATTGTAATTTTCTTAAATTTCACTATTTTCCTAAGGGTTCAAACAACCCTTTGAAGTTACAAAAAATCTGAATTATATTTCCAGTGGGAAATCCCAACAAATTGGCATTGTTCCATTTCAATTCCAATTTGAGATGAAAAACTAAATTCCTTGTTTCTAAAATACTTTTATTTATATATTACCAGGTGTCCTGGGTTCAGCAGTAACAGTCATTTTTCTCCTTCTTAGTAGCTGGTGCAGTGCTGTAATTTTGACTTTTGGTCTGGGAACAGCGCTAATTACACCAACGATTTCAGTTATTGCTTAGTAATGTTTACTCTGACCAAGGACTTTCTGAGTCTCATGCTCTGCCAGGGAGGAGGGGAAGCCAGGAGGAAGCAGAGACAGGACACCTGACCCAAACTAACCAAAGGGGTATTTCATATCACAGCACATCTGTGAGACTCAGAAAGTCCTTGGTCAGAGTAAACATTACTGAGCAACAACTAATACCATCCATGTCATCAGCACTGTTTCCACGCTGAAAGTCAAAACCACAGCACTGCACCAGCTACTCAGAAGGAGAAAAATGCCTGCTATTGCTGAACCCAGGAGACCAGGAGATGTTTCTTAGTGTTTCTTAGATGTTTCTTGCTGAGGTGAGTAGCTCAAGAGAGGACACCTTCACCACCGGAGCAGGGAGAGATCAGCGTCCAGGAGCTTCAACTCAGAGCGACGAGAGCCACCAAGGGAGCCTCAAGTCCTCAACAGGACTTGCCCAGGAGCCGGCAGCTCAGCTCCCACGAGGAGCTGACTCACCAGGGGCGGAGACAGGAGGAGCGGCATTAGCCGTGAGTGGTTAAAAACCTGCCCAGGGAGTGCGAGAGACCCAGAGCGCGGCGAACCAGTTTGCGCAGGCAGGCGAGTGGGATGGTGAGCACTCGCCGTATGACCAGGGGCTGATCTGGGAGCTCTGCCCTGGCTGCCTCGACGGCCGCCAACATAGGCACCCAGACAGAGCCGGTAAGAGGGGAGGCTGCAGTGCAGAGCTCGGAGTGTGGAGAGTTCCTGCACTGGTCTTGTGAGGGAAAGGGGCAGAATGGGCAGGGGTGTATTCGCTGCTCCCTGATGGAGGTCTTCCTGCAGCAGGTGGCTGAGCTGCGGGATGCTGTCAGTAAGCTGCAAGATGTCAGGGAAGCTGAGAGGAAGCAGGACTGCTTGCTCCAGGCTCAAACAGCACAGGAGCCTTAAGCTTCCCCTCTAACTCATGGAAGAAAGAAGGAAGCTGTTGATGCAGGAAGCTGGGAATTAGTAACAAAAGAAAAAAAAAAAGCCAACAAAAGGAGGAAGAGGGCAGTTAAAAGCAAGGGGCTTCCTTCTAAATTTGATGTCCCCCCCCAGAACCGCTTTGCTGTCCTGCAGGGGACTAACGAGGAAATGCACCAGAAACAGCTGGCTAAAGCTTAAACAAAGGGAGGTTTAGATTGGATATAAGGAAGAAATTCTTTACTGTTAGAGTGGTTAGGTACTGGAATGGGTTGCCCAGAGAGGTTGTGAATGCACCATCCCTGGCAGTGTTCAAGGCCAGGTTGGATGAAGCCTTGGCTGATATGGTTTAGTGTGAGGTGTCCCTGCCCATGGCAGGGGGGTTGGAACTAGATGATCTTAAGGTCCTTTCCAACCCTAACTATTCTATGATACTATATTGTGGGGTTCCTAAAGGACCAGGGCCACCCGGTGAGCGATCCCCGTACCCTAAACCTCAGTGTGTCTCTGTAATTTTCCAGTAAGGATGCTAGTAACCAGACCTATGATCCTCTGTATTTCTGGCCAACATAGCCAAGGCCAGTTGTCTTGTTATTCATGATGTATCTCTGTAACTCTTTGCCAAGGACGTGCGGATGTTGGTTTCCGCCAAGGTTGTAGTTCACCAATGTATCTTCTAGAACAGGCTAATTAGCCACAATTATGACATATCATAAGTATTAGTTTAGCTTTGTAAACTGTAATAACCTCTAGATTAACCAATCATATCTTGCTATATGAGGCTGTTACATAATGTAAGGGTATAAAAAAAAGCACTGCATCCAAATAAACTTTGGCAACTGCTTGATCACATTGATCGTTTCCGCGTTGTCCATGACTCCTGCGTCTACACTATATAGTTCAAATATTATTTCTAATGTCATAGTTCAGAATGAAGGAGATACTAAGGATCAATATTTAACTCATCAAATCAGTATTTTAACATTATCAAAATAAATGAGAATGTGTAGTAATTAATCTTGATATTGCTTTGTGTGAAATCCTGCCTACAACAATGTTGCAAAATTCAGAATTTTCTGATGAAAAATCTTTGTTAGTTTTCACCAGTTCTTGTAGGAAAATGCTATTCTCAGACACACACCTAATTTGTATTAACTAACTTTTCCCTGAACACATGGGACATTGCATATAAAAATCTCTCATCAATTGCAGTCTTGATTTTTCTCTCATTTCATAAAACTCATCTTGGATCAAATGTGGCTGAGATTAGGAAAAAACAAAAAAAAAAATATGTAGGTAAAGTTGGATAACTTCCAGTATCTGAAGGGCATCTACAAGGATGCTGGAGAGGGACTCTTCATTAGGCAGTAGGACAAGGGATGCTGGGTTCAAACTTAAACTGGGGAAGTTCAGGTTAGATAGAAGGGAGAAGTTCTAAACTGTGAGAGTGATGAGCCACTGGAACAGTCTGCCAAGGAAAGTGCTAAATGCTCCGTCTCTGGAAGTGTTTAAGTCCAGGTTGGAGAGAGCCCTGAGGTACATGTTCTAGTGTAATGAGTCCCTGCCCATTGCAGGGAGTTAGAACTGGATGAGCTTTAAGGTCCCTTCTAACCTAAATTGGTCTGTATTTCTGTGGTTCCTCAGAATAATCCAAAATATTAAAATATTAATCCACTCATTAAGAAAACTTAGTTTTTACAGTGATAAATTGCAAGTGGGTCACTCACTGAGCTGCAACACGATTCTGAAAGTCGTGGCCTGTGTCGTAACCTAGCTCATTTGTAGGTGTGTGTGCTTGGTGTGCTCTTCCCCACCCTTTCAGCCTCCCCCCAAGACACCATCAGATGCCTGAGTCCCTGTGTCCAGGGATCACTACTAGCTTATGAGTCTCCACTATTTGATCTTCCTAATTTATTCTTCCACTTCCAGTTCTTGTGACTACAAGTATCAGTCAGAATCCTTCAACCCTGCAGAATGATTTTGTGCTCTGCATTTTCGTTTTTACTGAGCATGTGATCAAGTCCTTGTGGAAGAAAAGCTGCCAACTCTCTGCATGAAACTCATGCTGTTTCTTCATTTGGTTTGCATTCTGATGAGATGTAGTTTTCTCACATGATTAATGCTGTGTTTGGGTATAAAAATATAATATGCCACAATCTGTTTTCTTTCCAGTTGTGCTGCTTTTGTCTTACTCTGATCCACTCACTTTGAATAGGAAGGAGAATAAGAGCTTAGCAATAACAAACCTTGCATCTAGGAAATGAAAAAGCTTTCCTATATACTCCATTTAATTATGGGAGAGATAAGGAAGGGCTGGGTGCAGACACCCTCCTGACAAGTAGCAGGAATTACCATTTGACTGTTCGAGTTAAGGTGTTTTAATGCATTGGAACAAGAGGCCCTAGCATAGGCTGCCCAGAGAAGCTGTGGCTGCCCCATCACTGACGGTGTTCAAGGCCAGATTGGAGCAGCCTGGTCTAGTGGAGGGTGTCCCTGCCCATGACAGTGGGTAAGAACTGGATGAGCTTTAAGGTCCTTTCCAACCCAAACCAGTCTGGGATTCTATGATTTTGTCATCTGATGGCTGCAGAACATATTTTCAGAAATGGCATGATGACCAAATTTGTGTCCATCCTGGCCACATCTGAATTACAAAAGGAGGCTAGTGTGTTGTTCATTTTCCATCAGAAGGAGTTAGGGGGTAGCAAGATACTTCACTATCATTCAAACCTTAACAGCTAGGCAAGCATAATTTCAAGGTATTTTTAATAGGGTGTGTCTACACAACCTATAGGTCACAACCTTTATGAGCCTCAGCCTCAAGATGCAATAAAAGATGACTGGCACTAAAACCAGTAAATATATTAAACAGTATTGAGACTATTGAGACTAATTCATCCTCAATGTCTCCAGTATAAGTAAACCATCATAATCATCATGATCCAAGAGAAAATGAAAGTATGGAAGCAAAGAGTGAGCAGATATATTCTAGAACATAGCCAGTTTGACTGTATGTCTGTCATTCTCTTGGATAAATAGGGAGGGATTTTACTTTTCAGCAATAATCAGGAAATAAGTAATTTTGTATTGTTCTTTTTGTTTACTTGGTTTTCTGCAAAATAAGGCATTTTTTCCTTTTCCAGAGACTGGGAGAAACAAACCCTTCACCTGTTTTACGTGATTTTGCATTTCCTTCTGGCTGATCTTGTATGGTTTTTCTTCTCTTACTTATGCAAGAAGCTATTTCAGCTCTACATATTGTAAATGCATTTTCTATCTATAATGAAACGGGGAAACATGAATGATGGGTGTGTAGGAGGCTTGCTCACTCCTCTGTGCCTTTCTTTTGATAAATAAGCTTAGGTAGACAGGAATGAACTTGTGCTTACTTCAAAGCCATCTGGGCTCCCTTCATTCAAGTTGTCTGCAGTTACAAAATGTTTGTGGTGTTCATCCTTTTCTGTCTGGTTCATTGAACAATCCTGATATTTCTGCTGTTGGAAAGAGAGCTTCTCCAGAGGTTAGGATGCTGGACAAGGTATTACTGATACCCAAGAAAATTTTCTGCTTTGTCTCAAGTAGATAACAGCCTGTCTGTCTGAAATCCACAGACCTTTTGACAGCCGCTCTGTGGGCCTGAAGAGGTCACTTCTACATGATTACTCTGGAAGAGATTTGGAAGGACCAAGAATGGTTAATCACTGATAGTAGGATTGCTTCATGGCGTTTATATGGTAACAACAGTGAAATCATTGCCTCTACTGCCTCTCCTGACAGATAAATTTGGGCTGTTCAGCCTGCAGAAGGGAAGGCTGCATGGAGACCTCGTAGCAGCCTTCCAGTATCTGAAGGGGGCCTGCAAGGATGCTGGAGATGGACTCTTCATAGTGAATGCGGTGGTAGGACAAGGGATGATGGGTTTAAACTTAAACAGAGGAAGTTCAGGGTAGGTGTAAGGAATAAGTTCTCTACTGTGAGGGTGGTGAGGCGCTGGCACAGGTTGCCCAGAGAAGCTGTGGCTGCCCCATCCGTGGAAGTGCCCAAGGCCAGGTTGGGCATAGCCTTGGGGGACAAGGTTTAGTGGAAAGCGTCCCTGCCCATGGCAGGGGATTGGAACTGGATGTGCTTTAATATCCCTTCCAACGCAAACCAGTCTGTGATTATTGCAAATAAAATGAAATTTAGATCATTATTCTGCTGTTGCTTACAAAAAAAAAAGCCTCCAGATAATGCTAAGCAATTATGTTTAAACACTGTTGTGTGGTACTTAGATTATGCATTAATGCATTAGTGTCTTGCAGTTCAAAATTGTTGGAGTAATTTATTTAATCATAGAATCACAGACTGGTTTGAGTTGGAAAGGTCTTTAAGATCATTCAGTTCCAACCTACTGCCATGGACAGGGACATTTCAGACTAGACCATGTCACCCAAAGCTCTGCCCAACCTGGCCTTGACCACTGGCAGGGAGAGAGAATTTACCACTTCTTTGAGTAACCTGTGCCAGTGCCTCACCACCCTCACAGTATTTACTGAATCATAGAATGGTTATGCTTGTTCTCCAAAGGTCTGTACTTCGGTGCTGAAAACCTTGTATTTCAGCACTGCTGATAATTAATGAAAAAATACCACACTGTGTTGAAACCACCAATTTTTGGGTACCTGTTTGGTTTTTGGTTACAGTAGAGATACCTGGGGTAGATCTGACTGTCGAAGTTGCGCATCTGGGAACAAGGGAAGTGAATTTCAGCTCCATGCCATAATCTTTGGCTAGATTGTTTTCATGTCCTAGACAGTGTCATTCAAAATGAGCATATTTGTTCTACTTTAATGCAGACTTCATTATGATTGCATATTAATAGATGTAGCTTAGGTAAATTGCATGCATTAGAATGACAAGATAAATCACCTTTAAGTTTATGAGAGCATGTGGTCAGGGTCTGACTGGAGAAAAACCCCAGTGCCAGGCCTTGTTTCAGTTCGTGATCTCAAGAGTGAAATTAAGATGCAAATGCGGTCAAGTACCATAACTGGACAGTTTGTTTATTACCAATTACAAAAATACAGTTATTGTAAAAAAGGGAAATTATTACAATAAAGGGGATAGCAATAGGAAAGATTGGAAAAAAAGGTAGAA
Organism: Melopsittacus undulatus; assembly: GCF_012275295.1. Taxonomy (NCBI): domain Eukaryota; kingdom Metazoa; phylum Chordata; class Aves; order Psittaciformes; family Psittaculidae; genus Melopsittacus; species Melopsittacus undulatus. Next base: position 28,344,373 of record NC_047534.1, read on the forward strand.
AATGAAGCAAGAATTCAGGGTGCAGAGAGGTAGCCACCACCATGGATTCAGTGGTGTCCCGAGGATCCGTTGTCATCATCATTGGTGGTGGGAGTTCTTCAGGGTTCATAGTCTCATAGTATTGGAAAAGAGTGTCCCCCAACAGTCCATCAGTGGTGAGTGTCATAGAGGTGTCTTTTTGGAGTCCCCTTGAAGGTACCCCGTTGAGTGTGTCTCGTGGATTTGCCCTCATGGCCATGTCTCATGGAGGGTGTCCCTCAGAGTCCATAGTAGTCATAGGTGGAGAGTGTCCTCATGGAGGTGTCCTTCTGGAGTCATCCTCATGCCAATGGCTCCCTGGCAATGTGCTTCTTGGTGGTGTCCTTTTCGCCTTTTGTAAAGAGTTGGGGGAGTACCTCTGCTCTTCATGTCCCATATTATACGTTCCTGGTGGACCAGTTTCCCTGGTCTTGCAGCCAGCTCTTCCACTGCTCATGTCTACACACACACAGGTGTCTGCAGCAGTTCTTGGGATAATGGACAGCAATTCCTCACACCAGTCCTCAAGGTAATGGACAGAAGAGTCTTATCTCAGCTTCTACCAATCCTTGAACCAGTGGTCAATGGAGTCTGATTTCAGATTAGTCTCTCACACATGTAAGTGCCATCTAGATTTTTCAGTGAAGTCCTAATTTTGAGCTACTTCTTGCAGTGTGTATTGTGTCTGCGAGTAATTGTCTGCTCTGGAAGAACTAGGAAGGGGAAGAACAGGCGGCTTGCTCCAGCATTGCTTTCTCAGATTTATTAATGGGTTGGTATTTCATCTGGCAGGATATCTCCAGGTTGATTTTTTGTTTATTGCTTTGCCATTTACAGTGTGCTTATGAAGCAAATCCAGAAAAGGTGGTTCTTGATGCCTCAACGTGATAACATGCCTTTTATATAAAAAAATTGAAGCAGTTCATTTTACTGATTGATTGAATACTTCCTACTAAATGTCTCTTAAGCTAAAATTTTCTGAAGAGCTATTAAATGATCAAACTGAATGCCAGATTTTGAAAGCACAAGCTACACTTCAGCTTAATCACAGGATCTCTGATCTTTTCATTATGTTTAAAGGCCTCTTGAAGTGACAAGGTGTCATGGGTTCAGCCGTGGCAGTCATTTTTCTCCTTCTTGTAGCTGGTGCAGTGCTGTGTTTTGACTTCTGGGCTGGGAATAGTTGCTTGATAGTGAGCATGTTTTGGGGGTGTTTTTGTTCAAGGCCTTTGTTTTTGTTCAAGTGCCTTTTGTTCAAGGCACGTGTTCTGTCTGTCGGGGAGGAGGGGAGGCCGGGAGGAAGGAGAGACAGGACACCTGACCCAGGCTAGCCAATGAGGTATTCCATACCATAGCACGTGATGCCCAGGATGCATACTGGGGGAGAGAGAGCAGGAGGGGTAGAGCTCGGGAGGGAAATGGAGGAAGGAGCACGCGGTGCTCAGCTGGGCAGGGTGGAGTGAGTTATGGGTCAGTGGCTGGTGGGGTGTTGTATTCTTTTCGTTTGTTATTGGCTTTATCATTGTTATTTGTAGTTGTAATGGCGGTAGTGATTTTGTGTTATGCCTTAGCTATTAAATCGTTCTTATCTCAATCCGTGGGGGCTACATTCTTTGGATTTTCCTTCCTAACTCTCAGGAAGTTGGGGAACGTGGTTTAAACCACGACACAAGGTTAATATGAAAAAAAGAACATGCATTCACAAAATAACTGCATGTTGTGTTTTCCAAAACACTGAAGTAGCTACTTAATAATTACTTCTTTTTGGAGCTATTAAATGAAAATGCACAGCAGTATTCAGGAATATGTTGTTACTCAGAGGATTTCTTTATTAAATCTCTATCTTGAATTAAACAATAGGACCCCCCCTCCCTCTGTGCAACAGGTCATGCTTGATGATAATAAAGTCTTTTCCAAATTTTGTGAAATTAATCCCTAGGGCAAATCTGCTCAAATCGCAGGCATGGTATTAGTGACTAAGCATGGACATTAGTTAAACCTGAGTGATACTACACTATAAGAGCATAAACAAAAGAAGGTATTACACTCCTTTACCTTCACTTCAACAATGCCACTGTCGGATTTGAACCACAGATTTTAATCTTGAGGTCTAAACATTAAGCAAACTATTTTTCTCTGTTTTGCAAATATTAAGTAATTTTGATAGTTCATTAATGCATTAAAAAAATCATCTACAGTATTTTCCTGAATAGTTAATAAGAACAGACATGGAAGAGTTTAATATTTCATTCTGATTTATAATCCTAATTATTTTTAAAAGTTTCTGATTTGTCTTTTTGTAGCACACCAGTTGATGGAGAGTTAATAATGCATACTGCTTTCCTCATTCCCTTCCCACCAAGAGTAATCTGAACTCAAAGTAGGACATTTCCTTGCTGAAGGACAAATACATCTGTGGAAATTTCAGATGCCAAGCAGCATGTCAACAAGACAGATATCTGTTTCCAGACAGGATCAACATCTGTGTAGTGATGTCATGGTGTCATACTCAAGGGTTTGGGTGTCTTGGACATGGGGCCCACATTTGTAGGCCAGGCCTACTGGGGGCTGGTGGAACTGCTCTGATAAAGAAAGGGAAGAGTGGCTTTGCTGGGAAGCTTGCCAGACTTGTCAAGGATGCTTTAAACTAGTTGTGGTGGGGGAGGGGAGCATCATTCCAACCCAACACTCCCAGTCAGTTGCCAGCACCTATAATAAATACTCTGAGCAATGTAGTAATATTCTAGCCACTCCAGCCACTGAGCTGGCTTCATTTGGAGCTCGGATCAGATGCCTCTGTACAAATGCCCGTAGCATGGGGAATAAACAAGAGGAATTGGAGATGTGGGCACACATTTGCTTAATATCTTTGTCGCTGACATGGACAATGGAATTGAGTGTGCCCTCAGCAAGTTTGCTGATGACACCAAGCTGGGTGGTTCGGTTGATATGCTAGAGGGAAGGAATGCCATTCAGAGGGACCTTGACACACTTGCGAGGTGGGCTGATGCCAACCTCATGAAGTTTAACCATGCCAAGTGCAAAGTCCTACACCTGTTTAGGAGCAATCCCAGGCACAGCTACAGGTTGGACAATGAAGAGAGATTCAGAGCTGCCCTGCGGAGAAGGACTTGTGGGTGTTCGTCAATGAGAAAATGAATGTGAGCCGGCAGTGTGCACTCACAGCCCAGAAAGCCAACCGTATCCCTGGCTGCATCAAAAGGAGCGTGACCAGCAGGTCAAAGGAGGTGATCCTGCCCCTCTACTCTGCTCTTGTGAGATCTCACTTGAAATATTGTGTGCAGTTCTGGTGTCCCCAACATAAAAAGGACATGGAACTGTTAGAACAAGTGCAGAGGAGGGCCACGAGGATGATCAGGGGACTGGAGCACCTCCCATATGAAGACAGGCTGAGAAAGTTGGGGCTGTTCAGCCTGGAGAAGAGAAGGCTGCATGGAGACCTCTTAGCAGCCTTCCAGTATCTGAAGGGGGCCTACAAGGATGCTGGGGAGGGACTATTCATTAGGGACTGTAGTGATAGAACAAGGGGTAAGGGGTTGAAACTTAAACAGCAGAGGTTTAGGTTGGATATAAGGAAGAAATTCTTTACTGTTAGGGTAGTGAGGTACTGGAATGGGTTGCCAGTGAGGTAGTGAATGCTCCATCCGTGGCAGTGTTCAAGGCCAGGTTGGATGACGCCTTGGGTGATATGGTTTAGTGTCAGGTGTCCCTGCCCATGTCAGTGGGGTTGGAACTAGATGATCTTGAGGTCCTTTCCAATCCTAACTATTCTATGATTCTATTCTATGATCTGTAATAAAGCCTATAGCAAACCAAGGAAGAGAGTGGTTTGCATCTGAAAACTTAGCTTTAACATCAACACTTCCTCATCTTTGTTATAATTCTTCATATTATTTTTGTTATTATTATTTAATTACATCTTCTAGCATAGTTTTAGGAAACAATTGAGTCACCTGTGGGAACTGCAAGGACAAGAAAGAACTGTATGCATCTGGATATGTATAATAATATGTAATGGAGATGGAGTGCTTGCAAAATTGTGCTTTACATGTGGTATAAGAGTAGTCAAAAGAGATGATTGATAATGCATATTGTCAGAAATAGAAAGAGGAAAACTCAGAGCACAGATAAAGAAGCTTTTCAGAAGGCAAACTGAAGTTACCTGTGTGGTTGGGGTTACTGAGAGTACACCTAGGGTTCTTTAAGCATAGAAAGGGACCTGAATCAGTGTATCAGGGATGCCAGGTGGAAGTAAGAGTTGATGGCAAACATGACACAGGCTTGCGTTTGCTCTGTGTGATGTTTTGGGCACTGCAAAGTATTCGAGGAAGAATAGTTATATGGGCATGCTCAGTATTGAAAGGAATGCATTGAAACCTGTTTGTATAAAAATCATTTCAGCATGGAACTCTGAGAATTCTTTCTGTGACTGAATTGCCCATTGTCACCTAATCTTCTGTGTAGAGAGGTCCCAGTTTTTTAATAGTGTATATAGGAAAATGGTGGGATTTGAAATTAAGAGCTTGGTTGCCTGTCTTCACCCAAAAATACAGAACGAGTTATTTACCTTGAGAAAAATAAAGAGATAATGTTTAAAGAACATTGTTGTATTGTACACATCATTGCTAACAGATGATGTTGTACACATCATTGCTAACAAAGAAAATATAATGCATTGTACACATATTGTACACATCATTGCTAACAAAGAAAATATAATGCATTACCATAGTAGTTAACAGTCTCAAAGTGAATGGTAATTAAAAATGTGTTTTGAACTACAGGTTTAATTCTAAATGGCAGAGTTAGCAGGAAGATTAATCACTTTTGGCACCAGCCAAAGTTTTGGCCATTTTTGAAGGAAGCATAGATGTATTCTTATATCTTACCATGAATATTGAGAAGGTTTTTACTATTCTCTAAGCCTGAGAAACAAGACAGGCAGTGGATACATGGTTTCCCAAATGCAACTTTAAGTCATAGGGCAAGTTTCTAAGGTCTATGTGTTTGCTATGAACATTAGAAGCTTCATCCTGGCTTCAGAAAAAATACTCTGATTAAAAATTGTGTATAAAAACTGAAAAAAAAAGGAAAAGAATTAAACTTTTTCTGTCAGTTCTTTTAACTCTCCATGCTAGTAAGGGAGACATATGTTGCATTATAGGGTTTCTTCAGTTTGAAATAATTTCTTCTGCACACTTCTGTTGGGTTAGAATGATATAAAAGATTCCCCCCACCTCTCCCATATTCTTCCTGTGTATTGTTATTTACCAAACAACACTATTGTGCTGATGTCCAATACACAGATAAATGCAGTCACTCCCTGTGTCTGTTAAGTCAACAGACTTCCAGCAAGGTTTCCTTTCTATTTTCTGACATATGGAGTAATAGTTTGTGGTCTTCATATTTAGATTCAGAAAAAAAGCTTAATCTCTAATAAATTACCTGTTAATGGAATTGAATGCTTGAGAATTTTGTTTGGGTTTTTTTGTTTGTTTGATTGTTTGATTTTGCCTTCACACTCAATGAGCTTTTTGTTTTCTTCCTTTTTGATAACACTATTTGGTGGTTTCATCACTGACAAAGGATGCAGAATCTCTCTAACATATTTCTCAGAACATTTAGTTCTCTGTTCATTGGCATAGAAAAGAAGTAACAATGAGACCATCCTCACTGGAGGTACAATGACCTTTTTCACAAGATTTTTTTTAGGGCCATGTGTGATTTTTCATCATACTGTTTTTGTTGTTCTGCACTATGACAAGTCAGTGCTTTGTGGCAGCAGCAGTGAACTGAAACATCCGTAAAACTGATTGGTCTTGGTTGGTTTGATGGTGTAATTAGTCTAATGAAATAGAGGTGTGTAACAGAGTATGTAATTGTTCATTCTAGATTCAATCACAATAATAATATCACATTTCTGGCTTTTAAAAGTGCTCCTTAATGACCAAGACCTCCATTGCTACATTCTATTTTGCATACACAATAAAAAGCGTGAATAAGACAGCAGCAGCCTTGCCCTTAGATGCTACTCTCGTTGTTTACTATGATGCGAGGGGTTTTGAAAGTGCAAGCAGCACGGAGGTGGTGGAGCTGTTACTGTGTGTGGAAATGTCTGCTAACTTCCCAGGATTACAGTCCTGTCTTTATGAGACTGGCCTCCCTTGAGGTTTTCTCTAATTTTAACAGAAGCTGCCCAGTTAAGGCTGACAAAATTCAGCCGGAGATACAAAAGCAAGATGGATAATGTGTAATCAGAGAATAACACTCAGGGAGAACCTGTAGTGTCTTCATGCCAGCATAATGACCTTGTGTTTATTAAAATAAATATCTCCAGGCAAGACAGTGCCAAGGAGTTCAATAATAGAAATATTTTCCTGTCCTCCTGCTGCTGAATGCACAGGGTCTGAAGGTGCCACCTCTCATAGAAAGCAGTCTGAGTATTCATAATAGTTAAGGTCAATTTATTTGTTCATGACAAATAACTGCATGCAGAGTACTTGGAAAGGGGTGGTACAAGACAAAAGTCAGATGACTTCTCCAGCTATGCTGAGAAAACAGCAAATTCGCTGCACTATTATTGTGAGTGATGATGGTTATGGCAAAAAGAAGAAAATAAAAATGAGGCAAGGCAGTTGCATTTTCCTGGTTTATAGGTTCATGTTCCAGTGACACTTTTATATGGCGTCTTCAAATGCCTGTGGATTTAATAGGAATATGTACTGTGCAAGCTTGACTCACCATGTGAGACTTCAGCTTGCAAAAGGGGAAGCTAAACTGGTTACCTCAAATCCTGTGTTCAGTTCTGGGTCCCTCTCTATAAAAGAGACATTGAGGTGCTGGAGCAGGTGCAGAGAAGGGCAATGGAGCTGGTGAAGGGCCTGGAGCAGAGATGTGATGAGGAATGGCTGAGGGTACTGGGGGGGGAGGTTTAGTCTGGAAAAGAGAAGGCTCAGGGAGGACCTTATTGCTCTCTACAACTACCTGAAAGGAGGCAGGAACCTGCAGGTGACTGGTCTCTTCTCCCAAAGGACAATTGATAGGACAAGAAGAAACAGCCTTAAGCTGTGCCAGGGGAGATTTAGACTGGAAAATAGGAACAATTCCTTCCTCAGAAGGTGTTCAGGCATCAGAACAGGCTGCCCAGGGCAGTGGTGGAGTCATTGTCCCTGGAAGTGTTCACAAACTGTGTAGATGAGGCCCTTATTGCCATGGTTTAGTGGTGGTCTTGGCAGTGCTGGGGAATGGTTGGACTTGATGATCTTAAGGGTCTTTTCCAACCTGTTTGAGTCTATGATTCTATGATATTATTTTTATCCTTTGGAATATTCCAGATACTAAAGACCAGATACACATGGTCTTGAGTAAGCTGGTCTAATTGACCTTTTTTGAAGGTTTGGCTCTTTCTTTATTCTTGACAGCTTCCTGTTAGACAGTTCTGATCTGAGTATGATCTTTGTCTTCTGAAGACTGAACAACCCTTGTTTTCAGCCTCTTCATATACATCATGTGCCCCATGCTCTAAATCATAATGGATTTACTTGAGTATATCAGCATCTGTCTCATACTCTGTACCTTATACAAAAAGTACACATAGACTGCTACTTCATCCCAGTGGCAGGGCTTCACATTTGCCTTTGTCAAACTTCATTAGGTGTCTGTCAGTCCACGTCTGTAGAATAAAGAGACTAATTGTGGGGGATAGGTGCATCACAGATTATATTTTTATTATACTATATTTTACTGTGTTGTTTTCCACGTGATTAGATTTTCTTTTTCCTTAGGACTTCTTTCTTTTGATGCAGTTTAAATCTGTTACTATGGGTCAGAGCCTTGAGAGACATGATCTAGTATGAGGTGTCCCTGTCCGTGGCAGGGGGTTGGAAGTAGATGACCTTAAGGTCCTTTCCAACCCAAACCATTCTATGATTCTATGTAATCCCTAGGCATAGAAAATCAATTCATACTACCATCTTTGCAGCAGCTGTTAAGGTACTCAGAAACATATCAAAACCTTCTCCTCCTCCCTTTATCACAAGTCATATTATCTTTGTAATTTTTCTTGTTTCTTCCAGACTATCCACAGCTGAGCCTTGTCTTTATTGAAATGCCTGAAATTTGACACCGTATTCTGTGTATTTATTCTTGCTAAATATTCTTGATAAACACATACAGAATAGTTTCTTACCTTTTATGAACTGTGTATTAGCAGATACATCCCATTTACAGCAGCATAAAATGATGTTTAGCTCCTGAGCCATAAAAACCTCCAAATCCTTTTCTGTGAAAACATTTTTGCATGCTGTATTTGTGTAGTAGGTTACTGATCCCAGATTCAGAATATTGTCCATGTTTAAAGGTAATTTAATTTGGTTCAATTTGTTTTTTCAAAGCATAGCTCCACCTTGTCAAGACAACTTTCAGTTCTAGGCTTGTTCTTCCAGCTGGCTGTCACATTTTATCTGCCAGCATCCTTGTCACTAATGAAAACACTGACTAGGACTAATGAAAACACTGAATAGGGAACTTCAGTAGCTGTATTGTTTCATTTTGATGAAGCGGCATTTCTAATAACTTTCTGAGAATTGTTCTCTAAGCATCTTTGCCTCTGTGTTAAACTATTTCCATCTAGACTGTGTTTTTTCCCCTATTCATGAGTGTATCAGATGAGACAGTGTCAAAACCCTTAACTCCATAAAACCTTTTCTTGTCATGGAATTAAATCATTAGCTGTTACTTTTTTTTTTTTGTTTTGTTTTGTTTTGTTTCTTTAGTATTTTCTTGAGACCTTAAGTTTAGTTCAAAATCTGAAACTTCTCAGCTTCCTTTTGTTCCCAGGTTTGGAAACTGTGTTTGCCCTCCTTTGCTTCCATCCCTGTACTATATTGAAATATTGTCATAAAATAAGATGTGAAACACAGAGAATTATCCTATGACAGTGTATATGCTGCTGAACAGTCTCTTTTGCACAATATTTCTTCCCCATAGCCAGGTACTTAATAAACTTTCTTAATTATCACCAGGCCCCCTTCTTTCTGTTCACCTGAGTTGTTTTGTAATCTCTACAAGTCACCTAGGTCTTGCTAGAGATCTGAACACCTTTATGATACTTGGATTAGTATGCAATAAGCTTAGGTGCTTGTCATGCAGAGTTTTTATCCTTCCTTTGTTCCTTGCTGTTAATATTCAACTTCTTCCCAAATGTTTAGGGTTAGCCGAACCCATTCTGTTCACAAACATACGTTATCTTCAGGATATGCCTGCTTTCACCTAAGCCCTATACCTTTTTCTGAGAGGACTGCAACTCCAAAAGCTGATTGTGTCACCCCTGTGTCACAGCAATAGTGGTGTACTGGTGCTTTATAGACTTCTTTATTTTTCTTAAAGAAGTCTCTGGCAAGATCAAATACATGATTTTTTTTTTTTATATTCACCAGATGGATTCAGTAGCTTTAAGTGAAATGCTCAAATACAGGCTTCTAATGGACAGAATATGTCCCAGAGCTTTGGGTGGGTTGTATCAAGAATGTTTCAAAATGGAGTTTTAAGAGTTGAAGTAGCCTAATTTCAAAAGAACTGGAAAACAAATTTCTATCTGATTGTTTTTTCACCCTGGATTTCTGTATGTCTCCTTACTGACTATGGATACCTGCCAAACTTAACATTTGATTAGGCCATCTCATCAATAAACAGTGTCCTTCCAGGAAACCACTTTAATTCAGATAATGTGGAAAGTCAGGCTAGGTCAGAATTAAAATTCAGGAGATACTTGTATTGCAGGGAATTTTGTTAATTGTATAGAGTTTTACATAAGGGACCCCATCAGAGAAAGGCTTCAAAGGGGGAAACAGAAGTGTCCAACTGTAATCAAGCCATCAACAGACATTCTGTGAAGGTAGAGGTAAGTAACAGTTCATAAGCCTGATATTCCATATAAAGTTTAAGAAAATGTTTGGTGGGAGGTGATGGGGGAGAAGCATTCTAGGGAATGGTATTCGTTGGAACTTCAGTAAGTGGAATATAAATCCCAAATAACAAAAGTAATTAAAGAAAAGCAACACTCCTACCTTCAAAGACATGGGGTTGAGCTAAAACCTGTGTATGATTCCATACAGTAAATGCTAAGGAAAAACTGGAATTAAATGCAAGACACTTAACATTGGTGTTTGAGAAACTCTCTCTGCAGTTCTTCCACTTCTCACATTTAATATATGGAAAGCAGATGTGCAACAGCCCTGTGCTTGTTCACAAGTTTATTTTAATAACAAACATCTGACTTGAAAATTTAGTCTGCCAAATTTAAACAGAGATTAATAGAGAAGAAAATAATGTACATTATATACTTTTGTTGACTGATAGTGTAGGTAGAATTAGATGATACTTGGTAGAGAGAATCACAAGCTCTTGAAAGAGCGGATGCTCAAGTGAGCATTAGGTGAAGCAGGAAATATAAAACATTTTGCTGTCTGAATTTTTGTTTTTGCAAGGTATTTTGCTTCATGTTTTTCCTTATGTGATCTTATGCTGGTTTCTCATGAGCTTTTTATTGTGCTGGACATGGTCTCTATCCCCAAAATACTGTTGGGTTAGTAGGTACATATCAGGTAAGATCCTGAAGGTGATACTACTTTTCTGTACACAACCTGTGTACAACTGTAATTGTTATATGTGTTAATGTCCAGAGTAAGTATACTTTTAGGAGAATATAAAATACTTTGAGAGCAATTCAAAGAGAAGTTTCAAGAACAGGACAAGAGGTAATGGTTAAAAATGATACAGGGAAGATTTACGTGGATATAAGGCAGAAATTCTTCACTACAAGTATGGTGAGGCACTGGAACAAGTTGACTGAGGGAGCTGTGAATGCTCCATCTCTAGCAGTGTTCAAGGCCTGGTTGGACAGGGCTTGGAGCAACCTGGTGTAGTGGAAGGTGTCCCTGTCCGTGAACAAGGCAAGAGGTAACATTTAAAACTGATACGGGGGAGATTTACGTTGGATATAAGGAAGAGATTCTTCAAGTGTGGTGAGGCACTGAAACAGGTTGCCTAAAGGAGTTGTGAATGCTCCATCTTTAGCACTGTTCAAGATCAGGTTGGACAGGGCTTGGAGCAACCTGGTCTAGTGAAAGGTGTCCCTGTCTATGGTAGAGGATTGGAACTGGATGAGCTTTAAGGTCCTTTCCAACCTAAACCAGTCTGTGATTCTGTGATTCTATGGTTCTGTAACAATGTGTAATCAGGGAACCATTGCCAGTGAAAGACTTCAGAAATTCAGTCTGCTGAATTTGTCAAAGTGATAATTAGGAGGTCATCTCATAATGATTTTCAAGCATACTCATAAGGAACAGATTGCCCAGTTCTTTAGAAAAAACTGCAAACATGGCCTCACAATTCAAATATGGAATGAATCAAAGTTTGCATGGGTGAGAGTAAGACCCCCTGATTCCAGTCTCCCAGTTATGGTAATTACTGTATTTTGAGAATATCAGTAACCTAACTGACTGAGAACTGTCTCTGATCCTTTCCAGAGCCTGATATGTTAGTATTGCTGTTTCCATACATCTTCAACTGAAGAAGCAACTTTTTGAAATATAGAGCATTTATTTGGGAGCAGATGTTTGCTAAAATTAAGTGGAGCTGTTGGTAATACTGTGGGATTTGTAGCCCATAACAGCAGGCAGGTGCTCAGACAGGTTTACTGATGTGTTATAATGATATGAAGTGGATAAATCTCAGTGGGAGAGCAGGGACCTGCTTCCTCTGTTTACTGTAATGCATCCTCCAAAGGAAAATACCACATTTCTGAATTTAGGTGGATTATTGACACAGTTGTTACCTGAATGAGATCTGAATTGCAGCCACCAAAACTGGTCTGTTTTGTCAGATTTTGAAACTCCAGTTCCCTTTAACAAATAAAACATAAACTTACATGGGGAGGCACTGGCAAAATCATACTGCACTATTCAACCATTAGCGTTGTGAGGAGATGATAAAGCCATTATCCAGGGAGGTGTTTGCTTTGCCTTGATCACACTTAGAAGCATGACACATACAGCTACTACAAGGCATGATTGTGTTGTATTTTGTGAATCCTACATGGTAGAGGTAAAAATAGTTTGTCATCATGACATGTCGACCCTACCAATGACAAAGCTGTCATCCAGGGTGGTTACCCCAGTGCAACAGAAACTGCAATAGAAAGACACAAGTAATATCAGTAGGTAGAACAAAAGAGTTAACTTTGCTTAGGCACTTTAATGAGTAACTTAAGCAAGTAAGCATGAAGTGTGGGGCAACAAAGATTTTCTTCCTAGGAAGGTTTTTTGAAGTTGCTTGCTTTATAGTGGTAATGTGTGCTGATGCCAATTTGTATCGAAATATAATCTGGATTTTTTTCAGAACGGTATTTAACAAAATCAGTTATCACAATGAATTTAAACACATTTAAAAAATGGATTCTTAATTCAAACCTGGAGTTTTTTCACACAGCATCTATTTCAAACAAGCTATCATAGTTTTTGGATCTTGAAAGAGAAACAATTGAGATGATCTATGGAGTAACAACAGACTTAGAGGGGGTCTTATCAGTGCAGATCAGTCTCTTAAATGTGGGTGCCAGGAGAATGGTGCCAGACTGTTTTCAGTGGTGCCCAGTAAGAGGGAGAAGAGCAGTGGCCCTAAACTAAACCACAAGTTTCACCTCAACTTGAGGAAGAATTTCTTTCCATTGAGGGTGGCAGAGCATTCAACAGGCTGCACGAGGAGGTCATAGATGAATGTCTGCCTCTCTGGATACATCCCAGGTCCACCTGGACAAGTTTCTGTATAACCTGTTCTGGGTGACCCTTCCTTGGCAGGGAGATGGACTGAATGACCTCCAGAGGTACTTTCCAACCCTAACAATGCTGTGACTCTGTAATTCTCTGACTGTTGTAACACTTGGTCCCTTGTTCCTGTGTGTGAATTCCCACAGCTCCTTCACATATAAGCCCATTTTATCACTGAAATCTTACTTAACTATCACTAGGAGTTTGCAGTTGTAAAGCACAACAGACACAGTTTCCAACGTGAAAAGAGACTTGGATCTCGAAATATGTTCCTTTAATGTCATATGTTATTTAGTAAGTCTGTGAAAGTAATTGGGAATATTAATGTGGAGCAAAGCTGTGCTTAGGCTTCAGGTTACTGGATTTTATGGAAAAATAACCTTATCCTGAAACTGGTGAGATTTCTGTACCTCTGCTGCAATATTTCCAATCAGACATGTTCTTAGCTGCTAATTTGCAATGCAGATGAAAGAGTTCTGCAGCAGCCAGATTGCAGGCTTTTGCCAACAGCTTACATTTTCATATAAACCAATGTTTAAGAAGTGTTCAGGAGATAATGTAGCAGAACTCATTAAGAGGAGACTGCTGTGTAATGCATGCAATATTTGAATTATTACCACTATCTACAGAGAAAAGGAAATACAAAAAAAAAGAAGTGTTTTCAAAAATTACTTAAATCAACTGAAGTAGGACTAACACAAAGTGGGAAGATTACAGTATCTCAGAAATAAGATAGACTTGAAGGAATTTGTAGAAACTTCTAGGAAGGATCTTGTATATGTTGTTATTGTAAAAATGTTTTTTTGAAGAAAAGAAATCATGTTGCCTTGTAGCTGTAAGTTGAAGTTGTGGGACTTGCATTTAGAGAAAACTTAACAATTCAGGTGGGCTTGGCCTTGGTCCTTCTAGGATCCAGCTGGCACTAGCTCTATCTGACATGGGAAACTTCTGCACCTTCTCACAGCAGCCACCCCTGTAGCTATCCTGCTACCAAAACTTTGCAACTCAAACCCAATATATTTGTTGTTTTTACAGAATAACCTACTAGAGTAGAACTCACTCTTTAAGGAGAGAAGAAAAATAATCTATGAATAATGAGTATCTCTCCAAAAAGTAAAGACTATCTTCCAAAAGAATTCCTCATTCCAGCTATGGAGGCGATAGATCTTGTGTAACTTACACACGTTAATGCAATGTATGTAATATAAAAATAATTCCATATATATAAAGGGAAGTTGAGGTTGGAAGGAACCTCTGGAGTTCAAGGCTCTTGCTCAAAGCCAGGACAGCTATGAGGTTGGACTAGGCTGCTCATGGCTTTACCCAGATGAATTTTTAAAACCTCGAAAGATACCAAAACTGCAGTTTCTGTGGGCAACCTGATTGTATGATGTTTGATTGTTCTCATGATGAAAAAGTCAGAACCTCTTGTTTCAACTTATGTCTTTTGTCTCTTGACTTCCTTCCTTGCACCATTCTCTTGTAGGAACTACCCCTTTTACCCCCAGTTCCTCAAGTTTGTTCTCCAGGCTGAGTAAGCCCAGATCCTCCAGTTTCTCCTCACAGGGCAAGTGACCCCAAGCCTGACCATCTCAGTGGCTCTTCACTGGACTTGCTCCAGTTTATTCTTGTCTTTTTTTTTTTTAATTGGGAAAGAAAAGAACATGTTGTTTTCAGTAACTAAAACTAAAAAAAAAATCTAGCTTTTGTGTGAAAATCCTCTTACAGTTGTGTTTTGGGAAGTTTTCACTCAAACACCAGTTCTTTGGGGCCACACTGCTTCTCACTAAAGTCCTAAGAATTCCTGGAGGAAAGAACAGTCTTGGCAGTTTGCCTCTTCTCTTCAGATTTCATGGGAGATCTCAGAATGGAATAAAAAAAGGAACAACACAGAAAAGATCTTGCCTAACCTCCTACTGGAAATCCTACTATATGGTATAATGTTTTTTTTTTTTCCTTAGGGTAAAGAAATTTTTGTTTAGAGGTTATTTGGATCACAGTTTATTTACTCAAGACTACAGAAACACATCCAGTTGGGATCCAATCAGCTACTGTGGTTTGCCCTGGAAAAGCTTAAAATCAACTTAGTTCCAAGTAAGTATATTTTGATGGAATTGCAGCCTTTTTTGTCCTCTTTATAGCAAGTTGTTGACGTGTAGGAGAGGAAGTTTGATTGTCCAGTCTGACTTTGTACCAGAGCAACAATAAAACTTTTCTCCCAACTTCACTGAAAACCCCCAATCCTCTGTCTCTCCTCCTATATTGTTAAGCTATTAGATCTGTGAAATATATTGTGTTTGTTTCTGGGTCCCTCTGTACAAGAGGGACATTGAGGTGCTGGAGCAGGACCAGAGAGAAGCAATGAAGCTAGTGAAGGCCTGGAACACAAGTCTGATGAGGAATGGCTGAGGGAAATGGCGGGGGGGGGGATTAGTCTGGGGAAGAGAAGGCTCAGGAAGGACCTTATTAACTGCCTGAAAGGAGGCTGGAGCCTGCAGGTGGCTGGTCTCATTTCCCAAGGAACAAGTGACAGGACATGAACAAACAGCCTCAAGCTGCACCAGAGGAGGTTTAGACTGGATATTAGGCACAAATTCTTACTCAAGAGGGTGTTCAGGTATCAGAACAGGCAGCCTAGGGCAGTGGTAGACTCACTGTCCCTGGAAACTGTAGACGAGGCCCTTAGTGCCATGGTTTAGTGGTGGGCTTGACAGTCCTGGGGTAATGGTTGGACTTGATCTTAAAGGTCTTTTCCAACCCAGATGATTCTATTATTCTATATTCTACACTGAACTGAAAAGCAAATTTGCTTATGAAACTGAGCCCTCCACTCACAGAAAAATCTTCATGCTCATACAAGGATATCACAAAACACTTTTTAGTTTCCATTGCAGCTTTTTCTTAATTTAATTTAATTAGCAATGTTTTATACAGAAAAAAACACCACAAAAACCCTTACCATGCATTGCTTTCCACTGTATTTTTTGTCCTTGTTTTTTTCCTGAAGGCATAGGATGGGGAGGGAGAAGTATTTTGCAAAACTGAAAAAAACCCAATGCTCGTACAGTGTCAGGACTAAAAATTGACTAATTTAATTTCCTCCTGAAGAATGTCAGTTATCAAAATGACTAATACTACTATCCTCATCAACATCGTCATCATTACAGTCATTGCTTTTAAATAAGCCACACTTTTTTATACATTGAACTTATCATTCTCTTTTGATCAGAGTGACATTTCAAGTATTAATCATTCTGTAAATGTAAGTTGATCATGAGACTACTCCCACTCCCTCTTGACTTTCATATGCCTTTTCAGAGCTGTCTGTGGTCACTGATTACATTTCTAATGTTATTTCAAGTAACAATTGAAAGAGAACTATAGATCTTTGAGGCATAACTGAATTCTGCATTTTTATTGGTGTTTTCTTGTTTGTTTTTAGTTTTATTTTGCTGCTTTTGTGAATCTAGTGTACAAGTATAAAATTCCTTACTACCCTTACAGATATCTAGCTGTCATGGTTTAAGCCCATCTGGCAACCCAGAACCACACAGCTGCTTGCTCACTCCCCGTTCCATACTCTCCCCTCTCCCAGAGGGATGGGGAGGAGAATTGAAAGAATGTAACTCCCACGGGCTGAGATAAGAACAGTCCAGTAACTAAGGTATAACACCAATCACTACTGCTACCACCAATAATAATAATGATAAGGGAAATAACAAGGGAAGAGAATGCAACTGCTCACCACCCGCTGACCGATACCCAGTCCAACCCAAGCAGTGATCTAGCTCTTTCAGGTAATTGCCCCCAGTTTCTGTACTGGGCATGACATGCCGTGTTATGGAATACCTCTTTGGCTAGTTTGGGTCAGGTGTCCTGTCTCTGCTTCCTCCTGGCTTCCCCTGCTCCCTAGCAGAGCATGAGACTCAGAAAATACTTGGTCAGAGAAAACATTACTGAGCAACAACTAAAACCATCAGTGTTATCAGCATTGTTTGCACGCTGAAAGTCAAAACCACAGCACTGCACCAGCTACTAAGAAGGAGACAAATGACTGCTACTGCTGAACCCATGACACTAGCCAGCATCTAGACATCTGTCTGTGTTCTTTTGGCTTTAGATACTACCAACAGACATAACCACCAATGAAGTCATAGATCTGGAGCTGAGATGCACAAATTACATCAAACTTTACTTTGCTCTTGTTATACTGTCTTGCTAATTTATTAAAGGAGAAAAATGAAAGGTTTTGTCAGTAATCATATCTGACTTAAAAGGTCAAAAGACGTGTTATATTTTTCTACTTAGTTTAATGCACACTTGAGCTGGAACTGTCCTATGCTAGTGTAAAACTCTCTAGCAAGTTTAAAACTTCAAGTATTTGGATGTTAAATTTCAGTGAATGTTGTATCAATACTTAAGATTAGAGCCCTTTAATTCCATACTGGGCCATATGTCTGTCCACAGTTATTTGGGCTACCAGTCTTCAATCCAAAACATCTTCATGTACTGTATTCATTTGAAAGCTAGATTTTCATAAAATGTTTTATGAATCTTCCATATCTGCCTTACACATCTTACAGGTGAATCAGGTTCTCACAATTGCCAGCCAAAGTTTCCTACAAGCACTGTGATTGTTCTGGTATCAAAAAATATACTCCTTCTGCTTTTTTAGATATAAATTAGAATGTGAATATTCCATCTTCTTAAATCTTATCTTCATGGTTAGACACTGAACTGATCTGAAAATAAGTAATGACTGAGTCTTCACCCTTGATAACAAGTAACTCTGGAAAACTGAAATTCCTCCCCATATGAGCTTCTCTGAGCAAATGCGGGCATCATAGCATGACATTTTTGAAGGCTGTATGTCAGCAATAATTCCAGACATGCCACATTAAAATAGTGAACCATACAGCTAAGGATAAAAAGGAAGAATTTATGTTATGATAACATGTGGATAAAAGAAAATAGAAAATGGGAGTTTCAAACTGATTGCTGGAAGTTGTTTGAGTGTAATAGCTGGATAGACTTGTTTCTCACCAGAGACTGCACTTTTTGGCTCTGCCTAGTATAGCATCACCGCTATTAGCTATGTAAAAAATTGCTGCTTAAGCCCACCAGAAATCTCCTGCTGTATGTGTTGGCTTAATGCATGATAAATTCTGTTCTGAGGAGGAGAATTCGGAAGAGTTGTATGATGAATCTTGCAAACATATCCAGTTGTTTCCACTTTTATTCAGAAAGAAGAACAAGTCTTTCAGTTAAGGTTTTGGATGGGTTATTAGAATTAATGGAATTCATAATTTCATTGACCTTGACATGCTTGAGAGGTGGCCAGTGAAAACCTCATGAAGACAGGCTGAGAAAATTGGGCCTGGAGAAGAGAAGCTATGTGAAGACCTCAGGATCACCTTCCAGTGTCTGAAGGGGGCCTACTAGGATGCTGGAGAGAGACTCTTCATCAGGAACTGTAGTGATAGGACAAGGGGCGATAGGTTTAAACTGAAACAGGGTAGATTTCAGTTGTACATAAGGAAGAAGTTCTTCCCTGTGAGGGTAGTGAGGAGGTGGCACAGATTGCTCAGAGAAGCTGTGGTTGCCTGCCGCGGCCAGGTGGAGGGGAGAAAACACCGATACGATGTAGGTTCACAAAATGCTCCGTTTATTGATTACAAGGCTGCTCTTAATATACTGTCTTACACGCGATCACGCATTACTTGATTGGCTGCTTCACTTTGCCCACGAGGGATACACGCTCCCCTTTACCTCTCCTGATTGGTTTCACACCTTCGCTTCAGCTTAGCGTTACATCATGCTTCTGGCATCTTGTTATTGCATTCCTGTTTTGCTGATCTTGACGCTTCTTCTTTTTTTAACCTGGGGTCAGAGGTTCACTTTCTCACAGCTTGCTGTAGGCCTGTTCAAGCGCCCATGCTCGACCCCCAACATCTCCCCCTCTTTTTTCAAATAAAGCGTTCGTCATCTGCTGCATGCGTTGCATAATACATTGTAACAAACAAGGTCCAAAAAACAAAATTAACAACATAATCATTATTGGTCCGCTAAACATCATGATTAAACTCCTTAACCAACTACTTATTCCTAACGATTTTAACCAAGAGTCTATAGGATTTGTTTCTACAGTATTTTCTTTAAGTTCAAACAGTTTCTTGTGAATAGATTCAGAATGATCAGAAAGATTCATACAACACATGCCCAGAAGCATTCTAATGCAAAGGGGATGTGAAGCAGCTGCAGAAGTAAACTGTACAGTGTTAACAGTCAAGGAGTTACACTCCCCCCTTTTTTTTTTTTTTTTTTTGATCAGACAAAAAGCCATTAACTCCTTATATACTATTGCTTACACACACCTACAGCAATTTGGCATATCATGATTGGATACTTGTCTTGAAGACCCTTAGTGACTAACATATAATTGGTTAAGCACAGGTGTGAGAACTTGACCTCGAACGCTTGCCAACAGTCCACAGTTCTCATAACTCAGTGAATTACAGCTTCTTCTTATCTTGCTTGCTTAGGCTTCCTTGGGCCTCTCACGGCCTTGCTGTATCCCTCGGAGTTATTCAGAGCTCATGTACCAAATATTCATTTTCCTGTGAGAACACTGTCTCCACATCTCCCCCTTTTTAGTTTTGTTAAAAGTTTTTGACAATTTATTGTCTGCTCTATCACTGCTTGACTTGTGTAACATTACAACCCACTACTCTAAATAGCATTATTTCAGTAAGATTAGTCTGATTTGAAGTCACTTGATGTCACCTTTATAACATGTGGCATACCAGTGAATCCTACACACCATATAACAAGTTGGAATAGTTGGGATTACAAAGATTTTACACAGATTTCTATCATTGCTGTTTCTTTATGTTGTTCTGTGGCTTTGTACATTTCGCTGGCAGCCAGTATGGTCCTGTTGATAGCTGTACACAGCTGGGCCTACCCTTTTTCTCCTGGATGGCTCTCTGATAACAGTTGAGGCCATCCCTCACATCAAGGTCTGGCATAGCATGTGTCCCACCGCTCTATGCCTGCTGGGTTGCAGCCAGCAGCAGAGCTAAAGGTTCTTCTTGGTTGCAGACACAGAGGCCAACCCAGTCTTGCCCTTGACTGTGGTAGCAGGCGTTTGGTCAATCTCATTCCTTGCACCTTGTTGTCAATGCAGAGTTTCACCTGCTTAACCCAGTAACAAGTCACTACTACAGCAAAGCACACACAGATTTACATTAGCAGAGTAACTATCACAGAGTGCATCAGCATGTTGAAGATGCTGATGACAGCGAGGGACTAACCAAAAAAACTTCCTACCAGTGGATTTCTCCCACCCTCTTAATTTGTTCCATTACTTGCTTTGTAACAGTACCATCATATTAAAATCCTTCTAGCTTTTACCTTAGCATTTTCTAGCAGCTGCTGCAAATTTGCATGTTCTAATATCTCTTTCACAAGTGACAATTCCATACAATACAAGGTATAGTTTCTTGTTAGCAACTGGCTACTAAATACAGGTGGTTTTATATGCAAAATCACAACCTCTAATAATAGCTACTTTACAAGTATGCATATTCAAGCTGTTAATTTTCAGTTGCCCTCAAGTGATGTTTTGTTGTTTTTTTTTTTGGTTTTTTTTTTTTGGATTACATATGCATATTGTCTGGAAAACAAGCTTGAAGCAATATACATCAAAACTACAGTCACTAGTAACAGCTAGAATGTGTTATCATTACCCTTTTTTTTCTATTTTTTTTCTATTTTTTTTCTATTTTTTCTAATTTTTTCTATTTTTTTTTTCTATATTTTTTTTCTATTTTTTTCCTTTTTTTTAATTTTTTGTTTTGTTTTGTTTGTTGTTTTTTTTTTTTTTGTTTTTTTTTTAAAGTCGCTCACCCTGCTTTGCACAGCTAAAACCACCGGCCTATCGGCAACTGCACTTTTGCATTAACCTTTTCTTGCCCGAAAGGTTAAACTGCTACCTGTTAAAACTTTTACATGAACCTGACAACAAAAAATATACAGAACACTGTCTGCCCTCATTACAAACACACACAGACACACATATATGCACATATGCACACATGGGATCCCACAAGCACACTCCACACAACTACAATATTTGAAACACAAAATCCAGACAATCATTGCTCCCACTGCACAGTCCCACATACAGGACGTGGCACAAGGACCCTGTAAAGACTATAGGAAACCAGCTCCGAGAAGCATCATCGCAGTGCAAGGTGGCAGGCTCAACCTTAGCGGGCGTCCCCGCAGAGGCTCTGCCTCCCTCACATCGCATGAGGCTTGGGCTTTTTTAATGACCAAAATGCACACTCGTTCCGACACAGGTGGCCAGCCTATGTTGGAAGAAGTTGCCAGCAATACCTATAAAGGTCTCCAAGGGTCGAAAGAAACATGGACATACTTAAATTTACCAACTTCTGGCATGAGTATCACAGAGAGACTGTATCAAAGGAGTTGTATACGGGGTCCCAACTCCACGGTCTGACACATTCTGCCCGATACCCCTGATAAGAGCATACAAGAGACCTTCCCATCTCAGGTGGGAAGCGCACACACCACGGGAAACCGTGCAATACATCCACATCCCCCACCCATCTCACTTCTCCCTTTACAGCTACCCATTTATCATGAGGATATGGGGGATATAAATCAGGCTTCTTTTCCGGATGAATAGGCTCCAGGTCAAAAGCACCATCCAGGTCAGCATCGGCATTATCAGGCAGCAGAATCTCAGGATCAGCAACAACAAACTGATGAATGTGCACAGGCTCCTTCTCGGGGTCAACAGGGCTCAGGTCGAAAGGATCGTCTTCATCCTCATCTTCAGTCTTCACAGCCATGGCAGCAACCAGCAGAGGTTTGGGGGGGAGGGGGGGCACGCTGGTCTCCATGATCTCATTTTTTGACTTTAATGTCTCTAAAACAATTCTGCAAATGACTAACAAACTTTTCACAGCATCATTGCCTTTCGTGGCTGCATTCCACAGCTTAACTCCTGCCCCATTCCACAAGGATATCTCAAATCCGGTAGACTCATAAATCTCTGGGTAACGTGTCTTCGACCATTTCAACATTAACTTTAGGTCTGTCTCTTTAAGGGTTGCTCCCTTCACCTTAGGAAGGACTGAAAACATCCATAAATCAGGGGCTTCTTCCTTAGTAATTTTCTCCCAAGTCTCGAGATTAAAAGCTTCACCGACTCCCACAGTTCTTCCCCTATCTTACGCCATTGATCTTTGGAGAATAACTGTCCCGTATTTTCTAACAACCCCTTTCGTCGGCACCAAAATAAAAAGTCCACAAGTTCCTGTCGGGGTATCGAGTACCCTGTTTTCTTCGCTACACTTCTATCGTAGCCTTTTCTGTCGCTGATACAGCGAAACCCATCCCGAACCAGACTGCAGTCTGCCTGACTCACCGGTCAGCCGTGGCCACGTAATTTGAGCTCCTTTCCTGCCTCTCTCAGACAGCCTGCCTCTCTCGGGCAGCCGGGATCTCCACCTTCTCTCGTCCGCGGTCTCTCTCTCTCCTGGTATCACGTCGGGGTCACCAGAATGCCGCGGCCAGGTGGAGGGGAGAAAACACCGATACGATGTAGGTTCACAAAATGCTCCGTTTATTGATTACAAGGCTGCTCTTAATATACTGTCTTACACGCGATCACGCATTACTTGATTGGCTGCTTCGCTTTGCCCACGAGGGATACACGCTCCCCTTTACCTCTCCTGATTGGTTTCACACCTTCGCTTCAGCTTAGCGTTACATCATGCTTCTGGCATCTTGTTATTGCATTCCTGTTTTGCTGATCTTGACGCTTCTTCTTCTTTTAGCCTGGGGTCAGAGGTTCACTTTCTCACAGCTTGCTGTAGGCCTGTTCAAGCGCCCATGCTCGACCCCCAACAGTTGCCCCTTTCCTGGAATTGTTCAAGGCCAGGTTGGATGGGGCTTGGAGCAACCTGGTCTAGTGTGAGATGTCCCTGCCTGTGGCAGGTGTTTGTAACTGGATGGTCCTAAGGTTCTTTCCAACTCAAACCATTATATGATTCCATGATTCATGGCAAGTTTGGTCAGATTCTTCCACCTGATATTTTCTTTATTCAGTCCCTACAAGCACCTCAGCACAGCAGCTGTTGTAGGATCACAGGTATTCTGTGTTTCAGTGGAATTCTGCAGGATGCTGATGCTACACAGGTGACACCCTGTGTGGTACATTGAGACAGCGAGTGGATGCGGTGCTCAGTGGAACTTCAAGCTGCAGTGGCTGTTGGCTAACCATAGAGGAGGCAAAGCAAATGCTAGCCCTGAACAGACACCCCTTTCCCCTCTGATGTAACATTTTTAGTTTAGAATGAAAGGAGTCAGACGGTCCCCCAGTAAATCTGGATTCTAGTTGCAATGGTGAGGTGAAGACCACTCTCTCCTACCACCTTCCTCCCTCTCTGTCACCCTATTTTCTCCTAAACAATCCTTAATGAATAATAAATTTGCTTTAATTTCATTCTCAGGATTTTCTGAGTAATTGTGATCTTGCAGTGTAAAGCTGGAGGCATTTTCACCTTTGTTGCAAACGTAGTTGCAGTTCTATTTCACATGAGTTGTGTTTATTGACATCAAAGTGGACAGTTTGAGGAATATTATATGGCTTAATACTGCTATTGAATGCAATATAGATATCAAAGCTCTAATGAGTTAACAGCACAGAATTATTATAGTTATTTTAGTAATGCGTTAGGCAGATATGCTTATTTTATGTATACATACATAAAAAATTATGCATTGACCCTTTGCTACAGTACTATCATAGTTCCTTTGGGGGGGGGTGTTATTTACTGTTCAGTAAAACATCCTAAGCCAAATTTTTACTTGCAGATTTTATGTTGGGGTCATTCTCTTACCTTAAAATCCTAACATAACACTTGAGTTAGATACCCTTTTGTGTGTCCTGTATTTCACATCAATTTCTTGTTCTAGGTGTCAGGATATAGGTTAGTTGTGGTTTTTGATGTGCAGTCTTTGAACAACTTGTAATATAGCAAAGAAAATCAAGGTAAAACAAAAGTTAAATAGCAAACTGTCATGGTTTAAACAGTCAGCCACACGGTCCCTCTCTCACCCCCCCCCCCCCCCCCCCCCCCCCCCATTTTCTTTCCTTCCACCCTCTCCCGGAGGGAAGGGGAGGAGAATCTAAAGAATGTAGCTCCCACCGGTTGAGATAAGAACAGTCCAGTAGCTAAGGTATAACACAAATAACTACTGCTACCACCAATAATAATAATAATAATGATAAAAGAAATAACAAGGGAAGAGAATACAACACAACTCGTTGAAACAAGCCCGACCTGGAAGAGAGTGAGCCCTTCTGGGTAACTCCCAGTTACCTCCCTGGGCATGACATGCTGTGGTATGGAATACCTCTTTGGCTAGCTTGGGTCAGATGTCCTGTCTCTGCTTCCTCCCAGCCTCCCCTCCTCCCTGGCAGAGCATAAGACTCACAAAGTCCTTGGTCTGAGTAAACATTACTGAGCAACAACTAAAAACATCTATGTTATCAGCTCTGTTCCCAGGCTGAAAGTCAAAACACAGAGCTGCACCAGCTACTAAGAAGGACAAAAATTGACTGCTACTGCTAAACCCAGGACATGAACCTACAAAAAATCTTGTCTATTTACAGTAGATGTGATTACTGCTAAACTTTTGCTGCATTTTTACTTCTTTCTTATTTGTTAAGATCTTTGAATAATGAACTTTCTTTACCATATTGCCAATTCTTATAAGCAAAACTAGCAAACTGAAAGGATTCAGAATGCATTTATGCTTTAGTTTAACTGGATAGATTAATATATTGTATCACATTGTAAAATGAACAATCACAAGTCTCAGTTTCCATCAGTCTGGTGAATAGCAGTCCGTCAGCTTATTGCCCTTCTCTGTCTGCCCTTTTAGTGCCTATGACACTCTGAGCATTGCTTTTTTCTTTGCATTTGTGACTCACCTTTTATTTCCCATTGAAAAACATAGCAACATAAAATCTAAATTAGCTTGAAAGAAATACATGGTGGCTGCAAGACAGAACTCAATTTCCTCTTCAATTTTAATCACCAACTGCTCATCTATATGAGGAATACTGGGAAACTGATGGATATTTTTGCATGAATTCTAAAAGAAAAGAAATCTTTTAGACCTTCTAATTCAATTTACTCAATATGATTCATTGATTTTAAGTTTACTTAAATTCATGGGAGGTAATTATTTTTCCCTCCTGTGAGTCATTTTTATAGTACAGACAGTACTTAATTTTCATGTTTTTCATTTGTTCTGCTATGTTCTTGTCATTCTTGTTGAGGTTTTGGCCTGTTCATACTATGTGTTTCAAGTTAGATACAACATAATGTAGAATAAGCTGTAATTTAGGTAACAAACCTAGTAGAATCATGGAATAGTTAGGGTTGGAAAGGATCTTAAGATCATTTAGTTCTAACCCCCCTGCTATGGGCGGTGGCACCTCATACTAGATCATGTCACTGGAGGTTCTGTCCTGCTTGGCCTTGAACACTGCCAGGGGGGGAGCATTTACAACTTCTTTGGTGAGGCCAGTGCCTCACTACCTACATAGGGAAGAATCTCTTCCTTATATCTAACCTGAACTTCCCCTCTTCCAGTTTAAAACTACTCCCCCTTGTGTTGTTGCTACAGTCCCTGATGAAAAGTCCCTCTCCAGCATCCTTGTAGGCCCCCTTCAGATACTGGAAGCTGCTCTGAGGTCTCCATGCAGCTTCTCTTCTCCAGACTGAACAGCCCCAGTGTTCTCAGTCTGTCTTCATACAAGAGGGGCTCCAGCCCCTGATCATTTTGTGGCCTACTATGGACTTGTTCCAACAGTTCTATATCCTTCTTATGTTGAGGACACCAGAACTGCACACAGTGCTGCAACTGGGATCTCACAAGAGCAGAGTAGAGGGGTAGGATCATGTCCTCTGACCTGCTGGTCATGCTACTTTTAATGCAGCCCAACATACAATTGACTTTCTGAGTTGCAAGCACATGTTGAAGCTGGATAATGTGCTTGGCCTGTGGCACCGGAGAGGAGCCTGGAGAGATCAGCGTCCAGAAACCTCACCACAGAGTGACAAGAGCCACTGAGGAGGGAGCTTCAAGTCCTTGACAGGACTTTCAAAGAGCTCAGCTACCGCGAGGAGGTGACTCACTGGGCGCAGAGACAGGAGGAGTGGCACCAACTGTGAGGGGTTAAAAATCTACCCAAGGAGCGCGGCGACCAGGAGCGCGGTGAACAGAGTGGGCAAACAGAGCGGGTCAAGGCAGTTTGCACGGCAGTTCGCACGGGCAGGCGAGCGGGATGGTGAGCACTTGCCGTAAGACCAGGGTCCCATCTGGGAGCTCTGCCCTGGCCGCCCCGGTGGTGGCCAGCGTAGGCACCCAGACAGAGCCGGTAAGTGGGGAGGTTGCGGTGCAGAGCTTGGAGTGTAGAGTGTGCCTGCACTGCTCTTGTGAGGGAAAGGGGCAGAATGGGCAGGGTTGTGATCGCTGCTCCCTGATGGAGGTCCTCCTCCAGCAGGTGGCTGAGCTACGGGATGCTGTCAGTAAGCTTCAAGATGTCAGGGAAGCTGAGAGGAAGCAGGACTGCTTGCTCCAGGACCAAACAGCACAGGGGCCTCAAGATTCCCCTCTAACTCATGGAGGAGAGAAGGAGGCTGTTGATCAGAGAAGCTGGGAATTAGTAACAAAAAAAACAACAAAAGGAGGAAGAGAGCAATTAAAAGCAAGGGGCTTCCTCCTAAATCTGCTGTACCCAGCCAGAGCTGCTTTGCTGCCCTGCAAGGGGCTGATGAGGAAATGCACTTGCATCAGAAACAGTCGGCTGGTGCACTGGTACAGAAGATCTCTACTGGTGCCGCCAGGAAAAAGCGGCGGGTTGTAGTAGTAGGGGACTCTGCCTTGAAAGGGACAGAAGCTCTCATCTGTCGGCCTGAGCCGGTCGCAAGGGAGGTGTGTTGCCTACATGGGGCATGGATCAGGGATATTGCGGAGAGGCTGCCTGCTCTAGTAAGTCCCACGGTCTATTACCCGTTTCTAGTGATACATGTGGGTGCTAGAGATACAGATACTAGTAGCCTGAGGAGTATAAAGAAGGACTACAGAGCTCTGGGAGAGGTGGTCAGGGGCTCTGGAGCTCAGATAGTCTTTTCGACAATTCTCCAAGACACAGGGGAGGACCTTCCAAAGGCAAGGAGGATTGAACAGGTTAATAAATGCTTAAAAGGGTGGTGTCATAGTCAAGGGTTTGGGTGTCTTGGACATGGGGCCCACATTTGTAGGCCAGGCCTACTGGGGGCTGGTGGAACTGCTCTGATAAAGAAAGGGAAGAGTGGCTTTGCTGGGAAGCTTGCCAGACTTGTCAAGGATGCTTTAAAGCAGTTGTGGTGGGGGAGGGGAGCATCATTCCATCCCAACACACCCAGTCAGTTGCCAGCACCTATAATAAATACTCTGAGCAATGTAGTGATATTCTGGGTGCTCCAGCCAATGAGCCGGCTTCATTTGGAGCTCGGCTAAGATGCCTCTATACAAATGCCCATAGCATGGGTAACAAACAAGAGGAATTAGAGATATGGGCACATCTACGAGGCTATGATATAATAGGCATCACAGAAACATGGTGGGATGGCTCCTTTGACTGGAGTGTTGGAATGGAAGGTTACAGGCTTTTTAGAAAAGACAGGCCCGGTAGGAGGGGAGGGGGAGTTGCCTTTTATGTTAGGGATAGGCTGGAGAGTATGGAACTCTGTCTGGGGACAGGTGAGCAGTTAACAGAATGTTTGTGGGTCAGGGTTAAGGGGAAATCGGTGATGGGACACATTACTTTGGGGATATGTTACAGACCACCTGATCAAGAGGAACCTGTGGATGAAGAACTCTACAGACAAATAGGAAAAGCCTCACACTCACAGGCCCTTGTTCTCATAGGGGACTTCAACCACCCTGACATCTCTTGAGACGACGGTAGTGCCCGGCACAAGCAATCCAGGAGCTTTCTCGATTGTGTGGAAGACAACTTCCTTCTGCAGGCAATAGAGGAGCCGACAAGGAGAGGTGCCACGCTTGACCTCGTGCTCACCAACAGGGAAGGGCTTGACTCTCCAGGGAAGTCTTGTATGCAGTGAGTATGAGATGGTTGAATTTGAGGTCCTCAAGACAGTGAGAAGAGTGTGCAGCAAGCTCACTGCCCTGGACCTCAAGAGAGCAGACTTTGGGCTCTTCAGGAACCTGCTTAGCAAGGTTCCATGGGATATAGCCCTAGAGGGCAAGGGGGCCCAAGACTCTTGGTTAACTTTCAAGGATCACCTGCTACAAGCTCAGGAGTGTTGCATCCCGACTAGAAGGAAGTGCAGCAGGAGGGCCAGGAGACCTCCTTGGATGGATAAGGAGCTGCTGAGAAAAATTCACAAGAAAAAAGAGGCTTATAAAAGGTGGAAGCAAGGACAGGTGACCTGGGATGAATACAGGGATGTTGTCAGGGTACTTAGGGACCAAGTGAGGAAAGCTAAGGCCCAATTGGAGCTAAACTTGGCAAGGGATGTTAAAGATAATAGGAAGGGATTTTATAGGTATGTAGCGGCTAAAAAACAGACTAAGGACAATGTAGGCCCCCTCCAGAAACTTTCGGGAGAACTGGCTACACAGGACTTGGAGAAGGTGAGGTTCTGAATGGCTTCTTTGCCTCAGTCTTCACTAGCAAAGGCTCTGACTGCACCACCCAAGACTTGGAAGGCGGACGCAGGGATTGTGAGAATGATGAAACCTAGGCCCACTGTAGGAGAGGATCTGGTTCGAGACCATCTTAAGAACCTGAATATACACAAGTCCATGGGACCTGATGAAATCCATCCGCAGGTCCTGCAGGAGCTGGTGAATGAACTTGCAAAGCCACTGGCCATCATATTTGAAAAATCATGGCAGTCAGGTGAAGTTCCTGACGACTGGAAAAAGGGAAATATAACCCCCATTTTCAAGAAGGGGAAAATGGATGACCTGGGGAATTACAGACCAGTCAGTCTCACCTCTGTGGCTGGCAAAATCTGGGAGCAGATTCTCTTGGAAGGCATCCTAGGCCACACGAAAAAGAGAAAGGTGCTTGGTGACACCCAGCCTGGCTTTACTAGGGGAAAATCCTGCCTGACCAATTTGGTGGCCTTCTATGACGGGGCTACAAAAGTGATGGACAGGGGTGGAGCAGTTGACGTCATCTACCTGGACTTGTGCAAAGCATTCGACACTGTCCCACATGACATCCTTGTCTCTAAATTGGAGAGACATCAACTTGATAGGTGGACCACTCAGTGGATAAAGAACTGGCTGGATGGTCGCACTCAAAGAGTTGTGGTCAACGGTTCAATGTCCAGCTGAAGACCAGTAACGAGTGGTGTCCCTCAGGGATCGCTGTTGGGACCGGTCTTGTTTAATATTTTTGTCGCTGACATGGACAATGGAATTGAGTGTGCCCTCAGCAAGTTTACTGATGACACCAAGCTGTGTGGTTCTGTTGATATGCTAGAGGGAAGGAATGCCATTCACAGGGACCTTGACACACTTGCGAGGTGGGCTGATGCCAACCTCATGAAGTTTAACCATGCCAAGTGGAAGGTCCTGCACCTGGGTGGGAGCAATCCCAGGCACAGCTACAGGTTGGGCAAAAAGGAAATTCATGGTAGTCCTGAGGAGAAAGACTTGGGGGTGTTAGTCAATGAGAAAATGAACATATGCCAGCAGTGTGCACTCACAGCCCAGAAAGCCAACCATATCCTGGGCTGCATCAAAAGGAGCATGACCAGCAGGTCAAAGGAGGTGATCCTGCCCCTCTACTCTGCTCTTGTGAGACCTCACTTGGACTATTGTCTGCAGTTCTGTTGTGCGCAACATAAAAAGGACATGGTACTGTTAGAACAAGTGCAGAGGAGGGCCACGAGGATGATCAGGGGACTGGAGCACCTCCCATATGAAGACAGGCTGAGAAAGTTCGGTCTGTTCAGCCTGGAGAAGAGAAGGCTGCGTGGAGACCTTATAGGAGCCTTCCAGTATCTGAAGGGGGCCTACAGGGATGCTGGGGAGGGACTATTCATTAGGGACTGTAGTGACAGAACAAGGGGTAACGGGTTGAAACTTAAACAGCAGAGGTTTGGACTTGATATAAGGAAGAAATTCTTTACTGTTAGGGTGGTGAGGCACTGGAATGGGTTGCCAGTGAGGTAGTGAATGCTCCATCCGTGGCAGTGTTCAAGGCCAGGTTGGATGACGCCTTGGGTGATATGGTTTAGTGTCAGGTGTCCCTGCCCATAGCAGGTGGGTTGGAACTAGATGATCTTAAGGTCTTTTCCAACCCTAACTATTCTATGATTCTATGACTATTAATCCCTTATTGTGAATCAGTTGCAGCAAGGACTCTCTCAACTTCAAGGAGTAACCTTGAGAGGCATCCGTACTCAAGGTGAGATCCTGGTGTGCAGCCTGCTTCCATGTAGGAGGGTTCAACAGGCCCTGGGCTCCCCACTGTTTACGAAGTAAGATAATTGACTCATAGTCATTATTGTCTGCTGACTACTGAAGTTAGGTTTACTTTCAAACTTGGTCTTAGTGGCACTTTGACCAGGCCTATGATTGGATGTGATGGTGCGCATTGATAGCTAGCTCTTGGCTGTTGTGCTATGTGTCTCCCCCAGATCCATGTCAAGTTTGATGCAGTCATGACAATTAGACACATCCATTACCACCACCACCACTGGTGGTTATCACTTGAGCAGAGTTACAGGAAATAAAAGTCAGGTTGGGAGGAAGAACACACTGTCATAGTGAGTACAGCACAGTCTTCTGGCCTAAAATTTAGAGTAATGTGAAAAAATGGAAATTGAAAAATACTGGAAACTTGAGGTAGTTGATATATAATCTGTTTGCTATGTTTCAGTCATATATTCTGTCTATAATCAACAAAGAGATAGAAATGTGTATGCAGGAGAGCAGCAGTATGGGATGGAGGTATATACCAGTAAGGCTGGAGTCAAACATGAGTAGAGAGAAACCAACAAAAGACCAGCTTTCCCAAATTAGAGACACTGGAACTGATTACTTGATCTTGATTGGGTTTGCAGCTGTACCGCAGCAAAGGCTGTCAGAGCAGTTGAAGCAGGGCTCTACAGTGTCCTGATAGTACAGCCATCCTCCTTGACACCACACAGTACCTAAGTCCCTCATGGACATATTTCTGGTTCTTCACAGGATCTAAATCAGTACCCTTTGGTTTTCATACAGGAGAAGAAAGTACTTTTGTAATAGGCAGGAGATAGACAAGATTGAAGCATGGGTCTCCTGGGTAAGCTTTTAGCTCAGAGGATGAGGTAAGAAATTAAAGAGTTGAGATTGACTGTGTTGTATTTACCAACTTGTTGTGCACATTTGGATTTCTTATGTACATGGGAAGTTAGTCACATATGTATTTAACTCGAGCTTTTAGTCAGAAAACTCCCGATTAAGGTCTTCTTGCTGGTTACTTCTACTCAAGAAATTTGACTGAGCATGCCTTAGGAAGTCCCAGTTTTCTCTTGTGGGTTGCTACTGCCAGAAATACAAGTTAGTAATTGTTAAAAGGCTCCTAATAATAGGCAATTCATACCCTTTCAGTGTTGGCACTGAGAATTACTGGCATAATATAGCCTTAAAACTGTACAGAGTTTAGCACATTTTTCTGTTTGACTACTTGTGCTGCAGTTATTGCTTTGGAAGTAGATTCACGGCCTGACATGGCTGTGATGGTTGCTTATGATGGCTGCTCTCATCATAGCAACCATTGTTGTAAGAAAGTGATATTCAAAACTGCACTGATTCAGTGCCTGGATGGGAAAAGCCTAACTTCCACTAATTCTACAGGGTGAAAATATACTGGTAATTACCATTCTTTTTACTAGTCTTTCTCCAGTCTGTATCCTTGAGGCAGTAAGAGGGAAAAGAAACAGGATAGAGAAACTGGTATCTCTTGTGGAGATGAAATTATTTCCTAAAATTAGTTTTAAGGCTTTTCTCATCTTTCACATATTCTGGATTGAATGCAGGAGGCATGAAGACACGAGAGCTCTATTCCACTGAGTTACTTTTTCCCTTTAATTGTTGTTATGTTAAGCTGATCTGATTTCCAGCATTTCCCTCCACTCACCATAAGGAATTAATCAGCACTAATAAACAGTTCTGGTTTCAATGTTTCTTTAATTTAAAACAATTACTTGCTTTAATCTAGCAGCAGTGTGTCCTTCATTTGAGTTATTGTTCCTTTTGATCATCATCATTACAATCTTGGAATCTCATTTTCCCATTTTTAAATATGCTTGTTGTTACACATATTTTAAAAGCATCTTCTTTGACTGAAAGTTCTTCTCAGCTTCCTTAAAGGACAGAGGAAAATTTAATATAAATGAATATTAAAGCCCTAGAGATTGATGTGAAATGGTTGTCTGGGTCTGTATCACTGCTACTACTTCAAGCTGTCAACTCGAAATGTATGTTGCCTTGGAAGTGAGAGCCAGGAAAAAGATATTCCCTTACTAATGACATAAACTTTCTATCTCCCACAGTTACCTTGCTCAGTTGCATATGTAATTCATAAAACTTCAGCTGTTTTCTGTGTGAAGAAGATGGTCTGAAGATTCATAATTCTGATTGTGAGACCAGAGTTAATAATTGTTTTCCTAATTATGTTTAACAGAAAATATAAAGGATTTGTTGATTAGTCATGGAGAACAAATAGATAGTGGTCATCAAATTATTTTCTGCAATTACTGATTTTTAGAAAGTATAAATGGATAAAACATGAGTATATCTGTAACTAGACCTTGCAATAAAGTCCTGTTGTGGTTTAAATTAAATCTGCACAGTTCCCCCTTTGTTTCCCCTCCCCCCCCTCACCTTCCCACTCCCGGAGGGATGGGAAGGAGAGCCAGAGGGATACAACTCCCACGGATTGAGGTAAAATCAGTCCAGCAATCAAGGTATAACAGAAATAACTACCGGTACCAATAACAAATCAATGTTAGAGGAGACAAACAGGGGGAGAGAATACAATACCACCTGCCACCATGAGGCCAGCCCCGGAAGAGAGAGACAGAGAGCTTCCCCCTCCCCTCCTAGCCAGCTTCCAGTTGCCTCCCCGAGCCCAGCCTGGAGTGTTAACCCCTTCCCTCCCGGCCAGCTTCCAGTCCCCTGCCCGAGCAGGACGTGCTGTGGTATGGAATACCTCCCCGACTAGCCCAGACCAGGCACCCTATCTCTCCCTCCTCCCTGGCAGAGCATGAGCTACTGCTGAACCCATTACAAGTCCTATGTTTCTCTTTTTCCTGTAAAGTTAACTGAAAGCAGAGCAACTGCTCTAAATAGAATGAGATTTAAAATGTGATCAGTAATATACTTTTTTAGAGTAAATCTAAATTTCCATTCCCAATTTCAGATATTTTAACTCTTGAAAATTCACATTGTTCCATTTGTTTGGATTCAAAGGTCTTTATTTTGCTTTCACACACACCCTAGTAAACTTGTCAAAATATGATCCTGAAACTGAAGCTCAACAGATTTGGAAAATACAGAAGTTTTTGCTCTGATTCTGTCCTCAGAGAATTTGTTTGAAGATACAGCAGTGAACTGTGAAGGTAAAAGAGACAGGTGTTACAAGTTCTGGACATGATTTTCTTCTTGGATATTGGGAGATCTTACATGGGTGGCTGAACATTCCATGTCACATTTAGTTTTACCTCTGATGTCAAAGCTGGAGAAATGGATTATGTTTATTCAGGGTATGATCATGACTCAGATAACCTAAAACCAGAATGCCTGTTATGCCATAGTATTGGGGCAGGAAAGAAGGGTGGGAGAATTTCTAAATTAATCTGAATTGGAAAAAGACTATTTGGTGTACAAGAACAATGGACAGAAATTAAGAATAAAGAACAAGTTGTCTTCTCCACAGATTAGCTGCCTTCTATAAAAATAATAATCTCAATTGCTATCCTAGTATAATGCTATCTAATTCTCTTTATGGCAAGTAGATCTCCCAGGGGTTATATGCTGAAATCACTTCCCTAATGTTTGACTGAATTCACCTCACATCCTCTGTCTCAAACCCCGTTTGATCTCCAGCCTTACACAGCCTGACATTCACCTTCAGAGCTCCTTGCAATTTTTAACTTGCTTTCTGTTTCAGTGCTGAGGTTTCTAAAATTCTTACCCTCCATTGTACTGCTTTTGGATGTGGTAGAGTTCATTTTCTCCATAGTAGCTTGTATGGATTTGTGTTGTAAACAGTATTGACAATATAGAGATACTTTTGTTATCACTAAGCAGTGCTTACACATGGTCAAGGCTTTTTCTGCTCCTCAACTCACCCCACCAGGGAGAGGGCTGGTTGTACACAAGGATCTGGGAGTAGACACAGCCAGGACAGCTGTGTGCTTAGCTGCATGTTATGGTTAAACCACAATATCCATTCCATTCTACACATAATTACCTTCCTTTGTTTCTTTTGCTTTCAGCTCTGTGCTTTCTCTCCTGCTTCTTTTACTACTTGGGATGACCTCTTACTTGTGGTAAGTCTCCTTTCTTAGAAGGATCACAGAATGTTTTGGACTGGAAATGACCTTAAAGCTCATCCATTTCAAACCCCCTAACACAGGCAGGGACACCTTCTATTAGACCAGGTTGCTTCAAGCCTCTGCCATGGGCATCTGTCAAACATTCTTTATATACTCCTTTGCAGATGCTTCCAGGATGGGTTGTTCTCCAGCTGTTGTGACAAAAAATCAGTTTGCAATAGAATGATTGCTGCTTAAACTGTAAATTAAAAGAAAAAAACACAAAAATGGCACAAATGACACTAAAATACCATGTTAAATATTATTTCACTTTGCTGAATCATTTTATTTGTTTTGCTGTTGGTCTGGATTAGTCAGATTCTGCTTACATGCTGTTACAGGGTTTCATGCAGTGCTTTGCAATGAATGTGCTGATAAAACTGTGTTTTTGTGAAGCTACAGTTGAGTAAGTGGTTCTTTTTGAATATGTAGGTCAACAAATATTGACTCAATTTTGATTAACAAGTTGATAATGTCTTGATAATAAGTCTAATAAGTATTTCTTTCATGTTGATGACAACTGTAGATAATTCACACTTTCAAGCTTGTAGCTAGCACATGTTAAATTTTGATTAGTTTCTGTTATCTCCATAGTTTTATTTCTGTATTGAAAGGTTATACAACTGATCAATGCAATTAGGATTTTTGAACTGTGTATTGGAGGTGTGTTCTGGAGTTCAAGGATTCCAGGTTGAGAGAAACGCAACACAGTAAAGAATCATAACTAGTTTATTAATACAGGGAAAATACAGAAGTAAGAAAAGATACAGTAGAGGATACCTCTGATGTCTGGTTATCTTACCAACCCCAAGGACCATGTAATGATGTCAGGAAACCAGCTCTGAGAAACATCATCACAGCGTGAGGTGGCAGGCTCAACCTTAGCAGGTGTTCGCGCACAAGTGGCTTTGACCTGAGTGGTATGATGTTCTGCCTCTCCACGTTGCATGAGACTCGGGCTTTTATACTAACAAAAATGCACACTCATTCTGATGCAGGGGGGCAGCCTAAGGTGGAAGAAGTGGCCAGCAATACCTAGAAAGATCTCCAAGGGTCAGAACTTTTCTGGGGTGGAACCAAAGCTGGACTTCCCAGGGAGCAGCTCAAGTGGGGCCTTCTGGAGAAGAGTCAAAGCAAACAGAAAGAACTTTGCCATCTTCATGTGTTTCACCATGGACCATTATCTAGTGTCACTCTCACAAGGTGAGAGGTGTCATTTAAATTCTTGATATTGTCCACGTGATTTTCAGTTTTCTTCAGCATATACTGTAATATTAGCTTTCAGATTCATTCATGACAGCTGGTTTATTTACTGATATTAATGAAATATATGGTCCTCCAAAATTATGTAATTTGGCCAGTACCTTTAGAATACAAATATTTCAATTAAAAAATAAATTAATATTTAAATAAAGATAAATAAACATCTGAAAAGAAATGTGACAGTTTGCAAAAAGCTTTTATACTCAAGTGTAACTTCTTTCTGCTTTGGTTGATAACAAGCCAAATTCCTATGTTAGTACAACACTGCACTTTTCCTCTGGCTCTTTTATCATAAATGATATAGGAAGCTGTTATGCCTATTCATAAGACCATTCTTATTCTAAACAGAACATTAAAATTTTAATGCAGTTTAAAAGCAGTGCTTAAAAGCAAAATCAAAATTATATTTAAGGATAAATTTTAATTTAAATGTGTGAGTTCTGCTCTGAATATCATCGTCATGTGCATGCAGGGATATAACTATGTCAAATTGTTGTAAATGTAAAATAGAACTGTAATTACTATTTGATAATTGATTTCATCAATCTTACAGACTTTTAGGTGCTATTATGAAAACCATCTGTCTCAGCAACAGGCAGAAAATGTTGAAAATAATCTGTAGGTTTTACTTTTGGGTTTAACAAAAGTCTCATAATAACCTCACAGTAATCTCATCCCCTTATGAAATCTGAAGAGCAGCTCAATGTATGGCTTCCTGTCTCAGATGTGTATCCTGTTTTTATTGTAATTGACAGTACCTAGTTACATTATACAGTCCCTACAGTCATTTTTCTTATTTTTTAGAAACTCCATCACATTTACTTGAGTTACATTGACTTGCCGGGACAGCTTTTAAGCTCTCTGTTGATATAATGCTGCTAGTAACTCCATGCAGCAATTTTGATATTAAGGGGGTCATCAGTGTTTGAAGACCTGCTGTAAAAGAAGCACTTTGTAACATTCACAAAATTCTAAGTGACTGACAACATCTGGATTACATGTTTATTAAACAAAACAAAGAGAAACTATGTGACATCTTACAGTTCAATTACAGGCTGAGAAAGTTGGGGCTGCTCAGCCTGGAGAGGAGAGGCTGCATGGAAACCTCGCAGCAGCCTTCCAGTATCTGAAAGGGGCCTACAAGGATGCTGGAGAGGGACTCTTCATCAGGGACTGCAGCGACAGAATAAGGTTTAAACTGAAAGAGAGGAAGTTCAGGTTAGATATAAGGAAGAAGTTCTTTACTGTGAGGGTGGTGAGGCACTGGCACAGGTTGCCCAGAGAAGCTGTAAATGCTCCCTCCCTGGAAGTGTTCCCGGCCAAGTTGGACATAACCTTGGGCAACCTGGTCTAGTGGAAGCTGTCCAGGGGATTGGAACTTGATTTAAAATAGCTGATTTCAAATAGCTTGTTTGGAAGTTTACAGTTCCAGTGAGAGACCAGGATTCACAAACACCTCACCTGTTTTTCTGTGTTTTAGACTGAAAAAAATGAAGCATTTGGTTAAAATGAAGAAAACATTAGCTAATGCTTCCATTATTTGCAGTATTCCTTCACCAGCCAGTGCACCAACTTGTAATAGCTCTTATTGGGACACAGCAGCACTGTTCTGAGCCCTGAAAAAATTCTTCAGTCTTTCATTATGTTGATAAACTCTGAAAATAGGTTGATTTAATTAAAAATAATGTCTGGCCTGGGCAGTCCTTGGCATTGTTCAACATGTTTATTTTAGGAAAGAAAAAAGAGGGGAAGTTTGTACTAGGAAAGAATAAGTCTAACCTGTGTTGTCTGGATATCAGATATTCCTAAGCCTTTGTAATTTAATTGTGAGATATAGTGCAACTGTTAAGCCCCAAGGCAGTGCTACCTAACATTGTGACTGTTCCTGCAGCCACAGCACTTTGGGGAATAATTTGAGTCATTTCTCACAAGCTCTATAACACACCTGGAAGCTTAAATTGCTACTCAATTGGCTTGCTATGAGCAGCCTTCACTGACTGTTCTTTAGGCTGCAGCTGTAAAACAAACACATGAGGAAATAATGTAAGGAGATAAGCTTGTGAACAATAGGTACTGCTCTACCCTAATGACTCTGTATTAAACCAGTGCCTAAGGAGTTAGTTTGAAGCTGTCACCTCTTCTGGAGGAGATGTAAACCTAATGCTGAACTTTCCTTTAGTATATACATTATCTATTGCTTGGCTTTTTAGGAGTAGAAATATTGACCAAAAACTGAGCTGTTATAGTTAATTCTGTGTACCTGTATAACTTTCGAATTTTCTGTTTGAATAAAGCCAATGCTAACTTGAATTTTTTTTTTTTTTTTACTGCTGTTGTGTTGGCTCTTAGACAGTTGACATGTTCTGAATTCCCAGAGGGATTTTGATTGAGCAGCTGCCCATGCCCCTCTGCTGTATTGGTATTCTAATATTTTTAAGGTGAAGAATGAATACTAAATGAAAGAGCAATGTTAGATCTGATCCAAGTATACTAATCCATTTATTTTCAAGATTAAAATTAAATCTGAAGTCATGTTCTTACTTGGCCTTGTTGTTACCCCAGCAGTTAGAATTAGGCACAATTCAGTGGTGTTTTGATATTTTTTTTCAGCAGAGAAAACTCTGTTGATACATCTTCTTCTTATTTTGCTTATTATAAGAATTGTTTTAATCCCATCTACACTATTACCTAATTTAAAGGGACTAGCACTGAACACACTAAACCCAGACTGTTTCAGATTTTGTGGTTGACTAATTGGTTGGCCTTGCAGTTGCTTTTGTACCATACAAAAGACTTCATTTCTTTTGCATGGTAGGGCTGTGGCTTGTGTGTAGTAGAAAAGCAGCTTGGTAGTCTCACTTGAAAAAAAAAATCCATTAAATGCAAATAGAAGTTGTAACTACATAGTATCAGAGAATGGTTTGTGTTGCAAGGGACCTTAAAGATCATCCAGTTCCAGCCCCCTGCCATAGGCAGGAGCTCATTCCACGGCACCAGGTTTCTCCAAGCCATGTCCTACCTTGAACACTGCCAGGGATGGTGCAGATGCAGCTTCTCTGGGCAACCTGTGCCAGTGCCTCACCACCCTCACAAGGAAGAACTTCTGCCTAAAATCTCATCTCAGTCTCGCCTGTGTCAGGTTAAAGCCATTCCTCCTTGTTCTGTCCCTACAGGCCCTTGTCAAAAGCCCCTCTCCAGGTTTGTTGTAGCCCCTTCAGGCAATGGGAGCTGCTCTAAGGTCTCCCCTGAGCCTTCTCCAGGCTGAATAAGTCCAGCTCTCTCAGCCTGTCTCTAAAGCAGAGGTGCTCCACTCTTGAAAACTTTGAAAGTACTAAAAGCTTCTAAGTAATTATTTTTTTCCCCAGTATTTAGCATCCTCATCTGTGGGATAGCTGAGGACTGCTTCAGAAGGAATCAAAAAACTAATGGAAAAACCCAAGTCTATTGTCAACAGGCTTAAATTTCTAATTCAGGAATCTGCAGGGATACAGTCACATGTCAAAAATGTTTGAAATTCTATGTTGACACCAAACTGACTGAAAATCTTGACATGTTTTGATACTTCAGGATAAGCAAGAAAGAAAACTTAATAACAACACTAATTAGAACATATTTGTTTACAGGTGTAAGAAGTAAAAAAAGGGTAAAATTGGTCTTATTTCTAACTACAGGAAATGTTAAGCTCTCTTATGCTTCTGTCAAAGCAGTACAAGTGAACTGGAACTCATAAATTTTCTATATCCACCTGTAGAATTTCTTAAGAGTCTCTTCCACTGTTAAATTTATTTCACCGTAAGAGTTTTTTATTCAGCTTGCCTGTTTCTTTTCTTCATATATTCTCATCAATAAATATTGAAAAGGAATAAAGGGAAGCGCTCTGGGATGTCATTTACAGGACTTCCTTCAAATCCTTCTACAATTAATACTAAACAAAAATGTGATTTTTTTTTATATG
This sequence comes from Melopsittacus undulatus, assembly GCF_012275295.1. Lineage (NCBI taxonomy): Eukaryota > Metazoa > Chordata > Aves > Psittaciformes > Psittaculidae > Melopsittacus > Melopsittacus undulatus. The sequence continues at coordinate 28,384,173 of NC_047534.1, forward strand.
AAATATGTAGAGTTTTTTTCCCTGAGATTCCATTTTCCTTTAGAGTGTTTGTGAAAGCTCTTCAGTTTTGGAATCAGGATTGCACACTTTCTGAAAAGCAAAAACTTGGCTTCTGACAAAACAAAATAAAGCAGGAATAATACAGAAACCCCCTGTAGCTCAAGTAACTTTTTACCTACATATGTAATATATTCTTGACTCTCATAAATTGTTAATAGTCTGTTCATGCTCACAAATAAGGATTCATTATGCAGGTTTTTACAGGAAATTTTATGGTGTTCCTGTAAATATTCCAGCTGAGATTTTATGTTTTCATATATTTCCACAGCATGACTACTGAAATAACTGCCAATCATTTAACTTCATGCTTTGTTTGGATGGGTTTTGTCTTCCCAGAAATGAATTACTTTATTGTGAGAAATCATGATTACTTATTGATGCAGAAAGAAAATGGGCTGATATTCTACTGAGTGGCCTGTACAACATATAAGTGCAGTTCTTTTACTGTAACACTGATTACGTGTTCTATTTAGCTAATGATTATGATTTGATTTTAATGAAAAAGCCTTTGGTTAGAGATGTTACTTAATTTAATTTTAGCACAGCAACAGGTAATGTGCCATGACAGATTGTGTCTGAGGTCATACCTTTCTGAAGGTAGTTTTTATTCCCTTGTGTTACTCTACACATTAATCTCCATCAGGCTGCATTACACCTTTATTCACTCAGTAAAGTCCATAGCAGCACATGTCAGGATTAATGGTAGCTGATAAGTAAAACTCTAAAAAAATTATCATATAGGGCCTACCTGGTCAGCAAATGACGTGACACTAGATAAACTTCTTTATTTGTTAGGCTCCTCCACAATAGCCATGTAGTGACTTTTTGTAGGAGGAACAGCAAAACCAGGACTTCACAGTGGCTGCCAGAAATGTAAACTGATCAGAATCTTGAGTTTTGAGAAGACACTAAATAATATTAATGGCCTTCTCAGATGTAATACACTAGTACACAAGGTAAGGTGAAAAGGCCATTTATTCTTTCCCACAGCAGTATGTACTGAGCATTGTTGTTCAGGAACAATATTATTTTTGATACTGCTAGTGCACAACAATTAAAATTTTCTTCTATTTATGTTTGATTTCATTGCCATAAGCATTTTTTGCCTGATAAAAGTCCAGTTCTGCAGATTGCTGTTGGATCTTCAAGTATGCATTTGACTTTTGAAAGGCTAATAAATTCAACCTTTTTTACTTTTTTGCTGTTTTTGTCTTTTCTTTGCACAGATCTTTGTAAGGACGATTTTATGGGCTTCAGTATTTGGGGATTGAATATCTGTCACTCAAATAGGCAGGCACTGATATATCATGAGAATTTTCAGCATCTTATTATTCAGCATTTTCAATATGGTTCTTATCACTGTATTTAGAAAAGCTTGAGTTCAAGAGCAGAAATTGTATCAGCTGAGTGAGGTACCATATAAAGCTACAAGTGAAAGCCTAAACTGAGGTTTGCCACAGAGCCAGACAGCTTGTCTTTGTTCATGTGGATACTCCTAAAAACTCTAAATAATAAGTTACTTAATAAAAGATGGTCTTTTTGCAAATAACTTATCAAACAAAGGAAAGAGTGGTTTGAATCTGTCTGTTTAAGTGTAGAGTAGAGCAGGGGTTCCCAAACTGGGATTGAAAAGCTATGCAGTGGGAACTGATGCAAGCCTGTGTTCTCTGCTGAAAGACTGACAGTAAGAAGCTGCAGAATTGGTCCTCTGGTCAAAATACTGGCAATGTGGTGTTAGAATTCTTCTTTTAGCTAGGAAGTTCACACAGGTGTTTGTAGCTTCATGCAGGATTAGACTGGGAAGGGAAAGAGGGGCAAATAAAACCACCAGACATCCCATTACCAATATCTTTTTAATTTGTTCATAAATACTTTCAGTACCATGATCACACGAATGCTCACAGGAGACCTTATAACAGTCTTCTAATACCTAAAGGTAGCCTGTAAAAAATCTGGAGAGGGGCTTTGGACAAGGGCCTGTAGGGATAGGACAAGGGGGAATGGCTTTAACCTGACAGAGGGGAGATTGAGATGAGACCTTAGGCAGAAGTTCTTCCCTGTGAGGGTGGTGAGGCACTGGCACAGGTTGCCCAGGGAAGCTGTGGCTTCCCCATCCCTGGCAGTGTTCAAGGCCAGGCTGAACAGGGCTTGAAGAAACCTGGTGTAGTGGAAAGGGTCCACTATTAGGGAGTTAGAACTGGATGAGCTTTAAGGTCCCTTCCAACACAAACCATATCATGATTCTGTGTAGTTACAATTTCTATTTGCTTTTCCTAATATCATGTTAGACAAATCATACTCTTTAAAAGCTGATTTGAAACAAAAATGCTTTTGAATCCTTGCAGTTTCAGACATGCATTTTATAATAACAGTAATAATAATAATATGGTCCCTTGCTGCTAAAGTATTGGTGCATATTGTAAATGTGCACAGTGATGTACCTTTATTTTTGCTCCAGGTTTGTTCTTAAGAATGAAATTGGTCTTTGTATTTAAGCAAATTTCTGAGGGAGGTGTGGGAGGTACGGTAAGAACATTCATTTTCAAGACCTAATAAATATTTGAAATTATAATGGCCAATTACTAATATTTAGGATTAAAGTACTAAGGTTAACTTTTTCCTTTGGGGCAAAAGAGCGATATCTTATGTAATTTTACATCACTTTTGTGTTTCATCATTTTCATTTACTGTCTGAAGCTGAGTCATTTGTAGTGTGTGTACCCAGGTGTCGTGGTTTAAACTAAACCTGCACATTTCCCCCTTTTGTTTCCCCTCCCCCCCCTCACCTTCCCACTCCCGGAGGGATGGGGAGAGCCAGAGGAATACAACTCCCACGGATTGAGGTAAAATCAGTCCAGCAATCAAGGTACAACAGAAATCACTACCGGTACCAATAACAAATCAATGTTAGAGGAGACAAACAGGGGGAGAGAATATGATACCACCTGCTGCCACGAGGCCAGCCCTGAAGAGAGAGAGAGCTTCCCCCTCCCCTCCTAGCTAGCTTCCAGTTGCCTCCCCGAGCCCAGCCTGGAGTGTTAACCCCTTCCCTCCCGGCCAGCTTCCAGTCCCCTGCCCGAGCAGGACGTGCTGTGGTATGGAATATCTCCCCGACTAGCCCAGAGCAGGCACCCTATCTCTCCCTCCTCCCTGGCAGAGCATGAGCTACTGTTGAACCCATGACATTATCCACCCCTTATTCCATACCATTCACATCATGCTCAGATCCCACATTTTCAGTATACCATCATATAGATACATATATATATATATATATATATACATCTGCGTACACCCAGACAGAGAGAAAAAAATCATTTCTTAATACATGGACCAATCCCTATAATGCAATTGAGTCCATTTGGGCCATGATGTTAAGTTTGTAATAGTCTTTTGTAGCAGAAAAGTCTGTGTGCAGTGCTGGATTGTTGCCTGCCGATGTTGATCATCCCTTTACTGCAGAACTCATCTGGTTCTATCAAAGTTCATTCTCTGTTGGGACGATGGTTAGAGGGAAGTCAGGGCCAGTCGCTCATGACCTGAAGACATCTAGTTGATGGACTATAAAAATATTACACAGCAAGCAACAACATATAATTAAGTTCATTGGCTGTTTTCCCTTAAAATCAAATCCCCTTGAGGTATACATTGGACTTCCCCATCTTCCTGCATTACCCACCAAGTATATCCGGGTCCTTGAGCAAAAGCAATCCCACGAGTGGGTTTGCCTTGGCCTGAAACAGCAGTAACCCAGACTGTCTTCCCTAGCAAATTTCTCATGTGCACTACAGGCACCTTGACCCCTCTACAATATGTAAAAGTTCTGACTGGGCTGGGCCAGCCCTGTTAGCAGATCCTCTGGTGTTGACCAGCCAGGTGGCCTTTGGTAAATGTGTATCCCAATGCTTGAAAGTTCCCCCACCCATTGCTCTCAGTGTAGTTTTTAACAGCGCATTGTACCGTTCAGTTTTCCCAGAGGCTGGTGCATGGTAGGGGATGTGATATACCCACTCAATGCCATGTTCTTTGGCCCAAGTGCCTATAAGGTTGTTCCGAAAATGAGTCCCATTGTCTGACTCAATTCTCTCTGGGGTGCCATGTCACCACAAAATCTGGTTCTCAAGGCCCAGGAGAGTGTTCCGGGCAGTGGCGTGGGGCACAGCATATGTTTCCAGCCATCCTGTGGTTGTTTCCACCATGGTAAGCACATAGCGCTTGCCTTGGTGGGTTGGGGGGAGTGTGATATAGTCAATTTGCCAGGCCTCCCCATATTTATACTTCAGCCATCGTCCTCCCGACCAAAGAGGTTCTAACCGTTTAGCTTGTTTAATTGCAGCACATGTCTCACACTCATGAATAACCTGGGCGATCGTGTCCATTGATAAGTCCACCCCTTGATCACAAGCCCGTTTGTACGTTGCGTCTCTGCCCTGATGGCCTGAAGTGTCATGGGCCCACCGGGCCAAAAATAATTTGCCTTTATGTTGCCAATCTAAGTCAATCTGAGCCACTTCAATCTTAGCAGCTTTATCCACTTGTTGGTTATTGTGGTGTTCCTCAGTGGCCCGACTCTTAGGTATGTGGGCATCTACATGGCGTACCCTCACCACCAGCTTCTGCACCCGGGCAGCGATATCTTGCCATAATGCAGTGCTGCCCAGATGGGTTTACCTCTGCGTTGCCAGTTGCTCTGCTTCCATTGCTGCAACCACCCCCACAGGGCATTTGCCACCATCCATGAGTCAGTATAAAGGTAGAGTACTGGCCACCTTTCTCGCTCAGCAATGTCCAGGGCCAGCTGGATGGCTTTCACCTCAGCAAACTGACTCAATTCACCCTCTCCTTCAGCAGTTTCAGCAACTTGTCGCTGAGGACTCCATACAGCTGCCTTCCATCTCCGATGCTTTCCCACAATACGGCAGGACCCATCCGTAAACAAGGCATACTGCTTTTCACTTTCTGACAATTTATTATATGGTGGTGCCTCTTCGGCACACATCACCTCCTCCTCTGGTGACATTCCAAAATCCTTGCCCTCTGGCCAGTCCATGATGACTTCCAGAATGCCTGGATGACTGGGATTTCCTATCTGAGCTCGTTGTGTAATTAGTGCAGCCCATTTACTCCAAGTAGCATCAGTTGCATTATGTGTACAGGAGACCCTGCCTTTGAACATCCAGCCCAGCACTGGCAAGCGGGGTGCCAAAAGGAGCTGTGCTTCAGTGCCAATCACCTCCGAAGCAGCTTGAACCCCTTCATAAGCTGCCAATATCTCTTTCTCCGTTGGGGTATAGCTGGCCTCCGAGCCTTTGTATCCTCGACTCCAAAAACCAAGGGGTCAACCTCGAGTCTCCCCTGGAGTTTTCTGCCAGAGGCTCCAGGTAGGACCATTCTCCCCAGCTGCGGTGTACAGTACATTTTTCACATCTGGACCGGTCCGGACTGGTCCAAGGGCCACTGCCTGAACTATCTCGCGTTTAATTTGCTCGAAGGCTTGTTGTTGCTCAGGACCCCATTTGAAATCATTCTTTTTCCGGGTCACATGATAGAGAGGGCTTACGATTGAACTGCAATTTGGAATGTGCATTCTCCAGAACCCCACAGCACCCAAGAAAGCTTGTGTTTCTTTCTTATCAGTTGGTGGAGACATTGCTGTTATCTTATTGATTACTTCTGTAGGGATATGTCTACGTCCATCTTGCCATTTTATTCCCAAAAATTGAATTTCCCATGCAGGTCCCTTGACTTTACTCCGTTTTATGGCAAAACCGGCTTTCAGCAGGATTTGGATTATTTCCCTCCCTTTCTCAAAAACTTCTGCTGTATCACCCCACACAATAATGTCATTGATGTATTGCAAGTGTTCTGGAGCTTGGCCCTGTTCCAGTGCAGTCTGGATCAGTCCGTGGCAGATGGTGGGGCTGTGTTTCCACCCCTGGGGCAGTCGGTTCCAAGTGAACTGGACACCCCTCCAAGTAAAAGCGAACTGTGGCCTGCACTCTGCCGACAAAGGAATAGAGAAAAATGCATTGGCAATATCAATCGTGGCATACCACTTGGCTGCCTTTGACTCTAATTCATACTGCAGCTCTAACATATCTGGCACGGCAGCACTCAATGGTGGTGTGACTTCATTCAGGCCACGATAGTCTACTGTTAGTCTCCACTCTCTGTTAGACTTTCGCACTGGCCACATGGGGCTATTAAAGGGTGAGCGGGTCCTGCTGATCACTCCCTGCCTCTCCAGTCTACGGATCAGATTATGGATGGGCATCAGGGAGTCTCGATTGGTGCGATATTGCCACCGGTGCACTGTTGAGGTCGCAATTGGCACTTGTTGTTCTTCGACTTTCAGCAACCCCACAACAGAAGGATCCTCTGAGAGACCAGGCAAGGTGGACAGCTGCTCAATTTCCTCAGTCATCAAAGCAGCAATACCAAAAGCCCACCGGTACCCTTTTGGGTCTTTGAAGTACCCTCTCCTGAGGTAGTCCATGCCGAGGATGCATGGAGCCTCTGGACCAGTCACAATGGGGTGCTTCTGCCATTTCCTTCCAGTCAGGCTAATTTCAGCCTCCAGTACAGTCAACTCTTGGGACCCTCCTGTCACTCCAGAAATATCGATGGGTTCCACCCCTTGACTGTTCGATGGCATCAGGGTACACTGTGCACCGGTGTCAACTAGAGCCTTATACTTCTGTGGGGCCGATGTGCCAGGCCATTTGATCCACACAGTCCAGTAAATACGATTGTCCCCTACCTCCACCTGGCTGGAGGCAGGGCCCCTCTAATAGTCATCGTCGTCACAATCTTGGACACCTAAGTCGTGTTGAAAGGGATTATTCTTCTTTATCACAGGAGCTGGAGTAAAATCAGCTCTGCCGCTCCATCTGGGAACCTGTTCACCAGAGACTGAAGCTGCAGCTCTCATGGGGCAATCAGTCATGGCCCTTGCCCCTCTCTTCAATTCCCTCACACGTTCCTCCAAGGCTGAAGTAGGTTTTCCATCCCACTTCTTCATGTCTTCTCTGTGATCCCGCAGGTAAAACCATAGAGTGGCCCGTGGTGTGTACCTTATATATTTTCTCTCTCGAGCAATAGGACGCCTTTTGTCAATAGCTGAAACGCGTGTTGGCACACGTGAGGAGCTGGATAAATCAGACAGATCGTCCCTCAACTGTTTGAGATCCTGAGACAGTTTTTCCACAGCTGAGATGATGGAAGGGGTAAGATTGTCTTCGAATTCTTGGAGTTTATGAACCATTTCATCCACTGTTAGTGGTGCTATGTCATTCCATGTTACCATTGCCAATGGATGGGCATATGACGACAGTGCGTTCCGTGTAAGCTTTTGCCACATGGGTCGTGTGCATTCGACTTCATCTGGGTCTATGGGTACATTCCCATTATTTGGCTTGGTGTGGTAGATCATCTCTACGATAGCTGATTCCCTCAGGGACTGAAAGTCTTTGTCTATAGTAGTCCACTTGGCCAAATGACTCATAATATCATCCTTGTGTAGGAACCTCTCTTTCACAGCTGCCAAAAGCCGCCCCCAAAGACTGAGGGACTTTTTCTCTCTTGCAATTGCTTTGTCCCCGAGCAGTACGTGCTGTGGTATGGAATACCTCCCTGACTAGCCCAGACCAGGCACCCTATCTCTCCCTCCTCCCTGGCAGAGCATGAGCTACTGTTGAACCCATGACACCAGGCAAACACTTCCATGTGCATTCTGCATAGTGGAACTCCTAAAGTCTTTAAACTGAGCATCTCCGTGAATCTTTTTAGTTACTACTTCTTGTGATACACAGAAATACACTGATTTTATATAGTGGGCTTTTGGCTGGCTACTGCGATTATGTTTTGGTCTCTAAGGTAGTTTAAAGAACAAGATTAACTTTATTGTCAATGATATTGAGAAATTATTGCTCATTTAGTATCATTTCTTAGTTTCTTCTTCTGCTTTTCGTCTGTCTATGACAATTTTTAGCTACATAATATCCCCTTTTAATTTCACGTTTTCAGAAAGAGAAAACAGCCATGTTGATTTTGTATTAGTTTTCTTGAATAATAGTCAGAGATCCATTAATTCATAGCCTGGAAACTTCAGCACTGTTCTTGTTTTATAGAGAGTGTAGGCTGGGTTCAGTGGCAATGGCTTCTCCCTATTTAGTGTCTACAAAGTATGGCACTGACATCTTCTAAGACACAAGATGCTTGTGCATGATGTGTGTTGATAAAGCATTAGTACAGTGTTATGCAGGCTTCCTGAGACCAATAGAGAACATGATTGATTACTGACAACTCTTTTTATACACTGTTCAAAACATAACAGACTACACTTGCATCATGTTTTGGACATGTACATTCCATCCCTATCACAAGCCATTAAGTCACCTCATGTACAATAGATGACTCTTTTATGTCCTTTTCTCTTGGCTAGATTGGAGATCTTTTTGTTAGTTTGGTGCTGTTTACCTTTCATCATATTTTTGTGTAGACACTTCTGTTTACAGCTTCTGTGGGTCCTTCTGTAATTAGTGGTTTTATCAGCTGTATCTGTACAATACTAAATTCTAATCCATCCTCCAGCAAAACCTACAACTGTCACTCAGGAATTAAATAAAAATGTTCATGGCATACTGGCCAAAGCTATTGCTGTCACTGGATTCTAGGAAGTTCATAAATATGTCAGAAAGAATAGCATTGTATTTTGAGATGGAAGAAGGTTCTTGGATTTACACAGATTTCAGTCACGGCTTTATGGTCCCTTCGAATCCAAGCCAGTCTGGGATTCTATGAGTCTATGATTTACATGGTGATGAGTTCTGTGGATTATTGTGAAAGAAAATATCACTTTTTCAAGAATAGCTATGTTTTCATCTTCAAGGGTGTTCCTAGAGGAAGTAGTGTGAAGAGAAGGAGCTATTCTACCTGGTCAACATTATTAATTACTTAATTTTGTCTCACTAGTGTAAGTCCTCACCTTGGGCTTCTCAGCAGAGGAGAACACAGAAGGAGCTATATGGTCTTTGATGTCCACTGACCCTGTAGTCTTTTCTGATTAAAGTTTATTAACTAATTCCATGATTCCAAAGAAAAACTTCTATATTTCTTGCAATGATATCCGGACTTCTTCCCACATGTTTATAGTGTGTTACTTAAAACCACCTTCCAAAGAGAAAAATGAAAACATATGTTCCACTTTTATGCTCCATAACTGCCCTTTCAAATATGAGGACAATAATTCTAGGAATACTAGGTTTGAAATTGACCCACTCGTAGTGTTCTTAGGTTTTCAGAGAAACTTGAAGGAATACTTAGCAGGGAACACTTTTTTTTTTTTTTTTGTGTTATGGTCCTGTGATCTCTTAGACCAAAGAATTAAAAACTTTCATGGGTGATGGAAATCTAAAAAAATCCTAAACTGGTTACTTGGCTCTTGGCACAGGTAGTAGCTGACCAGCCACACTGTGCTAGCCCAAAAGTTTTATTTTGGAGGTGAGGTATATGCCAAAACATACATGTGATGCTATGATCTAGTTTTCAAGGGTAATTTTGATAGAAAGTATGATAATACTTTGAACATTCTATGACAGAGAGGCATAAGGGGGTTGGACTTTCAGCAGTACCAGAGTGGTATTTGAAATTCACCAGTTTTGAGGTATTGGTATCAAAACATCTGTTGTCTTGGTGCTTTGTTCGTGTATCTGCTGTTTGACTTTCAGCCTGCCAGGCCTTGTGTTTGTTGAATTATCAAGCTGTTACAGTTCTTCTGCTTGGTAAATATTCCAAACTGCTTTAGAGAAACCAAAGATAGATTATCTTGGGATTCTTCTGAGGTATACCCTTCATTTGTTAGTGGAGCAAATCGAATTGTACCTGTGGTGGGAAGAATAGATACCAAGATTTTTGCCATGTTTTTTTCTCTAGAAAACTGAATTGAGAATTATGGCAGAGAATAATTTCTGACCTACTCTCTGCATTTATATTGTGACCATAGTTACTATTTCTAATGATTCTCTCGTGAACATTATGATAAATACATGAGCTCTGTACGATAGTGGAGTTTGACATTTGCTGTGCAGTTATTTTTCTAACACATCTGCTTCTCTCAAAGATAAGTCATTGGGCTGAGATTTATCTATATGTCTCCTAATCTAAATATCAGTGTTATAGAGATGCATCACTTCAGTTTTAGTTCTCATTTCAAGGTTTGTTAGAGAACTGTCAGTTCTGTAAATGGAAATACCTAAAGTATAAGGAAAGAGTAATTAGGTGTGGATAATGTTGTTTGGCTAAAACAAAACTAAGCTTATTTCTTTCTTCACTAAACTGAATTCCAAATCTACTCAGAGTTATGAAATATGAATTTACCAATATCTTCACCATCACACACATACTCACCCTTGTTCTCCATTCAATAGTTTTGTGCTTTTGTATCCCTCCGAAGAGATACTTCCTGCAATCAAGGGTACCTATTGTGTCTCTCTTCACTTATTCTCAGTTTTGGTGGTCTGATGTGTATATATATGCTTATTTTTTGTGTCTTGTAACTTGAGAAAACAATACTTTTAATCATGTCCTGGGCATGACCACATGGTTCTGCCTGAAGAAGCTATATGTTTTCCTTATATTGACTCCCACTGTAATGAGGATAGTATGAGAGGAAAATAAGAGCTATTTAAAGTGCATATTATGAGAATAGCAGCTGCTTAAAACTTCATTTGGAGTATTAAAATGAATTATAGTGAAGAAGGTTCAATTCTAGGTGATGTAGTTGGAAATATGTAGTAAATCACAAGCTGTTGGCTAATGATTAAGGCGTATGATTGATAAAGGAAGTGTATATTTCTCTAGCTTATCTTTTTGCATTTATCTCCATAAATATGTGTAAATATACAGAGTAAGGCGAATATGCTTTAAAGTAGGAAACAACCTGAAATTTCATGAGATGTTCAGTTTAGCACAAAAGAATTAAATGCTATAAATTGATTCCAGAAACAGACATTTTATTAAAGTCACAACACTCATTTTTACAGCCATGCAGAAACTTAGATGGCATAAAACTCACTTGTATCTACTCCATATAATATGGCTCTGAAGTCATGGTGGGACCTGTGAATAAGCATGGTGAGTAAGTTGTGAATGCTGTCAAGCAACATGAAGAATACAGCTATTGTCACCCTAAAGACATCTGAGATGAATCAGAGCAGCAGTGTAGCTTTAGACATATCTGTGCTGTTGCACATTATGAAACTGACAATGGGTCACTTCTGTTCCCCCAAACATGATCTCTTTTGACAAGAGAAATAGAGAGCTGCCACAAGCTGTCTCATGGCACTAAAGGTGTAATCTGTGGAAACCACTTTGGCTAAGCCTGGAGTAGAAAACCTCAATAACACTTTCTATATGGATCTTCAGCAGCACTTTTCAATCAACCTATAAACATTGAGTTAATCAATACTATCAGGGACAGAAGGTGCTTTTACACTTCAGCCCTAACAGCATCTCCATTGCCTTCTCTAGATTCAATTCAACAGCTCCACGTCCCTCTTGTGTTGTTGTCCCCAGAGCTGGTCACAGGACTGCAGGGGGGTCTCCCCTTAGCCCAGCAGAGGGGGAGAATCCTCTCCCTCGACCTGCTGCTCACACTCTGGGGATGCAGCCCAGCACACGGAGGGGGGAGGGGAGAGTAGCAGTTCTGTGCTCAAGTGCACACTGCTGGGTCATGGGGAGCTTCTCATCACCCAGCACCCCCAAGTCCTCAGGTCTGCTCCATTGAGTCTCTGCCCACCCTGTGTTTGTGCTTGGGATCATTCCTAACCAGGTGCAGGACCTTGCACTTGGCCTTGTTGAACTCCATGAAGTTCACACTGTCTCATCTCTCCAGCCTGTCCAGGTCCATCTGGACCCCATCCCTTCTCTCCAGCATGTCAACAACACCGCACAGCTTGTTGTCATCAGCAAATTTGTTGAGGATGCCTTCAATCCCACTGTACATATTGCTGGCAATGATGTTGAACACCAATCCCCAAGAAATGCCTTTGTCACTTGTCACATTGATCCATTGATTCCTTAAGTACGACCATCCAGCCAATTCCTTATTCACTGAGTGCTCTATCCATCAAATCCATGCCTCTCTGATTTAGAGACCTGCACAAGTCCAGGTGGACAATGTATGGGACTCTGTCAGTAGGGTCACCCTTTTGTGCACATAGGTCTGAATTAAGCAAAAGCAATAAATCAGAGTTGACCAATCCCAGAATTACAACTACTAATCCCAGTGCTAGAGATACAAAATAGTCTGTTCTACTGCCCTGATCTGAACTGTGGGCACTGGGCATCTGAATGCATGTGTAATCCTAGCTGATAGGTATTAGATATTCTTGGAGCCATCTCTTGTTTTTTCTTTCAGTTCCATTTTAGATCTTAAAAACTATCTTATTAAAATTGCTATGTTTCTGTGAGTTTTATTGATCTGGGGAATAAAAAAAAGATAAAGGTCCAAAAAAATTGACTAATCCCAGAAAAATGTGTGTTGAAAATAATCTTTTTGAGGATGCTGTTATTCCTCCTAAGGGAAAAGTCCTGTTTCAGAGTCCTAGAAGACAGAAGACAACACTTACCAAAAGACTGGATTTTACACAAGCTTCATAGTCTCTGCAATTCCGTTAGAAAATGCTTAGACTTTTTTTCTATTTCAGATGCTGTTATTTTAGATAAATGCTGATGCTTCATGCTCAAATTACTGTACATCTCTTTATAAGCTAGTATCCTAGTAAAACAATTGGTAAAAATAGTGTTGTAAAATGGTGAATCATGCTTAATTTAAGCTCTGTAGGTAATAAAATAGAAAATCTAAAAGAAAGAAAAGGGTTTTGTGTTCTGTTCACTGTATTAAAACCATTTGGAGCCATTTTTGCAAGCATTCAGACAGAGCAATTAAAAAGGGATCAGAAATGTGAGAAGAAAGCCCTGACATCCTGCACTCTCTCTGCCCTTTCTGCCAAGCCAGAGCAAGGGTTTATTTGTTACTCCTCACTGCCTGTTATGAATCAGCAGCAAAAATGAGAACATATATAGAAAGATGTCATTCTGGATAAACCAGAGTGATATTTTTGTAATCCTTGCATTATGCCTTCTATTTTCCTGATGTTTTTGTCCTCCTAAGTCCTAAAGCTCTTTAAGTTACAACACAAATAGCTTTGGTACCATACTGACTCAGTTTTGATGTCTTTAAGTCCTCTTTCATCTCATAGAAATTCTTTCATAGTATTCTGAACATGACTTTTTCAATTTTATTTCATTTTCATAAACAGACATCTGAATGGCCAACAAAGTGCAAAAATCTCTGTAATACATAGAGCCAGAAGGCACATAAACATGTAAATGGACTGAAAAAGTCTATGCAATGACATTAAGTTGCAGTCAACCAGTAAGAAAGATAAATTTCTGATTGATACAGATGTAATACACAATATAGCCAGAATGAAATCTGTTTATCTTCATGTCATTTACACCTCATTCATAGTGTATGTTGTGACTCTTCTACTGGAAAGGCCTTGTAATCTTTTACTCTGTTTGAAAATGGTAATTGAGGTTTAGAAATGTGACATTTTTACTCCCTTTAGAAAAAAAATCTTGAAAAATATTTAGGATTTACAGAACAGTTAAGATGTTTCACAGAGTTTTATGTCCTTATCTTTACTCACATTTTTTTCTATATTTCTGGTTTGTGTAATATTTGCCAGATGATAATTATCCATCAAACACTAGCAAGTTGTTTTATATTACACAAAGAAGACTTCATGCTTCTTTGCCACAATGGTGTTACAGGATTTGTCTTTTGTAATGTCTAGTTCTGTGCATGGTTTCACATGCCTATGATCACTGCTGAAACACAGAAGGTGATTCCTTCACCTAAAGGGGCCTACAGGAAACCTGGAGAGGGGTTCTGTTCAAGAGCTTGTAAGGACAGGACAAGGAGGAATGGCTTTAACCTGCCAGAGGGGAGATTGAGATGAGATCTCGGGAAGAAGCTCTTCCCTGTGAGGGTGGTGAGGCACTGGCACAGGCTACCCAGAGAAGCTGTGGCTGCCCTGTCCCTGGCAGTGTTCAAGGCCAGGTTGGATGGGGCTTGGAGCAACCTGGTCTAGCGGAAGGTGTCCCTGCTGTGGCAGGGAGTTGGAACTGGATGAGCTTTAAGGTCCCTTCCAACCCAAACTACTCTGAATCTATGAAAACGTCTCTATAAATACTCAAATGTTCTTTTTGAATATGTGACAGTTTCCCTATATTATCCAGCACTTTCTGAGGTTATATGTAGCTTTTCACCTTACAGATGGTAGTTCTGTTAGAGAGTCATGTGGTGGTTTAAGGCCACCAGACCCTAAGGTTTAAGGACTGCAGGAAGAACCTCTGATTTTGCGTGGAGGATGCATCCCACCAATATCTTGACTTCTGCTGGCAATGTGGATGTATTAGCTGCCTCAACCATTTGCCTCTATACAGCATAGGAAGAGAGATGCATTGTGAGTCCTATGTGTAATATTGTAAAGTCATACAGTTCCAATGTGTACAGATGCTGACAGCCCTTTGTTAAACAATCTTCACATTTGTTTCAATATACTGCATGAAGGTAACTTCATGAGAGACACAGGGGTTCTTTCCTAAATTTTAAAAGAAAGGCAGCAGTATATTCAGAAAGTTAATGAATTGGTGTCTAAAACTGTATTTTGAAACTCTTAAGAGTCTGAGAATCCAGGAGAACTTTTAACTGTAATGGGTACGAACGAGTTCAAAGAAGCATAATAAACAGGATAGTAGAAGCAATTCAGTATATTTAAGGGAAAGAATTGGTGTATATTGGTCAATATATTGATGAACTGGCACACTAAATCACCCATAAACCCCTACAGGAATAGTAGGAACATTGCATGTAATAACAGATCTGGATTTTCAGATTTGGGAATGTGCAGAGGGTCTTAATGAAAAAAAATGCTTTTACAGAAATAGATTTTAGAGGAAATAAAACTCAAAATGAAGAACAAAGCAACAGAATAAAGATTTTTTTTGTGTGACATGGTATCTGGCTCTGAAAAAAATAGTGTATGACAAGTGCTTTGCAGTTTTTCCTTGCGTTTTGTTTTTACCAAGAGGGCTAATGTGACTTCTGAAACGAAAAACTGAAGGAAGAGCTGTCGGTAGTGTTTTTCTCCTCTTAAGGCTCAATGGGCTCCAGAGCCCTACCCTTAGAGAACCTGTGGGTTTTAGATGGAGATTATTGAACAGGAGCTTGATTTTCACAGGACGGATGCAAGGCTTGTCTGCTGCTGTAGGGAAAAATCTATTGAGTCAATTTGTCCCTCCTGAGGAGTTTTCTTTTTGCTGCCTCATGTGTAGCATTTGAGCACATCAGAACAACTATTTTTAGTGAACCCAAGCATTCCAGCAAACTTTGTTGATGATGCCTTTTAGGTCTAGGTGAATAAAATGAGAAAGGATAATAGCTGTAAAAGTCTCACTGAAAGGAAAATTAGAGGAGTAAAAGCTAAATACTGTTTACAAATCAGAGTAGTTTCATTGCAAAAATAAGAAATATTAAAAAGAAAATTCCAAGAAAAACAGCTTCAGCATTGTCTTTTTTTTTTCATGTGTTTACAGATTTGGGGGAAAAGATTTTTACCACTCTTCCTGGCAAATAATGTATGTACCAAGCTTTGCAGTCCCAGGTTTTCCCAATGGAATACATGAAATTTTTTAAAAGAAGTTCTCACTTGTTGTTAGTTTGTCTTTCTGAAAACTTGCAGAACTAAATATGATCACTCTTTAAACTGGTGCCTGAAACACCCAGACAGTATAACATCAGCATTAATAGCCTCAGACTCGGGACATTTTCTGATAAATTGTAATTCGTAGGAAGAGCCAGTTTGATTTTCTGAGATCATTTATCATTTCTGATACAGTCAGAGTGATTTATCTGCATGCATGTTTGCTACATTATTTATTTTAACCTTGATTAGGCTACCAACATTAATCTGATAGAGAAGACAGTGTTTAATGGTTAGAACAATATTGAGAGTTGCTTTTTCTTGGCTTATCATTGACAAACTGCCTGAACATTAAATATTTCTTTTCCTTGCTTGGTACTTGTAAGCAAGTGTTAATCTGGCATGTAGTGACAGGACAAGGGGGAATGGCTTTAAACTGAAAGAGGGAAGATTTAGATTAGACCTCAGGGAAACATTCTTCACTTTGAAAATGGTGAAACATTGAAAAAGGTTGTCCAGAGAAGTTGTGGATGCCCCATCTCTGGAAGTGTCCAAGACCAGGTTAATTCTATGTTTCTAGGATCTGTCACAGGTCAATTGTAAGAGAACCTTTGAAATTACATAAAAACCTGCTGTTGGAAGTAGGTGAAACAATACCGCTTTTCTACTAATAAGATAAACTGTTCAATATTTATATATACCCCATGTTCCCACTCCCAGGTTAAGCAGAAAGTAATTGCTTAGATGTACTTTATATGTTGCATATTGTTAATTAATGGAAGGTGGATGAATGTTCAGGGCATTTATGGCTGTATTTTTTTAAATAATCCCAAGGGAAACAAAAAGTCCTGGTACCTATGGCCTTACTGCAATGAAACATTGAAAGCTCAGAATGGTTCTAATAATAAAAAGCTATATTTGCTATATGTGACAGCAATTTCTTAACAAATTTTATGAATAATCAGGCTATTATCTTTGCATATATACAGTAACCTCTGCAGTGACCAGTAAAGCTAAACCACCTCTACATCAAGTATTTACAAAGGTGAAACGTGACATTCTCGTAATGTCATCTGCATAAAATGTTTTGAGACAAGAAAACGAAAGAGACATACAGTCTTTTCTAGAGAGAGGGAGGTAGATGCAGCAAAAAGTAGCATTTAAAATCACAGAATAGTTTGGGTTGGAAAGGCCCTTAAAGCTCATCCGGTTCCAACCCCCTGCCACAGGGGGGACACCTTCCACTAGACCAGGTTGCTTGAGGCCCTGTCCAGCCTGGCCTTAAGCACTGCAAGGGATGGGGCAGCCACAGCTTCTCTGGGCAACCTGTGCCAGTGCCTCACCACCCTCACACGAAGAACTTCTTGCTTACATCTAACCTGAACTCACCCTGTTTAAGTTTAAACCCATTACCCCTTGTCCTGTTGCTACAGCCCCTGATGAAGAGTCTCTAAATCGTCCTTGTAGCCCTTCAGATACTGGAAGGCTGCTCTGAGGAATCCATGCAGCTTCTCTTCTCCAGTCTGAGCAGCCCAAATTTTCTCAGCCTGCCTTCATACTTCAGCCAATGATCATCCTTGTGGCTTCCTCTGGACGTGGTGCAACAGCTCCATGTCCTTCTGTCGTAGTTTAAACCAAAATCCGCACAGTTTGCTCACTCACTCCCCCCTTTGCTCCCCCAAGTCCCGGAGAGTTAGGAAGGAGAATCCAAAGAATGTAGCCCCCACGGATTGAGATGAAAACGGTTTAATAGCTAAGGTATAACATAAATCACTACTGCCACTACTACTACAAATAATAATGATACAGCAAACAACAAGTGAAGAGAATACAACACCTCACCAGCCACCGACCCATAACTCACTCCACCCTGCCCGGCCGAGCACCGCGTGCTACCTCCTCCATTTCCCCCCAGCGCTCCACCCCTCCCGGCTCTCTCCCAGTTGCATCCTGGGCATGACGTGCTATGGTATGGAATACCTCATTGGCTAGCCTGGGTTTGGTGTCCTGTCTCTCCTTCCTCCCGGCCTCCCCTCCTCCCCGGCAGAGCACGTGCTCAGAAAAGGCCTTGAACAAAAGCCAAGCAGCTGTTCCCAGCCCAGAAGTCAAAACACAGCACTGCACCAGCTACAAGAAGGAGAAAAATGACTGCTACGGCTGAACCCATGACACCTTCTCATGCTGGGGACAACAGATCTGCACGTAATACTCGAGGTGGGGTCTCATGCGAGCAGAGTAGAGGGGCAGGATCACCTCCTTCAACCTGCTGGTCACGCTCCTTTACATGTAGCTCACGCTTACCTGATTGCATGGTGCAGGTTCTGATCAATCATGATTCAAATAGGAATTGTTTTTTTTTTTTTCCCCAATCCTGTTGCCTTCAGTCTGACAGCTTCTCCCTTGACATCTCCCCAAACTAGTCAGACCTTAAACAGGCAATAATGGCAGGCAAACCAAGACCTGTCTCTCATGCTGACAATCATTTTTCATTCACAAAAGAAACTGTCAGTTTCTTGGATGACCACTTCTGCTTTTTGGACTGCAGTCACATTTGTTTTTTGATTTTTGAGAATTTCAAGAGATGGCAGTGTGAAATGAGTGACCTTCATCCTTCATCCTGTACAGAAGTGTGAAAATGACAAACTTCTTCTATTTCAGCCTAAACTCAGCACTTTCTCTTCCTTTCCTCAGAGTAATTCCGTTAAAAATGTTTTGAGCAACTTAATCCACTGATTTCTTTTCCGTACTCAAAATTGTCAAGCATGGCACCAAAGAATTTATTCTTGCAAATTCAGTTTGCTAACTTGTTTCATTGGTATTTCTGACCCCTTCAAATAAGTACTGTTGTGAAAATTAGAAACAACAGAGAAAAAAACTGTATCAACAAAGCTATTATGGGGTGTTAATGAATAATTCCTGAATTGCTTTTACTATTTTGATAAGAGTACAGTGCTATGAGACCTATGGAGGTAGTCATTTATATGTGAGTACAAACTCACATATACTAGGAATAGAGAATACTGACTGACCCATTAGTTGAAACTTCTTCAATGAACCTTTAAACAAAATAGATAAATAACTAAATAGTGTCCTTTTCCTTTTCCATTCATAGAAAATAAAACAAGTAGTAAAATGGAATGTTCACTAGCATTCTCCACAGAGGGGCTGGAAATTAAAATATAAAGAAAACACTTCCAGATTGACAGTGTGTCTAAAAAATTTGAATTTAGGCCAAATAAGTCTAGAGAAAATGAAAAATTCTTAATGCTTCCTGCCAAGACATAAGAAACATGTTTCCAAGTTGAAACCTGTGAGGATAGTTGCATTTTTCTGGTTAAGTTATATGGTATATAGTGAAAGTATTGTCTATTGTTTCATTCCATGAGGCCAATAGTAAATTGTGGTTTTTAACTTTCAGTACAAACAGAAGATATGATAAATCTCTTCAAGGCTCAGTTCAAGATATAATAGAATCATAGAACCATAGAATAGTTAGGGTTGGAAAGGACCTTAAAATCTAGTTCCAACCCCCTGCCGTGGGCAGGAACACCTCACACTAAACCATATCAGCCAAGGCTTCATCCAACCTGGCCTTGAACACTGCCAGGGATGGAGCATTCACAACTTCCCTGGGCCACCCATTCCAGTGCCTAACCACCCTCACGGTAAAGAATTTGTTTGTTATATCCAATCTAAATGTCCCCTGTTTAAGTTTTAACCCCTTCCCCTTGTTCTGTCACTACAGTTGCTAATGAAGAGTCCCTCACCAGCATCCCTATAGGCCCCCTTCAAATACTGGAAGGCTGCTATGACGTCTCCACGCAGCCTTCTCATCTCCAGGCTGAACAGCCCCAACTTTCTCATCCTGTCTTCATATGGGAGGTGCTCCAACCCCCTGAGCATCCTCATGGCCCTCCTCTGGACATGTTCTAACAGTTCCATGTCCTTTTTATGTTGAGGGCACCAGAACTGCACACAATACTCCAAGTGAGGTCTCACAAGAGCAGAGTAGAGCGGCAGGATCATTTCCTTTGACCTGTTGGTCACGCTCCTTTTGATGCAGTTGGCTTTCTGGGGTGTAAGCGCACACTGCTGGCTCATGTTCATTTTCTCATCGACCAACAACCCCAAGTCCTTCTCTGCAGGGCTGCTCTGAATCTCTTTTTTTGCCCAAGCTGTAGCTGTGCCTGGGATTGTTCTGACCCAGGTGCAGGACCTTCCACTTGGCATGGTTAAACTTCATGAGGTTGGCATCAGCCCACCTCACAAGCGTGTCAAGGTCCCTCTGGATGGCATTCCTTTCCTCCAGCGTATCAACCGAACCACCCAGCTTGGTGTCATCAGCAAACTTGCTGAAGTTGCAGTCAAATCCCACTGTCCATGTCAGTGACAAAGATGTTAAACAAGACCAGTCCCAACACCGACCCCTGAGGGACACCACTTGTTACTGGTCTCCAGCCAGACATTGAGCCGTTGACCACAACTCTTTGCATGCAGCCATCCAGTCCATTATTTATCCACTGAGTAGTCCACCTATCAAATTGATGTCTCTCCAATTTAGAGACAAGGATGTCATGAGGGACAGTGTAGAACGCTTTGCACAAGTCCAGGTAGATGACGTCAACTGCTCTACCCCTGTCCATCACTTTTGTAGCCCGTCATAGAAGGCCACCAAATTGGTCAGCAGGATTTCCCCCTAGTGAAGCCATGCTGGCTGTCACCAAGCACCTTGTTCTTTTTCATGTGCCCTAACCTGCCTTCCAAGAGAATCTGCTCCCAGATTTTGCCAGGCACGAAGGTGAGACTGACTGGTCTGTAATTCTCCAGGTCATCCATTTTCCCCTTCTTGAAAATGGGGGTTATATTTCCCTTTTTCCAGTCATCAGGAACTTCACCTGTCTCCATTGATTTTTCAAATATGATGGCCAGTGGCTTTGCAACCTCATTTGCCAGCTCCTTCAGGACCCGCAGATGGATTTCATCAGGTCCCATGGACTTGTGTACATTCAGGTTCTTAAGATGGTCTCGAACCAGATCCTCTCCTACAGTGGGCCTAGGTTTCATCATTCTCACAATCCCTGCTTCCGCCTTCCAAGACTTGGGTGGTACAGCCAGAGCCTTTGCCAGTGAAGACGGAGGCAAAGAAGCCATTAAGAACCTCAGCCTTCTCCAAATCCTGTGTAGCCAGTTCTCTCAATAGCTTCCGAAGGGGGTCTATGTTTTCCCTTGTCTGTTTTTTATCCGCTACATACCTATAAAATCCCTTCATGTTATCTTTAACATCCCTTGCCAAGTTTAGCTCCAGTTGGGCCTTAGCTTTCCTAATTTGGTCCTTAACTACCCTGACAACATCCCTGTATTCACCCCAAGCAACCTGTCCTTGCTTCCACCTTTTATAAGCCTTTTTTTTCCTGTGATTTTTTCTCATCAGCTCCTTATCCATCCAAGGAGGTCTCCTGGCCCTCCTGCTGCACTTGCTTCTAGTTGGGATGCAACACTCCTGAGCTTGTAGCAGGTGATCCTTGAATATCAACCAAGAGTCTTGGGCCCCCCTGCCCTCTAGGGCTATATCCCATGTAACCTTGCTAAGCAGGTTCCATGAAGAGCCAAAAGTCTGCTCTCCTGAAGTCCAGGGCAGTGAGCTTGCTGCACACTCTTCTCACTGTCTTGAGGACCTCGAATTCGACCATCTCGTGATCAGTGCATCCAAGGCTTCCCTGGAGAGTCACATTTCCAACGAGCCCTTCCCTGTTGGTGAGCACGAGGTCAAGCGTGGCACCTCTCCTCGCCGGCTCCTCTATTGCCTGCAGAAGGAATTTGTCTTCCAAACAATCGAGAAACTTCCTCGATTGCTTGTGCCATGCTGTACCGTCGCCCCAACAGATGTCAGGGTGGTTGAAGTCCCCCATGAGAACAAGGGACTGAGAGTGTGAGGGTTTTCCTATTCGTCTGTAGAGCGCTTCAGCCACAGAAGATGGTTGATCAGGCGGTCTGTAACATATCCCCACAGTAATGTGTCCCATCACCGATTTCCCCTTAGCCCTGACCCACAAACTTTCTGTTAACTGATCTCCTGTCCCCAGAGAAAGTTCCATACTCTCCAGCCTACCCCTAACATAAAGGGCAACTCCCCCTCCCCTCCTACTGGGCCTGTCTTTTCTAAAAAGCCTGTAACTTTCCATTTCAACACTCCAGTCATGGGAGTCATCCCACCATGTTTCTGTGATGCCTATTATATCATAGCCCCATAGATGTGTCCACATCTCCAATTCCTCTTGTTTGTTCCCCATGCTATGGGCATTTGTGCAAAGGCATCTGATCCGAGCTCCAAATGAAGCCAGCTCATTGGCTGGAGCGGCTAGAATATCACTACATCACTCTGAGCATGTATTACAGGTGCTGGCAACTGTGTGTGTTGGGATGGAATGATGCTCCCCTCCCCCAACACAGTTAGTTTTAAGCATCCTTGAAAAGTCTGGCAAGCCTCCTACCAAAGCCATTCTTCCCTTTCCTTATCAGAGCAGCTCCACCAGCTCCCAGTACACCTGGCCTACAAACTTGGGTCCCGTGTTCAAGACATCCAAACTCTTGACTATGACATCACCCTTTTAACCATTTATTAACCTGTCGAATTCTCCTAACCTTTGGAAGGTCCTCCCCTGTGTCCTGGAGAATTGATGAAAAGACTATCTGAGCTCCAGAACCCCTGACCACCTCTCCCAGGGCTCTGTAGTCCATCCTAATACTCCCCAGGCTACTACTGTTTGTATCCCTAGCACCCACATGTATCACTAGAAGTGGGTAATAGTCCATGGAACTTATTAGAGCAGGCAGCCTCTCCCCAGCATCTCTGATCCATGCCCCAGGTAGGCAACACACATTCCTTGTGACCGGGTCAGGCCGACAGATGAGTGCTTCTGTCCCTTTCAAGGCAGAGTTCCCTACTACTACAACCCGCTGCTTTTTCCTTGTGGCACCAGTAGAGTTCTTCTGTACCAGTGCACCAGCGGCTGTTTCTGATGCAAGTACATTTCCTCTTCAGCCCCCTGCAAGACTGCAAAGCAGTTCTGGCTGGGTACAGTAGATTTAGGAGGAAGCCCCTTGCTTTTAATTGCCCTCTTCCTCCTTTTTTTTTTTTTTTTTTTTTCTTTGTTACTAATTCCCAGCTTCTCAGGTTAACAGCCTCCTTCTTTCCTCCATGAGTTAGAGGGGAAGCTTGAGGCCTTTGCACAGTTTGGGCCTGGAGCAAGCAGTCCTACTTCCTCTCAACTTCCCTGACATCTTGCAGCTCATTGATAGCATCCCGCAGCTCAGCCACCTGCTGGAGGAAGCACGAGTGCAGCCCTGCCCTTTCTGCACCTTTCCCTCACAAGACCAGTGTAGGCACTCTCTACACTCCAAGGTTTAGTTTTCAGCTGAAGGTACGTGAAATCCATGTTTTTAGAGTTATCTAAAACCAACAGAACTACAAATTTCATTGCATTTCATTCAACAAGCATAGGGAGGAATTACTATGGCAATACAATTTCAGTGTGTTTGATCTTTTGTTGCTTTCTGAAATCTCTCCCTTTAATTCTCTTGGTCCCTTGCACTCTATATTTTCTCTCTTTACAGATGTAAAGTATATTTTATTTAATTGTTTTCCACAGGTATTTAGAGTTCTGAGGTTTTCCTTCTTAAAAAGTAAGCTGATTTGGAAGTGTTCTTGTAATTATGTGGAAAGCCTTGATAGAGTGTCTGGTTTTTTCCTCAAAAAAATAGCTTCAAAAGCTCATGTATCAAAAGAAATAATTAGGCAGTTGTTAGTAATGGCTGTTAACCTGAATGGAAAAATATCATTAAGAAGGAAATACCATTACATTTTGTGTATAGCAAACCTGAATAATCTTTATAATTATAGAAATTATAGAAATCAGCTATTCAGAAAGGTATTAGACCTGAAAAGTTAATAATGAGAGCATCAAAAATGGCATTAGTTAAGAGTAAATCTGTAGGGATTATAGCATTTTTTTTATTTCAGGATATAAATCAAACATATATTAGGAATTAGAGATAAATGTACTTCTTTAGTTAGAGTATAATTGTAAAATTTCACGTTTCACTCTAATAGTAAGACATGAATAATGGACTTAGTCTGACTTAACTTTCAAAATCTTGGATATTTTAGTGTTTTGTAATTACAGAAACACTGCAGTGCCAAAAGAAAGAGAAATAGAACTGGGGGAAATTCTAAGTAGGAGAGAGAGAAACTGTAGTGATAGATGTCTTTGTCTTGGCAACATGGAACATCATCTTAGTTTTGGTTAATTTATGTAAAAATCTTATGGTTTATAATTATCTTTAATTATAGGGATTTATTATTATGGTACATGAAAGATGATAGTTGTGCACAGTCGAACAACCTGTAAGATCTTGCATATCTTTTTATCTTCTGGAAAAATGTATAGGATTGTAATGCTCAAAGGTGCTGCTTTGGTCAAGTTTAGAACCATATACCTAACAATTATTTCTACTATCAGCTTTCATCACTCATTTAACAGCTTTGCAGAGCTGGGAGAAATATCTTGCTTTGGAACTATCTGTTAGTAACTGGGAAAGGCAAAGTTTTAGAGCAGCGGTATTAAAAAGATGAAGTCATAATTGTATTGGTATTTCTAGAGTCATCATCATTCTCCAGTGGCACTGGTCTATAACTATTGTGTGACTGTAACTCCAAATTCACCACCTCTCAAGAAACAGTTACTGAATGGTTTCAAGGTCAGGGAGGAAATCCTGTTAACTCCTGAGAGCCCCAAAGTAAGTGTTTGCTACCAAGCAGTCTGGAAATGTGTCTGCATATAGCTCAAATGTAGATTTGTTGCTCCCTGAGGTAAAGAGCCTCTGTACACCAATCAGACCATACTGAAACCACTCATGCTGTGAAAGTAGCTGATTCCACAACTGGAAATGAATTGCAAAAAGGAAAAGCAGTACACCTAATTTTCAAGATTTAAATGAGATATCCGTT